>NC_053394.1:147705514-148330514 GCF_905171765.1 Bufo bufo
CCTCTTGGCGTACTGGCTGCGTTTACCGTGTAGGCTGGTTGCTAGGGGCTGCGTGCTGGCTGCGGTCGTCTTATGTGTTCTGCTTGTGTACCTCTGTACCCCTTTGATTCTGATTTTCTTTGTATTCCTGTTCCTGGTCCCACGCCTCCGGAAGGGGGTGTCAGCATGTCTGACCAATTAGTTCTTGGCAGACATGCCATTCTCCGGAGGGAGAATGGAGGGGGAGGTGTTAGCACACTGCAGTTCACCATGACTTTTGTGGCCGTGTAGGCTGGCTGCATTCCTCTTGGCGTACTGGCTGCGTTTACTGTGTAGGCTGGTTGCTAGGGGCTGCGTGCTGGCTGCGGTCGTCTTATGTGTTCTGCTTGTGTACCTCTGTACCCCTTTGATTCTGATTTTCATTTCTTGTCTGGTTCCTGTTCCTGGTCCCAATCCTCCGGAAGGGGGTGTCTGCATGTCAGCCAATTAGTTCTTGGCAGACATGTCATTCTCCGGAGGGAGAGTGGAGGGGGAGGTAACTTCTTGGTGCGGTTCACTTGACGTGTATGCCATGTTGGCTAGCTATCCTCCCCTGGCGTACTGGCTGCGGACCCTCCGTGTAGGCTGGTTTTCAGGGGTTGGGCTGGTTGCGGTCGTCGTGTGTGTTCCTGCCCTTGTACCTCGTCACCCCTTTGATTTCTGTCCCCTTGCCTGGTTCTGTTTGGTTTGTTGCCCCACTTCCTCCTGTTTTCTGTTTGGGGGGGGGAAGGGGGGGGCTTTGAGGGGTGGGAGTGTCACAGTCGTTATCTCTGGCTGTGACCTTCCGTCATTGCTTGTTCGGCGCTCCTCGCTGAAGTTCTGTTCCTGTGTCATTTGTGGTTCTTTATGGGTTAACTCCCCTGTGTGCCTATTAGGAGTTAATCCTCTGTTTGCTCCATGGGTGTGGTCTCTCTGCTGCACCCATGGAACCTGTATATAAGGCTGAGGTTTCCTCAGTTCTGTGTCAGCTCTCCTGGTGTGTGTTGTCTGTCCTGCTCCTGGTTTGTACTCGCTCTCCCATGCTGCTGACCCATGGGATCTGTGTCTGTCTGTCTGTGCTCTGTGAGTTTCCCTACTTGTTCATTGCGTCCTTTTTCCTGTCTTTCTGTTCTGCCAGTTATGTTTTAGTTACTTTGTGTTTATTCTGATGTCTGTGTTCAGCAAGCCTTTGCAGCAGAGTGGCATGACAAGGCCATGCAGTTTACTACTGGTGGAGCAAGTCCTTCTCTGCTCATTGCCACTCCTGCTCCCTTGCGTGAACTCCTGCTTGTATTATTAATTGCCCTGTTTTGTATTCATATGTCTGTGTGCAGCAAGCCTTTGCAGCAGAGTGGCATGACAAGGCCATGCAGTTTACTACTGGTGGAGCAAGTCCTTCTCTGCTCATTGCCACTCCTGCTCCCTTGCATGAACTCCTGCTTGTGTTATTATTTGCCCTGTTTTGTATTTACCTGTCTGTTATGTTTGCCTATGTGCCGTCGGTACCTTCTGGTACCTGTTGTCCATTCGCTCCTGCTGTCACTGTCTTGTTCACGCTCCAGAGTGGACCCTGGCAACTTCCTGCGGCTAAGTCTAAGCCTACCATCTAGGGCTCTAGTGAAAACCAGGAGTTGCTTAGTTACGCCCCTCTGGAGTATTACTAGACAGTGGCGCAGTGGGGGTTTTCTCCCACTGTGCTGACGGTACATAGAGCTCATGTTTTATCTGTGCTGCTTTCCAAGTTTCTGTTTGTGCAATAAACTCTTATGTGTCTGTACCTGATTTCCGTTTGTTTATTGCATGACGACGCGGTGGTCTCTCCTGGGACCTCCAACTCGTGACAGTAACAGTAAAGGAAGTTATAGCAATACTCGCCTCCGTGTCTTTAATAAAAACTTGACTTTACATCATGTAATAGGAAAATCATGAAATTTTCTCAGGTGTTCAAATACTTATGTTCAGCAGTGCAAGACAAATCAATTCTTTAAAAATCATACAATGTGATTTCCTGATTTATTTATTTTTATTCTGTCTCTCAGAGTGGGAATGCACCTACAATGTGAATTTCAGACCCCTCCATGATTTTTAAGTGGGAGAACATGCAAAATCGCAGGGTGTTCAAATACTTCTGTTCCTCACTGTATGTATTACGTTGGCTGTGCCACTGTAATTGGGAGCTCCTATGATTGTGGTGCTTTTAACTTTTAACTAATAAATAGACATTTTAAATTCTATACAGCTCCAAATATTTCTTTATTGGTTTTTAAATTAGAAGGAAAATAAGAATGAAAATTAGGCACTTGAAAAGTTTTCTGTAGTTTTATGACTCATGAAAACAGAGGGATTAAATATCAAACAATTTCACTAAGGAAGAGGAAGCCTAAGAAACTTGTATGGAACTTTATTCTTTGTAAAGTAGTTATGTATTATACTGCACTTCATATTACATGACGGAGGAAGCATAAACTGACAATATGGCAGGGTACGCCAGAAAAAACCCTGCACCAAAACAGCATCTTAGAAGCAGCAGTAATTACTGCTGTATGGAGATGAACGAATCTTTTTTATTGGCCTGTGTAAAAGGGCCTTAAAGCATCACTGAACTTTCAACAAACTTGGCATTAATCAATAGTACAGTGTGTGTACATGAGGAATAACATATTTCTGGCCATTATCTCACTTGCATCTGGCATTTTTTAGCAGTTGTACTCTGTGCACAGTTAACCACTTCACATCCAGGCCATTTCCCCCTTCCTGACCAGGCCTAATTTTGCAAATCTGACATGTGTCACGTTATGTAGTAATAACTTTGGAACGTTTTTACTTATCCAAGCCATTCTAAGACTGTTTTCTCGTGACACATTGTACTTCATGACAGTGGTAAATTTGAGTCGATATATTTCATCTTTATTTATAAAATAATCCAAAATTTACCAAGAATTTAGAAAAATTCGCAATTTTCAAAATGTCTATTTCTCTGCGTTTAAAACAAAACGTGATACCTCATAAAATATTTATTACTTAACATTGTTACTCAAAACAGATTTTACAAACTTTGTTAACCCTTTAGGTTTTCCAGAAGAATTAAAGGGAACCTGTCACCTGCAAAACGCATATTAAACCGACCACAGTACCTTACAGTATCCCCCAGTGTGTTGCTAATCATGTTTTTCTCTACTCTTTGTGTTTCTTCATACTTGTTAAAAATGCTGTTTTAATGTTGGCTGGCGCTGTCTCCGAGTCAGGTTTGAAGTCAAGGGGGCAGCGGCCTCTTTGCTTCAAGTAAAGCTATGCCCGCCCCTTACCCCTCCTCTCTACAATTAGATGGACGTGATGCCGGGATCGCTCTCTTTTAGCGCATGCGCGGTACGCTGCCTGTTACAGCGCGATCCTCACTCACCCGCCTGCATTTTGCTGACTGCGGATGCGCGGGACAGTTCGATCGCGCACGGGCCCGGCCGTCACGCTGTAACAGGCAGCGTACCACGCATGCGCTAGAAGAGCGTGATCCCGGCTTCACGGCAGCATGTCCATCTAATTGTAGGGAGGAGGGGTAAGGGGCGGGCTTAGCTTTACTTGAAGCAAGGAGGCCGCTGAAATTTATAAATTTCACTTTTTGGGCAGATTTTAAATTTCAATCCATTTTTTCTTTAACACATCGAGGGTTAACAGCCAAACAAAACTCAATATTTATTACCCTGATTCTGCAGTTTACAGAAGCACCCTACATTGTCATATATCTTCTATATAAAAAGAATCTTCATATAAAAGAGAGGATAAAAAAAAAACATAAAAATTATATTATCCTTCAGGCGGACATAAACACACCTCTAAGTTCTTTTTATCAAGTATCTTAATTTGATTTGTGCAAGCAGTGAAACAAAGGGACAATTGTATATGCAAAAATATATAATCGTTGATTATAAAACAAAGAATATAAAAATCAATACAATTGCAAAACAAATGATGTTACAAAATAATACCCAAAATGTACCACACGGTGGTGTTAACACACCCCTATCTGATCAGCACAGTATGATTTAGTGATTTATGACAACCAGTGACATACTTTTAACAAACAGACTCATATACCAAGAGAAACTTAGGATCTTCTGTTTATCAAACAGGCTATAGCAATAAAACACGGATTATACAGGAAAATAACTGTTATCCCTTGACTCTGTTTTCCTATGACCAATCAAAAATATATGATATTAATATGATAAAATATTCAGCTCGGCAATCAGACTATGGAAAATAACTTTCCAAGGGTTTAGTCCTCTTTTCAAATAATGTCAGATCTTCCATTAACAATATGCATCTTTGCTAAGAGAATAATCAGCATTATGGAGGCACCTAACACTATATGTTCCCACAGTATGGGAACTCTTGGCTATATACCGAGAGAAATATCTTATTAATATCACGAGCAGTAAACAAAATATACGTTACCGGGTCAAAGGTAGACAGAGTTCAGATGGGACCAGTTCTGAAGAACTTTCCTAGTAATCCAAAAAAATAATCCAAGTTTCTTCTGGTAAAGTTTTCTTTTTGATTGAATGAATGGATGGATGGATCTATGGCTTAATATGGATCTACAGGGTGGGCCATTTATATGGATACACCTTAATAAAATGGGAATGGTTGGTGATATTAACTTCCTGTTTGTGGCACATTAGTGTATGTGAGGGGGGAAACTTTTCAAGATGGGTGGTGACTATGGCGGCCATTTTGAAGTCGTTCCCTGAGTTTTTCCAGCATAATGGTGCACCACCATATTATGGGTGTCAGGTCCGAGCATTCCTAGATGAACAGTTTCCTGGAAAGTGGATTGGTCGTCGTGGGCCAGTTGAATGGCCCCCAAGGTCTCCCGATCTGACCCCCTTAGACTTTTATCTTTGGGGTCATCTGAAGGCAATTGTCTATGCTGTGAAGATACGAGATGTGCAGCACCTGAAACTACGGATACTGGAAGCCTGTGCTAGCATTTCTCCTGCGGTGTTGCTATCAGTGTGTGAAGAGTGGGAGAAGAGGGTTGCATTGACAATCCAACACAATGGGCAGCACATTGAACACATTTTACAAGTGGTCAGAAACTTGTAAATAACTCATGAAAGAATAAAGTTACGTTAAAACCAAGCACACCATTGTTTTTCGTGTGAAATTCCTAATAAGTTTGATGTGTCACATGACCCTCTTTCTATTGAAAAAACTAAAGTTGGATTCAAAATGGCCGACTTCAAAATGGCCACCATGGTCACCACCCATCTTGAAAAGTTTCCCCCCTCACATATACTAATGTGCCACAAACAGGAAGTTAATATCACCAACCATTCCCATTTTATTAAGGTGTATTCATATAAATGGCCCACCCTGTATATGGATCTATGGATCTCTCTTTCTGCTCCGCACACGAGTAATTATTCCCCCCCCCTTATCTAAGAATCATCCCCTTTAGATTAGGGATTCCCAATCAGGTAAGGTGGGTGTATTCGCATGCTAATAACACCATGATGTCATATTAACTCCTAATATGGTATAGAACAAATAATGAAATAATATAATATTGTCCATCTGCCTCCAGATGGCACTGCGGTACTGCAGATGAACATCACAACTTTTAAGCATTAAAACTAAATATCTAATAATATGTTCACATGACTTCCTTGACCTTCTTAATATACATCATTGAGGAAGGTCTTTTCCTGACACTTTTAATTACCTATATCCTGGACTTGTTGGAGTTGGCTGTCTTCTCCTATCTTTTTGAAATATAGGTTGACTTGATGAAAATTTTATATAACGGCTTTGATGCTTGGCATCGGAATTTGTACATTTCACTTATCTACATCCATGAATAACTATTGTTTTGAAATAACATTTACTCTTCTCAGAAATCCAATTAACATAAACTTACTTCAATGTTTCTGTACCTTCTACAATACCTTCTAAATGATAAATACATGGTAAAACATATATATAAATCGATACATTGTTACACATAGATAACACATTATATGAATTATTGATTAAAATATGTTATAAACTAAATATACCATACAGAGATATATATAATATAATTATGAATATACAAATTGAACCCCATATAGCAGGTGTGCCTCAAGGATATAAATCCTTATCACATCATGGCTTATCCATGAAACAACCTTGTTTCCTCCAGACAGACATGTCTTAGGAAGTTGGTATACTCCCCATAGATAAACCTATATCCTTAGCAATAACTTTTAAATACAATGTCCGTTTATGTTCAAAATTATTTCTATATAAACTGAACTTGCCATGAACTCATCTTGGCTTCCTCAGCCACATAATAGAACTTTGGTTTAGGCTGATTTTATTCTTAAAGGCAATGAGATGAGCATTCATCTTGATTATAATGTCATTAGATAATATTGTATACGTATGAAAATGCACAACAACATGTGGTCTTAAACTGATGTAAGGGCACACGGCAGGGCGCAGAAGAAAAGTAGCCCTGTATGGTTTTTGGAAGGCAGATTTACCTGAACTGGTTTTTAGATGCCATGTCCTATTTGTAGCCCCTCTGATGCATCCTTACAGTAGAAACTCCCAAAAATTGACCCCATTTTGTAAACTAGGGGATAAGGTGGCAGTTTTATTGGTACTATTTTGGGGTACATATAATTTTTAAGTGCTCTGTATTATATTTTTTGTGAGGCAAGGTAACCAAAAAATTGCTGTTTTGGCACTGTTTTTATTTTATATTTTATACAACATTCATCTGACAGGGTAGATCATGTGCTATTTTTATAAAAGTAGGACACAATGATATCAAATATGTCTACTTTGTTTGTTTCTGTTCTGTCCCCAGATGCAGATCCAGTTGTTTCTGTGTGTTTATCAGTTTGACATTGCATTTAACTGTGTTGTAATTCATTTGCATTATATGGTAACAGCACCATCTATTGATGAGTTCATGTATTTCATCCAGCCTGTTTTTCCTATGCATTATGGGAGTCCCAGGGCATTGTGGGTAGTTCCTGGTTCTTTGTAGTCTTGTGCTTTATGAAAAGCAGCAACCATCTTGTGTCTCAGGAGCCATACTCTCTCACTGGTTTCCTGCCCCATCATTTGTTATTCAGCCTGTTTTCTAGCATAGTCGTTAAGGACACTATCTTGTGACATTTACTGCAGTTCAATATATGTTTCTTGTATTGATAGCTCACTATCATTGTATTATCTCATGTACTGAATGTATAGCAGATTATTCTGTGTCTTATGCCATGTACCATGGATATTTATGTTCTAAAATACTACTGTTTTATTCTGTAGTTTTACCTTTCCTGTCAATCTACTATCAATAAAGAGAAAGTTAAGGCACTAGTTTTCTCTTCTTATCAAGACAGAGAAGGTTTAGCTACATGTCAGATTACACACCGTGCTAACGTGTATGAGGACAGTATAGTTTCAGTTTTACATAATAAAGCATTTTTTAATTATAAATTATGTTTTTGTGTCAACATTTTCTGAACGCCTTATTTTTTTTATTTTTCTGCCGATCGTCTTGTGCAGGGGCTCGTTTTTTGCAGGAAGAGTTGACATTTTTATTGGTACCATTTTTGGGTACATATGATCTTTTGATCAATCATTATTTCACTTTAAGTGGCAAGGTGACCAAAAAATTGGTTGTTTTAGCACAGTTTTATTTATTTATTTTTACAGTGTTCACCTGAGGGGTTAGGTCAAGTGACGTTTTTATAGAACAGATCATTACCGAAGTGGAAATACCTTATATGTATACTTTTTCTTATTTATTTAAGTTTTACACAATAATAGCATTTTTTGAAACCCCAAAAATTATGTTTTAGTGTCTCCATAGTCAGAGAGCCATAGCTTTTTTATTTTTTGACCAATTGTCTTAGTTAGGATCTAATTTTTTCCAGGATGAGGTGACGGTTTGATTGCTACTATTTTGGGGGGCATACGCCTTTTTGATCGCTTGGTGTTGCACTTTATGCGATATTAGGTGACAAAAAATGTTTTTTTGGGCACTCTTTTTTTATGTTGTTCACCTGAGGGGTTAGGTCATGTGATATTTTTATACAGCTGGTTTTTACGGATACGGCGATACCTAATATGTCTACTTCTTTTAATTTATTTCACTTTAACACAATAATAGCAGTTTTGAAGAAAAAGAAACATATTTTAGTGCCTCCATTGTCTGAGAGTCATAGTTTTTTATTTGACCGATTGTCTTAGTTAAGGTCTCATTTTTTGCGGGATGAGGTGACTGTTTGATTGGTACTATTTTGGGGGGCATACGCCTTTTTGATCGCTTGGTGTTGCAATTTTTGTGATGTAAGGTGACAAAAAATGGCTTTTTTGGCACTGTTTTTATTTTATTTTTTTCACCTGAGGGATTAGGTCATGTGATATTTCTATAGAGCTGGTTGTTACGGACACGGCGATACCTAATATGTATACTTTTTTAATTTATTTCACTTTAACACAATAGCATTTTTGAAACAAAAAAATTATGTTTTAATGTCTCCATGTTCTGAGAGTTATATTTTTTTATATTTTTTGAGAGATTTGTTTAGGTAGGGGCTAATTTTTTTCGGGATGAGGTGATGGTTTTATTGGTACTATTTTGTGGGACATACGCCCCAGTTGTGGGACATACGCCCCACTGACATAGTAGCCCCATTTGCAGGGGAAATTCAGCCCCCAGAGAGGCTGTACAGCAGAATACAACACTGTACAGCCTCAGTGCAGGGCTGATCGAGGTCTATAGAAGACCCGACAGCTCCTGCACTCTCCCGGCCCTGGCGGGACAGGAAACGCATAGCTCTTCCTGATCTGTATACACAGCGCTCGTTGAGCGCTGTGTATACAGCGATCTAGAAGGCAGGGACACCTGGGAACTTTCCCTGCCTTCTCTATGGGGTGGCCTGCTGTCACTGACAGCGGGTTCACCGCTCGGCAGCTGCACGATTAGCGTGCAGTTGCCATCTCTGAATGGACGTTCCAGAACATCCATTCAGAGATAAACATCCACCCATAAGACGTTTATATCCTATGGGCGGATGTGAAGTGGTTAATGTCTAGTTTGCAGTTCTCTCAATCATGGTGGGTGGAGACTAGCACCATCTACTGCACACACAGAAAGTAGAGGAGAATATCCTTCTTACAGTCTCATAGTTATTACTTATTTGTAAGCGCCACTAATTCCATGGCACTGTACATCAAGAGGGTTTACACATACATAGTAGAAACACAATAAACATGATCTAATTAACAGACTAGTACAGAGGGGGAGAGGACCCTGCCCGCAAAAGCTTACAATCTACAAGGGAATAGGGAGGATACAGTAGGTGAGGGTAAAAGTGGCTTATCTGGCTGTGTGGTGGCAGCATGCTCATTGCAAGTGGTAGGATTTCCTGAAGAGGTGGGTTTTCAGGTTACTTTTGAAGGTTTGGATGTTGGGGTAGAGTCCCTCAGAAGTAGCACAAGGATCTTGGAAAATCATCATTTCTGGGCAGCACATCGCTCAGTGTAAACAGAGATATGATGTGGAAGAACAATAAATTTGTATGGGGATGAAAAACTGCAGCAGTGATCATTCAGCCCCATACAGAGGTAATTGCTACATGTAAACAGCAGTAGCAGCTGAACAATGAATAAATGGTCATGTACTTGGATCCTAAGGTAAGAGTTCTCAGTCTTAGGCTGGGTTCACAGATTCCCTTTGAACTCTTGTAGTCTGTGCCGGTGGAGGAACAGACTGCCGGAGTTCACTCTTTCCGGGGCATAGCCAGATACCATTGTGCACTGGCGGATCCCCATTCATTGTAAGGGGATAAGAAATGACCTTTTATCTCCAATAAGCATTCATCTGAACGTTCATCATCAATAATTATCCTGTGTAAAAAGGTCCTAAAAGAAGAGCTCACAGTCTAACAGAAAATGTAAGAATGCTTTCTTTCTATTAAAGAAATCATGTGGTTTTGGTAACTACAGTAAAATTTTCACCTTCTGACATCTATGAGATCTAATAGGTTCTAGGACTATGAAATGTTCCAGATTAGTGGGCGGTCATAGAAAAAGCATATTTTACATTGTGACATCTATTCATTTTGGATCCATGATAGCTATGACGAATTCATGTTAAAATGGATCTCAACAGATCCTAACAGTTCCCATTGCCCTAAAACGTGTCCATCAGGTTTCCATCAGGTTGACATTTGCATATGATATGGATCAAACTCATGAGAATATTGCATGTGAATTTGGTAGACCTTTGGTAGACCTTTCTAAAGCATATGACTGCTCTGACCTGACAATGGCCAACATAGAAATTGTCGAATATTAGCAAAAAATTTGACTACACCCCTAAACATCTTTTATGCTGTGGCAGGCGCAGCACTATGAAGTGCTTTTTGCGCTGTGGCATTAGAAGAATTTTTTAGTCTAACCAGACTGTCTATGACTCTGTAATTCCTCTAGCGCCGTTCTATGGAAGCAGTAGGTTTAAAGAGAACACCAAATGCTTGAAATAACTTCTTTATTAACTTCAACTTTTCTTCATATATAAAACTGCCGCCTCCGCAGCAGATAGTCCATGTACAAAACACGTGTTGAATAAAGTATCATAAAATGGTAAAATGCATAAGATGGTGGTTCAACTGTTCAATCTTGTCATTCAACATAAAATGGTGGATATATTTCTCTCTTGAGTATCTGTACTCTCACTTTAAGTTATTTTAGCACTTTATGATCTCTCTGAGAGGTATATCTGAGGTCTAACTAATAGTTCTACTTGCTGAATATGGTTGCAATTTGCAGTATGCAGTTAGCAGTAACTATTTTCAGATTGGTTGAGTATGATCTGGTATGGTTGTATGCAATTTGGATTGCAATATGAAAGTTAAATTTGGATTGTGAACTTTGTAGTTTGCAATTGGTGGAACTGTAAGTAAACACACATATAACTTGTTCAGTATACAGTTCTAATCACTATATTAATAGTAGGAACATTATATCACTGTGTTAAATACCTATTTTGGCCTCTCTGCTTCCATAAAACACAGCTCTTAGTGGAGTGAATGTCTGTTCAGCTTCTCTCCTCTGGTGTAATGATTCTATCAGCTCCTGCTAGGGGAATTTCCCACACAGGCTGTGTGTGAGGCTGGCTGTGATTGGTCAAAACTATTGCTGTGTGTGAGGCTGGCTGTGATTGGTCAGACTCCTGCCCAGCAACAACAGTTTAACTCTATGCTTTCTGTTGTTTCTGCTGTGTCATTGAGCTTACCTTACATTATATAATAAATCTTAAAGGCATATTAGTGGAGTGAATGTCTGTTCAGCTTCTCTCCTCTGGTGTAATGATTCTAGCAGCTCCTGTTAGGGGAATTTTCCACACAGGCTGTGTGTGAGGCTGGCTGTGATTGGTCAAAACTCTTGCTGTGTGTGAGGCTGGCTGTGAATGGTCAGACTCCTGCCCAGCAACAACAGTTTAACGCTATGCTTTCTGTTATTTCTGCTGTGTCATTGAGCTTACCTTACATTATATAATGAATCTTAAAGGCATATTATCTTTTCTGCTTCTGTGAATACAAAATATAACTATTACATGACATCCAAACATGAAGTCACTGTAAACAACTCTGCTTAGGAACACACAAACATAGGAACTGTATAAAGGTTATTGGCAGGTTTAGCTGTATAAACCTATAATCTATATTAGCAACCTAGGACAGGTCTTAGCTGGCCAGCTACATATGCGGCACAAAAAATCATCAGTAGACCATCCTATTTAAACAGGAACATGCTGTCAGTGAATCTGCATGTGGATGAGTGATGACAGTAGTGATTATTCATCCCATCACCTCCGACAATGGTAAGGCAATTATTGGGAAGGTTCAGTTTGTTCCTGATAATTGCCTAGGCATCGGCCCCTATAAAATGCACTTGATTCTCCTGTCCCTGATTTACACAGAAGCCTGGTGATATCCTTCACTGAGCACAGGAGAATATGAATTTTCTGTACAAGTTACCAGGAATTTTTTTATATCTGTGCGTGGTTTTGTATTGTTTTTTACTTGTTCATCTGGTGATCTGGTGATCTGCAGAACTTTACATAGGGCAATTATTATTAAAGTTCCTAAAAAAGCTGCTTCCTAATAATTGCCCAGACTGTTGGCCTGTGTAAAGGAACCTTAAAGGGTTATTCCAGGATTACTTTGGTATTAACAGATATTGCTTACGTTGTGTACATCTTCCCATTGCTTTTTTATTTCTGATTTGGACTCTCAGTAAACAGATAACTCTGGTTTGTTTCCATCCTGTATGTAGCACTTCCTGTTGCTGTATCAAACCAAACTCAAGATGCACCACTCCATTCTTTACCACAGCTCCAGCACCGCCCCTAACAATGCCTAGCTAGTTTATAGCTCCTTCCACCAACTATGGACAGCATGGGATGGAGGATAGGAGCAATATTAGTAAACCCTCCCCATTGTGTCTCCAAGCTCTACCATCAGTTCACATTTGATAATTGTCCTCACTACTGGCAAAATTACAGGGACTATAAACTATGTAAAGCTAGTGCTGAAATAAAATAAAAAAAAGAAATCATTTAGTACAACAAACTTGAAGGCATGTTGCATAATTTCCCAGTACACTGGATGCAGCCTGCAGTGTAAATAATGGAGGTTCTCTATGCCTTGGGCAGGATCATGTACGGTATATCATTTTAATCATGTTTGTTCTATTAATACGTTATATAAAATCCTTTGTTGCTTACTAAAAAGACATGCAATATAGCCTGAGTGTAACGTCCTGTTCACACAGCTGAGGGCTCGTTACAATGAAAAAATTGGAAAGAACATTTCCAGTTCCTGACAGCAAGCAGAGATCTTGGAAACAGTCAGTAGTTGGAGCACATATTTATAAAACTGTTTAAAATAAAAATTGTATACGCCTACCTACCTACTATGCTAAGCAGTAGGGGTATGCCGAGACTGCTGTGCAGAGGGTAGGCTAAAGGGGCCCACCCCATTGAGTAGTTAGAATAAAAGGGGACTTGGGAGGGTAGGGTAGAAACGAGCAGTATAGCCCCGCCTCCCCTCACACAAATGCGGCAAATAGCCATTTGCCTATAACTTGTATTCGGATCAGCTCAAGATAAGTACGCCAACCTACCTACCTACCTACTATGCTAAGCAGTAGGGGTATGCCGAGACTGCTGTACAAAGGGTAGGTTAAAGGTTAAATAAACATAGTTCAGGGCAATAGTGTTATTAACAAAATTACAATACCAGATTCCTGAAAGCATTAAACATTTTACACTGCGGATTTGGTATACAGTATATCGTGCAAAAGAGAAATGTAGCAGCTCTCACCTGCCCTTCCTTTAGTTGTGAGCACGGATGGCCCGTGTCAGGTGCGGGCAGCAAATGCAGAAAGAAGTTGAGAAAAATCCAGCTCCACTTTAAAGGAATTGCGTTTATTCAGCTTGCGGTTAAAAACTCATCCAAGAAATACAAAAATTTATCAGTCTTGTCTTGTCTACATGTTTCGGGCTATCAGAGACATTTCCAGCCCTTCTTCATGAAGAAGGGCTGGAAATGTCTCTGATAGCCCGAAACATGTAGACAAGACAAGACTGATAAATTTTTGTATTTCTTGGATGAGTTTTTAACCGCAAGCTGAATAAACGCAATTCCTTTAAAGTGGAGCTGGATTTTTCTCAACTTCTTTCTGCACAGTATATCGTGCATAACAAGCCGACTGCCATCTGCCCAACTTCTTAATAACATGCACTGAGACGCTGTGTTTGGAGGCGGCGAAGCCGCACCAGTGTGAAAGGAATGCCCTGTGATGGAACTGGGACTGACCCCAACATTCCTCAATAATATTTGAATGAATTTGAGAAAGTTCTGACAACTGAAAGGCGCAGAACCCAGCCTTAGCAGAAGAGCATCCCCTGGGGTTGCTTCGGTAAAGCGCGTCCAATCCTGCACTGCCATAACTGGGCACCACTTATTACCAGTGGGGAAGTATCTAACCTCTGTGAGCTGACCCGCTTGGGCCGTCTTTGTGGACGTTAAAGTAAGAACTTAGCATGACCCATCCCATGACAGCTGATCCTTCCTCAGATAGCTCTTGCATGTTGTGGCGCAGGTGAACTCGCCTGGTCTAAGGAAGCCGTAGAAGGCTAGGTACATGGTTGTCTTGATCAATAAACTAGTGTGCTTACTGAAGGAGTTTTGCGTAGTTTATCTGAAAGCAATCTGAACATTGACACTGTAAATGGCTGTCGTGTAGGGCGGGCCACAGCGGACCCCTTCTGGATACCCTTCAGTAGCATTCTAATTGGATGGGCTGAAAACAAGGAGGGTTGATTAGGATGCCGTAGATACAAATGATGTTGAATCCCAGCCAGGTATAACTTAATAGTGCTAAATGACAGCTTGTGGTGAGAGTGGCAAAAAATGTGGCAAAGGCCAGTAGGTAAGAGATGTTGCCCACTCCTGCCAAAGAATGGGTTCTCTTAAAATTACAGAACGAGGTCCATGCCTTCTTATATATCCTCAGGGTGTTACAGGACAGGGCTCTAGTCATAAGGGACCTGGCAGTGGCGAGATGAACCGTTAGTCCATCACTAGCTGGTCGAGCCTGGGCACTGGTGATGGTACGCGGTCAGCTTGTGGAGAGACCTGCAAAAAGAGAAGAGCAAATAGCCTTGTATGGAAACCTGCGGAAAGACCATTGATATACTGTACCCAGTCTGCATGTGGATGGGACCCTAATAGGATAAGACAACATCCCTGTACAGACTAAAGGCTAAGACAAACTCTGGTATGCTGAGTTTCTATTCAACCTAACGTCCTTAGATTTGAGGACCACCGACACCTCCCCACAGTCTTGTTGTCTGGCGCCTCATGAGCTGTTATGAGTAAGGACGTTAAGTTCACGTCCTTGCCGTCAATTATTTCCTGTCGAATGTTGGCTGGAACGAAGTGGAGCGGTGCGATAGGGGGTACAGAACCTGACCCACCAGCAACACTAGCCTGGAGGCTAGAAGAACCTGCCGGACTTTGGCACAACAAACGGGCAGCTGTATCGCCTGCCTCGACCGGCTCCAGCCTGGCCTGAAAGTTCAACATTGATGACGCCATGGAGTTGATGGCCGCAGTTGCGTAAGCGAGGTCTGAACACCTGCGGATTTTGGACCTCCGCAACTGAAGACAGAAGACGGAACAGTTCCGCCTTCCTTGCAGAAGCTGGAAATGGAATGCCTCTTTTGGATAACTGCCATCAACTTGGGCACAGTCCATGACCTAATGATGGTGTGGAGTCTCTTGCGGAATGTGACACCACGCTCCCACGGGATGATGTATTGCCCATCAATGATTCTTGAGACATCCTACTAAAACATAACATGATTAATGCAGAAGATGAATACCCAACACCAGTTTGTGCCATTCACCAGTATCACGGACCACCAATGTGCCAAGAACCGCCGTACCAGCACACAAGATGCCGTCCAGCATGCGGAGCACCCCTTCACCGAAGTGACTGAATATGGGAAGATGTGTACATAGCAGAATAGAATGTGACCTAAGTAGCCTGAGTGTAGACTGAGACATGAGAGTGGGCGAGGCATACAGTGTAGGACCGTATCCTGTGGTCGTGACAGGACTTAACGTGACTGTAGACGTGACGGACGTATTGAATTGATGCCTGTAGACGTGACAGGACTTAAATGTGTCTGTAGACGTGACAGACATATCGAATTCATGCCTGTAGTTGTGACAGGACTTAAACGTGTCTGTACAGTCATGGCCAAAAGTTTTGAGAATTACATAAATATTGGAAATTGGAAAAGTTGCTGCTTAAGTTTTTATAATAGCAATTTGCATATACTCCAGAATGTTATGAAGAGTGATCAGATGAATTGCATAGTCCTTCTTTGCCATGAAAATGAACTTAATCCCAAAAAAACCTTGGGGGGACCTGCTGAGATCATTTCAGTAATCGTCTTGTTAACTCAGGTGAGAATGTTGACGAGCACAAGGCTGGAGACCATTATGTCAGGCTGATTGGGTTAAAATGGCAGACTTGACATGTTAAAAGGAGGGTGATGCTTGAAATCATTGTTCTTCCATTGTTAACCATGGTGACCTGCAAAGAAACGCGTGCAGCCATCATTGTGTTGCATAAAAATGGCTTCACAGGCAAGGATATTGTGGCTACTAAGATTGCACCTCAAACAGATCATCAAGAATTTCAAGGAAAGAGGTTCAATTCTTGTTAAGAAGGCTTCAGGGCGTCCAAGAAAGTCCAGCAAGCGCCAGGATCGTCTCCTAAAAAGGATTCAGCTGCGGGATCGCAGTGCCACCAGTGCAGAGCTTGCTCAGGAATGGCAGCAGGCAGGTGTGAGCGCATCTGCACGCACAGTGAGGTGAAGACTTTTGGAAGATGGCCTGTGTCAAGAAGGGCAGCAAAGAAGCCACTTCTCTCCAAAAAAAACATCAGGGACAGATTGATCTTCTGCAGAAAGTATGGTGAATGGACTGCTGAGGACTGGAGCAAAGTCATATTCTCCGATGAAGCCTCTTTCCGATTGTTTGTGGCATCTGGATAAAGGCTTGTCCGGAGAAGAAAAGGTGAGCGCTACCATCAGTCCTGTGTCATGCCAACAGTAAAGTATCCTGAGACCATTCATGTGTGGGGTTGCTTCTCATCCAAGGGAGTGGACTCACTCACAATTTTGCCCAAAAACACAGCCATGAATAAAGAATGGTACCAAAACACCCTCCAACAGCAACTTCTTCCAACAATCCAACAACAGTTTGGTGAAGAACAATGCATTTTCCAGCATGATGGAGCACCGTGCCATAAGGCAAAAGTGATAACTAAGTGGCTTGGGGACCAAAACTTTGACATTTTGGGTCCATGGCCTGGAAACTCCCCAGATCTTAATCCCATTGAGAACTTGTGGTCAATCCTCAAGAGGCGGGTGGACAAACAAAAACCCACTAATTCTGACAAACTCCAAGAAGTGATTATGAAAGAATGGGTTGCTATCAGTCAGGAATTGGCCCAGAAGTTGATTGAGAGCATGCCCAGTCGAATTGCAGAGGTCCTGAAAAAGAAGAGCCAACACTGCAAATATTGACTCTTTGCATAAATGTCATGTAATTGTCGATAAAAGCCTTTGAAACGTATGAAGCGCGTGTAATTATATTTCACTACATCACAGAAACAACTGAAACAAAGATCTAAAAGCAGTTTAGCAGCAAACTTTGTGAAAACTAATATTTGTGTCATTCTCAAAACTTTTGGCCACGACTGTAGACGTGACAGACGTATCGAATTGATGTCTGTAGTCGTGACAGGACTTTAAACGTGTCTGTAGACGTGACAGACGTATCGAACTCAAGCCTGTAAACGTGACAGGACTTAAGTTTATTTATTTTTTTGGCAACTGCTACCTTGCTGATGAAATGACTGAACGTAGCTGAACATGTTAAAAATGGAGTATTAGCAACTGTACCAACCCCCTAGTCTTAAATCTACTCCCGTGATGCACAATAGCTTACTTTGACCCTGATGCTAAATGTGTCTACTAAGAATAGCTGCGTCTGCTGGTTCGAAGCCGTGCATCGGATGGATAGAAGGAGCCATGAACCTATGGACGCATATATGAAAGAAAAACCTATAGACAATTGACCCAATAATTGATATGTAACGCACTGCTTGAGATGACCCCACTAGAGAAGATGATGGTCAATCAACTTGCGACACACGCTGCGGAACCTTAAAGAGTCCCCTTGTATTTGATTTTTATTTTTCTTCCTCTTCAAACTGCCCCTTTTTTTTTTTTTCTCAACCCAAACTCCCACTTTTTTTTTTTTTAAACACAAACTGCCACTTTTTTTTTTTTTAACCACTATCATCTGCTGCCTGGAGGCTGCAGCAGACTAGATGAATCAAGAGCCTACCGGAAGCAAAACAGCCTTGCATGCACCCCTGCCTCACTACGAGTCCGGTGGCCTGTGCTATACATTACAATGTGTCGAGAGCGGAGTCACGCTGACTCCTGCAACCTGAGAGACTGCCGCGTGGGGAGCCGATGCTGCCAGGCAGAAACGTTCCGGTGCGGTGGTGCTCCCTTACCTAAAGGAGCCGACACACCGCCGGCCAGACTGAGAGGACGAAAGACCGCAGTAAGTCACTTACATTCATGAATCAGGAAAAGCAATGCAACCAAGGTCCCTGTGCAGCCAGACATAAACCTGATGGGACTGAATATAGCCTATGTACTGCCCCGTCCTATGATGTAAAAATACCGGATATACGTATAAAACACTCCTCATCATTTCTTAACCCATTTAAATTATTATTATTTTCTTTTTTCCTGTAACACACCTTTTTCCCCCTACTACACAACCATAACCAAAATGTATCAAGACATGACAGGCAAATGTAAGCTGTAATAACACCGCCGACCAGCAGATGGCATGCTGGGACAACCTAAGGCAGCAGAGCGCGGCTCTGAACACATGGAAGCCGGGTCTGCCGCCCGCCGAGACATGCAGGTAACAACGTGTGGCGTGTCGGTGCCGATCCCTCCCCCCCGCCCAGGAATGAAGCCGCAAGGCCCCGATCTTACCGCTGGAAGACGTGAACGCTGGGATGTAGACGTCGATGCCGATGAGAGGCAGAGACCGTATACTCACGTGCGTACAGGCACCCGGAAGTGATGCAGAAACGAGCCGCCGGTAATGTGAGGAGGAGGCTGCGGCTTATAAGCAGTATAGCCCCGCCTCCCCTCCCACAAATGCGGCAAATAGCCATTTGCCTATAACTTGTTTCCAGTAGCAACCAATCACATTGCAGCTTTCATGTCTCACTGCTAAGATATGCCAGTAATGTCAGATATGTGCGAGTCCCACCTCTGGGTCCTGCACCTATCTCCAGGATGGGCCCCCTGAAGTGAAGAAGAGCGCACCATGCACACTTGACTCATCACTATGGTAGTTCCATGCGGTCGGCTATTTCTAGTAGTCCCATGGAGGTGAAAGGAGAGTTGGCAGTGCATGAGCACCGCTATGGGACTTCCGAAAATAGTCAAGTGCAATCGCTCTGCTATCTTCAGAACTCCCATGGCAGTGAATGGAAAGCACCCGCGTTCTAGAGATAGGACCTCTGGGAGCTGGACCTAGCTGACTTTGATGACCTATCCTAGCAATATGCCATCAATGTTTGAGATGGGCCAATCCTTTTATTTATATTCTGCAGCATCCAGTTTTACCTCTGATTATTGGGGCCTTCAGGTCTGATTTTGCTTAAATGGACACAGGTCCATCAAGTCCAACCTACAATCCTACAGTGATGATCTAGAGATGGCAAAAACCCTTATGAGGTGGTTGCCAATTACCCCATATTAGGAAAAAATCCTTCCGAACCCCAAATATCGCAATCTGAATAAATCCCTGGATCAACATCCCGTCCCCAGAAATCTAGTGCCCATAATAATTTGTGATAATACTACTTTCAAGGAAGGCATCCAGGGCGCTTTTATGCGGTTCGCATGAAACTAATGACAACAAACGTACAGCCCCCAGTGGTCCAATACAAATGAACCGCTGACCTTCCCAGCACTTAATGTTTGGTTATTGGTTTGTTTCTGTATAGTTATATACATATATTTGCTTTTGTATAGGAAATTATAAAGGGAAAATTGCCAATACTATTCTAGTAGACAGGAAGATTATTAACCAATAAACCATGTCCAAATATTTATGTGTAATATAAGTAAAGCTATAATATTAATGATAAATATTATAATAATCACACTATACAGACATCTAATATTGATACCAATGTATAACATATAAATGTATAATAATAATATAAATAAAAAATAATAAATAATTATAAAATAAATAATATGAGTAATTATAATAATTTCACAATTAAATACATAACAATAATACTAATACATGATAACATGAATAAGTAATTAAAAAATGCAAATAAATAATAGTAATAATAAAAGAAATAACAGTGCTAAGATTAATTATAGTAATAATGGTATTCAAATTAAATATTACATATTATTAATACTATTAGTTATTAATATATAAATAAGTAATTTAAAAAAATTACAAATAAAGAATAGCAATAGGCAATAATCATATAAATAAACATGCTAAGAATAATTATATAAAAATTAAATAACAATAAATAATATACAAATATATAAATCAGAATAACTATAAGAAATATATTAATATAAAACTAATATTAATATCAGACATAATTTTATATATATATATATATATATATCGTAAATAATAATACAAATTACAAATAAATAATAGTAATATATAAATAAATAAATAAAAAATGACATTATTATTATTAAAAGTAATAATAAAATAAATAACAATGCTACAAATAATTATAATCATTATATTAATAATAAATGTATATCTAATATATAAAGCTGAGTGTATATGTGTATGTCCTCTAATGGAAACCGCACCGTCGCATTTACAATCATGAAATTTGGCACACAGGTACATTAGGTGTCCGGGAAGGTTTAGATCGGGTCTCAGCTCTCTAGGACATACTGTTCCTGAGATATTTCCAAAAAATTCATTAGCCAATAGAAGCATGATCACATGACCCTTATTCAGCCAATAAAAGCTCGCAGGCCGTTAGCCTCCACATACACAGTTTTACTCCAGGTTTCCATAACAACCCAGCCATTTTTCTTCACTGCTGTAGGTGATCTTTAAAGGTAATCTGTCACCAGGATAATCGCTATTGAAGTAAAGCCATGGCCTAATAGCACTTAGTACTTTATTTCAAGATGTGCCTTTGTTCCAGCAATAGATGTTTTTATCCTCTGAAAATCCTGTTTATTTGGTATGCAAATGAGCCCATAAGGTGCCCAGAGGGGCGTCACTCTTGCATGAAGGAGCCCAGACACGCCCCCTGCCACGATGTGTCAACCCTCAAAAGACCAACTAAAAACTGCGCCCCTAGGTCCCGCTAAGCCACATCCCTGATCCGGTTAGGTCATGCCCCCTCCCACTCCTCAGCCGACGGGGATTGAAAAAATTAAAAATCAACTTCTGTCAGCTGCAGGGGTGGGAGTGATGGTGACTTTCTCCCTGCAGCTTACACTCAGACAGCATAGTGCTGCTGTCTTAGAGTGAGCTGTTCAAAAGGACACACCCCTGATCCTCTTAGGCCACGCCCCCTCCCACTCCTCACCCGACAGAGATGGAAAAAATGAAGTTAAAAATCAACTTCTAGGTTCCACTAATCCACGCCCCGATCTGGTTAGGCCATGCCCCCTCCCACTCCTCAGCCAACAGGGATTGAAAAAATGAAGTTAAAAATCAACTTCTGTCAGCTGCAGAGGTGTGAGGGAGGGTGTGCTGCTGTCTTAGAGTGAGCTGCCCCGATCCAGTTAGGCCACGCCCCTCCCACTCAGCCGACAGGGATTGAAAAAATGAAGTTAAAAATCAACTTCTAGGTCCCGCTAAGCCACGCCCTGATCTGGTTAGGTCATGCCCCCTCCCACTCCTCAGCTGACAGGGATTGAAAAAATGAAGTTAAAAATCAACTTCTGTCAGATGCAGGGGTGGGAGGGACGGTGACTTTCTCCCTGCAGCTCACGCTCAGACAGCACAGTGCTGCTGTCTGAGAGTGAGCTGTTCAAAAGGACATCCTTGTGTGAGTCCAGGCCCTGCACCAGACGGAGGACAGGGAGTCTAAAAGCCAGACTGTCCAGCCTAAAACTGGACCTCTGGCCACCCTAGGGGCAGGCTGCTGTGGAGGTCACAGTTAAGGGGATGGTCCGCTATGGATGTCAGTGTTAAGCGGCAGATTGCTGTAAAGGCCACTGATAAAGAGGCGGGCCCCTGTGGAGGTCACTGTCAAGAGTGTGGTGTGCTGTGAAACACTGTTAAAGGGGAAGGCTGCTGTAAAGGTCAAAGTTAAGGGGGTGGGCTGCTGTGGAGGTCCAATTTTAAGGGACGGGGCACTGTGGGTGGGGGGATCAGTGTTAAGAGGTGGGGAGCTGTGGAGGTCACTGTTAAGGGGTCGGGGTGCTGTAGATATCACTGTTATAGTGGATACTGTTGATATCTTTTAACGACACACACAAACATTAAATTAAATAGATTAAATATACCCGAGCAAAGCCGGGTCCTTCAGCTAGTTAATAATACAATCTAATCAATTAGATTGCAATACTCGTTAAAGAGGACCTTTCACCGATTCTTACCCTATGAACTAAGTATACAGCCATGTAGAGCGGCGCCCGGGGATCTCTCTGCACTTACTATTATCCCCGGGCGCCGCTCCGTTCTCCTGCTATGCCCTCCAGTATCTCCGTTCCCTAAGTTATGGTAGGCGGAGTCTGCCCTAGCGCTGGCCAATCGCATTGCAGAGCTCACAGCCTGGGAGAAAATAACCTCCCAGGCTTTGAGCTCTGCGCTGCGATTGGCCAGCGCTAGGGCAGACTCCGCCTACCATAACTTAGGGACTGGTATCTCCGCCTACTATAACTTAGTGAGCGGAGATACCGGAGGGCATAGCAGGAGAACGGAGCGGCGCCCGGGGATAATAGTAAGTGCAGTGATATCCCCGGGCGCCGCTCTACATGTCGGTATAGTTAGTTCATAGGGTAAGAATCGGTGAAAGGTCCTCTTTAAGTCAAGAACTGATATGAGGAGTGATAATCCTTGTACAGCACTGCAGAATATATTGGCGCTATATTAGCAGCGAAAATAGAAAATAGAAATATTAATCTGCAAGCAATGAGTCGGGAAACTTCCTTTTGCTTCTCTTGACCACATGGATGTTTGAATAAAGTTAAGATATCTTCTTTTACCAATCTGCGGCTCTTACTATAGAGGTGTAATGAATGGACTATATGGTCCTAGGGGTCTAAGGGCTGGAATGACTATGGAGACCTAACTATGTAAATGCAGGTATTACAACCCAGATCAGTTAGAGACAAGTCTAGGGTGAATGGCTGAGATTAAGACATGGTGAGGACCATTAGATATGAGTGAGACATCAGAACTGCCTGTAGTGTTTGCTCATACAGTCTGATTGTCAGCCTGCAGATGACTGGAGGATATCATTGTAGTTTCCCAATGGATGTTCAGCTGTGCTGCCTGGGGCAATACACAAGGACATTCATTCGTCTGCATGTGGGGAAAACAAGTCACAATGTTTCCATTGTCATACTAAACAAGCTTTAGAGCATTCCTCTTCCTGTAATCTGACAAACACCTTCTTCTCCAGTAAAAGGAAACAGTGCGCCTCTTAATAGGTTTGATACAAACTTTGCAAATCAGCTCTGAACAGGATATTGGCTTTTAGAGGCTAACATACATATGCAAAATATTGTCATCAGCAGTGAGCGGGGACACAAATAATCGAGCCCGGCCTCCGCTGACGCATTGTTATAGACTCAGCTCAGCAGTGAATAGGATTTATCTCTTAAGACACTTAATAATAAACTCAAGAAGATAACATTTTTTTTTCATTTGCGCTAGGACCTTTACAGAAGAAGCAGCATTATACGTAGGTTAACTAAGCAGAGGCCAAAGGTATCCTGAGTGCTCTGCAATAATGTACCAGTAACCACAAAATTATCACAGTCAGTATCCACTTTTATTAACCCTTTCAAGACCAAGCCATTTTTCACCTTCGTGACCACATCTAATTTTGCTTTTACTTATCCAAACCATTCTGAGACTGTTTTCTTATGACACATTGTACTTCATGATAGTCATAAATTTGAGTCAATATATTTCACCTTTATTTTTGAAAAAATCCCAAATTTACCAAATATTTTGAAAAATTTGCAATTTTCAAAATTTCAATTTCTCTGCTTTTAAAACAAAAAGTGATACCTCATAAAATATTTATTACTTAACATTCCCCATATGTCTACTTTATGTTGGCATCATTTTGGAAATGTCATTTATATTTTTTAGGACGTTAGAAGGCTTAGGCTACTTTCACACTTGCGGCAGAGTGATCCGGCAAGCAGTTCCGGCGCCGGAATTGCCTGCCGGATCCGGCAAAACGAACATTATCGGACATTTTTCATGCAACGCATCCATCGTTCCGTCGACGGAAATTCAAGCCGTTGTAATAACGGATCCGTCTATTCCATTTTCTTCCGTTTTTAAACGGAAAGACGGATCCGGTATTCAAATTTTAGAGATAAAAAAGATGCAATCTGTTAAGCAAATACTACAGTGGCTATAAAAGACAACCGAAGGTCACTTACCACTCAGAAGTTCCTTCTGCAGATTGCAAAGATGATGCCGGACCATATTCGTTTTGGATTTCAGGCTCTAATTCTGGTTTCACGCTGGAGAAGACGTCTTCGAGCCAGACGGCGTCGTAAGCGTCGCTATTGGGTGCATCCAATAACCTCTGCAAGAATAAGAAGGGGAGTTTTTGAAACTCTGTTTCCTGAATTGAGG
Source organism: Bufo bufo (assembly GCF_905171765.1). Lineage (NCBI taxonomy): Eukaryota > Metazoa > Chordata > Amphibia > Anura > Bufonidae > Bufo > Bufo bufo. The sequence goes on from NC_053394.1 coordinate 147,730,033, forward strand.
GATCATCCTGAAAATTTACTTACGGATGACCGTAGAAAGTTTTGATGATCTGTGTCACCTCACATTCAAAGACAAGACACCACTTTCCACCGCTGTGTTTCCCCAGCAGAACGCCTATTGCTGACCATAAGGTAAAGTACATACTTATTATATATAGTAAAAAAAAATTATGATATTTTAGTGTGAAACCATAAATCTTTTTGAACCCAAATTTGCTCAGTTTTTCTGGGATCACTGTACAAAGTGCATAATTTTGGCCACAATTGATGCTCAGCATTATTATTTTGACTTCTACATCTTGTATGCTAAAGTTTTAATCCATATAATGGTCATTAACAATGTAGAATGAACTGTGATCAATATTGGTCACCATGGAGAACAAACCTTTATCATTACTTTTCAAAACAATTATACTGGCCACATTAAAAATCTTGACCAAACAAAAAAATGGAAATGAGGTCCCATAGAATTGCGTCCGATTGATATACCTTGTATATTATGTTTTTTTTTATCTTTTTAATATGATTACCCTAAATTTTTTATTTTTATGGTTTCTGGCAAGTGGAGAAAGTTTCAGCTCACTCCATTTTCAATTTCGCCTTGGCATATCAACTGTCTCCATAATTGTGAAGGAGACATGCCGTGTTTTGTGGGAACAACTGCATGATGAATTTATTCCACATCCAAATAGACAGCATTGGACAGAAATAGGTGAAAAATTTGGGGTCGTTTGTCAGTTTCCCAATTGCATAGGTGCGGTAGACGGGAAACATATTCGGATTATCAAGCCCCAAGGAACCGGATCAGAGTTTTACAACTACAATAAATATTTTCCGATAATCCTAATGGCCATCACAGATGCACAATATCGTTTTGTTGCCGTCGACGTAGGGGCCTATGGACGCACCAACGATTCAATGGTATTTAAAAATACTTATATGGGCCGTAGTCTATATAACAGACAATTTGATTTTCCTCTGCCTCACCCACTGCCAGGTACTGATTCCCCACCCATGCCGTTTGTATTGGCTGGTGATGAGGCCTTCCAAATGTGTGGAAATCTTCTGAAACTGTATTCAAGCCGCGGATTAGATTTAAAATAACGCACATACAACTACCGCTTGACCAGGGCTCGAAGAATGGTTGCATGCACATTTGGAATTTTGGTAGCAAAATGGAGAATTTTCACTAAACCAATTCATATGAAGGTTGAATCGGTCAACGAGGTTGTAAAGTCTGCTGTTGTGTTACACAACTACCTCCTTAAAGGGAACCTGTCACCAGTTTTATGGTGTCCTAACTGAGGGCAACATAAATAAGTGACTGATTCTCTTAGCAAAATGCTGGGTCACTTTCTTTAATTGACCCAGTCAATCTGCCAACATCTTGTATTGAAAAGCTCCAGCTGATAATGATGAGTCATGAATATTCATGAGCTCCTGACTCTCCCCGCCTACCTGCTGCTGAGTGACAGTTTTTTTCCATATGAATTAGCAGCAGGTGGGCAGGGGAGTGGCTATAGCTCTGAATTAAATATACGCTGGACTCAATGACATCACGCTGGACTCAAATCAGCTCATTAGCATGTGGGATGTGGCATCTTTGTGTGTATATTATGAGGTAACCATCTGTCACACCAGTAAGTGAATACATCTAAGGCACTTTTTAGTAGTTAATGATTGTATATAATTAGTTAGATTATAATCAAATATCCACATGACAGGTTCCCTTTAAAAAAGAACCACTCAATTTGGAACAGATACCGGAGGACAGCGAGATGGCAAGCATTCAAAGTTTTGGACCTCGGTCAAGTGTAGCGGTTTCACGGATGAGAGACTGTTTTGCAGATTATTTCTGCTCTGAAGCAGGAAGGGTTAACTGGCAGGACCGATATGTATAAACATTTTGTGATTAATTTTCAAATCACCGTTAATTTCTGTTTGTTTGCCTGTTTGTTGGTGGTTACAGTGTGTTGTATTTGTTTTCGATTGGATTTTTGGTTCAATAAATATTGTTTTTCAACGTACTTGAACACTCATTGAGAAAATACTCACACGAACACGACCGCCGCATGCTCCCCGACTTCCTCTGGCTTTTGCTTGACGACCTCTGTTGGAGTCAACGGGACGAGCTGCCTATAATAGAAATAACAATAATAAAAAAAATCGTAATATTGAGCTTAAAAAAGTAAATAAATTAAAATTACCGCTTGCTGTCCTCCACCACCGACTTCCTCCTCTCCTGCGGTATCTGGGCCGGGAGGCCTCTCCTCCGCAGATGATGACTGTGAATTAAAAAAATGAAATATTTAAAATGCGTTCATAATATTATAATGCTGAATGCTTCAAAAAATTTCTTACCGTATCATGTCTACGACGATGTCTTGGGGGAGAGGTCCCGGCCTCAGTAGAAGATGATGAGCCTGTAGAAAAAAAAAATTTAAATTAGATTTGAACTATTAATAATACAACACACCCACACAAATAATACTTACTTGACATTCTTGCCGAAAATTTTTAAAATATTAAATAAACGTCTGGCTGGCCTGTCTGGGTTTCACTGATCTTGCGAGCAGGTCAATTACGGATTTTGTTTTTACAGGAAAAATATTTTTTTACTACATGAGAAAAAAAAAAAAGGAGAGTTACCATGTTGTAGGAGTACTACACATAGCATCCCCTATGTACTTGCACTACATGCAGTGCCTATGTAGTTTTGCATAGGCAATGCAGGTGGTGCAAGTACATAGTTGATGCTAGGGGTGGTAGTCATCAGGACTACCACCTCTAGCATCCACTATGTAATTGCACCACATGCAGTGCCTATGTAGTTTTGCATAGGCAATGCAGGTGGTGCAAGTACATAGTGGATGCTAGAGGTGGTAGTCCTGATGACTACCACTCCTAGCATCCACTATGTACTTGCACCACATGCAGTGCCTATGTAGTTTTGCATAGGCAATGCATGTGGTGCAAGTACATAGTGGATGCTAGGGGTAGTAGTCCTGATGACGGTTTTCTTTTTTGCCTGATCAGTCAAAACGACTGAACTGAAGACATCCTGATGCATCCTGAACGGATTACTCTCCATTCAGAATGCATGGGGATATGACGGATCAGTTGTTTTCCGGCATAAAGCCCTTTTGACGGAACTCTATGCCGGAAAATTTCTCAAACCCACTTTTTAACCCCTTAGTGACCAAGCCTGTTTGGGCCTTAATGACCAAGCCAAATTTTGGAAATCTGACATGTGTCATTTTAACTTAGAATAACTTTGTAACGGTTTTGCACATCAAAGTAATTCTGACATTGTTTTCTCGTCACATATTGTACTTTACTTAGGGGGTATAATTCTACCAATAAAATATGCGTATCTTTATTAAAAAAGTGAAAATTTATGAAAATTTTAAAAAATTGGCACATTTTCCTATTTTCAACTGCAATATATTTTACATACATACATAAACACCATTCAATATTTTTATCAGAAATAATAACTTTATTTAACACATCTGGGGGCCATATTGCCCCGATCGGGGATTTGAACTTCTCTCTCTTCTCCTGAGGAGAGAGACCTTACTGAGAGCAGCGGTGAGCGGTGGCGGACGGCTTTCAGTCTGCGCATGCGCCAGGCCGCTGCCGCCATCTTTCTTGAGGGTAAGGGGGGTGGGGGGTGCGGATCGGGACCCAGCTTAGGGCCAGAAGTGCTGGGGGACCCGATCGCTGCACCAGAGACTTTCTCCCTCCTCTCTTACAGGGTAGCAGCAGGTTGTTACGGACGCAATGATATTAAATATGTCTACTTTGTTTCAGTTTTACATAATAAATCACTTTTGAAAAAATAAATTATGTTTTTGTGTCTCCATTTTCTGAACGCCTTATTTATTTATTTTTTTGCCAAATGTCTTGTGCAGGGAGCCCCCTCCCTCTGTTAACTCCTTGAATGCCGCTGACCACGGCAGCTAAGGGGTTACAGCAGTGTCAGCATACAGCTGACACTCACTGCTGATGGCGGCGGCTCAGGAACAGAGCCGCCGCCATCACAAATAGCAGGGGCACAGAGCAGGGGGACCCACCAGGGACAGGGGTGTCAAAATGTGGGCAAGGCCAGCCCAGATGGGGGCAGGGCCGGCATGGAAGAAACACAGCCCACAGCCAACAACGTACGGAGCATGGCCGGTGTTCTGACAGATTACTATATCTTATCAGAATGCTATACCCTCGTCACTTCCGGTGACGCGGCCGCACCGGAAGGGATGAGAATCAGCTGGAGGAAGGGGTGAGCGCAGATCCACGGGTATGTCAAAATTATAGCACCGCCGCGGGAAAAGCGCCCACTTAATGCGCATGCGCAAAACCGTCCGGGACACACTACGCCTGCGCCCGGAGCCACGGCTGGGTAGGAGAAGTGTGTCCACGCGTGCGCACACAGGGGTAGGGAGATCTGATGGAACATTTTGCACTGACAAATCTACCTGCCCCTGAGTGCGCACGCGCGGTGTAATCTTGATGTGTGTGGCCGACGGGAGTATATAGCCGCGCGTGCGCACCCTTTCCTACCCAGCCGTGGCTCTGGGCGGTTTTGCTCATGTGCATTAAGTGGGTGCTTCTCCCACGGCGGTGCTATAATTTTGACTTACTCATGGATCTGCACTTGCGCAGCGCCGCACACCCCTTCCTCCAGCTGATTCTCATCACTTCCGTTGCGGCCGCGTCACCGGAAGTGACGAGGGAATAGCATTCTGATAAGGTATAGTAATATGTCAGAACACCGGCACAGATGGTGCACCCAGACACCAGGGAGCAGCAGGCAAGACATCAAGGGGCAGACAGGCCACATCAGGGGGCACAAAGCGGGTGCACAAAGTGGGGCATGGAGCAGCAAGTGCCTGATTTAAGACTCCGATCTGCAGAGTGCAGATCAGAGCCTGAAACCGGCATTTTTACACTGCCGCGATCCAATTGGTTAGTCTGCACAGACTAACCAATCGGACCGATCGCCGGCAAGGGACCACTCTGATTGGTCCCTTGCCGGCATTACTGGACTGTACACTGTCCCTGACAGCGGCAGTCCAGGGGCAGAAGCCTTAATCCAAGCGCTTTGCAGCGCTTGGATTAAAGAGCTGCCAGAACATTTATATACGTGCTAGCTGCATGGGGCATGTGTAGATAGCACGTATATAGCCGTATGGCAGTCGGGAAGGGGTTAAAGGGGTTGTCCTGGTTCATAGCTGATTGCGGACATATCTCCTTCTTCACACCGGAAGGCCCCTCCTATGCTGTCCCTAACCCTGTGCCCTGCCACGCCTAGTAGTGTTCCCGCTGACATCAGCGTCACTAATGGGCGGGCTTTAGCAATGCCCTAGCCTGTAAAATAAGGCAGCGCTAATGCACACCCATTAGTGCCAATGACGTCAACGTTAACACTGCTAGGCAGAAGCCTCCACCTAGCAGTGTAAGTTTGTAAACACAAAAGCCCTTGCCCTGCGCTATACAGCGCAGGGAAAGGGAGAGCATTGGAGCATGACATGCTCCGGTGCTCATCTCAGAGGGGCTGCCTGAGTAAAGAAAGTGATTGGATAATCTCTTTAAGTATGGTCTAAAAATGAGTGTTCCCCCTTGTTCTCTCATATTTGAAAAGGTAGATGACCACCACTTCTGACTCCTGTTATACTGTATAGGTTGAAATAAGACACTGATCCATCAAGTTCAGCCTTTCTCAAATTAATTGTACGACATGTCCAGAATTAGAAATACATGGCTGCCTTCTCCTAAAAAACAGCACTTCCCTAGCCCATTGGTTGTGTCTGGCATTGCAGCTTAGCATCTCCACTGGAGTTATTAGGGCAGAGCTGTAATACCGCCCAACTGCACATACAACATATGGCCAGGGGTGGTGCTGTTCTTGGAAGAAAAGGACCCTTGTTTTTCTAATCCTGGACAACCCCTTTAATCGTTAGATTAATTATAACCCTCAATGCCGTTTCCTATTAAATAAACACCTAGCCCTTCTATAAATGCTGTTACTACAATTACTACCTCTTGGGGTAGAGCATTCCATAGTTTGACTGCTCTAACTGTAAAGAATCCTTTCCTTTATTGATGCCTAAATCTCCTTTCCTCCACATGTAATAAATGTCCCCTGGTCTTTTGTAAAGTCCTTGAAATAAATAAATCTTCCAGTTCTTTGTATTGACCACACGTGTATTTGTACATATGAATAAGATCACCTCTAAGACCTCTTTTTTCTAAGCTGAACAAGCCCAATAGCAGGCCGTGATGGGGGCGAGCCTCCCTAGTGTCACCTGCAATGCTAGGGATGCTCATACCCATTGCGGCCTGCTTTTGGCTGCCCCCCTCCTGTTGCCAGATGTTGTGATCCGCGTGACGGGGAGATGCAACGGCGGCTGTGAGGGCATCAGAAGAGACGCAGGTGCCAGAGAGCAAGTGCAGTGGCCAGGAATGGGTGGTTTAATGTTCTGTATTTGTCGTGACGCTAATTGCAGCGTGCGCAGGGTATTATCACAGGGCCCTTCAAAGGTCTTATAACTCACGTCCCAAGTTAGGAATGCCAGAGTGGTGTGATTGCCCACAATGTCTCTATGGTTAGGAGAATGGTGTCAACGGTGTCTCCTACCTGGATACGGCTGGACTCCTGGCGCACTTGCAATAAATTGAGTGTAGTGATAGTAGGAGTAATAGAGGAATTTTGCAGCAGAATTTATGTCCAGACCTTTAGTTGAAGTTCAAACATTTTTTTTACTGAAGATAACTTGTATCCAAGCAGTGTACAGCCTTGGTCTCTGGTCCCAGCAGGTTTTGGCAATTATTGGCAGGAATAGAGGCTTCCGCTTTGAACTGAACCTTCTGCTGTATGGTGACAGACTAGCTGAGGAGGAATGGCTTCTCCTAGGTCTCTGGACTTGACTCACAGATATATTCTCAGGGGATGCTTTCTTCCTGGAACTAGAGGTTGTTTGCAACTTTCTGCTTCTTTTCATCCAGCTGAGCTACAGAGCTCAGACTGGGAATTTGATCAAATCTCAGCACGAGAACTCGTTCTGTTTTTTTTCCTCCCTTGCTGCAGGATGTGGGAACCTCCAATTCTCTTCAGCTGGGGGGCAGAAAGAACAGGATCATTCCACTCTGAACGGCCATAACATTAAAACTATCTCTACCAATGATGCTGCCACCTGCTGGTCAACCTGGAACATTACAAGGAAAAAAAATTACATTTAACATGGTTTTATGCACATTTGTGAATGACATAATGTAAAATCACATCAGATGACAATATAACGGCTCCTAAAGGGCAGTAGCGGAGTAGAGGAGTGCAGTAACACAACTCTGGGGTGTTACACAAGGTAAGTACAATTTGTGTGAGGGGCCATGGCATTTGGCGGGGCATTTTTGGGGTTGGATAACACCTTTAACAGCTATTAAAGAGATTATCTAACTAAAATATGGTGTCTGGCCTAGTGTGGCTACTGCTTTTCTTTTCTCAGCACAAAGACAATCTAGCGTTGAATGTACAGCAAGCCCAGAGGAGCCATAGCAGAGGATGGGAGTGGTAGTGGCTCTGGCTTTCACAGTCAATCATGGCGGCTGTCCTCACACAGTTGCACCCTAGGGCCATGCAGTGAAAGGAGGGGCACCGTTTCTTCCCTCAGGGCACACCCTGATTTTGCCTGATGGTAGCTGGAATGTCCTTGATGTTAGGTGTTTGGGTGGGTGCAAGGCAGGGAGTGTAGAGTGCAATGGCCAGCATATGGTGTAGGAGTCAGAAAACCAGGGCAATGGTAGAAGAATAAACGTCTCACTTTACTGTACTGCAAAATGAGGGTTGTAGTACATCCAACTAGCGTAGTCACAGTTCCAACTGTACACAGTGCAATTCTCTTGCAGATAGCAGTACATGGATTTAGGCATGGATGGGAGTTATGGCCCTGTCTTTTATGCTGGCATACAAATGTTTACTGGTCAGCAGCTGATCTCCGCCTGTACACAGGGGACGTGTTACCCCACGTAAGCGGGACGTGTTGATTGGCCAGCGCAAATGCTGTTTAAATTAGCGCTCATTATGACCCTTCATTTACTTAAAACTGGAAAATCCCTTTAATCCCCAGCATAATCTCACCTGCCTCACTTGTTCTACAGTATAACTCCAGTATCAAATAGGTTAAATTCTAAAGGCACTCACTGGGTGGTATACAGTGCACCTGCAATAAACGGCTGATCAACCAGACCACCGGTCACATGACCTCTCCCTGATCTTCCGCTTCATCATGGGGACAAGTATTACTTTCTACTCAGCTGTAACCAAAATCCCAGGTCACTAATTCAGTCACATTGTTGGAGGATAGAAATTAATTGGCAAAACCCCTTTCCCTTCCAAAGTTTAATGGGGCATACCGACTTAGGATGCATCCTTCCTAGGCGCACTGGCACTTCATCCTTCCCCAGAAATATGACACTCGTCTGCTTGAATCTTCCATTCACGCAGATTTTTTGAAATTCACTGAGGTGTGCAAATGATTATCTGGCTGCAAACTCCTTCCCACAGATAAAGGAAGTTAAATGGCAAAACTCTATTATGTTAATGTATTTTCATTTTACTCTTTAATTTCTTCTCAGAAAAGGGAAATCAAATGTTTTGACAGTTCTCCAGAAGACGAGAGGCGGAAAGTTTCCTGCTATTGTTCATATAGAAAGGCTATAAAATACGGGCTTATAAGCAAAACAAATGTAAGAAGTAGACCCTAGTGATATAGCGTTTAATTAACAGCTCCGGTCACGGCACATAGACACCATAGAAATACAGCCTTAAAGGGGCTGTCTGGTTTAGAAAATCCAATGGTCTGTTAGAGAATTTTAAGTTAATAGAGGTCGGTTTTCTGATCACGAACCTAATTTGTTAGCTACAGTGGGTACAAAAGTTGTTTTTTTTTCACTCCGGAGGACTTTCATGCATTACATTGATTTCAGTGAGAGATGTGTAACATTTATTTTCACCTGCAGAGGCACTGTAGGGAAACTAAACACTTCCTGTGGAGTTCCATTCTAGATTAAAGCTGATTCTTGGGGTCTAACTAAGCCTACTTTCACACTTAGATAATACAAACGTCTGCATCCGTTCAGAACGGATCCGGTTGTATATCTTTAACATAGTCAAGACGGATCCATCTTGAACACCATTTAAAGTCAATGGAGGACGGATCCGTTTTCTATTGTGCCAGATTGTGTCATAGAAAGCGGATCCATCCCTATTGACTTACATTGTGTGTCAAAACGGATCCATTTGGCTCAGTTTCGTCAGACGCACACCAAAATGCTGCAGGCAGCGTTTTGGTGTCCGCCTCCAAAGCGGAATGGAGACGGAACGGAGGCAAACTGATGCATTCTGAGCGGATGCTTTTCCATTCAGAATGCATTAGGGCAAAACTGATCCATTTTGGACCGCTTGTGAGAGCCCTGAACGGATCTCACAAACGGAAAGCCAAAACGCCAGTGTGAAAGTAACCTAAGACTCCATGTGATTAGCTTATTATCAGGAGAAAATTCCTACCAAAAAGCGGTAGTCCAAAGCTTTATTAAATGGGTTTTCTGGGAGTAGAATATTGATGACCTATCCTCAGTACAATGATGTGCCCCCTCCTAAAGTCTGTCAACTGGACAAAATGTGTCATAGAGGCAGATCTAGCAGTCACAAAGCTCTCCTCACGAGGTACACTACCCAAAAGTAGCCTTTGAGAGACTTTTAATAGGGCAGCAGGGAAAACATACTTTATGTCCTCTTGTGGAAAGACTCAGTTCAATCAGACCACACCTGTAATAATTTACATATCTGCCTGAGACATTTTTTTTCTTTGTTAATAATAAGTGTATTTTATTAGGTAAGTTATTGCAGCATCCACAGCCAGTGAGTGTAAAAATATGAACTGTGTTTTTTTCATCTATAGACTTCAATAAGACTGCCTTCCCACATACTGTCATTTTCCACTATGGACAAATCCATCTAGGAATCTGCAGTGCAATACACAGAGTGAAATCCACAGCAGTTCCACAGTGAATCCGCATCAAACTCTCCATGTAATGGAAAAGTGCAGACAGGGGCGGACTGGGAACTTAAAGTGGCCCTGGAAAAAATACTAAGGCCTCTTTCACACGGGCGTCCCGTATTTGCTCCGGATGCGTTGTGTGTGCGTTGCGGGAAACCCGCGCGAGTAGGCACGCAATTGCAGTCAGTTTTGACTGCGATTGCATTACGATGTTTAGTTTTTTCCGAGCGAGTGCAATTCGTTTTGCACGCGCTTTGAAAAAAACTGAATGTGGTACCCATACCCGAACCCGGACTTCTTTACTGAAGTTCGGGTTTGGGTTAGGTATTCTATTCATTTTATTATTTTCCCTTATAACATGGTTATAAAGGAAAATAATAGCATTCTTAATAAAGAATGTTTACTAAAATGTGGCTTGAAGGGTTAAAAAATAAAAATAAAAATAACTCACCTCATCCTCTTGTTCGCGCATCCAGCATGTCTTCTTTCTTCTTCTTTCAGGACCTGCAAAAGGACCTTTGATGACGTAATCGCGCTCACCACGTGGTGAGCGTGGTGATGTCAGCGCAGGTCCTGCTGAATGAAGATAGAAGTATATTTTATCTTTATTCAGCAGGACCTGCGCTGACGTCACCACACTGACCACGTGGTGAGCGCGATTACGTCATCAAAGGTCCTTTTGCAGGTCCTGAAAGAAAAGCAAAATGATGGTGTCAGCTACGTGATCAATTGGATAAGGTGAGTTAATTTTTTCAATTTTTTAACCCTTCAATCCACATTTTAGTAAGCATTCTGTATTAAGAATGCTATTATTTTCCCTTATAACCATGTTATAAAGGAAAATAATACAGTGAATACACTTCAATGGGGCCCGGGGTTGCTTTCATCCCTATCATCTCCTAGCAACCATGCGTGAAAATCGCACCGCATCCTCACTTGATTGCGGATTCTTGCGATTTTCACGCAGACGCATTCATTTCAACGTGAAAAATGCAGAATATTGAACATGCTGCGATTTTCACGCAACGCACAAGTGATGCGTGAAAATCACAGCTCATCTGAACAGCCCCATTGAAGTGAATGGGTCCGGATTCAGTGCAGGTGCAATACATTCACCTCATGCATTGCACCCGCACGGAATTCTCTAAGACCTCTTTCACATGGGCGTCCCGTATTTGCTCCGGATGCGTTGTGTGTGCATTGCGGGAAACCTGCGCGAGTAGGCACGCAATTGCAGTCAGTTTTGACTGCGATTGCATTACGATGTTTAGTTTTTTCCGAGCGAGTGCAATTCGTTTTGCACGCGCTTTGAAAAAAACTGAATGTGGTACATTCACCTCACGCATTGCACCCGCACGGAATTCTCGCCCGTGTGAAAGGGGCCTAAAAGTCAGGTCCAACTTGATGGAAGGCAGGGCCAACTGTACTATATTGTGGAACATTATACCACCCCAATAGAGCCAAATACCACAGTCTATCACAAAATACTGCCGCCAGCAGCACAAAATACATCCCCAAAAACTTCCACTGGCCGTCCACGAGGAGGGCTCGGGCGTTCCCCCAGGCATCGGCCCACCGGGAAACTTCACTGTAAGGTCTATGGCCAATCCGCCCCTGAGTGCATATTCTATGGCAGATTTGTCCAGGTACAGTACAGACCAAAAGTTTGGACACACCTTTTCATTCAATGAGTTTTCTTTATTTTCATGAGTATGAAGGCATCAAAACTATGATTTAACACATGTGGAATTATATACATAACAAACAAGTGTGAAACAACTGAAAATATGTCCTATTCTAGGTTCTTCAAAGTAGCCACCTTTTGCTTTGATTACTGCTTTGCACACTCTTGGCATTCTCTTGATGAGCTTTAAGAGGTAGTCCCCTGAAATGGTCTTCCAACAGTCTTGAAGAAGTTCCCAGAGATGCTTAGCACTTGTTGGCCCTTTTGCCTTCACTCTGCGGTCCAGCTCACCCCAAACCATCTCGATTGGGTTCAGGTCCGGTGACTGTGGATGCCAGGTCATCTGGCGCAGCACCCCATCACTCTCCTTCATGGTCAAATAGCCCTTACTTTCAAAGTTTTCCCAATTTTTCGGCTGACTGACTGACCTTCATTTCTTAAAGTAATGATGGCCACTCGTTTTTCTTTACTTAGCTGCTTTTTTCTTGCCATAATACAAATTCTAATAGTCTATTCAGTAGGACTATCAGCTGTGTATCCACCTGACTTCTCCTCAACGCAACTGATGGTCCCAACCCCATTTATAAGGCAAGAAATCCTACTTAATAAACCTGACAGGGCACACCTGTGAAGTGAAAACCATTTCAGGGGACTACCTCTTGAAGCTCATCAAGAGAATGCCAAGAGTGTACAAAGCAGTAATCAAAGCAAAAGGTGGCTACTTTGAAGAACCTAGAATATGACATATTTTCAGTTGTTTCACACTTGTTTGTTATGTATATAATTCCACATGTGTTAATTCATAGTTTTGATGCCTTCAGTGTGAATCTACAATTTTCATAGTCATGAAAATAAAGAAAACTCTGAATGAGAAGGTGTGTCCAAACTTTTGGTCTGTACTGTATGTGTGAAAATACACCAAAAAAGATTTCTGTGGTGTGTCTTTTAGGGTCATACATGCAAAGTATCAGACTTTCCTTCATACTTTCGACTCCCGGCTTTGGTTAAAAACAACCGCTGTGTTCTCTTGGCCTATGAACTCCACATGCAGTTTTTACTGTGCTGTTTCCTCAATGAGGTCATTAGTGGTCAGTGTCACAGTGATAAATAATGTCACCTCCTCATAGCTGAACTGATGCAAGGACATGTCTGACCAGTCTTCGGCCTGGTGATGCATGTTCTTACTGTGCTGAGCTAACATATCTAGACTGATGGCCACATCCAGCCACACATAAAAAGGGTGGCGGGGATATTTATTAAGACTGATGTTTCATATCTTAATTTTAATAAGAGTGCCAGGAATAGGATGCGCCAAACTTACTAAATGCCCTTTACACTGCCCGATTTTAAGGCCGATAATAGCGCACAAATGTTCGTATGAACGCTCGTTCACCATAATTGCTCCGTTCATTAGGTGATCCAGTCGTTGATGCAGACAGGTAAATTATCATTTTCGTGCTGTTTAAACAGCGATCTGCTGGCCAGGAACAATGCAACTGTATGAGGACGAGCGATGGAGGTGATTGCTGCATGGAAATGGTGTGTCCTGCCAGCAGGCACATCTCTCAGTATACAAAGCCACAGTCCTCTGGTAACCATCGAACCAGATTGCAGGAGCGCCAACCAATAGGAGGTGACAGGTCACAGGTCACACAACTTTTGGGGTTCAATGTGACCTGAAGCGTTCCTATTTAAACGGGAAACTGTTGGCCACAGTTGCCTGTGATTGATCTTTGTGCCGCACTAGCCTCGATTTGCTGTGTCTCATATCCAGTTTACATGACTTCTGCCTGGTTGTGACTTTACTCTTCTGCCTGACATTTTGGACCTTGATGTGACCTCCTGATTTTGGCTTGGTATTGTAACTTGTCTCATGATTTTCCATGTATGACCTTGGCTTGTTTGACCTGAGTACATCTAGCTTTTATTTTCTTTAGGATCCATTCACACATCCGCAATTCCATTCCGCATTTTGCGGAACGGAATTGCGCACCCATACATTTCCGGGTCCGCAATTCCGATCCTGAAAAAAATAGAACATGTCCTATTCTTGTCCGCAATAGCGGACAAGAATAGGCATATTCTCTTAGTGCCGGCAATGTGCGGTCCGCAAAATGCGGAACGCACATTGCCGCTGTCCGTGTTTTGCGGATTCGCGGATCTGTGGATCCGCAAAACACACACGGATGTTTGAATGGAACCTAATTCTGTTTATTTTTCCCTTAGGTCCTGTGCACTTAGTCAAAGAGGGACTGTTGTCCAGTTGTGGGCTGTCCTAGAATGGATTGTGCAAGTAGGTAGGGACAGTCGCTTGGGAGCAGTGCAGGGCTTCACTGTTTCCAACTTATGTGACACATATACACTATATATATATATATATATATATATAATACCACAAAGGCCTCATTGAGAAGGCAGAAACGTAGCTGGAATTAAGTTTGGGGTCGTCACCCTATCACCTAACAACTGGAAGTGCTGCCTCTTCATTCTTTGAATATATATATATATATATATATATATATTGTGGGGATTTGTTCTGGTAGTTAGGATAAGCGGGCGCAGTACAGAGGCAAAATACAAGTTTGTAATTTAAACTTCAGTGTTTATTCACACATGGTGCCAAAAACAAAAAGTCACCTTGGTGGCAGTTCTACCTCAGAAAGTCCAAATACAGGCTTTAGGCGGCCGGTTCTCCTGATACACGGGTCTCAGCTCTCCAGCCCAGCACAGGTCTCAGATCCCAGCAAATAGACATGGCTTCTGAGCCCAGCTGCCTATTTAAGGACAGCCAGGTGCTGCCAAAACCAGGATCGGTCCTGTATTTGACCTCACCTGGCTGTAAATCAGCCCAGCAGCACATGCTGGGAGGAAAATACTTGTTTTCCCACACCAAACCTCTCACTGTGTCACATACCCCCCCCCCTTGTTCAACCCTGAGGGGGTGAACGCATGCCAGACCGTGTACCCGGGACAGGGCATCGACGTTTCCCTTTAACCGGCCTGCCCTGTGTTCCACCAAAAACTTAGTTTTGTAGGGAGAGAAACCATCGGGTGACCCGGGCATTTCTGTCCTTGGCCTGACTCATCCACTTGAGAGGGGGTGGTCAGTCACCAGGCAGAATTTTCTCCCCAATAAATAATAGCGGAGAGATTTGAGTTACGGCTGAGGAAGACAACGGGATGCTCCTCCCCATTGACTTCCTGAGACAGTACAGCACCGAGGCCTACTTCGGAGGCATTGGTCTGTACTATAAACTCTCTTTTGAAGTCGGGCATCACCAAAACCGGGGACGCGCACAGGGCCGACTTCAAAGCGGAGAAAGCCTCTTCCGCCCGATCATCCCAGCAAACCATCATTGACTTGTGTCCCTTCAAGAGGATGAGGGTAGCAAAGTGGGGGACAAACCTCATGTAATAGCCCACCATTCCCAGGAATGACTTTACTTGCTTAGTGGTGACAGGTCGGGGTTAATTTCGGATTGCCTCTATTTTGTTCACTTGGGATTTGATGACTCCGTGCCCAATGACATACCCCAAGTACTTAGTCTCCTCTAACCCTATCGCACATTTTTTTGGGTTAGCGGTTAGTCCCGCCTTCCGAAGGGAGTCCACTACAGCCTGCACTTTGGGAAGGTGACTTTCCTAGTTGGTACTGTGGATGACAATATCGTCCAGGTAAGCCGAAGCGTACCAACGATGTGGACCCAGCACAATGTCCATAAGCCATTGAAAAGTGGCAGGGGCACCATGCAGACCAAAGGGTAGCACCTTGTACTGATACAGCCCCTCAGGTGTGATGAAGGCAGTTTTCTCTTTGGCAGCCTCCGTTAAGGGCACCTGCCAGTACACTTTAGTGTGGTCCAAAACAGAAAAATACCGGGCTTGTCCTAACCTCTCGATAAGCTCATCCACCCGGGGCATGGGATATGCATCGAATTTGGAAATCTTGTTCAGTTTATGAAAATCATTACAGAACCTTAACATCCCATCTGGCTTCGGTATTAAGACTATAGGACTTGCCCACTCACTTTTAGACTCCTCAATGACATCTAGTGCAGCATTAACTGCACGTCCTCCGAGATGGCTTGTCGCCAAGCCTCGGGTACCCAGTATGGTTTTAACTGGACTTTGGTCTGAGGTTCCGTGACAATGTCATGCTGGATTGTGGAAGTGCATCCGGGGAAGTCAGAGAACACATCCGTGTTCCGACTAACAAACTCCCTGGCCTCCTAAGCCTGTTTAGAGGAGAGGCTGTCAGCAACTTTTACGGCGGCAACTGCTTCCTTTGCATCAGACAAAGGGGCTGGAACCTCTTCCCCTAGACAGGCTGTCTTCCGTAGAGGTCTCCCTATCCTTTCACGGCTTAAGAAAATTAACATGGTAGATCTGTTCCGGCTTTCGCCTCCATGGCTGGTGTACCTTGTAGTTCACATCTCCAACTTTTTCAAGTATCTTTTTCGTGGCCCCTCCCACCTAGCCAGGAACTTACTGTCCACGGTCGGTACCAGAACCAAAACCCGATCACCCGGGTTAAAGATCCAGACCCGGGCCTGCCGATTATAGACACGACTCTGGGCTCGCTGAGCTAACTCCATATGCTCCCTAACAAGAGGCAACACTGTCTCTCTCTGTTCTTACATCTGGGTAATATACTCAATAACACTTTTATACGGAGTGGGTTGTTGTTCCCATGCCTCTTTGGCTACATCCAAGAGACCGCAAGGGTGTCTGCCGTATAGCAGTTCGAAGGGCGAAAACCCAGTAGAGGCCTGGGGTACCTCTCGCACTGCGAACATGAGATAGGGCAGAAGAAGGTCCCAGTCCTTCCCATCTTTAGCCGCCACCCTTTTCAACATATTTTTTTATGTTTGGTTAAACCTTTCTACCAGACCATCCATTTGCGGATGGTAAACGGACGACCGTAGCTGTTTTATGTGCAGCAACTTACAGAGTTCCCTCATCACCTTGGACATAAAAGGGGTCCCCTGATTGGTCAAAACCTCTTTAGGTAGTCCTGCTTTGGAAAACATCTCCAATAACTCCTTATTGGAAGTGGCACCGCCTCCGGTTACTGAGTGGCGTAGTCTAGGATGACTAAGATGTGTTGGACTTCGGTATGGGGCTATTCTGTCAAACGGTACCTCGATAATCAGGAGAGAAACTAGGGAACTACAGAAATGTGGCTGGGGGCTAGTTATCTGGCAGGTCGGGCAAGACTTACAAAACTCTTCTACCTCTCTGAAAATGCTGGGCCGGTAAAACCGTTGTAGTATACGATCCTGTGTTTTCTGCAACCCCAGGTGAACATGCTGGTGGGCGAGATCTAAGACGAGTTTGCGATAAGCCTTGGGGACCATCAACTGTTCAATATGCTCACCCCGTAGTTGGTTTACCCAATACAGCATACCCTGATGAGCCACAAAACAGGGAAACACTGACTCGGCCCCAGGTTGTTGTGGTTCACCATCTACTATTAACACTAGTGTTGATCACGAATATTCGAATTGCGAATTTTTATCTCGAATATCGGCACTTCGAGAATTCGCGAATATTTAGAATATCGCAAAATATATTCGTAATAGCGAATATTTTTTTTTTAAATAACAGTTTATGCAAATTTTTATGCAAATTTTCGCAATCAAGAAAATAATGCCTGGAGATCACAAATTCGCGAATTCTCGAATATATGGCGAATGTTCGCCCAAATATTCGCGAAATATCGCAAATTCGAATATTGCCCCTGCCGCTCATCACTAATTAACACATTCTCCCTGGCTCGCAATAGGGTTGGGTCCCGGTGTTGTGCAGTACCAAAATTATCCCCGGAGACATTGAGGTCTGCCAATTCAGGACCCGGCAGCAAGTCCTCCACGTCTCCCACCATCACATTCAGCGGGGTTGTCTCCCCCTCTTTCACCGAAGTGGCGGTCACTCCTACCGCTGGCCCTTCGGCCTCGGGTTCCCAGGGTTGTGGTCTCCCCCTGAGCAAGGCCACTCTGCTGGGGTTACCCTTGTCTCGTGGGTATCAGTAATTCTCATAGCAGGCCACAGTGCCGGGAAACCTGAGAAGTCTCTCCCTATTATGAGTTCATAATGTAGATTTGTGGCGACAGCCACCTCGTGGGTCCATCTACCGGCCACCGTGGTTAGATACACCAGCGCGGTGGGGTAGTCTTTTAAGTCTCCGTGGATGCACATCACCCCGACTTTACGGCCAGTATACTCAGTGGACCGCACCAGGGTAAAACCTAACTAGGGTCAACCATACTCCCTGAGTCCAGCAGAGCCTCTGCCGGAGTGTCTCCCACTTCCACCTGGCACAGGTGATCTAGAGACTCTGGGGTACCTGTTGCACACAGCCTCCTGGCATATAGCGACTGACAGTAGCATAGTTAGTGTCCATGGGCTCAATCCAATGGGGACAGTCAGCCCTTACATGGCCATGCTTCTTACACCGCCAGCAGACTATCGGAGCCAGGTCCGCCGTGGGTACACCCCGGGCGGGTTTCATCGGCTCAAATCTCCGGGCCTGGGGTGGAGATTTCAGGGGTTTGCCAACCCCCCTCCCGATAGAACCCGCCTTTAGATTCCTGGTACTTTCATAGCGTTCCACCAGGTCCACCATCTCAAGGGCATTGCCAGGAGATACCTGACCGATCCAGTGCTGGAGAGTGTATGGCAAAGCCCTCCAGAACATATTGGCTAACAGACAATCCAGCATAGCATTGGGACTCGTCAGGCTGTACCCATTTTTACAAGAGGTGAAGTAAGTTATAATACTGGGGTCTTGCAGGCTCAGCCGGGTTGAACCCCACTGATAAACCAGTTGGGCCCGGACCAACACATTCACCACCAGTCTTGCCAGAATCTCACCCTTGACTTTCTGGTAGTCGGCCGCTTGATCGTCCGGCAAGTCGAAATAGACCCGCTAGGAAACTACCTCAGCCCACTGGTCTCGGGGTACCTTCTCCCTTGTGGCCACCTTCTCGTACATCGCCAGGTAGGTTTCGACGTCATCTGCGGGTGTCATCTTGGGGATCTCCGCACTGACCGCTTTCCGGGCATCGTGGACATGTGAGATTGTGGAACAGCTCTTCCTGTATAATGTTTGTGCATAATTGTATTGGAACTGTCATTTGGCATTTTGGGCACTAGAGGCCGCTGTTTCCCCACACAGCTAAAGTGACTACTGGATTTGAATATGCAAAGGAGCTGATGACCCATGCTTATGACTCATGCAGGCTGTTTTCTGATAACAACAGGAAAGAGAGAGTCAGACATCTTGGGAGGATGGTGTGTGTGAGACAAGCCGGTCTCATCACGGCATTGGAATGTCCTGCAGTGATCAGAGTAATAGTAGAGAGGGACTGTCACCCGTTCCGTACTCAGATCCTTTCCTCAGGTGAAGGGATTGTCTCCAGCAGAGCTGATTGGAGCTTTGAAATAAAAGGACATCTATTCAGCAAGGCCGCAGGTGTGCTTATAGGCCTGGAACTATCCTGATGGGAGACATCCTCTGCTACCAGATGGTATCAGGTCAGTGAACCCGGGTTTTGTTGTGTTCATCGCACTGTTTTAGTGGTGCCTGAAGAATCTGAGACTGAGCTTGTACCTGCCATTGGTTAGATAGGTAGGATCTGTATTCGGCAGGCTGCCCGGGATTGTTTGCGGCACAGTATCGACTTCTCAGGCTCTGCTGTGTGCACCATCAGTCAGGATTGTTCTATTCCGCGGCACAGTATCGACTTTTCAGGCTCTGCTGAGCACACCACTGAGTTAGGGTCGGCTAGCCGGACTACGACAGGACTCAAGGGTGGTGAAATATTACCTTCTGTATTCCTACATCGTTATGTTGGTTGTCAATGTTTAGTAAAGTTTTATTGGTTACTAAAAGCTGGAGTTTGTGTAGTTTTTCTCGTCTGTGACTTCGCTGTATCCTGGGGAGCCCACCCCGGTACACTGCTTATGACTTGGCGTAGTCGGCAGGATACAGCGACCGTTATGGATGGGAACGCGGCAGGAGACCTTCCCCCAGCGCCAGTGGCATCGGATCAGGACCCAGCTCAGGGTGCACCAGTGCAAGACAAGTTTTCCCCCAAGGCCATGCTTGCCCCAGTAGGATACATCCCCGTAGGGGCGCTGCTATGTCATCTGCCAAAGTATGACGGTAAAAACATGACGTTGCAGGACTGGACTGAAAGGGTGCGAAGCGCAGTTAGAATGTGTAACCTGGCCCCCGAGCTGCAGGTAGAGGTTGCGTTGGGAGCTCTAGAGGGGGACGTTAGACAGACAGTGATGGTAAGTCCCGAATCCAAGAGGGACACCCTAGAGAAAATATTCTCCCTGCTGGAGGGAGCACTGGGGGAGCGTGCTAAAGTAGTGCAGCTTCTGAGCCACTTCTTCAACCGACCACAGCGAGAGGGTGAGACCCTGATGCAGTACTCCAATGCCCTACAGGAGACGCTCAATAAAATAAAGCAGCAGGACCCAGGGGCCATAGGAGCCTTCCGGGAGGTGGACCGCCTACTAAGAGATCAGTTCATAGTGGGGCTCGCCAACAAGTTCTTACAGGACAAGCTGCAAGAGATGACCCGGACAGCAGCCGACATGACATTCTAAAGCGTCTACCTAGCAGCCATGGAGAGAGAGGAAGAGCACATGCCTATGACGTCGAGAGTAGTGAGTAGCACCGATGCTACGGGACGTCAGTCTGCATCTGAAGACTCTGATTCCTTAAAGGATGTGGTCCAAGCCCTGCGGACAGAATTGAAAGAACTCCAGCTGGAAGTGTGCCAGATGAAGGCAGGATCACCCCGGCCTTCGGAAA
This sequence comes from Bufo bufo, assembly GCF_905171765.1. NCBI lineage: Eukaryota > Metazoa > Chordata > Amphibia > Anura > Bufonidae > Bufo > Bufo bufo. The sequence continues at coordinate 147,750,601 of NC_053394.1, forward strand.
TGACCCCAGCGCCCCACACCACTCTACCCAGGATAACTCAGGTGAAAAGGACCCCTCTGTGTCAACCTGCTGCCACCCCCAAAACTATGCCCGTTGTGCCCCCCATTGCCTCAGGTACTATACTGCTGAAAAAATAGTGACCCTAATAGACATAATCGGGGTCATTTATCAAACTGGTGTAAAGTAGAACTGGATTTCCAAAGGAGCTGTCAAATATAAAAGGTGGAATCTAAGTGGCTGCTATGGGCAACTAAGCCAGGTCTATTTACACCAGTTTGATAAATTACCCCAAATGTCCCTATAGTGTCTACAGCAGCTAAAATGTCCCCTAGAGTGCCCCCAGTAATAACACCCTAAATTGTGCTCCAGGTAATAATCCCTGTATAGTGTCTCCACAAATAATAGAATTGCCCCTACAGTGCCTCCCCAATAGCAACGTCCCCTACGCAGCCCCATACAGTAATTTTCCCCACACTGCCCCCATACAGTAATTTCCCCCACACTGCCCCATACAGTAATCTCCCACACACTGCCCCCATACAGTAATTTCCCCCACACTGCCCCCACACAGTAGTGTCCCCCACACTGCCCCCACACAGTAGTGTCCCCCACGCTGCCCCCCACACAGTAGTGTCCCCCACACTGCCCCCCACACAGTAGTGTCCCCCACACTGCCCCCCATAATAATTTGCCTCCACACAGTATCCCACCATATCCCCCCCCCCACGTCCTCCTGTGTGCATCCCCCTCATGTCCCCCAAAGTTGGCACATAAAATAAAATAAAAAAAATTGCCCCCACACAGTATCCCACCATATTTCCCCCCCCCCCCACGTCCTCCTGTGTGTACCCCGGCCCCCTCATGTCCCCCAAAGTTGGGACTTAAAAGAAAAAGAAAAAAAAACGAAAAGCTGAATACTCACCTGCTCTTGCTCGTGCTGCTGAGTCCCGAAATAGGCGCGCGTGATGACGTCATCACGCGCTCCTGCGTCGGGATTTCACTACCTCATAGGCTTCAGGCCTACTAGGCCTGAAGCCTATGGCGGTGATCAGTGGCGGGGCAGGGAACTATGCGCTCCGCTCCCTGCCCCGCCGCAGTCTGTATTGCTGGAAGCGCTCATTGCTTCTGCGCCTGATGGCACCCCCATGAGAGCCGGCACCCGGGGTGGACCTTCCCCCCCCCGCCCCTCCCTGGGCACGCCACTGCTTCTTCGAAAGGCACTACCGGCATATAATGGAGCCCGAAGACGGGAGCGTCATCAGGCTGACGGCTGCCGATAGCAGAGAGATGGATGTCCGAGGGATAGTCTGGATGTGGGTCCGACTGTTTGGGCAAGACGTCGGCAAGAAGGGGGTCGTGCTGGTGGACCATTCGTCCCGGAAAGGAATGGACGTGACCCTGGGCATGAATGTACTGAGTCCTAGACCATCAACTCTATGCCAAGGAAGGGCCGAAGTATTGGCAACGGGCCACCACACACCGGCCTACCCAGAAGGTCTTACAACAGATGGTGAGGAGCTGTAGCCTGCAAAAGAGTAACCTGTCCGGTCAGGCCATTGGAGACGTGAGGGTGCTACGGAGGACTCCGTTGAAGATCCCACCTCGACAAGAACGAATATTGATGCTGCCGGTGGGGACGACGATTGAATGGACTGGAGTTCCTGATTGAGCCCGCTTATCAAGAAGAAACGCAGACTCGCCCACTGGTAGCCCGGGCCCTCGCCATCGTGAAGGACAGATGTGTGCCTGTACGCTGCTATAATGTTGAGGACTGCGAGTTAACCGTTCCCGGAAACACCCTACTAGCCAAAGTTTATGTGTCCGAAGGGGGTATCGCTCGACGAAGGGGCTTCACGCTACAGCCTGATAGGAGATCAGCCTGGACCTATGCTGTGGAGATTCATTCAAGGGAAACCCCGACAGTCGAGTGATCATGGCCCGGATGGGGGTGGACTGCAGAACCCGGGGGAACAAAAGCTGCTGGAAGACACCCTTTGGGAATTTCAGGAGGCCTTCTCGAGACATGATGAGGACTTGGGTGTGCTACTGCCATCGAACACGAAATCCCAACTGGCGATGCTGCACCGATCAGGGAACGTTACCGGCAAATCCAACCTAAGATGTACCAGGAGGTGAAAGATATGGTGGCCAGCATGTTGGAGAACCGGGTGATCCAGGATAGTCAAAGTCCGTGGGCTGCTCCGGTAGTCTTGGTGCGGAAGAAAGATGGGAGTCTCCGTTTCTGCATGGATTATCGGAAGCTGAATGCTCAGACCGTCCGGGATACCTACCCCCTTTCGCGGATTGAGGAGTCATTGTCAGCCCTAAGCCAAGCAAAGTTCTTCTCGACTCTTGACCTGGCTAGTGGGTACTGGCAGGTGCTGGTGGCCAAGAAGGACAAAGCCAAGACAGCCTTCATGCTACCTATGGGACTCTACGAGTTCAACCGGATGCCCTTCGGCCTCCCCAATGCTCCGGGGACATTCCAGCGATTGATGGAACACTGTCTGGGGGACCTCAACTTTGAATCAGTATTGATATACCTGGATGAAATAGTAGTGTTTGGGGCCTCCTTTGAAGATCACCTCCAGAAGCTGCGACAAGTCTTGGGACGGCTATGAGACCATGGGCTCAAGATCAAGCCCAAAAAGTACCAGCTGTTCCGACAGCAGATAGAGTACTTAGGACATGTGGTCACCCAGGAGGGGGTAAAACTGGCCCCCAGCAAGGTGGAAGCCGTTCAGAAGTGGCCCCGGCCAAGTACACTACGAGAGGTACGGGCGTTCGTGGGATGGGCAAGCTACTACAGGAGGTTTATACCCAAATTCACTCATCTGGTGGGCCCATTAAACAAGTTGCTAAGAGGCATGGCTGGGAGCCCGAAGAAACGTCCCATCGACTGGGGGCCCCTGCATTAAGAGGCCTTTTAAAGCTGTGAAAGAGGCGCTGACCAATGCCCCGATCCTGGCTTACACGCGGTTTGATACCCAATTCCTGCTGTATACTGACGGAAGCCTACATGGTCTGGGGGCCGTACTATCTCAAGTCCAGGATGGACGGGAGAGAGTTATCGCCTATGGGAGCCGGTCCCTAAGAGAGTCAGAACGCAAACCTGATAACTATAGCTCCTTTAAACTGGAACTACTGGCACTGGTGTGGGCCATGACCGAAAGGTTTGCGGAATACCTGACTGGTGCAGAAGTGACCGTGATGACGGACAACAACCCATTGGCACACCTTGAGAATGCCAAGCTCGGTGCACTCGAGCAAAGATGGTTGGCCCGCCTTTCTAAGTACCAATACTGCATCAAGTTACGGTCCGGTAGGGAGAACGGCAACGCCGATGCACTCTCTCAAATTCCAGTAGGACAGTCGACTCAGAGAGCCGAAGAGGAGTTAGAGGACACTGAAACTCCTGACCTTGGTTGCTTACCTCTGTTCCCGGATGTGGCACATTCAAGTGGGGTGGCGTCTGGAATGACCCTGGTGCTGGGGAAAACGTTGGCTGATTAGGAGAGAGTCCAAAATGGCTGCCGGGATTTGTGGAAAGTGAAAGAATGGGTTCGGAGCAAGATCTGGCCTCGGCCAGAAGAACGAGCCCGTCTGACCCCAGAGGGTCAGAAGTTGTTAAGGCAGTGGGACAAGCTGACAATTACCCAGGGCCTCCTGTGCCGGACCATATACTTACAGTCAGAGCTGCAGTACCAGCAACAGATTGTCATTCCCATGTCGTTGGGACCGGAGGCCGCCAGGGAAGCTCATGAAAAGGGAGCTCATTTCGGGAGCTACAAAACGTTCAAGTGGCTCCAACGGCTGGTATACTGTCCAGATCTGTCTGACATGGTGGCCGCGGCATGTCTTAAGTGTCGATCCTACAGGCTGAGTAAGAGTACTGAACAGCGGGCTCCTATACAGACCATCCGCACCTTAGTGCCCCTAGAACTTCTGATGATCGATTATGTACAGATTGGATACTCTACATCGGGACACTCGTACTGTCTAGTCATGACAGATCACTTCACCAAGTATGCGGTGGCTGTGCCCACCAGAGACCAGACCGCAGAGTCGGCCCCCGAAGCTGTCTGTAAACACTTTATACAGGGTGTCCACGGAGGATACATTCTGACCGGGGAGCATGCTTTCAGGGTACTCTAATGAACGAACTGTACCAGCTGTATGGGATTGAATGCTCCCGCACCACTCCGTATCAGCCACAAGGAAACTGGGCATGCAAACGCTTCAATCGCACCTTGCTTCAGATGCTCTGGAAAAGCCCAGTGGCCCGCGTACCTACCCGAATTGATGTGGGCCTATAACAGTATCACCGGATACTCTCCACATATGTGTCACCGCCAGCTCTCTGAGAAGGTGTGGCAGACGTTCTTCTGTACCTCTTGCATGATGTTCTTTTTTTTGGTTTCACTTTGTCATCTCCTTTCCTTCTCCCAGCTGTCACCTATTTACACTAATTGCCTCCCTTTATATTCCCTCCCATACTGCCTCACTTTGTGGTTTATACTACTTCCTGGATTGAAGTCTTCACTGCTGGAGTCTTCTGCTGCTGCTTGTTCAGATAAGTCCTTTCATGTATTGTGTTTCCTTGCTGGCTTGATTCTAGGTGACCCTGACTCCCTCCGTATTAAGTGCAGGGAGCCGGTGGTCGTGTCCCCTCACTATTATAGGGTTTTCAGGTGTCACACAGTTTAGGTACGAGGGCATGCAATCGTCTACCTCTGAGACCCTTGTATGTGCTTAGCAGTCAGGGTGAGCTCTTAGGGTTTTATAGGGGTCACCTTTATGCTCCTTAGTTTGGGATCAAGCCAGTCGGATGTTTATCCATAACTTCCAGCTATCTGCAACATCATCCGTGACAATATGCCGGACGGGAGATTGAAGATCTCCACATGCCCAACCCGATGGAGCCCCCACCGAGAAGTACCACCGCATGGGTGCAGGAGCACCGTCGCCAGCTGAGAGTGGTCCACAAGGTTGTGGGGGAGTGCCTGGGACAGGTGGTACACCGTAACCCAAGACCAGTGCAGAAAGATGGGTATGCCCCGGTTGATCGGGAGATGGTCAAAGTCAAACAGCCGTCTGGGAAGTTGGATGGATGGTGGGAGGCAGTTCCATACACGGTGAAGAGAAGGGTAGACCCCGCTATTCCGGTCTATGAGGTAGAGCCAGTAGGGACAGGGGGACCCTCACAAAACTTGCACCGTAATATGTTGAGGCATTGCAATTTTGATGAGCCGGTGTGCGTGGAGGGGGTTCCTCCTCATGCTCATAGTATGGAGGAAAGTCCCTCAGATGAGGAAGAGGAGGAATGGTGGGTTGTCCCTGCCCAGTCAACAGCTCCTCCCTTGTCAAATATGCCTGACATCCCCAGTATTTCTGAGCCCCTCAATCTGAGAAGGTCAGCGAGGCCCAATGCTTGTGTGCCTCCACAGCACTATGCACAGGATGAGTTCGTATGGGGAGAGTTGCCGAGGACGCAACCAGTGGGGTGGTATGTAAGATTGTGGAACAGCTCTTCCTGTATAATGTTTGTGCATAATTGTATTGCAACTGTCATTTGGCATTTTGGGCACTAGAGGCCGCTGTTTCCCCACACAGCTAAAGTTACTGCTGGATTTGAATATGCAGAGGAGCAGATGACTCATGCTTATGACTAATGCAGGCTGTTTTCTGAGAAGAACAGGAAGGAGAGTCAGACATCTTGATGGGATGGTGTGTGTGAAACAAGCCGGTCTCATCACGGCATGGGAGTGTCCTGCAGTGATCAGGGTAATAGTAGAGAGGGACTGTCACCCGTTCCGTACCCAGATCCTATCCTCAGGAGAAGGGATTGTCTCCAGCAGAGCTGATTGGAGCTTTGAAAGAAAAGGACATCTCCTCAGCAAGCCGCAGGTGTCCTTACAGGCCTGGAATTATCCTGATGTGAGACATCCTCTGTTACCAGATAGTATCAGGTCAGTGAACCCAGGTTTTGTTGTGTTCATCGCACTGTTTTAGTGGTACCTGAAGAATCTGAGACTGAGCTTGTACCTGCTATTAGTTAGATAGGTAGGATCTGTATTCGGCAGGCTGCCCGGGATTGTTTGCGGCACAGTATCAACTTTTCAGGCTCTGCTGTGTGTGCCATTGGTCAGGGTTGTTTTATTCCGCGGCACAGTATCGACTTTTCAGGCTCTGCTGTGCACGCCACCGAGTCAGGGCCGGCTAGCCGGACTAGGACAGGACTCAAGGGTGGGGAAATATTACCTTGTGTATTCCTACATCGTTATGTTGGTTGTCAATGTTTAGTAAAGTTTTATTGGTTACTAAAAGCTGGAGTTTGTGTCGTTTTTCTCGTCTGTGACTTCGCTATATCCTGGAGAGCCCACCCCGGTACACTGCTTACAGGCGCTCGGGGTTGCTCTTGCCGTCTGCAAAGCCATCACGTGTTGTAGCAGCAGCTGGTTTGTTTCTTGCTGCTGCCTGTTAGCCTCCTGCTGTTGCAGATTTGTTTCTTGCTGCTGTTTGTTAGCAGGGCCTTCATTACTGCCTCCACGAGGGCCTTCATTACTGCCTCCATTTTGTCAAGGGTCACGGGTTGAAATTTAGCGGGTTTAATGCAAAAACAAACAAAAATTAACAATATTTTGGCGCTTACGCCTGCCTCTCTGTGCTTGCCCCCATTCTCTACCAATTGTGGGGATTCGCTCTGGTGGTTAGTATAAGCGGGCGCAGTACAGAGTCAAAATACAAGTTCGCAATTCAAACTTCAGTGTTTATTCATTCACACATGGCGCCAAAAACAAAACGTCACTTTTGCAGTGTTGGTGTTACTTCACACCCAATGGCAAGTTAATATAACAAAAAGTCACCTTGATGGCAGTTCTGCCTCAAAAAGTCCAAATACAGGCTTTAGGCGGCCTGTTCCCCTGACACACGGGTCTCAGCTCTCCAGCCCAGCACACAGACATGGCTTCCAAGCCCAGCTGCCTATATAAGGACAGCCAGGTGCTGCCAAAACCCGGACCGGATTTTAAGTGGTATTTGACCTCACCTGGCTGTAAATCAGCCCAGCAGCACATGCTGGGAGGAAAATACCTGTTTTCCGAGACCAAACCTCTCACTGTGTCACAATATATATATATATATATATATATATATATATGCTACACGCATACAAATACACCGTATACAAACAAAACATGTACTGTAAGTACTATATATAAACATGGGGAGCAGTGATCGCTGTTGCCATTGCTCGGCCCCATACAGAATCATTGTTTGCCGGCCGCAGAGCGTGATTTTATTTCAAGACACCTAGGCTCATATTGCATAACCATTCTTTACTGTCCACCAATAGCAGCAAAGAATACAAACAGTAGGAAAATGGTAACCTAGATGATAGGCCACTCCCCCACCCAGTCCTGGTATATTAGCCAGCACCTCCCCATACAACTCCTCTTTCTTTGCTGCTACCAAGGCAGATAAGTATTGCACTGTGTGTCTGTTCTTATATTATGTTTTAGGATCACCAGGTGCCTAGACCGTTTTGTATCATTTCCCCTTGCTTTCTGATCTGGGCACTCTCGCGCCTATTCCCCTGCTGTCCGGTTATTCACTCACTTTCTTCTCCTCCTCACCGCGCTCCCCTTGCATCCGGCCTTCTCCTCAGTATCCTCTAATGGCGCCGCAAATCTCGCGAGATCTCGGCGGCCATTTTAGATTTCTCCTCGGCAGTCTCCAGTCCTCCGGTCATCTCCTTGTCTCCGGTCTTGGCCCTGGTGAGCTCCCTGTTGTTACCCTCTATTAGGTGGCTAGTCTGGGGTGTTTTTACTCCCACTAGCCATTTTCCTTACTTACACACCTCCCTGCAGCAGTATTTTCAGCTATCTATATTATACTTACCCTGCAGCAGGGTTACCATTATGCACAAATCCAAAACGCCTGCAACCCCCAATTCCCCTGGGATATGGATTTGCCCCAGGTGCCGGACAGCCCTCCGGCCATTTCGGATCCACCTTCCCCTAGGGGTGATCCTAGGCTTACACCTGATGATGCCCAATCCCTGGTGTTACAACGCTCGGTCTCAGACACCATTATGGCTGCCATGGGATCCATGTCCTCTGCCCTTTCTTAGACGATTTCTTAGGCCTTACTAGCACATCCTATGACCACAAAGGGCTCTGCCACGCGGACGCGCACTCCGCGTTTGGCACTTATCCCTACAGGGGATATCCCAAGTAAAACTCAGGCCTCCAAAAACAATATGACGGGTGAGGCTACTCCCTCCCATGATGGCGTGCTTGTTTGACGCAAGAGAGACTTTCTGTGCCAGGCAGAACGGACGCGGCAGTGGAAATGTGCTAGAGCACAACTTGAGAGCGACTCCGACTCAGAAATCGGATCTGGTGAGGAGGCTGAGGATGGGTCTGTACATGATTCCAATGATGACATTGATGGACAAGACCCTGACCCCTTTGCCCCAGCTCTACCAGGGTTGGTAATGAGTGGCTCTTGTGGCGACTCCCCCACTACTGCAGGTATCGTCATCAGGGATCCATTTGGGGAACCCATGTTTGACCCTGATGCTCTACACCATCCGAGGTCAGCAGAATGGCTCCCGGCCGATCATGTGGCCAAATATCTTGAAAACTGGGTGCGACGCCCCCTCAGCAAGGCAGCACGTAATAAACTCAGGGCAGAATGCCCTAGGCCCTTGATTCCCAGCAAGGTCTGTGAGACCCCCACTGTGGATCCCAAAATGTTTCTCTCTAAGATGGGATGGAATCCCGTAAGGGTCTAGATTCCGCGCTGAAATCATGCCTGGACAAACTCCTGGACATTTTTGGTACTTTGGCCAAATTGTTTGACCTAGCTGAACTTGCCAGATCTGAAAACAAGCAGGTCGACTCAGATGAGCTCCGGGGCTGGGTTCAGAGGGCGATCTGCATAGCGGGTAGCGTTAACACTTCCCTGTCTATAGAGAGGCGTAAAGCCATTCTCTTCAAAATTGAACCCAAACTAGCGAATCTTGCTCTAACTGAACCGGGCAAAGACGCCCAGGGCCTATTGTTTGGCGACTCCTTTATAAAGGAATTAGGGCGCTTTGTAGGTGCCTTTACAGCCTTAGACAAGGCTCAATCCTCTATGAAGAGGGTATTTCAGGGACGGGTCTCTACCAGGGTCGGCAGTGTCAGGGTCCGTCTGTACAGCCGGTCTACTTTCCACGCCCGAAGCTCGGGTCGAGGCTCCTACAACCAAGGACCACCCTACCAGGAGGCGCGCCAACAGTCCCCTTTCTTCCCTCTCGCGGAAGACCTTGGCGCTCCAGAGGCTTCAGAGGGAACCCCAGTTCCAGACGCCCTTACGGTAAGATTACAGTTACCCCGGGTTTCTTCCAATACCTGTGTAGGGGGCAGACTCTATTATTTTTTTACAAGCCTGAGTGGACATCACCTCAGATGCCTGGGTTCTATTTACAGTGCTGGGGTTTCACATAGAGTTGGTAGACACCCCGTATCGCATCCCTCCCTCTCACCCTTTGGTACTGTCAGCGACAGACCGCACCTTAATAAACGTGGAGCTGTCGGCCCTCCACACGAAAGGGGCGGTAGAAAGCGCCCCAACGTTCCCCACGGGGGTCATAAGCAATATCTTCCTCATAGAAAAGAAGGGGTGGCAGATGCGCCCGGTTATCAACCTGCGGGCCCTGAACAGTCAGGTGCGTACCGCCACTTCAAGATGGAGGGCATTCATCTCCTGAGGGATTTGCTCCTTCAGGGAGACTGGATGGCAAAATTGGACCTCAAGGACGCATTCTTGAAGGTTCCAGTGGCCGAGGCGTCCAGGGACTTACTTCGCTTTCTTTAGAGGGACGAAGTTTGGCGCTTCACTTGCCTCCCCTTCGGACTCTCGTCTGCTCCGTGGTGTTTCACCAAATTGATGCGCCCTGTCATGGCTTGGTTGCTCAGTCGAGGAGTCCATCTAATAATCTATCTGGACGACATCCTCCTCATGGCACAAGATCGCTCGATCCTCCTGACACACTTTCAGTGGGCAATGGATCTCATCTCTCGACTGGGTTTCCTCCTCAATTTGGAGAAATCCTGTCTGTCCCCCTCCCGACGCATGGAATTCATCGGATTCACGGTGGATTCGGAAGTGGAATCTCTCAGCCTTCCCCCGGCCAAGATATGTTCCATCCGCAAACAGCTGCGCCGTGCCTTGACGCGGCCACAGCTGTCACTGCGTCACCTAGCCAGAATCATCGGCCTACTCCTCCTCGAATCAGGCGGTGTTTCCAGCCCCTCTACATTACCGTGCCCTCTAAAGTCTGAAAATTGCACATCTTCGCAAGGGGCATCATATGCGGACATGATCTCCCAAGATGCAGAAACCCGAGACAAACTGACTTGGTGGATCCACAATCTGTCCGCTTGGAATGGCAGGGCCATCTTCGGTTCCCAACCAGAACTTACGGTAGATTTGGACGCAAGTCTCCACGGTTGGGGGGGGCCACTGCAACGGGGTAACTACCGGGGGGCGCTGGTCGGAGGATGAATCCCATCTTCACATCAATGCGCATGGACAACATCTCTTCAGTTCGCTATGTCAATCACATGGGCGGCACACGTTCGGCGATGTTGGCCCGCTTAGTGAAAGACTTCTGGACCTATTGTTTAACCAAGAATCTAGTCATCCAGGCGGATTACATTCCTGGTCTCCACAACACCCAGGCGTATTGGAGCTCACGCTATCTATCAGACAGCAGCGATTGGAGGTTTAATGTAGAGGTGTTCTCCGCTATCTCGTGCCTTTGGGGAACTTTTGTCATCGACCGCTTCGCTTCCCGGCTCAATGCCCAGCTACCTCGGTTTTACAGCTGGCTCCCGGATCCAGCCGCGGAAGCAGTAGATGCCTTCCTGCAAGACTGGACAGGTTCGCTCCTTTACACCTTTCCCCCATTTGCACTAATCCTTCGGGTTCTTCTCCAGGTTCGATGTCAGATGGCCGAATTGGTCCTGCTGACCCCATTCTGGGGGACCCAATCTTGGTTTCCCCAGATCCTGGAACTGGCAATCGATGTACCCAGACTTCTGCCAGCCTACCAGGATCTTCTGCTGGGCCCATTCGGCCAACGACACCCCCCCTTCCGGACGGCTCGTTGCTTCTACTAGCATGGAGGATTTCGGGGACCCTGGGAAATCCAAGGAGTTTCGGACACAACTCGACGCCTCCTGGCTGATGTATGGGCCTCCGGCACTAGACGTTCATATAGGGCTGCCTGGAGGGCTTGGTCTAGTTGGTGCCTGGCTCGGGACTTGGATCCCGTTTCGGCACCTGTGACAGCAATTCTCCAGTTCCTCACTTCGTTATTTGAGGCCGGCCGGGCATACCGCACGATTAACCTGTCCAGATCAGCCATCTCTTCGGCTCACCAGGGGTTCGACTGTTGTCCAGCGGGACAACACCCCTTGGTGTGCCGCTTACTTAAAGGGTCTCGCCTTTCCCCCCAGACCTCGGTACTCGGCTACATGGGACGTTTCTTGCGTCTTATCGCTGTTTTCTTCCTGGCCTCCAAATGCGGACTTCACCCTGCGACAGCTGTCGGCCAAATTAGTTTCCCTGTTCTGCCTCATTTCCTGCAAGCGGATCTCGGACGTTCAGGTCTTAGACTATGATGCGAGATCTTTCACTCCGGAAGGAGTGACCTTTAACATCTCCAGACGCACTAAAACAGCTATACGCTCGGTCTCGTATCCGAGTTTTCCAACTTCTCCGGCGTTATGCCCAATTTCCTGTTTGAGGGAATATGAATTACGGACAAAGGCCCATCGCTCAGCTTCGTCCGTTCTCCCCCCCCCCCCCCCCCCGCTTTTTCTCTCGTTTCGTCAACCTTTTGCCCCGGTATCCAGCGCTATATTGACTCGTTGGGTTAAATGGGTCATGTCACTGGCCGGAGTGGATACTTCCACCTTTAGCGCTCACTCCGCACGAGGGGCTTCAGCCACGTCCATGGTGGTTTTCGGGAGCGCGTTTGGAAGACCTTATGAAAGCGGCAGATTGGTCACCCGAATCCACCTTCAGAGAATTTTACTTTTGGCCATCGCCACATGTTTTCTCTTCTATTGATCAGCTTTAAACATGCAATATGAGCCTCCGTGTCTTGAAATAAAATTACATGATTTTGCTATTTTATGACGTAAAGTCATGATTTTATGAAAGACACGGAGACGAGTATTGCCCCACCCTATTCAATTTCTATCTTCATTCCCACCTTGGTGTTTTAGTATTTAGTATATCTGTATTTAGTATATCTGTAAGTATTGTTTTAGCCCTGCTTGTTGAACCTATTAGTTCATTGCGCTATCATCGTTATGTCTCATTTTATTATGTCTGGCTGCCGCAATTGGTTTTAGTACGGCTTTAATGCTGGGGCTCCTGTTTTTTATATCTTCTCAGGTTGAGTCTGCGCTGCTTTGGATATTCAGACCTCGCTTCTTCCTAGGACTTCGCCACGTTGACTGAAGATATATGGAAGCAACTGCGATGGAATCCCTGTTGTTGTCTCTTCATCGCCCGTTGATGGTTCAATCCCATTCCACAGTTGGTTCCGAACAGCTATCGGGCGGTTTTCGGGGTTGGGGGAGTGGCCTATCATCTAGGTTACCATTTTCCTACTGTTTGTATTCTTTGCTGCTATTGGTGCACAGTAAAGAAAGGTTATGAAATACTCGCCTCAGTGTCTTTCATAAAATCATGACTTTACGTCATAAAATAGCAAAATCATGTAATTACACAGCATGATCTGCTACTGGCAAACAATGATTTTTGTGACTGCATAAAAGATACAATTACCCAATGCAGCACCTTTACACAGGCAGATCCGACCCTTGTTCAGTGTAATACAGCCCCTACAGTAGTAATACCTACTCTATATACTTTATATAAACATTTTGGGGGTCATTTATTAAGACCGTTATTTTAGACATCTGTCTTAATAAGCCCCTGCGCTGGTGGTGGTTCCGCTGAAGTTATGAAGGTATAATCGGGTATGTAGGTATAATTCGCCTATAGTGGCCCAGTAGTTATAATGTCCCCATAGTGGCCCACTAGTTATAATACACCCCCTATAGTGCTCACGATGCCCCTTATAGCAGTCCCGGTATTTGTTATGCTCCCATAGTGCCCCCATTATTTATAATACTCCCCATAGTGCTCAGTATTTATAATCCACCCCCGGCCCCCATAATGCTCCTAATAGTTAAAAATGCCCCCTGAAGTGACAAAAACAAATACCACAATCTCGAGTCTTGTTCCCTGCAGCCACTGGCCTCTTCTGGCCTCCACCTCAGTTGCCTTCAGTCCCAGCACAGGCGGTGCACAGTGACAACAACATCACAACACCTGTGTCCTGGTCTGAGACCATTGACTGTCACACCCACTGCAGTCTTCAATTATATTGCCATCCTGAGGACTGTATTTTTTTATATTGACACCGTAAGTCAATTATATTGAACCTTTTCACAATATTCAAATTTTCGGAGATACTGACTTTTGGGTTTTTATTAGCTGTAGAAAGGAATATCCAGCACTTCTTCTGAGCGGTATATCTTCTATACTTTATTTCAAAACATCTACATGGATACATCTTCAATATCTTTTCTTTTTGATCATTAGTCATAGCTGTAAGCCATAATCATCATATAAAGAAATAAAGGCTTGAAATAGATCACTCTCTGTGTAATTAATCTATATAATATATGACTTTCAGTTTTTGAATTGAATTACTGAAAGAAATTAACTTTTCAATGACATTTTAATTTATTGAGATTCATCTGTATATACAGAGGTGATTATGTATTGACTGAGGTGACAATATACGGACTGAGGTGATAACGTATGGACTGAGATGATAGTGTATAGACTGAAGTGATAATATACGGACTGAGGTGACAATATACAGACTGAGGTGATTATATATGGACTGAGGTGACAATATACAGATTGAGGTCATTATATACGGACTGAAGTGAATACATATGGACTGAGATGACAATGTATAGACTGAGGTTATAATATACGAACTGAGGTAACAATATACAGACTGAGGTGATTATATATGGACTGAGGTGACAATATACAGACTGGGGTGATTATATATGGACTGAGGTCATTATATACGGACTGAGGTGACAATATACAGATTGTCGTGATTATATATTGACTGCGGTGACAATATATAGACTGAGGTGACAATATACAGACTGAGGTCATTATATACGGACTGAAGTAATAATATACAGACTGAGGTGATTATATACAGACTGAGGTGACAATATACAGATTGAGGTAATTATATATGGACTGAGGTGATTACATATGGACTGTGGTGACAATATACAGACTGAGGTGATTATATACGGACTGAAGTACCAATATAAAGACTGAGGTGATTATATATGGACTAAAGTAACAATATACAGACTGAGGTGATTATATACAGACTGAGGTGACAATATACAGATTGAGGTAATTATATATGGACTGAGGTGATTACATATGGACTGAGATGACAATGTATAGACTGAGGTGATTATATATGGACTGAGGTGACAATATACAGATTGAGGTCATTATATACAGACTGAGGTGATTACATATGGACTGAGATGACAATGTATAGACTGAGATTATAATTTACGAACTGAGGTAACAATATACAGACTAAGATGATTATATATGAACTGAGGTGACAATATACAGATTGAGGTGATTATATACGGACTAAGGTGATTACATATGGACTAAGGTTACAATATGCAGATTGAGGTCATTATATACGGACTGAAATGATTACATATGGACTGAGATGATAGTGTATAGACTGAAGTGATAATATACGGACTGAGGTAACAATATACAGACTGAGGTTATTATATATGGACTGATGTGACAATATACAGATTGAGGTGATTATATATGGACTCAGGTTATTTCATAGGGACTGAGGTGACAATATACACTTAGGTGATTATATACGGACTGAGGCGACAATATACAGATTGTCGTGATTATATATTGACTGCGGTGACAATATATAGACTGAAGTGACAATATACAGACTGAGGTAATTATATACGGACTGAAGTAATAATATACAGACTGAGGTGATTATATACAGACTGAGGTGACAATATGCAGATTGAGGTAAATATGTACTGACTGAAGTAGCAATATAAATACTGAGGTGATTACATATGGACTGAGGTGACAATATACAGACTGAGGTGGTTATATACTGACTGAAGTAACAATATAAATACTGAAGTGATTATATATGGACTGAAGTAACAATATACAGACTGAGGTGATTATATACGGACTGAAGTAACAATATACAGACTGAGGTGATTATACACGGACTAAAGTAACAATATACAGACTGAGGTGATTATACACGGACTAAAATAACAATATACAGACTGAGGTGATTATACACGGACTGAGGTGACAATATAGAGATTGAGGTGATTATATATGGACTGAGGTTATTATATACAGACTAAGGTGACAATAGACAGACTGAGGTGATTATATATGGACTAAAGTAACAATATACAGTCTGAGGTGATTATACACGGACTGAGGTGACAATATACAGATTGAGGTGATTATATATGGACTGAGGTTATTATATATGGTTTGGGGATGGTATTTGATTGTTAGTAGGTATGAGCGAATTTACTTTGGATAAAACAACCGAAGTCGATTCGCATAAAACTTTGTTTCAATACTGTACTGAGTGAGCGGTCCGTACAGTATTAGAATTTATTGGCTCCGATGAGCCGAAGCTATTACTTTGCGAGGTCTCGCGAGACTTCGTATAATAACTTCAGAAATTGATTTCTACTGTAAAAAAACATTTCCTGAACTCGGGTTCAGTTCCAAGCTGTACCTTGGAACCGAACCCGAGTTCGGGAAATGTTTTTTTACAGTAGAAATAAATTTATGAAGACTTTGCGAAGTAATAACTTTGGCTCATCGGAGCCAATACATTATAATACTGTACGGAGCGCTCGCTCCGTACAGTATTGAAACTAAGTTTTATGCAAATCGACTTCGGATTCGCTCATCCCTAATTGTTAGCTCTGAGGCACTGATGGGGAAAATTAATGTGCCATGTGTGTCAAGAGGTTTGCAGTTACAAGGTATAGATTAGGCCGAATGCACACGGCCGCGTTCCGCGGCCGAGAGCGGTCTGTGGTATGCCGGGCTGGATTCCTGTTCAGAGCCGGAGCGCACGGCGTCATTGATTGCTATGACGCCGTGCGCTTCATGTCGCCGCTGCACTACAGTAATACACTATACGAGGACCAGAGGAACAGGAATCCAGCCCGGCATACCACGGACCACTCTCGGCCACAGAATACAGCCGTGTGCATTCGGCCTTATACAGATGATGTACAGATTACAAGAAGAGTTTTCTAATGATATCAATGGTATATAATGATAATCACCTCAGCTAATCATTAATTGTCTAGATTTATTGCAAAATATCATGGATAGCAGTGCACTGCTTGTTAAAGTGGTTGTCCGAGATTTTGATATTGAATACCTATCCTATCCTGCCTCTTCCTAGGCCGGTGATGTGACGTTTATTGGTCATATCTGTGGAATAGACTTCCTCAGGACGTGGTAACAGCAGGAACAGTGGACAGTTTTAAAAAGGGTTTAGATGAATTCCTAAAAGTAAACATTAATGCTTAGAAATCTTAGTTTCATTTCCTTCTGGGATTCGCGTCCCCACCTATCCCTTGGTTGAACTTGATGGACTTATGTCTTTTTTCAACCGTATTAACTAAACAAAAACAAAAAAAATATGGCCTTGGCACAACTCAGTTTTTCTGCACTGATTTTAATGCAGAAATACCACAGCGTAATAAAGTACCAGCTTTGAGAATTTTAAATATATATATATATATATATAGTGGCTTTCCCCATAGACAAAAACCACATAAAACCACACAAAAAAGATTTCTGTGCATTTGTATTGCATTTTTGATGCACTCGAGATACAATTGTGTGCACTATAGTTCTGGTGTGACTAGGAGAGAACATTTATGATCTCATCTGTGATATTACCCTTGTTACTCACAATTTGACATAGGTCATAGCTTGCATTGTTTTGTATTTAGTTACATGGACTGCCGAAAGGTGCACCTAACTTCATTGAGCTTCTTAATAACACTGGTGTAAAAAAAAAGTGGGTTTTAATATAACCAATGTGGTTTTCAATTAAGTGTGTATGCATATGAGGAGTTGGGAGGGATAGCTGATGGCCTAGGGAGCATTTGGCTGTCTGCCATCTAAATTGTATGGTTATTGATGGGGGGGTACTAAAGTGCCTAGGGCAGCATGAACTCCAAATATGGCTCTGGGGAGTGTTCCCGTTTGTAGTAGTGCCCTCCATATTGTGCCCAATAATAATGTCCCCCATAGTATCCATGGTAGTAATAATGACTCAAGTAGTTATTATGCACCCTATAGTGCCCTCTGTAGTTATAAAGCCCCTATAGTGTCTCCAGTAGTTAAAATGTCCCATCTTTAGTAGCCCGGTAGCTATAAAGCCCTATAGTGCCACCAGTAATTATATTGCTCCTTTAGTGCCACCAGTAGTTATAAAGTCCCATATAGTGTCCATAGTACTTAAAATAACCTCTTTTAGTGGCCCAGTAGCTATAATGCCCCCAATAGTGCTCTCAATAGTCATCATGCTCTCATATAGTACTCCCAGTAATGATGCTCATATAGTGCATATAGTAGTTATCATGCCCCCTACAGTGCCCCCAGTATTTATAATGCCCCTATAGTGCCTTAAGTAATCATGTCCCCTATAGTTGCCCCAGTAATCCCCTATACTGCACTCAGTTTTTATCATGGTCCCCTATAATGCCCCCTCTAGTGGCTCAGTAGTTATAATGCCACTATAGTTCCCCCAGTAGTTATAATGCCCCCTCTAGTGGCCCAGTAGGCATAATGCACCTATAGTGGCCCAGTTGTTATAAAGCCCCCATAGTGGCTCAGTACTTTCAATGTGCCCCCCTATAGTGCTCACAATAGTTATAATGCCCTTTACAGTGGTCCCAGTATTTGTTATGTCCCGATAAAGCTTCCATTATTAATAATACCCTCCATAGTGCCCTAATAGTTATCATGCCGCCATAGTGCCCCAACTACTTACTGTATAATGCTCCTAATAGTTAAACATGCCCCCTGAAGTGACAAAGAAAAACATCAAATACTCACCACTCTCTCTAGTTCCATTCCATGCAGCCACAGGCCTCTTCCGCCACCTGCGCCCTGGCCTGAGACACAGCGCAACTGGATACAATGATGTAATCTCTTCAAGACCTCCTGCGCCAGTCTACTGCCTCATAGGTTTCAGGCCTAGTGCCCTTAAGCCAATGAGGGTGAACGGCAGAGACAGGAGCCATTGACTGTCGTCTCCAATTGTATTGCCATCCTGAGGACTGTCTTTTTTGATATTTCCCAGAAACTGCCCTGTGCACTGCTGTCAGTGAATGACAGCACTTCAAAGCACTGGATTCCGCCAGAAAATGGTTCTGCGATCTGGTTGTAATTTTAAAAACTGGATCGGGAGAACAGGATAGAAAGGGTTAAATCCCACCCCTGGTTCCTGCTCTTCATGAATGGGATTTCTCTACTTTTCTATGACCGTCCAATAATCCAGAATATTTGACAATCTGACCCCTATCATGTCTCATTGATTTACTGGACATATATAGCTGTATGCAGCCTACCTGCCTAGTAATGAAGATCACATATAATAATAATAATGTAACGTTCACCCATGATTTCATGTCCTCCGTCGTGTTATACAGTGCTGCTTGTTTAACAGGAATGTCCAATAATTTGTCAATAATCCTTCCTGACAAGTTTTTTGTACAGCCTTGATACACAGAGAACCCTTGTAGGCCCCTTGACCCAAAGAAGAAAATCACCTCTGACCTTAACTGGGGAGGGGGGAGGAATAGGGGCTTTTTATGAGTTTCTTTCAATGTGACCAGATGGCTTAAACCTATCAAAGGTTTTATGACAAGAAATAGATTTTAACCCCATGTTACTGCAAGCTCTCTGCAGATGGGAAAGAGGAACAGCGGCACCGAATGTCTTCATTACTGACATAACTTGACATCCCGAGACCAGAGGGACAAATACATGAGACGAGGGATAAGATATATCCAGTGCGGTATGTGAAGGACAGTAAGGGCAAGGAAAATTTAGGACCCCCTCCTCGGCCTATCATGTATTATATCACTCATTTGTGGTAAATTTGTTTTATCTGCAGTTGATGCATGCCCTACACAAAATGTGGAGACATAGGCCATCATGCAAAATGTTCACAGCAGCTGAACGCGGGTGTGCTGATCCATCCAGTTATGGATGGGAAGGGTCATGCTGTGAGAAGGAAAATGGAGACATGTGGGAGATCACAGAAAGTGGAAGGATCAGGGTCTCCAGCAGCACAGAGTATTTTAGCAGAGCTGTGTGCTGATCTAAGGCTGTAAAACGCTCAACACATGAAAACCAATGCTTCCCTATGGCCCTGGTTCTCACTTGAGCGTTTTACAGCGCGTTTGAACGCGCTGAAAAACGCCCTACGCTCAAACAAGTTCTTGAGCTTCTTTGGGGCGTTTTGTCGCGCGTTTGCAGCCATAGGACACTGCTGTCAATCACACAAACGCGCGTAATACGCGCGTTCACCATGGACAAAAACGCGCACAAAAACGCGCGTTAAACGCGCATATCAAATTCGCTCAAGTGTGAACCCAGCCTTATAGCAGGTCACAGGCTTAGGCCTCATGCACACGACCGTTGTGTGCATCCGCGTCCGTTCCGTCATTTTTCACAGTTTAGCGGAGGTCCCATTCATTTCTATGGAGCCGTCAAAAAAATATAACCTGTCCTATTCTTGCCAGTGGAAAACGGAGGACGGACCCATTCAAGTCAATGGGTCCATTAAAAAAAACGGATGCACAACTGGTATGTCGTCCGCGTCCGTGTCTACAAGACCTTGGTGCAATAAAATTACACTTTTCATTAACCTTCCTTTTTTTTCCCCTGTCAGACAAAAAAAAAAAGTTAGACACAAGGAAACACAACTGAAGCAAAATCGGACACAGACCACTGAAGCCAAATCACTGACAGTGAAAAAACACCGTCGTGTGCATGAGGCCTAAGGGTACTTTCACACTAGCATTTTTATTTTCCGGTATTGAGTTCCGTCACAGGAGCTCAATACCGGAAAAAAACTGATCAGTTTTATCCTAATGCATTCTGAATAGAGAGCATTCTGTTCAGTCTGCATCAGGATGCATCAGTTCAGTCCCTCTTACGTTTTTTGGCCAGAGAAAATACCGCAGCATGCTGCAGTTTTATCTTCGGCCAAAAATCCTGAACACTTGCCAGAATGCCGTTTTGGCGGCTCGGATGCGGACCCATTCACTTCAATGGGGCCGCAAAAGATGCGGACAGCACTCTGTGTGCTGTCCGCATCCGTTGCTCCGTTCCGTGGCCCTGCTAAAAAAATATAACATGTCCTATTCTTGTCCGCGCTTTGCAGACAAGAATAGGCATTTATATTGAAGGCTGTCCGTGCCGTTCTGCAAATTGCGGAACGCGCACGGACGCCATTCTGTGTTTTGCGGACCGTAAAACACACAACGGTCGTGTGCATGTAAGCTTTCCCTGTCGGCGGGGCACGCTGCCTCAAATAGGGTGCGCTTCCCCACGTCCACCATGCGTTTCCCAACAGTGTGATTGCACCTATCCTGTTGCGCACGTCCTTCCACCTTCCTCCAGCAGCACCAGGTAATTTCATTTCCCAGAATGGTCTCCTCACTTCGGTCCTTCTACAATGTAACATGGGTCTTTTGATCCTATTAACTCTTTCACTTTCTTTTTGCACGTTTGAAGGTGGAGAAGTTGTGAATTGACCTAGTATTCCGGGGCAGAGTATTCCAGAGAGTAGGTGCAGCTCGAGAAAAGTCTTGAAGACGGGAGTGATAGTTATGAATTATGGAGGTCATTAATCTTAGGTCGCTAACAGAACGGAGAGCACGAGTAGGGTGGTAGATGGAGATGAGGGAGGAGATGTATGGAGGCGCAGCACTGTGGAGAGCTACATATACTGTACTACCACTGCCCTGGTACATTCCTTTTATTCATGTCTACTTTATGTTTTGTTTTTCTGCTGTAGTTTTAAAAAGGCCGTATGTGGCCGAAACGTCACACTTGATCTGTACAGCCGCGTTGCTTAAAGGGTTTCTACTACCTTATTTGGACCTAATTAGCTGTCAGACACTAGCGATCTGTCTGCTGTACCTAACCATGCTATTCTAAGACCTTTGTTTGCAGCCGTTACACTAAAAAACCAACTTTTATTGGTATGCAAATGAGCCTCTAGGTGCTATGGGGGCGTCTTTTCAGCACCTAGAGGCTCCGTCTACTCACCCTGTATTCCGCCCCGCTCGTCCCTCCAGCCCGCCCATCTCTAGATTGCCAGCCTCCATCTCATCCATCGGCCTTATTCTCGCGCCTGCGCCGTGTGCGTCTGTATTCGGCGCAGGTGCAGTGACTGTCTGACCGCTCCCGAACAGACGACGCCCGGCCGGTCAGACAGTCACTGCACCTGCGCCGAATACAGACGCACACGGCGCAGGCGCGAGAATAAGGCCGATGGATGAGATGGAGGCTGGCAATCTAGAGATGGGCGGGCTGGAGGGACGAGCGGGGCGGAATACAGGGTGAGTAGACGGAGCCTCTAGGTGCTGAAAAGACGCCCCCATAGCACCTAGAGGCTCATTTGCATACCAATAAAAGTTGGTTTTTTAGTGTAACGGCTGCAAACAAAGGTCTTAGAATAGCATGGTTAGGTACAGCAGACAGATCGCTAGTGTCTGACAGCTAATTAGGTCCAAATAAGGTAGTAGAAACCCTTTAAGCAACGCGGCTGTACAGATCAAGTGTGACGTTTCGGCCACATACGGCCTTTTTAAAACTACAGCAGAAAAACAAAACATAAAGTAGACATGAATAAAAGGAATGTACCAGGGCAGTGGTAGTACAGTATATGTAGCTCTCCACAGTGCTGCACCTCCATACATCTCCTCCCTCATCTCCATCTACCACCCTACTCGTGCTCTCCGTTCTGTTAGCGACCTAAGATTAATAACCTCCATAATTCATAACTATCACTCCCGTCTTCAAGACTTTTCTCGAGCTGCACCTACTCTCTGGAATACTCTGCCCCGGAATACTAGGTCAATTCACAACTTCTCCACCTTCAAACGTGCAAAAAGAAAGTGAAAGAGTTAATAGGATCAAAAGACCCATGTTACATTGTAGAAGGACCGAAGTGAGGAGACCATTCTGGGAAATGAAATTACCTGGTGGGCTGGAGGGACGAGCGGGGCGGAATACAGGGTGAGTAGACGGAGCCTCTAGGTGCTGAAAAGACGCCCCCATAGCACCTAGAGGCTCATTTGCATACCAATAAAAGTTGGGGTTTTTTGTGTAACGGCTGCAAACAAAGGTCTTAGAATAGCATGGTTAGGTACAGCAGACAGATCGCTAGTGTCTGACAGCTAATTAAGTCCAAATGAGGTGGTAGAAACCCTTTAATAAAACTTTTTACCACTTCATTGCTGAAGTTTTTGCTTTCACTGAAAACAGGGTGGGAACCCGAATCCTGGCATTTAAGCACAGCAGTGTGCCACGACGTTTTGCTTCACTACTGGTGTAGTTTACAGCTACCGAATATATTCTGATGTGTCAGACAGAGGAGGCCCATCCCATCCACTTAGAATAAATTGCCGTGAACGGTATAAAATACTAAAAAGTATCTCGAAATGCTTATTTCACAAAAATTTGCAGCTTCAGTATGCAAGAAAATTGGCATGCAACTTTGATAAATTTCTCTCAATGCTTTTATTTTTATCCTATATCCAGCTTTATGACCATTAGGCTACCCTCAAACGTTGTAGATCACGTGTGGTTTTTCTGTGCATATTCTCTTGCGGAAAAATGACATCATAATAAAGTGTATAAGATTAGACAAATCTCATGCACACTTTGCTTTTTTTCTTCTGTGCAGACATATCCGATATCCGCAGTATGTCAATTCTTTGTGCGGATTTCATTCTTTTCAATGCAAGGGTGAGAAAACCACATCAAATCTGCACCAAATATTGCAAGTGACACATGGTTTTTGGTGCGGAAACGCACAGGAATCCGCATGGAGGACTTTCTGCAAGAGAGCCAGCACCCGTGTGCAGGTAACGTTATAATTCTGTGTTACTAATTGAACACTTTCTTGGAAGGCAATATAAGAAGGAAATGAAATTTACCAGGCCCCCCAATATCTCCTATGGTCAGCGTTCCGTCCACATGACTTGTTAATCCATCAGCCATGTTCACTCGGGTATGTTTATTAATGACAAATGTTGTAGGTGCTGCTGAATTATGACTGTAAACTGAAAAGAATATAACGGGCAAGGTGAAAAGGTGATCCCTTTATAACAGCTGTAATTTATCCCAAGCTTTCCCTTGCCCTTTGATTTCAGGTCCTGCTCTGACTTTACTATTCCTGATTGCATTAACACAGCCCTGAGGGGTCAGCAAAAATATCAGTTCCTGCAATGAGTTACTTGGACTGTTTAAGGTCAATAATAAAGTGCAGGACAATTAAAGAAAGTTAACGTACTCGCAGGGGTCAGATCTCAAGTTCTGGAAATGGAGAAAACAAATGTTTTTGGAAATACTTTAAAAGAATAAGGTGGTGGAATAAACGGGCAGTGACCACATGGTAGGATGAATAGCGGTAGCTGGGAACTATCAGGTCTCATAGTACAGCCAGGCAAACCCCCTGACAGGCAGGCCTGCATTTTCCATGCTTTCAATGATAACTCTGATTCCAAGGATCAAACATTTGATACTGCTGCATGTAGAAATTATATGTAAAAATAATGGTGCCATATGATACCCAAATAATACCAACTGGTGCATGTATAAAGTATATGTAAAAATAAAGGTGCCATATGATACCCAAATAAACATATAATAGTAGCAGACACTGTTGTGCCTGTTGTGCCCATGTGAGATATATCATAGTCATCGGCCACAGTTCCACTAAAATAGTAGCATAGTACCTGCCCTAGGCCTAATATATCTCAACAGATATGGTTCTAATATAATATAGTAAACCACACTGTACATACAGTAGTGCATAAATATTGTAACCGCAAGAGTAATAGAGTACATAGTAAACTGGGTATATTGCACAGACATAGAAATAGTGCCAGCTGCCATAAGCCGTGGAGTGGTAGTGGCCCTGATAAAGTTTTGTGTCACAGTGTAATCCCTCAGGCTCAAGGGCCGACAGGCCATAGACCCTACAGGGAAACTTCCCAGTGGGCTGATGCCCAAGGGGCGACCTGAGCCCTCCTCACGACTGGCCAGTGGCAGATTGTGAGGATATATTTTGTGCTGCTGGGGCAGTATTTTGTGTTGTACTGCGGTATTTGGCTCTGTTGGGGTTTAGTCCATTTGGCACTGACTACAAAATGGGGACAGTTTTTTTTCCAGGGCCACTTTAAGTTCCCAGTCCGGACCCTGCTCAGGCTGTTGCTCCCCGGAGACCAGGGGCATAGCTATAGGGTAAGCAGAGGAAGCGGTTGCTTTGGGGTCCAAACTCAGAAGGGGCATAGCTAGAAATGACTGGGCCCCACAGCAAATTTTTGAATGGGGCCCCCCTCCCCCAGTAATTTTTTTGCAAGCCCTTTCTTTCATGCCGCCCCCATTCCTGTGGCTAGTAAAGATCACTCTCTCAGACCAGGCCCGGCAGCTGTTCCATCCGTTTTATACGCTGTCTATACTGTCACTGTATATAATTTCATTGTGTAATACTGTTGAGGGGGCCCTGATAAAATCTTTTAGTCCTCCTCCTCCTGGATGGGTCCCATCTGGGTCAGGGCCCCCAAAGCAGCCGCTTCCCCTGCTTCCCCTATAGCTACGCCCCGGGACCCACCCAAGAGGAGGACTAAAAGATTTATTGTCTGGGCCCCCTCAACAGTATTATACAATGACATTATATACAGTGAGACTGTAGGAAATGGACGGACCGGATGCCGGAGAGAGAGCGATCTTCACTAGCCAGAGGATTGGGGGTTGCATGGGAGGAGAGGGTTGTGAAGAAGTTGCTGTGGGGAGCCCTATTCAAAAATGTTCTGTAGGGCCCAGTCATTTCTAGTGGAAATTTAGTTTTTTAGAATCGGGCCAGAATTCTCTTTTACTAAGTGTAAATTATAACTTCTGGCCCATTCAATGACAGCCAATGTCCTAGCTGTAGTACCTCACCTTCCAGCAGTGTCTTTGATGCAGGTGTTAGCCAGTCACTCTGCTGTCTGACTTCTCAAGGATTTACTTGAGGAAGTGATTTGTTGTTCTCTCTGGAGAATCTTTTTCAGGAGCAGGAGCTCTGCAGTGCGCTTCCTCTCCTCTCTATCTCTCAACAGAAACTCCCCCTTCTGGAAGGAAGCAGGACCAGCACACTCCTACCAAAAGAGGAGGAACAGGGTTGTTTAGCCCTGTTGCTGCCAACCATTCGCCATCCATTTCTTTACTGGCAGATACAGCCAAAACATACAATATATATAACACATAAAAATACTAAATAATACAAAACTACACTGCTCAAAAAAATAAAGGGAACACTTAAACAACACAATGTAACTCCAAGTCAATCACACTTCTGTGAAATCAAACTGTCCACTTAGGAAGCAACACTCAGTGACAATCAATTTCACATGCTGATGTGAAAATGGGATAGACAACAGGTGGAAATTATAGGCAATTAGCAAGACACCCCCAATAAAGAAATGGTTCTGCAGGTGGTGATCACAGACCACTTCTCAGTTCCTATGCTTCCTGGCTGATGTTTTGGTCACTTTTGAATGCTGGCTGTGCTTTCACTCTAGTGGTAGCATGAGACGGAGTCTACAACCCACACAAGTGGCTCAGGTAGTGCAGCTTATCCAGGATGGCACATCAATGCGAGCTGTGGCAAGAAGGTTTGCTGTGTCTGTCAGCGTAGTGTCCAGAGCATGGAGGCGCTACCAGGAGACAGGCCAGTACATCAGGAGACGTGGAGGAGGCCGTAGGAGGGCAACAACCCAGCAGCAGGACCGCTACCTCCGCCTTTGTGCAAGGAGGAACAGGAGGAGCACTGCCAGAGCCCTGCAAAATGACCTCCAGCAGGCCACAAATGTGCATGTGTCTGCTCAAACGGTCAGAAACAGACTCCATGAGGGTGATATGAGGGCCCGACGTCCACATGTGGGGGTTGTGCTTACAGCCCAACACCGTGCAGGACGTTTGGCATTTGCCAGAGAACACCAAGATTGGCAAATTCGCCACTGGTGCCCTGAGCTCTTCACAGATGAAAGCAGGTTCACACTGAGCACATGTGACAGACGTGACAGAGTCTGGAGACACCGTGGAGAACGTTCTGCTGCCTGCAACATCCTCCAGCATGACCGGTTTGGCATTGGGTCAGTAATGGTGTGGGGTGGCATTTCTTTGGAGGGCCGCACAGCCCTCCATGTGCTCGCCAGAGGTAGCCTGACTGCCATTAGGTACCGAGATGAGATCCTCAGACCCCTTGTGAGACCATATGCTGGTGCGGTTGGCCCTGGGTTCCTCCTAATGCAATACAATGCTAGACCTCATGTGGCTGAAGTGTGTCAGCAGTTCCTGCAAGACGAAGGCATTGATGCTATGGACTGGCCCGCCCGTTCCCAAGACCTGAATCCAATTGAGCACATCTGGGACATCATGTCTCGCTCTATCCACCAACGTCACGTTGCACCACAGACTGTCCAGGAGTTGGCAGATGCTTTAGTCCAAGTCTGGGAGGAGATCCCTCAGGAGACCGTCCGCCACCTCATCAGGAGCATGCACAGGCGTTGTAGGGAGGTCATACAGCAAAGTGGAGGCCACACACACTACTGAGCCTCATTTTGACTTGTTTTAAGGACATTACATCAAAGTCGGATCAGCCTGTAGTGTGTTTTTCCACTTTAATTTTGAGTGTGACTCCAAATCCAGACCTCCATGCGTTTTTCCATTTTCCATTTTAAATTTTTGTGTGATTTTGTTGTCAGCACATTCAACTATGTAAAGAACAAAGTATTTCAGAAGAATATTTAATTAATTCAGATCTAGGATGTGTTATTTTTGTGTTCCCTTTATTTTTTTGAGCAGTGTATATACAGCAATTGCAGATCCCCTAGGTCTGGGATACTTCACATACATATGGAATAGAGTGAGCTCTAGTACACACATAATATCACCAAATAAATCATACTTCCAAAATAATGCTGCTATCTAGCGCATAAATAATGCTGCCCTACAATGCCAAAATAATAACACATACTAGTGTAAGTGCACATAGACTCTGTAAGAAACTGCACCAAAATGGTGTATGTATGCTAGACCTGACAAGTGGTGTTGTTTATCAGAAAAGGGGTGTGGCTTACTGGGAAAGGGGTGTGACCATGCAATATTTAACACCTAAATTGCACCCAACCCCAGTTTCATCAATACAGTCGATTAGGTTTTGAATAAAAAAATAGACCCTTTGAAACTAAAGACCCATTAGGTCCAAAGGCAACTCCAGCATTCAAGTTACCTTCCGCAACAACATTTACCACAGCTGCCATCTATGTCTGGCAGGACATTCTGGGAGTTGTAGTTTATCACAAGCTAGTCACAGATTGCAGGTCACTGATTAGGCCACAGACTGCCAGAGTCTACTGTATCCGGCATATATGGCGGCTTTTGGCCAGAAAAAAAATACAACATGTAGCATATGCCAGAAAGCGTCTGGATCCCCTACAGGTCCCATTATACTGAATAGGGATCCGGCTGTGCGTGGTGGTATCTGGCTATGCCGGATACAATGAACTTCGGCAGTCTGTTCCTCCACCAGAACAGACTGCTGGAGTTCACAACGCAGATGTGATCGCGGCCTTAAAGGGGTATTCTCATCTCAGATATTTATGGCATGCCCACAGGATATGTCATACATGTCTGATAGATGTAGATCCCATCTCTGGGACCCATGCCTGTTTCTAAAATGGTGGTTCCCAACCTGGTCCCATCTCCCCTGGTTGGGTTTATCAAAACAGCCAAGCTCACTGTGCTACGTCGTTTCCATAACTCCCATAGAAGTGAATGGGAGCAGCATAGCACAGTGATATGCACAGAGCTGCACTGTTACTGCATCTCACAGGCTACATATAATTGTCGTCTTCTCTAAAAAAGATGATTAACTGCCCTCATGTGTGAGATTAGGCAGGTACAAAATAAAAAGGGCGATTATCAGTATGTGCCCCTACCCGTCTCCCTCGCTCAGGATCAATGCAGCCTGGCAATTAGCCATAGTGAATTTTAGGTGGTGATGCCAAAGCAGTGCAGAACACAGAGAAGTGCCCTCAGAAGTATGCTAAAAGTTAGAAAATTGCATTTAAAGGAGAACCCTTAGGCCTCCTGCACACGAACACCCTGTGTCCGTGCTGCGGCCCAAAAAATTGCGGGCTGCAATGCACGAACACCGACCGTGGGGCAGCCGCAGCGGATCGCGGACCCATTCACTTTAATGGGTCCGCGATCCGCCTTTTCCGCAAAAAGATAGGACTATCTTTTTGCAGAACGGAAGTACGGGACGAAACCCCACGGAAGCACTCCGCAGTGCTTCCGTAGGGTTCTGTTCCGTGCTTTCATTCCGCATCTCCGGATTTGCGGACCCATTGAAGTGAATGGGTCCACATCCGTGATGCGGAATGCACAGGGAACGGTGCCCGTGTATTGCGGATCTGCAAATGCGGCCCGCAGTACGGCAACGGGACACCTACAGTCGTGTGCAGGAGGCCTTAGGCCCCTTTGCACCCGCACTGAATCTGGACCCATTCACTTCAATAGGGCTGTGCAGATGAGCGGTGGTTTTCACGCATCACTTGTGCGTTGCGTGAAAATCGCAGCATGTTCTATATTCTGTGTTTTTCACGCAACGCAGGCCCCATAGAACTGCCTTGAGGGGTAAAAAATAAAAAAAATTAACTCAATGCGCAGCCGTCATCGTCTTCTTTCTTCTTCTTTCGAGACCTGCAAAAGGACCTTTGATGACGTAATTGCGCTCACCATAAGATCCTTCTATCTTCATTCAGCAGGACCTGCGCTGACGTCACCGCGCGATTACGTCATCAGAGGTCCTTTTGCAGGTCCTGAAAGAAGAAGAAAGAAGACGATGCCGGCTGCGCGATCAAGTGGATGAGGTGAGTTATGTTTTTATTATTTTTTAACCCTCAATTGACATTATACTTAGCATTCTGTATTAAAGAATGCTATTATTTACCATCATAACCATGCTTATAATGGAAAATAATAAAATCTACAGAGAACCAAACCCAATTTTCTCACACGCGTGCAAAACGCATTGCACTCGCGCGGAAAAAACTGAACATCGGAACGCAATCGCAGACAAAACTGACTGCAATTGCGTGCCTACTCGCAATGCACCCTGAACGCATCCGGCCGTCACCCGCGACGCCCGTGTGAAGGGGGCCTTACTCTACCTGTTGTGCAATTTGAGTCGGTATAAAGATGGTGCTCATTACTAGGCTGCCAGTGCTAAGTGGCTGTATTTTTGGAATGGATTACAGCATAAGGATGTTACGTGAATGTTCTCACGGAGACCGGCATAATTACTGAGCTCAAAGGATTTGTCGTGTGCAGAGCCAGATCACAAACAAATTCCTGTCATTCCACAATTACAAGACTAATCACTCCAGCCCCCAACTTCCGGGGAACCTCTGGTCCAGACCAGAAACATGCCCTACTGATATCACCAGCAAATTGTCACCTGCAAATTATCACACCTGCCGACAGAATGACTGATGTGCTATATGGGCCATGGACCGGAACTTACCCCAGTGACTGAAATACACAACGGGCTCAGCCGCGCCTAGCATCCATACATATGGCGGGGGGGGGGGGTCGGATAAAAATGCAGCACAGCTATAATGGACATATAATAATAATAATACGTATAACTTGTCAGTCAAACTGCAGCCCTTATTCAGTTCAACGACTGCACAGGTTGCACAGCAGGTGTCATGGCCAAGATCGCCATGTAGCCCCAGCCTTACAAACAGTAAATCATAATGCAGTTTGCGATCCGTCACATGGCAGACACCACCGGCGCCTGACAGTGCTGATTGACTTACAATGGGGTCCGTCGTGTTCAGCTGAGGTGTGCCTTGTTTTGATGAAGAAGCTAGTGCTGGATGCAGAACCATTTTCCCGCACAAATTTGACAGAATCTGAGATAGAGGCTCTGACCCCGGGATCAGCAACATCTGCACTTCAGCCGCTGCGAAACTACAACTCCCAGCAAGCAAACATGCTCAGCTGTTCTCGCAACTCCCATAGAAGTGAATGGAGCATTCTGGGAGTTGTAGTTTCAGAACATCTGGAGTGCCGGAGCCTTGCTCTGACCCATCAATGCATACGACTTGGAGAGACATGAGATTAGACAGGACAACTACATCCCGCTTATATGTACTCTTTGCGGGTTTATTGGGTTTTTTATTCATTTATAGCAGGCATCCTCAAACTGCGGCCCTCCAGTTGTTGCAAAACTACAACTCCCAGCATGCCTGAACAGCCTACAGGTATCAGCCTACAGCAGGGCATTGTGGGAGTTGTAGTTTTACAACAGCTGGAGGGCCGCAGTTTGGGGATGCCTGATTTATACCATCTAATTATATGGAATAATATCTTAGTTAATTAGATTTTTAATACTATTGGTATCTTTGTCTTATCCTATTTAAAGTGTCCCTGTACTTTAAAAAAAAAATTGATACTTCATAGAAACATATCAAAGGTTTTGATCAGCGGGAGTTCGAATTGCTGAGACCCCTATCAGTAGAAAGAAAAGAAAAAAGGGTCTGTGCAGGGTCACCCCTGAAATAGTTAAAACGTAACTTTTAATGTTTATATTCATAAAGGGTACGACAAGTGTAGTCTATTAAAACTATCGGGGTGCTGCTGCCACCCTATTTTTTGTGGCCCAATATCAATTAATGTGATGGTGGAGTGTGATGGTTCTCTTGCCTTGTTCCTTTCTCACACCCCTAAGTGGGGGAAGGAGAGGGGGGAGAAAGACTACACTCAGACCATTCAGTCCCAGCTCTGGAGAACTAGATGTAGTGTAGATCGAAGCTGCTTGCTGGATCCTTGCGAAGAACAGAGGCTGAATATTCATATTCAAACCTCTTCCACTCCTGGAGTCTCCCCTTGCTCCTTTCTTAGATCCCTTTCTTATGTTCCTTTCTTACGCTAGATGTAATATACAGTAGAACGGAGCTGCTCGCTGGATCCCGCATATATGTACTCTTTGCGGGTTTATTGGATTATTATTGATTTATACCATCTTATTATATGGTATAATACCTTAGTTAAGGTTTGTTTTTTTAAGTTACTATTGGTGTCCTTGTCTTATCCTATTTAAAGTGCCCCTGTACTTAAAAAAAAATATTTTGATATGTCATTGCAACATATCAAAGGTTTTGATGAGTGGGAGTTTGAAGTGCTGAGACCCCCACCGATTGCTATACATTTGCTGTCTATGAGCACATCTTGAGTCCGTCTCTTGCAGTAAGAAGATACAGTGCTCTGGGAGCTTCTTTCTCCTCATTCTAGCGATCGGTGGGGTTCTCAGCACTAGGATCCCCACTAATAAAGAGGTTTTTTTTAAAGTATAGGTACACTTTAAAGGGATTCTTCATCCTTAGGGATGACCCCACAGTGTGGATAGACCCCAGTGGCAATCATACTTACCTCATCTCCGCTGCAGGGTTCTGGCTCCATTGCTGCACCATCCGCTTTGCAGGTCCCAGGTCTCCCCATGTCAACATCCGGCTTGAGGCTGACTCACGTGACTGCTGCAGCCAATAACTGGCCTCAGAGGTGACGTGGCACACACGAATCATGTCA
This sequence comes from Bufo bufo, assembly GCF_905171765.1. Taxonomy (NCBI): domain Eukaryota; kingdom Metazoa; phylum Chordata; class Amphibia; order Anura; family Bufonidae; genus Bufo; species Bufo bufo. The sequence continues at coordinate 147,782,734 of NC_053394.1, forward strand.
CTGGGTCACATGATGCATAGCTGATGCATTACCATTGTGGGCAGTGATTGACTGCAGCAGTCACATGTCCCAGTGTCAAACCAGATGTAGGGAGACCCAGTATCTACAGAGCTAGCAGAGAAGTGATGGAGCCGGAACCCAGTAGCTGGGATCAGGAAAGTATCAGGAAAGGTCCTCCAAGGTGAACAACTCCTTTCATTATCCATTTGTAAGTAATATTGTAAAAGGTAATACGTATCATAACATAATACAGAATAATAATACAGTATAATGCTAAAACTGATTGACACATATATAAGATTTTAAAAAATCTAATAATAAATTATTACATGATAGTGCTATGGATATGTTTATATGGATTTGAAATATTTGCTACCTGTTCAGTTATTAATAAAGAATTGTTTTAGTCTTTGTATAGTTGGTTGTGGTCATTTCTATGAGTGTGGGCATCTTTTGTCATTTCCTTTTCCTGTATGGAATTATTAGAAAACAAAGTGCTAACATTTTTCATCATTCTTTTTACAGGTTTCTCTACTGGAAGGTCCAAGATCCAATAAAATAGTGCATTTTGTTTCCATGGGAGGCCTCGGTGGGGGGTTGGGGGGTGCTTTAATTTTATTATTTGTTAACATTCCCCCACCACCACCACCACACCCTGCCAAAACAATCTCTCCAGGAATGTCCAGAGTTTATCTAGTGCAGCCAACAGCTGCTGGCAGATGAGTCATACACACGTATAATTAAGTCGGGGTATCACCATGTCTTCACTTCAAAACAAAGCTTCCCGGGACAATGACGCACATTCATTATGCCTCACATTAATGTGTTTGCTTGTCCTTCTCTTTCACAATACAGGTTCCTCCACTTAATTCAAGAGGATAAAAAACACACGATACTGATGACCACAGGTGCCCTAGTAAAGGCTGGATCCACACACAGCATCTTGATGCGTTTTCGGTATTTTATTTTTTCTTCCCTTTTTTATTAATGCCATGATCAGATGTTACTTTAACGTCATGGACAAAATATTGTAAAGTCTACCGACCATGCTTTATGTGCTTGTGATGATTTTCTAGTGTTTTTTTTAAATTATTGATTGAAGACATTGCTATTTTTTACATTTTGTTTCTATAGAATTTCATAGAACCCCATAAAAAATGTACAAAATATAAAAAAATTAAAAGCACCACTAAAACATTTGTAAAAAAAATGTCATGAAGCACATGAAACAAATGGGGGATGCGAATTTATCGCACTGTCCACTTCAGAATTCTAGCTTCAAAAAGACGCAAAATAGGGATTGCAGACTTTTTGCGCTCATTTGTGACCAATTTTGGTGACATTTTATTTTACAGCACTCACTGCAGTTTTGAAAAGTGGATGGGAAAGTGGCTGTGGTTAGTCTGTCGAGCTGATTTAAGCCAGATTTATCAACTGCGACTTTTTTTTAAAAGACACTAAAATTGTTATAAACTTACTCCAGTGAAGGGGTTGATGTAGAAAGTGGAGTAACATCTCAGGACAGACGTGATAGACTTGAAGATGCACCAAATTTATCAAACATTGTGCACCATTTGACAATATTGCGTAGTACATGCACTACATTTTTTGTGGTGCGGACCATCGGATGTGGATCACGGACCACATTCAAGTGAATGGGTCCAGGTCCGCAGATGGCGGCCACACAGCACGGGCAAGGCTCCCTAAATAGAGCAATAACTCCTAAATACTGTTAACATTTTTTACCATCGACAACACATGCCATACAATGTACTTGTGTTTTTTGCATTATTTTTTATATTTTATTTTATATTAAATATTTTATATTTATATATTACAATATATTAATTTTTTATTTATTAAAAAAATCTGTAAAATGCAAAGTAAACGGCATCATATTGCCTATGTACATCATATATTAATAATCGCAATTATTAGAAGATCCTAGTTACCTGATAAAATGATGTCACTGTCAGGTCAATATTAATATAAGGTTCTGATATTAAATAAAATCTCAGCTGTTTTCCCTGCAAATATGTGTTAGGACCCAAATTCCTATAATGTACTGTATATAAGTAAACAGAGGATTTGTGTGAAGTGACCAACGCAGAAGACAGGGGGAGCCATATTCACAATGTAAGAGGGAACAGAAAGGATAAAAGACACCAGAAGAAAAAGTTTTCTTTTTTCATCTTCTGCAGGAATAGGTAGAACTGATGTGACCTGGGTAGTCATACACTTCCTACCACAAAAGTCTTTAACTCTTGGGATTTCCTACATTGTAACTGGATCCGTCCATTCATCTGTTATCAGATCATTAATGAGTTCTGTCAAACAGAGACCTTAATAGATAATTCCCTGCTCAGTCTCTTAATTCACAGAATGCCATTTCATCAAAGGCTCCTCATCCTGTCATACATTTACTTGTGTTCCTGCTCCTTCGTACAGTGGGCTTCCATACATGAGCTTTTCCCTTGTACAGTGGAAGATGGTGGTCTCCAGATGACATTGATGCTGGCCAGACGCTGCTCTTCTGCTGGACCAGACATTGGCCCAGGCCCCACCAAATGCCAATAAACACCCAGAGTGCAGCTGAGGTCTTACACCTGTGTTACCATCCTGCCATAACATAGTTGAAGCCTCGAAATAAATATTTAGAACGTTTCCAAATCCATCGCTCCATTATTTCACAGCTTTAAACCAGTTAAGAGCTTGGCTACCAGCACATTTAGGTTGACATTGTGTCTTGTAGGTCAGTGGTTTTCAGTGCTAGGACCCCTTTGTCAAATAAATTACCTCAATAAACCCCTAAATGTATGACCATACCCTGTGCTGCACCAAGCATAATACAAGGACATTGGGAATTTGCGAGTATACCATAGAGACAGTAGTACTGACCTGCTGGCCGATCTACAGAAGGTCAGATTAGGAGTAAATAAGCACAAAGTTGCAAACTCAACATTTCCATTTATTTAAGAACATTTTAGGCTTCTCCAAAAATTTTCATTCCTGTTCTCTGCATGTTGCTCTCCTGATGCACAGGACCAGAACCTGTGCATCAGAACAGCAATATACAGAGAAGCTGAGAAGACTGCTTCTGAGGATTGACTTGTGAGCATGTAATGACCAGGGGATGCAGATTGTTTGCATGGCGCATGACATAAGGGTGGAAGCACATACACGTTTAAACAGGAAGCTTTACTTTTACTCCAGAAGGGGCACAAATGCATAGTGGTTACAGGTTTTCAAACACAGAGAGCACATAAAATTGATGTTTGCAATTCATGGCAATGTTTAGGTCTATATAGCCAGATGGTGGTTCCTGTCAGCGGCACTCCCACCAGCTGTGTTCTGTGTCATCTGTTCCCATGCAGCTAATTGTGGCATAGCATGGGTACACTGGAGGTATTTTGCCAGCCCCGCTCCTCACTTTATTTTGCTGCAACTTGCCCGATGCCCTGGTCCGTGCTCCTACAGGTTCCATTGTGTGCCATGTTATTACTTTTCATGTGGCCATCTTCTGGTCACCACTGCCCCAGATATGTTAGCAGGGGCGTAGCTATAGGGGAAGCAGGTGAAGCGGATGCTTTTGGGCCCACCCAGGATAAGGAATAAAAGATTTTAGTGTCAGGGCGCCCTCAACAGTATTACACAATGACATTATATACAGTGACACTGTAGGAAACGGATGGAGGGGCTGCCGGGCCTGAACTGAGAGAGCGATCTTGACTAGCCACATGAGTGGAAGTTGCAAGGGAGGAGGGGGTTGCAAAAAAGTTGCTGGGGCGGGGGGGGGGGGGGCATTCAAACATTTGCTATGGGGTCCAGTCATTTCTGGTTACACCACTGGATATTAGCATTTATCCCAGACAGAAACCTTACTTTCAGGTCTGGTCTGCAGCTTTGCCTTAGCGTACCAGCAGCAGGGAACCTGTTATGCTTCTACTTTCACAACACCCACTCTAGCCTTCTGGCATACTTCCAACAAGTCGGATGCACAGGGCATTTCTAGTGTGGCCAAAAGGGGGAACTGTCTTCCGTGGCAAGCTGCCATTACAATCTAGTAGCCTCGCCCAGCAGTCATGGCTCTGCTGCTGCTCCCCCCAGCCTACTTCATACCCGCCCCCAATTGAGGGATAGAAGTAAACAATTTGGCATACACCATGCACACTTCCCAGACAGCCACTGGGTGGGTTTTCATCAGGATCCTCTTTTCTCTCTTAGGAAACCACCTTTTTCAGAAATGTGGCCCAACACTTTTTTTCTCCTGGCTGCTCTTCCCATAGAGCAGTGCAGAAGAAAAAAGTGCGGGAGAAAAAAACATTGCCACCGGCATTCTCTGTGGTGCTCCATCTAGTTGCCAGGTTGTTCAACCACACCAGGGCATACAGGTGGGACACTGTTCTTCACATTCAAAGACAAAAAAGGAATGCCACCTGGCTCATTAAAGGACACCCATTATCTAACTGTCTTCAGTTGTATACATTGTATTTATGGCTGCCAGAGGTGGAAGCAGACTGACTGGGAACTTATTGGGGACTATATTTAAAACTGCCAGAGGGGGGAGGAGAGTGAGGATGGTGGGAGTGAGAGACATATAGAGATTTAGCAAATGAGAGTTGCAGGCAAAAGGAGAGAAATGAGTTATGTGACACTCCCCAGCTGCCTGTCAACAACAGATTAGCAGTGGGCTGAGGGGACACAGAGAAGGAAAAAAAAGATCAAAAAGTATATTTCCTGGGTGCAAAACAGATAAAAAAATGGTTGATAGCCTTTTGGAACTTTTTATGTGAACTTTGTTAATTTTTACACAAAGATATGTCATTGGCTATTACAAAATTCATTAACAAGGGGCAGGCTCTGCAGAAAATTACTTGGCCTATCCAACATCTTCGGTAGTGCAATCCCAGTCAGTACAGACAAGGAAATCCCTGTAGAAGCTTGTGGGTGTTTTAAAGAAGGTCTGCAGGCCAGGCGTTACTTTTCTATGCAAAAACATGAATGTTTAAAATACATGTTTTTTAATAAATTATAAATGACAACGCCCCGGGGTCCTTATAACATTTATTGCACATACAGAATGGTGATGGGTGTCAGTCCATGCTCTTCATGTAATTGGATTCCTCACTAACATCTCCAAAAAAATGTTTATTCACACTGTTTCTGATTTCTTGTTTTCCTTATGATGCCAAAAAGTTTTGTCCTGAGGGGCAAAAAATCCAAAATTTCCAACAGGAGACTGTTTAGGGAGACAATTAAAAAGGATTTAGAAATTGAAAAAAAAAGTGACAAAAACCTTCACATATGGTGGATGAATTCGGTCAAATGGATATTCACATTAGAAAAAAGAAAGAGGAATTAGGTATTATTTGAGCATATAGCAGAGAGCATTGTGGACAACAGAGGCAAAGGCTGCAAAAACTGAAATCCTTTCAAAAGGATTGTGATGGTCCTCTGATTTCATTAGGTTCAAAGGGACTCAGTTTGTTGTGCTTACTGAAGCGGAGGGAAACTGTAGAGGATTCAAAATATAAAAGGCTGAGAGCAGATAAGGGAACATCCCCCACATCTCTGAACTGGACTGTCTATGAATACAGCTGCTAGCAGCATTATATTCATTGTACTTATGGGCCGGTGCTGTGCCTGTGCACTGTAGGTGCAAGATTAGTGCTTATCTGCTCTAATCTGGAGGGTCTCCTTAGTATATACAAGTATTCCTAATAAAGTGTCATCAGGTACACTCCCCACTCATTATTAAGGATTGGGGCATACGTTTTAGTGTCTGCTTTCGGCCATTACCTGCCCACATGTTGGTGTCCAGTGGACACACAATTTTGCAGGTAAAACTTAGGTATTACCTTCAAAATCTACACCAGAAGCTGACAACTGATGAAAAAATCCAACCTGACAGATCACATTTTTGGCAAACAATAATTTGCCAATAGCCTTCATGGCTATGATCGTTCTGAAATGTTGGTCAGTCAAAATGGTCCAAATCTGCCAACTTTTTGCCTATGCACAGCTCAAGGTCATGAATAATGTGGAAGAAAACTGGAGTTTCTTGCAGAAATGCATGCGGCCAGGAAGACAACAGGCAAACTTGATGTTGCCCTGGATGGATTTGAACCCTGGAACCCAAAGCTGCAGAGAAATGTGCTAACTCGCTAACATCTCTGGTTACCGAATCCAGCATTGGCATTCACTGCCGTAACCCCTAGACTATAATGGGATATAGGGGGGGAAATTGCCACTTTCCAGCATGACTGCCAGGTTACTGCCAGACAAGAAGTCAGTATTCCGCACCTCCCATACTGTGTTTAAACCACATATAAGATACAGTGAGGAATATCTGCTTTTGACAGTAAACAGCAGTGTCCAAAATGTGGCCATGCTGTACATGACGGAGTGGGACGTAAAATCGGCTAATTTGAAAACAGATGTCAGCAACTTTACAAATGTTAACATATAGTTGCTGTTTTATTACATTATCATTATGTCTCTGTGAAATATGCGGTTTTAGGCTTCCTTCCGAATCAGAACTTGGCCTTTAAAGAGGGAAGAGCTCTACCTGCAAAGTGTAAATTCCTTATAAAAAGACATTATCCTCGGACTAGTAAGCCTGGCTGCACTCCAGCAGGGGCATAATGGGGGAATAATATTTTTTTTTTATATAACTGAAGTATAATATAATTTCCAAACAAAGAGAAAACAAACAACAACCAACCCACGGCCCAGGAGGCGTCTAGTGAAACGCTTTAATTAACAAATGAAAAAAACACAGCACACTATGTTGCAGGGAATGTGACCAGTATTAAAATGTGAAAAAGACATAAAAATGTCAAAAGGCAGAAAAATGTGATTCCATCTTGATTAGTATCTCATTAAGTTTTCCTGCATATTAGAGTGCTGCTGTTAAGCTTTCCGGATAACATATAATGAGTTTCCTGTTCAAACCATAAAGACATAAAATGCATTTCCAAAGTCAGGTTTGTTGTAAAGCAGAATAGATGAGGCCTAAGATTATAACGACTCTGAGCGTAATCAGCTCAATTATTTCTACTTGTACTTACCTTATGTCAAATAGTTTACAGAATATTGAGGGACAGGCAGGTGGTGCCATAGTGATAACATGGATGGTGGGTACACCTAGGTGGTAATGGGGTGACCTAGATACCCCAATACTGCACCCAAATACTGTGGTTTTTGGCAGTAATTTTGCCAAATCACAATTGCAGTTTAGATTACAGATTAGTTCTAGATCATTATTTCTAAACCTGCTTCTATGGAAAACTACACTGATGTGGGTGCTCAGTGGTTAGCACTGGCGCCTTGCAGCATTGGGGTCCTGGCTTAGAATCAAGGACAAGATCTGCATGGAGTTTGTTCTCCCCGTGTAGGCTGTACTGTTTTAACTTTATGTTCTTGTGTTATTTTTGAGCGTTTCTTATGTTATAAAGTGCAATATGAAACTCCTCCGTGTACCGGACTGCGAACATTGATGATTTTTAAAACAGACCAAACATGGGTGGCATCTGTATGTAGTCCATTTTTTCTCACAGACTCATTCACCTAAGTGGATGAATGAGCAGGACAACTGGAGCAGGATATTGCAAGGTTCAATTGTCTCAGCACAGACCTATGGCCCGTGTGGAAAATGATTTAATGTGAATGTACCGGCTGACTTTCATGGGTCAGTGTTCAGTCCAGGTGCTGGCCACTGTACACACTGACAGCACCCGGATAGGACAATTGAAAGGGGCCTTAAGGTGGCCATACCAGTTGGTTGGACATGTTGCAGTTGGACAGCAAAATGTCTCCCAAAAATACGATGTTGTGCAGAACAGCCTGCAGTAATATATGCCCAAGATGGCAAACCAAGTCCATACAAAAACAGTTGTGGTGGGTTACATAAAATAAAGCTGCTCAATGTTGTGTGACTCTACCTTGCATCTATGAAGAATAAATCAAGGCAACTGGACGTACTGTAGATTTCTTGAAAACGTTTCACTCGTTCTTCCAACGAGCTTTCTCAATTCTGAGCTTAGTTGCCCATAGCAAGCAATCAGATTCAATTTTTCAGAGCAATGAAAGGTGCAATGTGGTTGCTATGGTCTGCAGCTTTGCCTTAGCGAACCAGCAGCAGGGAACCTGTTATGCTTCTACTTTCACAACTCCCACTCTAGCCTTCTGGCATACTTCCAACAAGTCGGATGCACAGGGCATTTCTAGTGTGGCCAAAAGGGGGAACTGTCTTCCGTGGCAAGCTGCCATTACAATCTAGTAGCCTCGCCCAGCAGTCATGGCTCTGCTGTTGCTCCCCCCAGCCTACTTCATTCCCACCCCCAATTGAGGGATAGAAGTGAACTATTTGGCATACACCATGCACACTTCCCAGACAGCCACTGGGTGGGTTTTTATCAGGATCCTCTTTTCTCTCTTAGGAAACCACCTTTTTCAGCAATGTGGTCCAACACTTTTTTTCTCCTGGCTGCTCTTCCCATAGAGCAGTGCAGAAGAAAAAAGTGCTGGAGAAAAAAACATTGCCACCGGCATTCTCTGTGGTGCTCCATCTAGTTGCCAGGTTGTGCAACCACACCAGGGCATCCAGGTGGGACACTGTTCTTCACATTCAAAGACAAAAAAAAATTGAGAAAGCTCGTTAGAAGAACGAGTGAAACGTTTTCAAGAAATCTACAGTACGTCCAGTTGCCTTGATTTATTCTTTACAGATATACCATGACCTGGATAAATGACAACCTTCACAGACATCTTGCACTTACAGTTCTCCTCATTTTTGGACTTTCATGAATCTGTATTTGCACTAGTGGCTGTACAGTCTGCTATGACTTGCTGGCACCCACTGGCAACATGCCCCCTTGGCCCACTTAGCTACACCCTTGGGTGTACTCTGTTCTGCACTACAAGTCCAATACACAAGTCTAACAGCTAGATGTGAATATTACAAGATCTGTCACCATTATATAATTCTCAGCCAGTTTATTGTTGCTATGTGTGAAGTTTAGGTGCTAAATGCTACTATACGACCCCCACAGGGGGTATCAGATATGTGTGAGATTCTTGCCTTTCATCCCCATCCCTCTTTTTCCACCCTTAAGACTTTGATGAATGAGCCCATTTTACGTTCCAAAATGTTTCATTTTTTAACTCATCTACAAAGAGGATGAAAAAAGGAGCATCATTTACCCATGTTACTGGCCGCTGAGCAGACAAAGGCCCTGGTCCCATTCATTACATGTGTTAGTAAGAGAACAAAAGCAGGAATTTAGTGTATTGCAGAGAGGAATGTCTAAGTGGGACAATACTGCATATGTCTGTATATTCATGCCCCCCCCCCCCCGACCTGTCGTATATCCAGCTGCATGAGATCAGAGCTGAGCCATAAGACAAGTCACTTTACATGGGACATGTTTATCAATGACAAGTTTCAGGTTTGAGCAGGTTGAACACCATACGTATCACGTCTTGCACCAATTAGCAAAGTGTCCGGGGAAAAAAAGGAGTCATGGCTTGCAAGCTGTGCAACTAAAAATCTCCCAGAGAGGTGGCAATGAGCCACAACAGGTGAGATCTTGTTGCGGGACAGGAGAACCTCAGTAGCTTCCCTGTATTCATCAACTAAGTGGGGGCCATGTGGATGAATATCATAAAAATGACTACTCTGCGGGGAACTTCTATCAATACATATGTCCTTATGTGTCTGGTCCAGCAGACACAGACGCAGTGATGCCAGGTCTTGAGCATTGAACATTTCAACATGTACAATTACCTGTCTGCCCTGTAGTGCCAGTAAAGTCACACAGTACATATTTTATTATTGCCTTTAAATTGATTGCTACAACCAGCCAACACAATGTAAAGCCAGATTTACATGGTCCGATCGTCGGTCCGATTATCAGGAACGGACGTTAGTGCGAAGGCTTATTCCCGATAATCAGCCAAGTAAAGGTGCCAAATAAAACGCCCGTTCACATGGACATCTAAATCATTGTTTCTGGGCAGCAGATCGTGCTGATTTCCTACCCAGAAACTATGTATCTGTATGAGGGCACTGCTGCATGAGAAAGCAGCTCTTACCTCCATTGAAAAAGCAGGCAGTTATCAGGAAGGATGGTTCCTTCCTGATAATTGCCTGCTCAGTCAGGCAATGTAAATCCACCTTACTCTCTGTATATAGAGGCTAATGATAACCAGAGCCATTTTATGCTTCATGTGCAAATACTTTTCAACCTGGCATTCATCCGGACCTGCTGGGGTCTGTAGTTCTTCCGCAACTGGAAGGCCAGGGGAGTTTCCTGTGGTAGAACGATTCTCTGGGGGCACGCTTGAGCTCCAGATGGCTGCAAGGGACATATTGCTAGTTACAACTGCATCCATCTGCCTTTGTCCATAGTTTGCAAAACTTTATTAGTTAATGTTAAAGTGTAAAACACGCAGCCGATGCTTTTAGATGAGTGACAATTCTTCCCAGGGAAGATAATATTCAGTGTAATACAACAGATGTTTCTTCAGTACCATGTGACAGAAGGGTACCAGAAGGAGCGCCAACAAGCCACTTTGCCTTGGACAGCGAAAGAGATTTATCACAACTAGTGTAAGGCTGGGTTCACACCAGAGCGTATTCGATAAGCGCTTTTTACAGGCGTTTTTATCGGGCATTTTTGAGGCGTATTTTGGGGCGTTTTTGTATTTTAGAAACGCACGTACCGTAGTACGCGCATTTATGTGATTAATCCAATGAAAAACTGCCGCAATACGCGCGACAATACGCCCCAAAGAAGCTCCTGTACTTCTTGGGGCGTAGGGCGATTTACAGCGCGTTCGTACGCCCTGTAAAATGCACAGGTGAGAACCATGCCCATAGGGAAACATTGGTTTTTGCCTGTTGAGCGTTTTACAGCGCGTAGGAAGGCGCTGTAAAACGCTCAGGTGTGAACCCAGCCTAAGGCCTCTTGCACATAATTATTATTATTTTTTTTCGTTTTACATTTCGTTTTTGCATTCCGTATACGGAACCATTCATTTCAATAAATCCGGAAAAAAAAACACGGTGCTCCGTATGCCTTCCGTTTCTGGATTTCCGTTCCGTTCAAAGATAGAACATGTCCTATTATTGTCCGCATAACGGACAAGGATAGTACTGTTCTATCAGGGGCCAGCTGTTCCGTTCTGCAAAAAACTGAATGCAGACTGACGCCATCCGTATTTTTTGCAGAACCATTTTTTGCGAACCGCAAAATACCGAAAAAGCCATATGGTCGTGTGCAAGAGGCCTAAAGGAAAACTGGCTTAGTTGCCCATAGCAACCACATTGCACCTTTCATTGCTCTGAAAAAATGAATCTGATTGTTTGCTATGGGCAACTAAGTCAGTTTACCTTGATAAATCTCCCCCAGTATGTATAGCATTTTGCCCAGGTGACATTAGCTAGACTCATATATCAGTGTACTGACATAGCCATTGATATGCGGTATGTCTTTAAAGAAAAATAAATGGCTGATCCAGCTGCCGTCTTTATACAGTGATGCAATTGTCACTGATTATTCCAGTACACTTGCGTTGTGCCCTATCTGGTCATATAAAAAAGACCCTGCATTGGCTGTTCATCACTGGGGTACAATGAAGGGGGGGGACATTTCGCGTATGGCGACAAAGCCTCAATGAACTGCTATCCAGCCCTCTCATTTTTATTTCTTTGTACAAACCAGCTGTCGGGGCTTGTACAGAAGGTGAGCTGTGCTGAAGTAAAGTCTTCCCTGCATTTCAACTCCAATATCCAGAGCCGAGTGTGACTTGCAGCATTGAAAAGGCCTCCAACGTCCAGCTTCGCAGCAGATGTGGACTGTTCTAAAGTGTCAGAATGCCAATTAGATATTAAACATGGCAGGAGAAGGGTGGAGAATTCCAAACAAATGAATGATGAATGGCAACAGTCCGTCCGCTCTCTGCTGAGTCCTGCTGTTCTTTTGTAAAATGATTTGTGGCAAATTTGTTTTGTCACTGAGGCACATTTCCCCCTGTGCATTTAAGTGGTTTTATTTTCACCTAAAGAAACGCGTTTTAGAAAAAAGAAAAAAAATATCAATGTCAAAATGAAATCCCATCGGGATCTTCTCAACAGATTCTCCTGATTGCGGAGGAAACATATCACAGGGGAGGGCAATGATCATAAAATATTCTTTATTATTCTAATTTTATGCATAAAATATTGAAATATTACATTTCCGTTCTATTAAAACGGTAGAAGAAAAATACTATATAAATAATGTAATAAATCATATCATTTTGACATTTTGCTATTATTATTATTATCTTGTTTATGATGAATTTTTCTTTGCAGGTTGTAGATGTAAAATCCTTCGTATTTATTTGTGTTTGGACCCGAGCAGATGAAAGTATTTAGGGCTGAGGAATGTTTAGGGCGCGTTATTGTCTGTCTAAAGGAAACAGTGTGTGTATTATGGACGTTCATCTGATGCCTCGGTTGTGCTGTTGACTTAAATTAGGGAGGGAGCTGTGACAAAAATATTTAGTTTTAGTTTGACCTGGAAAGGTCAAATTTGATCATTTCTGCCATCCTTGAATGTTTTACAGCCTGCTAACAATTATGTTCTCTGCATAGTCCACATCCTCGAGCTCTCATTAGGCCTTTTCACTTACCCACCATCGTTATGTTCTAACTTCAGCCCCATCGTAAACAAGGTCTCCTTCTCTGAACATGTAATGTTGTATAACATCCCTTCCACCCTTTATCAATGCTTCAAAAGTTGGGAGTGGAAATTAAAAGAAAAAATAATTTTGGGGAAAAATTTGCAAGACCAGCGTTTTAATCTCCTTCCCACTTGCATCAGATATGCCACAATTATAAAGAGGTGCACGCTACTTAATATTTGTGGTGCATCTTGTGCAGGTCCAAAGAGGAGATCTACACTGGCAGGAGAGCTGGCGTAGATCTCCACCATAATCTATGCCAAGAGGCATAGTTTATTCGCTGATGGCTACCTTGAAAAGTGGCAAGCGATGCCTAAAAGCCCCAAAAAGCTTCAAAATTTTGCGCAACTACAGCATGCACCGCGCTTTGCAACTTTTTGGCGACAGTTTTCTAGCACATAGGGGATATTAAATTTCCCCGTTTATGTCCATTAATAATACTGCCAACCAGGATGAGGACTGATAGAAAAGTGCTCATGAACTAGAAACTCCCAAAAAGTGTACGTCCTATGATAAATTACCGTAAAGCTCTCTTACACGGGCAAAGGATGGGGGGCATTTATTGTGAACAAAGGTTTGTACAAATGGTTGCTCCTGGTAATTTCCCCATGTAAAGGTGCTGATGTCCGGGGGATTTCCTCTTTTGTTCAGCACCTAAAAGCGTCCTCGAGCTCTACTAACCCTAGAGATCCCTGGTAATAATGTCAGGGCTAGGAGACGACCTGTTCATCCACGACACGGATGAACCGTAGTCTCCAGCAGGCCTAGCAACAAGAAAGGAGCAGACAGTAGCATAAACCAGATTGGCAGTTAAGCACCCAGCGCAAACAACACATACTGGAACAACAGCACTTACCTGCCACAACAACTGGATGAAACCACAACTGCTACTGACTAGTGGTTCCCCCTCTGGGAAACCCTGGAGCCCACTTCTGCAGGCAGGTGGTCAATACGGTTCCCCCTCCGAGGAACCCAGGAGACCCCTCACTGGAGGCACAACACACAGGGAAACACCTTGCATACATGCTGGACGAACAACAACAAAAGACCAGATATGAAACTACAACAAGACCTACACCACACCCTGAACATAAACCCACACCAAACATCAACACAGGTAAGTTTGGGAACATAGAGGATACATAAGGGATAACAATCTATGTCCAACAAGGTGGCCCTCAAACTGGACAGATAGTAAGTTCCAGGATGGCAGCATAACTCCAGCTCCACAAGAAGCTGAAGTCTTACTAACCTCAGGCTCCAAGCCAAAGTACTATAAGAGCCCACACCCAGCTCCACCTTGCTCACACTTTAACCCCATACCCCCCAGAATGGGAAGGGACAACAACCTTAAAGAGTAAGCGTGTAAACATGCTAAAAACTACACGTTGCCACCGGCAACAAGCATGCACGGCTAAAGTGTCACGGTCCACTACCACCAGACCATGACACAGCCGTGACACATGCTTCCAAGAATACACAAAGTGAATGGGGGATGAATAACGGTGGATCACTACTAAAAGTTAATTGTTTTCAAAGAGTTAAATGTTGTGATTTAGTGCTAAAAGTAGTGATGAGCGAACCAGGTTTGACCTGCTGTGTCCGAACCCAGTTCGTTCATGTACATAACTCATATTGCTAACGAATCTTCTAGCTCATTATATGCATGTACGGAGCTAGGGGATTCGTTAGCATTTTGAGTTATGTACATGAACAAACCGGCTTCGGACACAGGAGGCCGAACCTGATTCACACATCACTAGCTAAAAGCACTTTACTCTCTATGCACTATGTGTATGGAAATAAAACAGCTACAGTCTTGGTTAGGGTGCTGTGGAGACCAGCTGGTTAGAGTCAAGAGTCTTAAGCAGTGGTGGCCAGTTTGCCGTGTTCGCCCGCGAACACATGCGGGCTCCCATCTTAAATCACAAGTCCGGCGATGCACAGGTAAGTCCTTACCTGTGCCTGTGCCGCGAGCCTCTCTGAAACAAATGCGGTCACCGGGAGAAGGCAGTTCCGAGAACAGCCACCGGGGGCCTTCATCGGGCTGTTCTCAGAACTGCCTGCTCCCGTAGACCGCATTTGTTTCAGACCATCTCGCGGCGCAGGCACAGGTAAGGACTTACCTGTGCATCGCCGGACTTGTGATGTAAGATGGCAGCCCGCATGTGTTCGCGGGCGAACACGGCGAACTGGCCCTCACTGGTCTTAAGGCCCTTTTAATACTGGCTGAGGATCCGCCAGAGAATCAATAACAAGTAAAACGCTAGTTAATTGGGTAATAGGATCGTTTGTGCTGACACCTAAATCACTGTTTGTCGGCAGCAGATCGCACTGTCTAAGCAGCCTCTACTGCCGGCAAACAATGATTCTGCATGGGGACGAGTGATAACTCCTCCCCATACTGTGGAGGAGATCACCATGCAAATGCAGCAGTCTCCTCCACTGTTGAGCAGGCGATTGTTGGGAAGGAAAGTTTCCTTCCGGACAACAGTCTGCTAAATCTAGAAGTGTAAAGAAGCCTTTAGCTAAGCAGAGCTTGAGACAAGACCTACATGTGTGAGCCCCTGCCATGTAGGCCAAAAGAGAAGCCTTATCCAGGAAACACAATTCTTGAGACTGAAAAGCTGCCAGAGAACAATTTAAGGGGTTGTGCCATAGACTACTTTTTACTCTAAAGTTTATTTTCATAATATTTTTATCAAGTACTCCAATTTCTCCCTGGATTGTTTTTTTTTTTCCTGTTTTTTTTTTTCAGATTTACTTCATTTGCAGTTTTCTCTTATCCCCCATGCTTAAATCATACTTCCTGGTCTGTCATGTGACTGCTGACCCATCATGCCTGTGGTGAGTGAGATGTGTCCTGACATCAGGAGGACATGTGACACTAACCAGTTCCTTTTTCTACCTCCACATATTGAAAATGCTCAGTGTAAGGGTCCATTCACACGTCCGTGCGTGTTTTGCGGATCCACGGATCCGCAAAACACGGACAGCGGCAACGTGCGTTCCGCATTTTGCGGACCGCACATTGCTGGCACTAATAGAATATGCCTATTCTTGTCCGCTATTGCGGACAAGACTAGGACATGTTCTATTTTTTTCGGGATCGGAATTGCAGACCCAGAAGTGCGGACCCATAGAAATGAATGGGTCCGCAATTCCGTTCCGCAAAATGCGGAGTGGAATTGCGGACGTGTGAATGGACCCTAACTGGATTTTTAACAGACACAACTTGTGCTAAAGTCCATCATTTGTTGGAGCAAAATTGATCATTATGTTCATCTATCTGTCTATTATCTTTCTGCCTGTCTCTCTATCCATCTATCCATAACTGACATGTAACTGACACTGTATATAGAGGAGTAGTTATTGAAGGGAAAAAAAATAAGAGGTGTGAGCATGTGCGTCCTGTATTACAAGGCTCCACTACAGGACGTAACCAACAGCAACTGAAAATTGAAACTGATTTGCCACAGGGTGCAATGGTAGGCTGATAAGGCAGTTTTGCTAAATGGTGGTATTTGGGAATAGTGATATCTATTGAATGGGATACATTTCTATTAGTTACACAACCCCTTTAACTGAGATACCACCCATGAGGGAAAAAACAGACATTCATAGAAGGTTTAAAACCATCAAGGCCGTGCACTGGATTCAGACAGTAAGGTACTGCTCGTTTATGGCATTAAGACATTACTGCTTGTGGAAAGGGCTAATTGCCTCCGGCACCCAGTAAACTTTGAGAAGTACTGGCCATCCAAATCTATGATTTGTACCCCTCAGCCTGGGAATTGCAGAGAGAGTTAATGAGAACAGAATTGCATGCCTGTGGTTATTTGGGAAGATTGTAAGGCTGAGTTCACACGGGCGAGATTTCCGCGCGGGTGCAATGCGGGAGGTGAACGCATTGCACCCGCACTGAATCCGGACCCATTCATTTCTATGGGGCTGAGCACATGAGCTGTGATTTTCACGCATCACTTATGCGTTGCGTGAAAATCGCAGCATGCTCTATATTGTGCGTTTATCACGCAACGCAGACCCCATAGAAGTAAATGGGGCTGAGTGAAAATCGCAAGCATCCGCAATCAAGTGCGGATGCGGTGCGATTTTCACGCATGGTTGCAAAGATGACAGTCTATTCACTGTATTATTTTCCCTTATAACATGGTTATAATGGAAAATAATAGCATTCTTTAATACAGAATGCTTAGTAGGTGGTCAATTGAGGGTTAAAAAATAAAAAATAATTAACTCACCTTCTCCTCTTGATCGCGTAGCTGCCGGTCTCTTCTTACTCCTTTAATCATGAGCTGCCGGCTAAAGGACCTGTGGTGACGTCAGATCACATGGTCCAATCACATGGTCCATCACCGTGGTACCTACTCGCGCGGGTTTGCCGCAAAGCATCCAGACCTTATCCGGACCTAATCCGGACACGCTCGTGTGAACTCAGCCCAAGGTGTGTTTAGAGTGAGACTCAGGGAGAATTATTACCATCATTGCTGCTACCTATACGCAGCTTTTGTGGAAATTCTACACTGTAACATAACTGTGCCTTTGGCTGCTGTAAGAACTACTACCCCCATTATCTATTCAGTAAAGAGAGACTTTAATTATTTCAATCAAAATGGCCTGGTCATAGACTCCATCCTTCTGCCTGCCCTGCACCTGCCCTATGGCTTTGCACCCTGTCAATTGATAACCATAAAGAGCACCCCTCACTACCACCAGGCCGGGGTCCCCAAAAGGCCCCAGGAAAGAAAGAATGCGCCCTGCAGTCACCGCTACACATCCCAGGAAGCACCAGAAGGAGGACAGCCACTGAGAACCACTACTACTCCAACGTGTGCCACTATTAGTATTCACATCTTCCTCACAGTGCTCCTCACAGCACCAGGACCTGCTGCTAATGCTGCCCATGCACCCCCTATAATGCCTCAGCTGGTATTAACTTAAAGGGGTTGTTCACCTTTGTGGACTTTTTCTTCAGACCCCACTGTGTGGCCGGACTTGCAGTGGTAACGTGTCACCCATGCATCATGTCACTGGGTCACATGACGCATGGTTGACACATCACCACTTCTCCAGTCAAACCTGATGTTGATGCAGGGAGACTCAGGACCTGCAAAGCCAACAGGGCAGCGATGGAGTTGGAACTCAGCGGCAGGGATCAGGTAGGTGTCATTACCAACGAGGGTCTGACCAAACTGTGGGGTTTGTAGAAAAAGTCCACAAAGGTGAACAACCCCTTTAAGTTAATACCAGCTGAAGCATTATAGGGGGGTGCATAGGTAGCAATAGCATGAGTTCCTGATGTATAGAGGCAACAGTATGATATATGGCACATGGTGGGCAGGAATCCTGGTACAGATTTTTCTTTTATTATAAAACTAATGGTGTCTAATGTTATGAGCATTACCTTAATTTCTTTAAAATTGATGGATCCTATGGCTTCTAGTGAATTATGTGACACAATAGTGTCTTCCTGTATTCCAGAAAGGGGTCACCATCTGAAAATGTAGCCCACTTCCTGCTGTCTGCTCTGTGGAATAGGTAGGCTGAAGGGAGAACTTCCTGCTGAAAAGAGAATATGCTACAAAGGTGGCTGCCGATTCAGCCACCCGGTGGCTGCTGGATCGGTAAATAGTGCTGGAATCTGAAAATTGATTGTAGGCTTCAGTGACATTACCAGATTCTTATCATTTTAGCTAATGCCGATCTCATGATGCTTCTCCTGTTCCATATACAGTGCAATGTGCCATATACACATTTACACCCCTACCTTGCAGTGTTCTCATATATATAAAATCAGAAAATACAAGTCCTCGTGATGTTCCCTATGCAGGGTTGTATTGTACCCTAAGTTCCAACATATGTCTTACCATTACAGAGCAGCCTGACTACTCCAGGCCCCTGCCATGCTGAAAACCAAGTAATGATTGGGTTTTAACCTGCCCGAACTTTTATTCTCCAAGGAGTTAACTGGCACTTGAAGTGCCTGGCATTGTCTTATCTCCTTCTGCCCATGCTCAGAGATTACAGGGGAAAACCCACAGCTATCTTATGTCAGTGTAATGATAATCTGTATGTGTGGACGGCTTGCACTGTTTATTTTAGTAGCAGATTCCCCAATTTGTTTTTGCGTTCCTCTGAGGAAGGTGGACTGCATTCCATTACATATACAGTACATGCACTTAGGGTCAAGAAATATGATACTGACCCCACAGGCCTAGTCAATGCTACAAACATATGCGAATAGAAAGCTTTAGCTTCTCATTTAGAATTCTCCTAACATGCTCCCTAATGTAGAGATTATTACAGTAGGCGTACCTATTATATATATTGAGGAATTATACAGTTTACCGCAACTTCATGAACTTCATGAAAAATCACCAGCAACTCAAACCATGAGAACCTGTGGGAATGTGATCTCATAGACATTAGTAATTGTTATGCTAATTATTTTAATAAAAACCTGCACATGATAACCTTCATTTATAGAGCCAATGTATTCTGCATCTCCGGAGTAATCAATAAATACACATAAAGGAGAAATAATGAAAATGAGACAAAAAGGGACATAGAAACCCTCCCATTACACACCCAAGAACAGCAGGTAGGTCTCAACTGTCAATACACAAAGTGCTGTGGTGTCATACATCCTGGAGGCGCAAATAACCCGTAACTCAGATGTTACTAGACTGCCTCACATGCCTCACAAACCAAATGGAAATGTCACTTCTGCAACTTTTTGCTTGTGTCTGACCACCTCTTGGTGTTGAAAGCGTCAGAAGCGATTTATTGATTTTGAGCAAACAAATTTAACCACAAACCCAAAGTGAAAACATGAAGGAAACCCACAACTACAGTCTACTTGGATATCGGGGAATTACCAGTTTGGCTTCAAAATTGCCTATTTACAACTGGGTGTCTTATGGATGCCACTGCATTATTTAATAAGTATTTCCAAAAAGTTGAGATAACTCCCCCTTCACGCAATCCTCAACCCAGGACAATACAATAGCGCACCTATGTAAGACTAGACCTTCCCATAGGCAAAGGCACCCTATATACCCCAGGGAATGCTGCCATTAGATGGGGATAGATTGGCCTGTGTACCAGGGTTGCCAAACATCCAGAAATTCCTGGGCAGTCCGCAAAAATAGGCAACTTTTTTCCTGTGTCAGTCATTTCTGAGGCTGGGGGTACGTGACTAGATTTTTTTGGAGATAATTATCATCATTTTACAGCTAACAGTAAATACTGGTAATGAGTTATTTTTCGTATATTGAGCTATAGGCATGTATAACTTATAATCTTTATTATTTGCTATGGTGTTCCAATTTGTCCGTAAAAAATGTTGGCTGTCCAAAAATTTGGGATAAGTTATCCAGAAATAAGAAAAGTTCTTTTTGGCAACCGTGCTGTGTACATGCTGGCCCTTTATGAGTTGGGGAGAGCACATACCCTCTAACAGGGCGAACACCAGGAAGCAGGCAAAGACCACCACAAACAGCCACAGACCACCTGTATCACATCTCCCTGTACAGTCAAAGGTCAACCCACCCCTACAAGTGTATCTGAAAAGTATGGCCAGCATTAGATCCCATACCCAGCTTGGTTTGATTCATACACCACTGTTTGGAGACATACAATACAGTAAAATATTCTGAATAATAATGACAATAATGACAAAGTAGTTGTGACAGCTCTTGTAAACTGAACTATGTCCTCCAGCATGTGCCCAAATGTCTTTGCGCGATCCCGTAGGGTTACAGGGAAGGATAATCAGAGATATTTGGAAGAGAATTGTCCATTATCTCCCTCATATCAATGAATATGTAAATGAACGTGGCTTCCTGTTTTGTGGAAAACTCAAAGGAGATCAGAACATGTTGATAATGTCTTTCAGGTGTCAATATCCAAAAAGCCTTTCCTGGACATGTCACTGTGTGACTGGAGATACCCCGCACTCTGTCAACATTCACATCAGGGTTTGTCTGGATGAATGCTCTGCAGTGGAAAAGTTTTGAATTTTTTTTCCCCCCAGATGGAATGTGGAGGGTAGAGCGAAAGGATCCCAAACATCCACAAATTTCACTAATATTCTTACTTTCCTGTGAACACATTTGTTTCTAACTTATAGCAGATGGATAAGGAGCCGATGGGGATGATATGTTGTATTGCATGTCACCTGTGCTAGGAGGGGGGTTTCATTGTCAATGAGTTGCCATTGCCATGTGATTCTTTTGTTCATTACTATCTATGTAATTATGGTTGACGCTGTAAAAACCTCAATAAAAAGTAAAAAAAATATATATATATACGGTATATATATATACATATATATTTTTATCATCATTATTATTATTATATAATTTAATTAAATATATATATATATATATATATATATATATATTATAATACAATTATATTATTATTTAGAAACTCATTGGGAGTCAGATATTATGGCTCATGCGAGAGGTTTGCATGGAGCTCATATGGCAGCACACAGTGCCTGCAGGTCCATACTACAGAGCCATAAGCATTCAGCGTGCCGTTATACAGAACTATATACTACAGTCGATTTTATTAATCCACTGTTAGAAACAAAGTGCAAACCCACAACAGCTTATTCATTTCTGGCCTACATAACGGCTCATAGCATTTATAATGTAGAGAAAGTTAATACAAGGCACTTACTAATGTATTGTGATTGTCCATATTGCGCCCTTCGCTGGCTAGATTTATTTTTCCATCACTTTATAGACTGCTCGTTTCCATGGTTATGACCACCCTGCAATCCAGCAGTGGTGGCCGTGCTTGCACACTATAGAAAAAAGTACCAGCCTGTGTGAGCACCTATGGTCCCGGCCACCAGAGAGGAGGATGCTTTTTCCTATAGTGTGCAAATACGGCCACCGCTGCTGGATTGCAGGATGGTTATAAGCATGGAAACCAGCAGTGTTCAGGGGCGTAGCTATAGGGGAAGCAGGGGAAGCAGCTACTTTGGGGCCCTGACCCAGAAGGGGCCCATCCAGGAGGAGGAGGGCTAAAAGATTTTGTCAGGGCCCCCTCAACAGTATTACACAATGAAATTATATACAGTGACAGTATAGACAGTGTAGAAAACGTATGGAACAGCTGCCGGGCCTGGTCTGAGAGAGCGATCTTTACTAGCCACAAGAATGGGGGCGGCATGAAAAGAAGGGGTTGCGAAAAAACTACTGGGGTAGGGGGGCCCCATTCTAAAATTTGCTGTTGGGCCCAGTCATTTCTAGTTACGCCACTGGCAGTGTGCACTGTGATGTTAAAATGAATCAAGCTAGTAAAGGAAGCAATATGGATAATACATAAGTAAGTGCTTTGTATTAACTTTCTCTACTTTCTTGCTGAAGTGAGACAACCCCGTTAAAGCCCGATGAGACTGTACGATTTCAGGCAAATTATCAGTAATAAGCATTCATAGGAATGCTTGTGACCAATAATTGTCCCCTATAATCAAGCAGCCGATCAGCCTATGAATGAGCAAATGTTCATTCATCAGCTAATGGGCATCTTCCATCGGGATGAAAGATATCCAATTATTATCGGCAGAACATCTTCCTTTGAAATGAGAGATGTGCTGCTGATAATGAATAGAACACAGTAAGGGAGAAACGACTGCGGTAGTCTTTATCGGCCGGTGTAATCAAGTTGGTGCAAACGAACACCGATGGATGCGTTCATCCATCCACGCTCGCACTGCCCGAACACTGGGCACTGTAATAGGCCCCTTAGTCATAACTACTACTAAGGCGGTTATATAGGCCAGTAATAATTTTTGCTAAAACCAAGTCCACCGGGCATTAGCCGTGACAAGATGAAAAATAAAAAATTAGGCTGCCTGCCACTGAAACTTCTGGACCAATGAGCTAGGCATCAGAAGATTCGGGAACCTGCTTGAGCACCACACAGCTAACCCATAGATGATCTTAACTGAGTCCAACAGAAACAAAAATAGGGCTTGGGTGGAGAATACCCAGGACCAAACCAACTAAAATAATTAATACATAAGCCCCCAAAACTCCTTCAAATTACCAATTATAAAAGATGAGGTAAAAACTGGGGCAGGGAGCTGAGCCACCATGTGTCCCTCAGGCTAGCCTCTCTGGGGGAGCTTATCCCTTATTCAATCTGCAGGGGAATGCAGAAGACAAATCAGCACCAAATTGTGTGGATTTTGGCGGTACATTCAACAGTGCCAATTGTCCTGCAGACTATGCAAAAAAGATTTTTTTTTAAAGCGAGGGTTGTGAAATCCTCCATCTGCAGGAAAATCCACAGCGATGGGGTTAATTGCATTTTTTTGTAGATTTTGACTCTAACTAAAGCCGCCAACAGTCTGCGGCATCCGTTTTCCAAAATTCACGTAGGGTGTGGATATTTGATCAAATCCCATCCAGCCGCAAATTAGCATGGAAAATTGACTGCATTTCCACTACGTTTGAACCTATGTTTATACATGTGTGATGGCTGGGGACCCCACCGATCACTGCCGTATCATTTAATGTCCACAAGGCGGACAAAAACAGCCAACCAAGGAGACCCTGTGCAGGTCCAAAAAGAGATGGCGAGACAGATACCGCACTTTTTCGATTAATATTCAGGCCGAATAAAAGCTTTGACTCCATGTAAAGTGATCTAGGTATGCCAACAACACTAATCCAAGAAATATGCAGCATTAGTGGTGAAACCTACAACATCCCAAATCCTAAAGGGCATTTACCGCCTTAACATTTCCTTTAAATGGACTCTTACTGATAAAGATTTTTTGCACATTTGTGCGTGACAGGATCCTTATTTATGACCTCATCTGGTATGAGTTAGGCCAGCTCTGGAGATGGAAAACTGCTTTGCATGAGGATTATTACGCTCCTTTGTTTGTATAGTTAATTCGGCCAGAGTCTGAGAATTCTGTCTGGTTTTACTTTGTTTTGCAGCTACCATTAATGTGACATATAACTCCGTGTCAGCTGCCTCATATTTTATATATGATGCATGGTAACCGTTTAGTCCAATTTCCTGAGACGTTCCAATAATACAAACAATTTATCAATGGAGATGGTCAAATATGGAAGTTGTGTGTCCATTACTCATTAGCCTATATTTTCTCAATGGTAAACTGACTTTTGTCTTTATTCAGATTGCTGGATGAAGTGAAAGGTCACTGTTCAGACATCAATAAGGATTATCTCATAGAATGTAATGTATACAGGGTTAAAACAACCACAAAACCCAATATTGTGCAGGGCATACCGTCACCATTTTATGCAGACTGTGTAGAGCAATGACAACTGTGTAGGGCAATAACGACAGCTCTGATATGGGATGGGAGTTGTAGTTTTGCAACAGCTGGAGAGTCATAGGGTGGAGATCACTGGTGTTGGCCATGTTTTAAATTTGTGGTCTTTACTTCATTGGAGTCAACCAGTTTCCATACACCATGTCGTACAATACACATTATAATCCATACACCATGCCGTACAATATACAGTATAATCCAAACACCATGCCGTACAATACACATTATAATCCATACACCATGCCGTACAATATACAGTATAATCTCCACATTAGGCTGTATAATATACAGTATAGTTCATACACCATGCCGTACAATATACAGTATAGTTCATACACCGTGCTGTAAAGTATACAATATAATCCCCTCATCAGGCTGTATAATATACAGTATAGTTCATACACCATGCCGTACGATATACAGTATAATCTATACACCATGCTATACAATATACAGTATAGTTCATACACCATGCCGTACAATATACAGTATAGTTCATACACCATGCTGTATAATATACAGTATAGTTCATACACCATGCCGTATAATATACAGTATAGTTCATACACCGTGCTGTATAATATACAGTATAGTTCATACACCGTGCTGTACAATATACAGTATAGTTCATATACCATGCCGTACAATATACAGTATAGTTCATATACCATGCCGTACAATATACAGTATAGTTCATACACTGTGCTGTAAAGTATACAGTATAATCCCCACATCAGGCTGTATAATTTACAGTATAATCCATACACTATGCCATACAATATACAGTATAGTCAATACACCATGCCATACAATATAAAGTATAATTCATACACCATGCAATACAATATACAGTATAGTTCATACACCGTGCTGTAAAGTATACAGTATAATCCATACACCATGCTGTACAATATACAGTATAGTTCATACACAGTGCTGTACAATATACAGTATAGTTCATACACCATGCTGTACAATATACAGTATAATCCATACACGATGCTGTACAATATACAGTATAATTCATACACCATGCTGTACAATATACAGTATAATCCATACACCATGCCATACAATATACAGTATAATTCATACACCATGCAGTACAATATACAGTATAGTTCATACACCGTGCTGTAAAGTATACAGTATAATCCCCACATTAGGCTGTATAATATACAGTATAGTTCATACACCATGCCGCACAATATACAGTATAGTTCATACACCATGCCGTACAATATACAGTATAGTTCATACACCGTGCTGTACAATATACAGTATAGTTCATACACCAAGCTGTACAATATACAGTATAATCCCCACATCAGGCTGTATAATATACAGTATAGTTCATACACCATGCCGTACAATATACAGTATAATCCATACACCAAGCTGTACAATATACAGTATAGTTCATACACTGTGCTGTACAGTATACACTATTATCCATACACCATGCTGTACAATATACAGTATAATCCATACACCATGCCATACAATATACAGTATAATTTATACACCATGCAGTACAATATACAGTATAGTTCATACACCGTGCTGTAAAGTATACAGTATAATCAACACATTAGGCTGTATAATATACAGTATAGTTCATACACCATGCCGTACAATATACAGTATAGTTCATACACCATGCCGTACAATATACAGTATAGTTCATACACCGTGCTGTAAAGTATACAGTATAATCCATACACCATGCCATACAATATACAGTATAATTCATACGCCTTGCAGTACAATATACAGTATAGTTCATACACCGTGCTGTAAAGTATACAGTATAATCCATACACGATGCTGTACAATATACAGTATAATTCATACACCATGCTGTACAATATACACTATTATCCATACACCATGCCATACAATATACAGTATAGTTCATACACCGTGCTGTACAGTATACAGTATTATCCATACACCATGCTGCACAACATACATTACAATATACATTATAATCCATACACCATACAGTATAACCCTGCCTGCGCAATCCTGTACAACAGTACAATCCCTGCATCAGGCTGTACAATATACAGTATAGTTCATATATCATGCTGTACAGTATACAGTATAAACCAAGCTGTACAATATACAGTATAACCCCTACCCAGTGTAGGTGTTATACTGTATATTGTACAGAATGGTGTATTGATTATAATGTATACTGTATGGCATGGTGTATGGATTATACTGTATAGTATGGTGTATGAACTATACTGTATATTGTATGGCATAGTGTATCAATATAATGTATATTATACAGCATGATGTATGGATTATACTGTATATTGTTCGGCATGGTGTATGGATTATACCATATACTGTAAAGCATAGTGTATGAACTATAATGTATATTATGCAGCCTGTTGCGGGCATTATACTGTATTGTACAGGATGGTGCAGGCAGGGTTAGGGTCCATTCACACGTCCGCAATTTCTATGGGGCAGCACAATGTGCTGCCCGGATCCGGAATTCCGGACCCGCACTTCCGGGTCCGCAATTCCGATCCCCAAAAATATAGAACATGTCCTATTCTTGTCTGCAATTGCGGACAAGAATAGGCATTTTCTATCAAGTGCCGGCGATGTGCGGTCCGCAAAAATCCTCAAAACACACACGGACGTGTGAATGGATCCTTATACTGTATGTTCTTTGATGTGACAATTATTTTAGGTTTTGATATTGCTCACCTTTGATGGAGCTTCGCCCAGCTCTAAGCCGACCCTGCTCAGCAGCTTCCAAGTTTTAGAGGGAACACTGGTAGGGATCTCACCCTGTATTCCACACAAGGACCCTTTTGTTGAGGGTTTCTAGCGATTGGATCTCCACTAATGTTAACCATAAACTACATGTCTATCGTTAAAATAATTCTCCACCACAGATTATCTGCTGTTATTCAACAATTTACATGGAAGAACATTGCCAACTGGGAGCTAACATTCATGAGAACGGTTTGCCTCAAAACTGTCTATGGCCCAGTTCACACAGAATCTTTTACAGGCAGATTTTGGCAGAGACTCTTCAGATGGGTTTCTGCCACAGAATACGCCATCCACCATGTGAGCAGGGCCTAAAAGAAAACCTGTCTTTTATTCTAAAGCAACCAATCAGAGCTCAGCTTTCATTTCTTTAACTGGTCTTGTAAAATAAAAGCTGAGCTGTGATTGGCTGGTATGGGCAGCAAAAGCACTAGTGGCTGAGCCTTTCATGGCTGCTTATGTTTACCATTGCAGAACTTGCTCTGATCTGTATTATGTGTGATGTGTGCAGTCCATGAAGAGCGGTGGCGTCAGAGCTCTGTAATAGAGCTCCTCACAGCTAATTATACAGTAAAAAGCCCATTGAAGCGTCATGTTCAACCATATTATCCATGTTGCACAGTGAATTACCAATTATCCTCCTGTTAATGTACCTATACATCCTCTAAATATATACGTTTTTGTTCCACATCATTTTTCCAAGCTCACTGTGTCTGCTCCATAGTTACATTAACAATCTCTCTATATTGCTATCATACAAGGTAATTCAGACACGTCCATGTCAATCCCTCCTCATTATCTAAACCAGTATTGCATTAGTCATTACGTTCTCGGTCCTAATTGAATCATCACCAGAGTCTCTCAATATATTATGCTCCATAGGAGGTTTTAACAAGGAGAGTAATTACATGGATCAAATCTATGAATGTTCACAACCTATGCATCAATAGATCTAATGTAAAATACACGTCTATGAGTAGCATTTCACTGCCATCCTGGAGCACACGCCATAAACCCGTCTATGAACCGATACCCTATAGCGGTTATTTTTTTATCCTTCAGATCAAAACTTCAGACAGGATCCATTGACGGTCATTTGAACAAAGAATGATACATCAAGATTACTTGTGTGTCTTAAGGCGGAGTCCACTAATCGAGTCACAGATCTTAGGACAGTGAGAGTCGGTGGTTCAGTTTGGGAGTTTCTATGAGTTCCCATTACTTTCCTTTTACTGACGCCTGAAGACTTTCTCGTTGGGGAGGCCGTAGTCTCAAAGTTAACTGCCACTTGATGAATCATCCAGCGGCAAAGGGTACAATCCATGTCCAGAACTTCCCAGGCCCGGAAGGCCCATCTCATTTACCATTTTCTACGCCTGTTTCAGGAGTAGAAAAAGGTCTACATGTAAGACAGCAAGGAAGCTGTCTTACATTTAGAACTGGCGCTGGATGTGTTGAAGTTATGGAGAGGCCTGCACTTCCTTATAGGTTCAGCGGATTCACTGTCATCTTAGGGCTTTATTAAGGCCGGCGTCTAAAACGCTGGTCTTAATAAATGCGCCCCATTCTGCTGCTGGCTGTGCCGGATGCTGATTCCCCGGCTTTCATCGCTCCTTCCACACCACCACCAGCAGCCATACCATGTCAATCATTGAACTGCCTGGGTGCACCCCCAAGCCTCTGCACCTGGGGAACATGTCCTGACTACCCCCCCCCCCCTCATTATGCCCCTGGGGGCACTCAAGCCTTCCACACTGCCACTGGCCAGGTACATACTACTGGGAGACCAAAGGGGTCATTATTAGAGGAAGCCCCCTGCTCCATATCCATGTTAGAGACAATTGGAGGAGGAGAACAGAACGTGGCAGCAATTCATGGTCACCACAGAGTAACAGCTTCTAGGGAGGTATTCTGTGCTGCACTATGGTATTACTGACTAGTGTTGAACGTGAATATTGTAATCGCAAATTTTTATCGCGAATATCGTCACTTTGAGAATTCGCAAAAATGTAGAATATAGTGCTATATCTTTTCGAATATTCTAGATTTTTTTTCATCAATACTCTCCTGCTTCTTGCTTGTGGGCCAATGAGAAGGCTGCAATGTCTTTGTCTGAGGTTAGCAACATCCCTAGCAACCAATAGGAAAGTTGCCTACCCCTTACTATATAAAAAACTCTTTTTTGCAATTCTGAGAGAGCAGTGTCATTGCTGTGCTTTACAGAGTCATCTGGATCCTTATTCA
Source organism: Bufo bufo (assembly GCF_905171765.1). Classification (NCBI taxonomy): domain Eukaryota; kingdom Metazoa; phylum Chordata; class Amphibia; order Anura; family Bufonidae; genus Bufo; species Bufo bufo. The sequence continues at coordinate 147,811,853 of NC_053394.1, forward strand.
ATTACATTAGATAATTATCTCATATATATATAATATGGTTAGTTAGTGGGAGATAGTCAGTGTAGGTTGGATAGTGATATAGGCTAGCTGATAGGTTCCAGTGCAGGGTGTTACAGTAATTACTGTACTGTGCATTTTCTCCAGTTTAAGGAAACTTCTAGCAGCTTGAAAAATGTAGCATAAGTGAGCCACGCCTGTATTGCGTGCGCAATACGCGCATATTACATTGCCGATTTTCGCAATCAAGAAAATAATGACTGGAGATCAGGAATTCTAGAATTTGCTAATTTATCGCGGATATTAGGCAAAAAATTTGCGAAATGCTGCTCACTATTACTGACTCTGCAGGGGCATAGATATAGTGGAAGCAGAGGAAATGGCTGGTATGGGGCAGATAGGGTAGGGGCCCACCCAGGAGGACTAAAAGATTTTTATTGTCAGGGCCCCCTCAACAGTATTATACAACGACATTATATACAATGACACTATATACAGTGACATGACATAAAGAATCTACGTGTAGGATAGGAAATGGACAAAGTGACTGCTGGGCCTGGTCTGAGAGAGCTACTTGTGTTGCCCCACCTTCTGTCAATTTGTATCCAACTACAACATTGGTGCCACTTTTAGGTTGTTTTCCATGGACACTTTAAGTTCTCAGTCCGCCCTTGAGAACAGCATACTGGAACAGGCTGCCTGATATATTAATGCTAGTGTAAGGGCAGTGCAGAGTTATCAGGCCATAGGATCCAGCCACTAGGTGGAGCTGGATCTTCTCCCTAGATAGAGGAGCAGGCTAGAACCAGTCTAGTATAGTTTAGAGTGAGTCAAAGAGCAGAAACAGCTGAACCATGCTGTGAATTGAATCAGCCAGAGAAAAGCAAGCAGAGAAAAGGAACATGGTTATAAAAAGGAGCATGCCAGACTTTTAACAGGAGGTGCGAGTAAAAGTTCTGTGGAAAATCGTTGTCTAAACAGGACCTTTGAGTTTCCATGGCCTCAAGGTACCAGGCATACTTTATAAACAAGCTGGCCAGTTATAGTTATAGAAGAGGACCTACGTCCTGCAAAGGAAAAACTTTAGTCCACAGCAACCTGTAAAAAAGGTGCATGCATATATAGTCTTGTGTTTGTCCCTCTGCAAAAACAGAGTGATTGGTGATTGTGAGATTTGTGTCACGCAGGAGGAAAATGCCATCTGAGTTGGCTTTGCCCTTACTTTCCTTGCCAATAGTGCTGCTCCACATGTTGGAATGACACTAAACCCTTGCATTGTAGTTTCCCAACAAGATCAGATTGTGCTCTTTACAGACAGCAGTTAGCTGCTATGTCCAGATCAGAGTAAAACTGCTCCTTGATGTTCTCATTGGCAGCTGGGGTTGTTGCATAGGCAAAGATGATGGTGGCCAACTGGTTGTTGTTCAGATAGCAGCAGAGGGTCACGAGACAATTCCAATGAGGGAGGAATATCAACATTGGCTCTGCCTGGAGTAAAAGAAACTCCAAAAGACATATGGGGTCATTTATTAAGACTGGCATTTTAGACGCCGGTCTTAATAACCTTGTGCTGGCGCTTGATGCGCCTAAGTTATATAGAGAAGCCTCTGCCTAGCTTACCCATGAAAAGCCCAGTACATCACCGGATCTTCAGAAAAAGCCTTTGCCCTGAATGATTCAGCGCAGGGCAAAGGAGAGCATTGGAGCTGCCTGGGGATATGTCCGGGAACAACCCTTTTAAGTACTGCAAGGTCCCCATTTAATGGCTTGTTGAGAGATGCTTTTTAGAACCACTGTCTTAGCAGTGCTGGGGTCCTGGGATCAAATCCAACCAAGGACAACATCTGCATGGAGTTTGTATGTTCTTCCTGTGTTGGTGTGGATTTCCTTCCACACTTCAAAGACATACTGATAGGGAATATAGGTTGTGGAGACAGTGAGTGATGATCATATTTGTAAATATGTTGGTGTTATGTAAGTATATAAAATAAATAATATATTATCAAACATTCACAATGTACAATACAAAAACAGCTGAACCCCAATGGAAAGTATCTCAAGACATTGGTAACCACCGGGATCTGCTTAGAAATGAATCTGTCATACATAGGGATGAATAGAATTCATGATTCCAATGTGAACAGAGGCTTTTATAAATTTATTTATTATTTATTTATTTATTTATTTTTTTGCAACACAGGTAAACAGTGTATTTCTTTTACATGGAAAAGAGTTATTCCAAGAAAATCAACAATAAAATCATCAAAGTCCATTAAATGAAAAGAAATGCGGATATGAGTTGATTACGGAATAATCCTGTTGCCGCTGAAGAACCTATTTGGTAAATGCGGACACTGTCTAGGGGGAAAATGCTGTCACTTCATAAATGATAAGTTGCCATGGAGTAAGCAAATTAATGGGAAAAAATGAAATGAATGAGCCTACTTTAGAGTGGGTTCTCGGCTCTTAGATACTGTATTTATAAAAGGCTTTGTAGATGGCAATTAGTGCATGCAGGTGCAGAGGGAAAAAAGACCCTCACCCAAGAGAAAGCTTCTGTTCTACAAATGGAGATAGGTCCTTCAGATCTTATTTATTCCCGTCATGTCAACAGTCGTACAGCAAGACATAGCTAATGAAGGACAGTACAGGGAATGCACATGAAAAGCCCCATGATATTATGCCACTATTTATCCTCAATCTCTCTAAACAATCATAGCATTCAACCCCGAATCTTCTGTAAATCCTCTGTATAAGTAATAAGACTTCATAAACAAGTCTATTTCAGTAATGACCCAATGAAGAAGGAAGAGTTTATTAAAAATGAAACTGGAAATGGAACTATAATGTTTCTTTTATACAGCAGATTAATGGTAATCTAATGGTAATCTACAGTATCTATCAATCTATCTATCAATCAATTAATCATTTATCTCATATCTATCTATATATTTATCTATCTACCTATCTATTTATCTATCGACAGTATCTATCTATCTATCTGTGTCACTTCATCTTGGCACCTCTGGTGGGGCTGGATGTAGGATAGCACGGACATAAGTGAGGAACCCAGTCATTTCTACATTGGATTATATGTCCACATCGGATATCTAGGTATCAACCAGCTCCACCTTCAGGCGTTACTTGTTCCTTTCCGCCACAGTTTTGGAGAAGTGGAGGGTGGGACAGTTACTGCCTTTGATTAGCTCTTTCTTTACCCTGTATATGTACCCACTGATGAACCCAAATGCTGGGGAGGAACGCGTCGGGGTAACAGGGTACTTATTGTGTTTTCTTAGGGCATTTTAGGGTAATCTAGGGTAGGCACGGGGACGGAGGATTCCCACCATCAGGGGATGCATCCGGGCTGAGGACTAATTAGGACATTTGTAGGGAAAGGACCTTGCCTCCCATGGTTGTATCCTTGCATATACCTACTTCTGGACCCATTGTGTATCTGAATAAGTTATTTATTTATTTTTTCTCTCTTATTCATTATCTAGTTAAACTGACAAATAAGGGTCGTTTTAAGGATATCAATAAAAGTATATTTTTTAAGGGTTCTATTTTTATTTTTTCAGTTAGATTTTTTATGTATCTGTGTTGGCCTGTCTGTCTGTTATCTGATATCTATCATCTGCCTGCTATCTATCTATCTATCTATCTATCTATCTATCTATCTATCTATTAATTTGTCACTTTACCTATTCATCTGTCTATCTACTGTATCTATATCTATCTATCTATCTATCTATCTATCTATCTGTCTGTCTGTCTAATCTCATACAAATTCTGTGTAGATGTTGTCCTTGGTCAGATTCAAACCGAGGCGAGGACCCCAACTTTCTCTCTCTCTCTACAGCTGTAGTCCTCACAGTCTCTGTGTAGCTCCAGCCTTAACTATTATCCCATATATATTCATCCATCTATGGTCCACTGATCTCATATTTATCTATCTATCTATCTATCTATCTATCTATCTATCTATCTATCTATATCAATCTGTCATCTTATACTTTCATCTATCTCATATTGATCTATATGTACAGTATATATGTCATCTGTATATCTGTCTTTGTCTCTAACATATCTAACTCTGACCCTGCAGTCATACTTCCTTCTATTTGCCATTTACTTTTTGCTAACCTACCAAGCGTAATGGAGGGGTCCAATGGGGCAGTGTATTACTGCAGGATCAGTTTTACTCCACTCTGTTACCATGAGGATGCACAGTTCTGCAGAAGATCGATAGAAACAAACTGGTTACACCTTTGTAATTCCAACCTTGTCACGAACCGGCAGGACAGGTAGTGAATCCTCTGGACCTGAGAGGCGATGGCGCGGGTAGTACTAGAGGACCGGTTCTAAGCAGTTACTGGTCTTCACCAGAGCCCGCCGAAAGGCGGGGTGGATTTGCCGCGGCGGTAACTACCAGGTCGTGTCCCCTAGTAACAACTCGACCTCTCTGGCAGCTGATAAGGCGTGGTACACAGGGAGAAGGTAAGAGCGTAGTCGGACGTAGCAGCGGTCAGGGCAGGCAGCAAAGGTTCAAAGGCGAGTGGACGGTAGCAACGGGTACGGCAACAGGTAAGGCAAGCTAACATCGTAGGGAACGCTTTCTCTGAGGCACAAGGCCCAAAGATCCGGCAGAAAGCTGTGGGAGGAGAAGGAATAAATGAGCAGTGCACAGGTGCAGCCTAATTAAGTCAGCACTGCCTCTCACAACCTTAACCCTTAATAACCCCTTTGGACCAGGCACCAATCACTGGTGCACTGGTCCTTTGAATCTAAGAGTCCCGGCACGCGCGCGCCCTAGAGAGCGAGGACACACACGCCGAGACGCTGGAGTGCTGCCTGGGGGCATACGCTGTGAGCGCTCCGAGGCCAGCAAGGGGACCCGGAGCGCTCAGCGTAACAGTACCCCCCCTTTGGTCTCCCTCCCTTTTTGATACCGAAGAACTTGCGGATGAGACTGCGGTCCAGGATGTTCTCCTCCGGCTCCCATGACCTCTCCTCAGGACCGCAGCCCTCCCAGTCGACCAAAAAAAATCTTTTTCCCCGGGAGATCTTCGTCGCCAAGATCTCCTTGACAGAGAATATATCAGAGGTACCGGCGACAGGGGTGGGAGAAACAAGCTTGGGAGAAAAACGGTTAAAGACAGCAGGTTTAAGAAGGGAGACATGGATGGAGTTATGGATTCGGAGGGAGGGAGGAAGATGGAGCTGATAAGAAACTTGATTGATACGACTCTTGATTTTATAGGGTCCCAAGAAACAAGGGCCCAACTTGTAACATGGGACCCTAAATCGGATGTACCTAGAGGAGAGCCACACCTTGTCACCCGGACGAGATTCCGGTGGAGATCTGCGTCTCTTGTCAGCTTGAACCTTCATACGGGCGGAAGCCCTGAGGAGAGCAGCGTGGGTTTCTCGCCAGATGGAGGAAAAATCCTGTACAAGACTGTCAACGGCAGGTACAGAAGAAGGAGTGGGAGACTGCGGCAGAGGTGGAAGAGGATGATGGCCAAAAATTACAAGGAAAGGAGACTTGTTAGAGGCAGAGGATTGTTTGTAGTTGTAGGAGAACTCCGCCCAGGGAAGTAGATCAACCCAGTCGTCATGGCGTGAGGATACAAAGTGACCAGATAGTCACCCAAAATCTGGTTCACCCGTTCTACTTGAGGATGGTACGAAGAAGAAAAGTCCAATTTGATCCCGAGCTGAGCACATAGAGCCCTCCAGAATTTGGAGACGAATTGTACCCCACGATCCGAGACAATATGTTTGGGAAGGCCATGGAGACGGAAGATGTGTTGGAAAAATTGTTTGGCTAACATGGGTGCAGAGGGTAGACCGGGCAGGGGTACAAAGTGAGCCATCTTGGAGAAGCGATCCACCACGACCCAAATAACGGACTTGCCATGGGAGGAGGGAAGATCTGTAATAAAGTCCATGGCGATGTGAGACCAGGGAACTTCAGGAACAGGTAGAGGCAAGAGGAGACCCGCTGGTTTCTGGCGAGGCGATTTATCCCGGGCGCAAATCGTACAGGCCTGGACGAAGTCCGAGACATCTTTCCCCAGAGAAGACCACCAGTACCTTTGGGAGATTAGTTGGAGAGACTTTAGCACCCCTGGATGACCGGCAAAAGGGGAGGCGTGGCCCCACTTGAGAATTCGCAGCCGCTGACGCGGAGGTACGTAGGATTTGCCAGGAGGAAGAAGGCGCAGGTCCACGGGAGCGACTGTAATAAGGCGTTCTGGAGGGATAATATATCGAGGTGTTAACTCGTCGCCCACCACATCAGAGGAGCGAGACAGAGCATCTGCCCTAATGTTCTTACAAGCCGGACGGAAATGGATCTCAAAGTTAAAGCGGGCGAAGAACAGAGACCAACGAGCCTGACGGGGATTTAATCTCTGAGCAGACTGGAGATAAGCCAGGTTCTTGTGGTCCGTGAAGATGTACACAGGATGTGTGGCGCCCTCGAGTAAATGTCTCCATTCCTCCAGTGCCAATTTAATAGCCAGCAGTTCCCTGTCCCCAATGGAGTAATTTCTCTCCGCGGAAGAGAATGTTTTAGAAAAGAAGCCACAAGTTGAAGTCTTGTCCCGGGAAGACTTCTGGGTAAGGACCGCTCCGGCTCCCACCGAGGAGGCATCTACTTCAAGAGAGAAGGGCTTGGTGGAATCTGGTCTAGAGAGAATGGGTGCAGAGGCAAAGGCGGATTTCAGGGACTGGAAGGCTTCCTCAGCTTGGGAAGGCCAGGATTTGGGGTTAGCTCCTTTTCTAGTGAGGGCCACGATAGGAGCTACCAGAGTGGAATAGTGAGGGATGAATTGCCTGTAGTAATTCGCAAAGCCCAGAAATCTTTGTATGGCTCGGAGACCAGAGGGACGTGGCCAATCCAGAACCACCGAAAGTTTGGCTGGGTCCATTTGAAGTCCTTGGGCTGAGATAATGTATCCCAGGAAAGGCAGGGAGGTCCGTTCAAAAATACATTTTTCAAGTTTAGCGTACAGGCGATTTCTCCTAAGACGAGTAAGAACTTGTTGCACATGGACCCGGTGTTGATCCAAATTGGAGGAAAATATGAGGATATCATCCAGGTATACGACCACGCAGGTGTAAAGTAAGTCCCTGAAAATATCATTGACGAATTCCTGGAAGACAGCAGGTGCGTTGCAGAGGCCGAAGGGCATCACCAAATACTCGAAATGGCCGTCCCTTGTGTTAAAGGCGGTCTTCCATTCGTCTCCCTCACGGATACGGATCAGATTATAGGCCCCTCGAAGGTCCAATTTAGTGAAGATCTTAGCCCCTCGGAGACGATCAAATAGCTCAGAGATTAGAGGCAGAGGGTAACGGTTCTTGATGGTAATTTTATTAAGACCTCTGTAGTCAATGCAGGGGCGGAGGGAGCCGTCTTTTTTAGTCACGAAGAAAAAACCGGCCCCAGCAGGATAAGAAGATTTGCTTATGAATCCTCTCTGTAGGTTCTCATGTATATAGTCGGACATGGCAAGAGTCTCAGGAGGTGAGAGAGGATAAATTTTGTCCCGAGGTGGAGTAGAACCGAGTATCAGGTCGATCGGGCAATCATAGGATCGGTGAGGAGGAAGAACCTCAGCTTGTTTCTTGCAGAAGACATCCGTGAAGGAATGGTATGGCTTGGGCAGCCCAGAAGGCGGAGAAACTTGCGGGTTCTGTTTGACCAGAGCAGGCTTGAGACAGCGGTCCGAACAGGAGGAGCCCCAACGCAGGATCTCACCGGTGGACCAATTCAGGACAGGGCTATGACATTGAAGCCACGGCAGACCCAGGAGGAGTTCAGAGGAACAGAAGGGAAGGACAAAGAACTCTAAAGTCTCGGTATGAAATATTCCGATGTCCATCTGCAGAGGCTGGGTACGGAACTGCACGGTGGCTGAGAGTCTCTCACCGTTAACAGTAGAGATGAAAAACAGCTTGGATAGATGGATTACTGGAATACGGTACTTGTCAACCAAGGAGGCGTGAATGAAGTTGCCAGCTGAACCGGAATCCAAGAAGGCGGCTGCGGAGAAAGAGGACTTGGAAGAGATGATCAACTGCACGGGTATGATGAGACGTGGAGAGGAAGAATCCACACCTAGCAACGCCTCTCCCACGCTTACTAGGTGCGAGCGTTTCCCGAACGCGGTGGACGGAGAGGACAAACTCTAAGGAAGTGCTCGGTACTGGCACAGTACAGACACAGGTTCTCGTTTCTGCGGCGGCTTCGTTCTTGCGGAGTCAAGCGTGACCGATCCACCTGCATGGCTTCCATGGCGGAAAACCCAGTAGCGGGTTGAGGTGGATGCGGAAAAACGGGAGCCAGACGAGGAAAGCGTCTAGGACGAGCTTTTTCCTTTTCAAGGAGGAGTTCCTCTTGTCTTTCGGCGAAACGTTTGTCTATCCTAGTGGCCAGCAAGATGAGGTCACTAAGAGTGGAAGGAAGCTCACGTGCAGCCAGAACGTCCTTTACTTCACTGTTAAGTCCTTTCTTGAAGGTGGTGCAAAGGGCTTCATTGTTCCAGTTCAGCTCAGAGGCCAGGGTGCGGAACTGAATGGCATAGTCACCCACGGAAGAACCTCCTTGGGTCAAATTTAGTAAGGCAGTCTCTGCGGAGGTAACCCGGGCAGGCTCCTCAAAAACATTCCGGAACTCTAGGCAGAAGCTCTGGGCGGAAGCGGTGGCAGGATCTGCCGGTCCCATAGTGGTGTAGCCCAGGCCAGGGCCTTCCCGGACAGTAAACTGAGTATAAAGGCTACCTTGGCTCACTCAGAAGGAAACTGGTCGGACAGAAGCTCGAGGTGGAGAGAGCACTGCGACAAGAACCCACGGCACTGCTTAGGATCTCTGTCATATTTGTCTGGTAAGGACAAACGGATTCTGGAACCGGTGGTAACTGCAGGCGGAGGTGATGCAGCAGGAGCAGACGGAGGAGCTGGCTGTTGCAGAGAAGGCAGGAGCTGCTGCAACATAGCGGTCAACTGGGCCAGCTGTTGACCCTGCTGTGCCACAATGGTGGTGAGGTCCTCCAGGCTTGGCAGGGGAACATCGGCGGGATTCATGGCCAGATCTTACTGTCACGAACCGGCAGGACAGGTAGTGAATCCTCTGGACCAGAGAGGCGATGGCGCGGGTAGTACTAGAGGACCGGTTCTAAGCAGTTACTGGTCTTCACCAGAGCCCGCGGGGTGGATTTGCCGCGGCGGTAACTACCAGGTCGTGTCCCCTAGTAACAACTCGACCTCTCTGGCAGCTGATAAGGCGTGGTACACAGGGAGAAGGTAAGAGCGTAGTCGGACGTAGCAGCAGTCAGGGCAGGCGGCAAAGGTTCAAAGGCGAGTGGACGGTAGCAACGGGTACGGCAACAGGTAAGGCAAACTAACATCGTAGGGAACGCTTTCTCTGAGGCACAAGGCACAAAGATCCGGCAGAAAGCTGTGGGAGGAGAAGGTATAAATGGGCAGTGCACAGGTGCAGCCTAATTAAGTCAGCACTGCCTCTCACAACCTTAACCCTTAATAACCCCTTTGGACCAGGCACCAATCACTGGTGCACTGGTCCTTTGAATCTAAGAGTCCCGGCGCGAGCGCGCCCTAGAGAGCGAGGACGCACACGCCGAGACGCTGGAGTGCTGCCTGGGGGCATACGCTGTGAGCGCTCCGAGGCCAGCAGGGGACCCGGAGCGCTCAGCGTAACAAACCTATTGCAAAGGGGCTTCATTTTTCATGTTAAATGCATTGCAACATTTTTTTTTTATTGTTTGCAAAGGTTTATTTGGTCTTTAAAATCTAGACCTTAGATGACATGTATTGTACATGGAACAAAGTCAGTGCTCTGCAATTTATCCATAACTTTTATTCACACATTGTGATTGAGGTGTAGTTGATAAATGATAAAATAAAGAAATGCAAACCATATACGGTTTTGCGATATGGTTATTGGCCACACTTTTTTTTTACATGTGAAACATGGAAAATAAATTAGTTTCAACTGTACAAAGGATGGACCTGGCTGATATGAAGGGTTAAGAAAATTTCGTGAATTATGACAGTATTTTTATTGTATATATCACTGCAGTATATTGCTTTAGTATGTTTACACCAGCACACTAGGGGTTAATTGTAGGCAACGTTTGTTGGATTCACTATGGCAGAAGAGGTACCTTCAAACCTTTCCAGCAGCTGTATGGTAAATAGGAAGTCAAATGAGTTGGGATTGCTTTCCATTCAGCACCATGGAGAGCAGGAATTTGTGAAGGCCAAGCTTAGGTTTTGTTTCTGGGACTCTAGGCCTCACTTACGTCTGTTATGTCTCATCTATACTTGTATTGGGATTTCCAGCTTTAACTAGTTCTTTGTGAAGCCATGCCCGATCTGCCCTTCTGCACTACTTTCTGCAGTGATGTGGAGATGACTTTAGCAGCAGTCAGTAAAATATTGGGGCACCAAGGTCTAAGGATTTACAGGATTAAATATGAACTCAAGATAGAGAAAGAGGCAAGTGATGAAAGGCTCTCATTCTTAAAATCATGTCCCTTATCAAGACCTTCAGAATGCTGCATTGCCATTATTATATAGTTACATACAGTTATCTAGTCGTTATCTAAGGTAAAAAAAGACACAGGTCCACCTAATCCAACCTACAGTCCTACTGTGATGATCCAAAGGATGGCAAAAACCCCAATGAGGTGGTCTCCAATGACCCCATATCAGAGGAAACTCTAAATATGGCAAACAGAATAAATCCCTGGATCAACATCCCATCTCCAGAATCTAGTAGCCCATAGCTTGTGATATTATTACTTTCAAGAAAGACATCCAGGCCTCTCTTGAACTTGTACAATGAATCTGTCATCACAACAGCTTGTATCCGAGAGTTCCACGGCTCTTACCATAAAGAATCCCCATCCACGATGACAGTTAAAGTTTCTTTCCTCTAGACACAGTGGTTGCCGTATGTAATGGTAGAATAAACAAAAGAAAACATTTTTTGAGACCTTAAGGCACAAGGGAAACCCATCAAGAATCCGATGAAGCCTTGACCGTAAACCTCCATAGCACACACTTTAGACCAGTTGATCTAGTGATAGTAGTCACACCTAATTGTGATGGCACAAATGTGGAACACAGCCGTTCGTTTTAGGCTACATTCACACTCGCGATTGGTGCGGATCCGTCATGGATCTGCACAGACGGATTTGTTTAGATAATACAAACGTCTGCATCCGTTCTGAATGGATCCGTTTGTATTATCTTTAACATAGCCAAGACTTGAACACTATTGAAAGTCAATGGGGGACTGATCCGTTTTCTATTGTGCCAGATTGTGTCAGTGAAAATGGATCCGTCCCCATTGACTTACATTGTGTGTCAGGACAGATCCGCTTGGCTCAGTTTCGCCTCCAAAGCGGAATGGAGACTGATCGGAGGCAAACTGATGCATTCTGAGCAGATCCTTATCCATTCAGAATGCATTAACCCCTTAAGGACTCAGCCCTATTTCCCCTTAAGGACATTTTTTGCAAATCTGACCAGTTTCACTTTAAGTGCTGATAACTTTAAAACGCTTTGCCTTATCCAGGCCATTCTGAGATTGTTTTTTTCGTCACATATTGTACTTCATGACACTGGTAAAATGAAGTAAAAAAAAATTCTTTTTTATTTATAAAAAATACCAAATTTACCAAAAATTTGTCAAAAAATACAAAATTTCCAAGTTTCAAAAATAGTTATTACTTTACATTCCCCATATGTCTACTTCATGTTTGGATCATTTTGGGAATGATATTTTATTTTTTGGGGATGTTACAAGGCTTAGAAGTTTAGAAGCAAATCTTGAAATTTTTCTGAAATTTTCAAAAACCCAATTTTTAGGGACCAGTTCAGGTCTGAAGTCACTTTGCGAGGCTTACATATTAGAAACCACCCAAAAACGACCCCATTCTATAAACTACACCCCTCAAGGTATTCAAAACTGATTTTACAAACTTTGTTAACCCTTTAGGTGTTCAACAAGAATTAATGGAAAATAGAGATACAATTTCAAAATGTCACTTTTTTGGCAGATTTTCCATTTTAATAATTTTTTTCCAGTTACAAATCAAGGGTTACCAGCCAAACCAAACTCAATATTTATGGCCCTGATTCTGTAGTTTACAGAAACACCCCATATGTGGTCGTAAACCGCTGTACGGGCACACGGCAGGGCGCAGAAGGAAAGGAATGCCATACGGTTTTTGGATGGCAGGTTTTGCTGGACTGTTTTTTTTGACACCATGTCCCATTTGAAGCCCCCCTGATGCACCCCTAGAGTAGAAACTCCATAAAAGTGACCCCATCTAAGAAACTAAACCCCTCAAGGTATTCAAAACAGATTTTACAAACATTGTTAACCCTTTAGGTGTTCCACAAGAGTTATTGGCAAATGGAGATGAAATTTCCGAATTAAAATTTTTGGGCAAATTTTCCATTTTAATCAATTTTTCCCAGTAACAAAGCAAGGGTTAACAGCCAAACCAAACTCAATATTTATGGCCCTGATTCTGTAGTTTATAGAAACACCCCATATGTGGTCATAAACTGCTGTACAGGCACACGGCAGGGTGCAGAAGGAAAGGAATGCCATACGGTTTTGCTGGACTGGTTTTTTTGACACCATGTCCCATTTGAAGCCCCCCTGATGCACCCCTAGAGTAGAAACTCCAAAAAAAGTGACCCCATTTTAGAAACTACGGGATAGGGTGGCTGTATTTTTGGTACTAGTTTAGGGTACATATGATTTTTGGTTGCTCTATATTACACCTTTTGTGAGGCAAGGTAACAAGAAATAGCTGTTTTGGCACTGTTTTTATTTGTGTTATTTACAACATTCATCTGACAGGTTAGATCATGTGATATTTTTATAGACCAAGTTGTCACGGATGCGGCGATACCTAATATGTGTACTTTTTTTATTTATGTAAGTTTTACACAATGATTTCTTTTTTGAAACAAAAAAAATCATGTTTTAGTGTTTCCATAGTCTGAGAGCCATAATTTTTTCAGTTTTTGGGCGATTACCTTGGGTAGGGTATGATTTTTGCGGGATGAGATTACGGTTTTATTGGCACTATTTTGGGGTGCATATGACTGTTTGATCGCTTGCTATTACACTTTTTGTGATGTAAGGTGACAAAAAATTGTTTATTTAGCACAGTTTTTATTTTTTTTATTTTTTACGGTGTTCATCTGAGGGGTTAGGTCATGTGATATGTTTATAGAGCCGGTCGATACGGACGTGGCGATACCTAATATGTATATATTTTTTTATTTATGTAAGTTTTACACAATAATATCATTTTTGAAACAAAAAAAATTATGTTTTAGTGTCTCCATATTCTAAACCATATTTTTTTTTTTTTTTGGGCGATTGTCTCAGGTAGGGGCTCATTTTTTGCAGGATGAGGTGACGGTTAGATTGGTACTATTTTGGTGGGAAAATGCCTTTTTAATCGCTTGCTGTTGTACTTTTTGTGATGTAAGGTGACCAAAAATTGGTTTATTTAGCACAGTTTTTATTTTTTATTTTTTACGGTGTTCATCTGAGGGGTTAGGTCATGTGATATGTTTATAGAGCTGGTCGATATGGACGTGGCAATACCTAATATGTAAACTTTTTTTTTCTTCCCTATTTTTTACCAATTTTTTTTAACTTTATTTGGGGAAAATGATGTTTTGGTTTATATTTACTTGAAACTTTTAATTTTGGGGGGGGGGGACTTTATTTTTTCAACTTTTTTTTTACTTTATTTTTTGTCCCACTTTGGAACTTCAACTTTTGAGGGTCTAATCCTTTTTACAGTGCATTACAATACTTCTGTATTGAAATGCATTGGCTGTATGAGTAATACTGTGAGTATTATTAATACAGCTTCCGGCCTGTGAGAACCAGGGGGCTGGATTTCACAGGCTCGTCACCAGAAGGCAGCGCAGATGCGTAAGGAAGGCATCGCGCTGCCTTCCATGCCATCGGGTCCCCCCTTCAGCCGCATGGGGACCCGATGGCACCTCCGATCACCGCCGCCACTTAAGGTAAAAGCCGCAAACCGCAGGTCTGAATTGACCTGCGGTTTGCGGCGATCGCCGACACGGGGGGTCACGGGACTCCCCCCCGGCGTTGTGACAGGATGCCCGCTGAATGATTTCAGCAGACAACCTGTTCCGATCACCGCCCGGAGCGCCGCAATCTAGTTTCAAACTTAAGACGTACCGGTACGCCCTGAGTCCTTAAGGACTCGGCAAACATGGCGTACCGGTACAAGTCCTTAAGGGGTTAAGGGCAAAACTGATCCGTTTTGGACCGCTTGTGAGATCCCTGAACGGATCTCACAAACGGAAACCAAAACGCCAGTGTGAAAGAAATCCATGGAGTTAAAAGGGTTATCCAGGAAATGATAATGATGACCTATCTTCAGGATAGATCACCATTATCACATTGGCAGGGGTCAGAGTCCAGCACCCCCACCAATCTGCTGTTTCAGGGAGCCACCAGTGAGAGCTCCATTTATGACCTCCTCCTCACCCGCTTTAGGACATATCCTAGATAACAGGGACCTGCACAAAACAACCTTGTTTTGTACCTCTAGGCTTCGATGACCTCAGAGGTGTAAACTTTTATCTGCTTGGCCGCAATGCAGAACAGTCTCCCCACTTACTATGTGCCATTTATAATATTGATATATCCTTATGTGGCAGAGAAGCCTTTAGACAATACCAAGTGCAGCCACTATACAATGTATGGTGCTGTGCTTGGTGAGCTGTGAGGAGGCTGATTGGCAAGATTGCTAGGTTTCGGACCCCCACCGATCAGATATTGATGACCTATTCTGAGGATAGACTGTCAATAACAAGCTCTCAAAAAGCCCCTTTAAGCCTGCGGTAGGCTGAGATCCATTACCTGTTTCATCAGAGGCTCAAGGTGCTGCTTCACATACTTTACACTGCAGCTCTACTTGTTTAGGTTGGCAGGAAGTCAGTATATGGAGAGATGATTTTTTGTACAGACAGAATTATAAACTTCATGTAACAAAAATACATTGAGAAAAGGATTATCATAACTGCTCTAGATCGATGGAAGGGAGGGGCCTCAATAAGGGGGAGGAGCTGACGATCTTTGACCGGGCCATAAAATATTTTAACCGATGATGTGTTTACATTTTTGTTCTCTTTTACTATAAATAATTATTATTACTAAAATGTAAATGAGACTATGATCGACCTCTGAGTGTGTTACACTCCATAATCCAGGAAATTCCTTCCTCCTAGTGAATGTAAATATACAGGGCCTAGTAGAGAGATTTTAATTTTACTCAGGGGGTTAGTAAAGAAAGCAAAGTCTCGTATTTTAAAATGTTTTCATTGAATATATAGTTTCACAAAGAGACCTGACATAATCTGCCTCATTCCCTGAGGGCGGATATAGAGGATCCCGATTTAGAAAGTGAACATATAATAAACATTAAAGGGGTTTTCCAGTTTTCATCAGCATCCTTTAAAATAATTGATTATGAAGGTAGCTGTAATTTTGTAACGTACTTCTTTTATTGCTCCTATCTTCTGTTGTGGACTGTGGCCACATGACCATGTCCATGCTGCTCTTTCTTATTTCCTGTGATGGTATGTCCATGGGTGATTTCGGCCGAGATCTTCAAGCAAGATGGAGGCTGGCAGCCCGTCGCGAGCAAATGGAGGAGGTAAGTTTGAATTTTTTTGTTTTTTATGCTATTTCAGGTTAAATCGATTCGCTGACACGAAGCACGAGGAAATTCGGATTCTAGGCGAATCGAATTTATCCTGAAATTCAGATCGAATTCCACTTGGTGGGATTCGATTCGCTCATCTCTAACTGATACCAACAATGTGTGTGCGAAAAAGAAAACATATATTATGGTAAAAATGTATATTTTTTAATTCCTGCTCAAAACCTTATCAGTGGGGGTGTTACTATAGCTATAGCAGTGGCCAGTGCAAAAACGGGAGAATTTTATAATTTTTTAAACTATAGATAGTGACATGGAAAATTAAAAATAACATCACCTAACGTTAATTTAAAATATGTTTAAAGGATATGTACACCTTCAGGACATTTTGTTTTATTATTACATTTTACTAATTTGGGGCTAAATATCATTTTTCAATTAGTTAGTCGTTTCTGAGATGCAAGGGTTAAAAATTTGTTTATTTGCAAGCTGTCACAGTCTGTTTTCTTTGAATCTGTCATCTGACTGCTTATGTGTAGCTCTTATCTCAGATCTCCTGACCTCATAAACACTTATTTATAGCTCAATTCTTATCAAACTGATAAGAATATGACTTAAATAAGTGTTTATCTATACAGAAATGTGTGACTTTTTGGATTTTTACACCATTTACTGGATGGGAAACAGGGCACAATTAGCTATTCTAGATAGTTTCATTCTGTGTTTATTTTTTTTAAAGTCGCAAATAAGTACCAAACTGTTTCTGGTAGGGTGGTGGCATAAAAAAAAACTGGAGAACCTCTACATAAAAGTGTTAGGTTTAAAGATGTGACCTCACTGGCCTAGGAAGAGGCCGCAGCGCACACTAGAGCACCGCAGCTTCTTGAAACAGCTAATCGGCCGGAGTGCCAGAAGTCGGACCAACACAAATCAGATATCGATGGCCTATCTAGTATGAAAATCTCAGACACCCTCTTTAGGGCTTTAATACTTCCAACATTTGGAGCATTTTAAGCGGTCGGAACCAATCCAACAGATTTTTTTACATGGGTATAATAATTTTCCTTCTCACTCGGTTATCATCAATGGTCCATCTCCTGGAAATTTCTGTTAAACCTGACAAAAACACATTCCTGCCATGTCATTGCACATTAGATGGACTTTCTCTGATTCCCTCTATGTCATGGCAGCTTTGCTCAGCATAATTGTTATTCAGAGGAGAGAACTTAATGCAGCATTTTCAAGTCTGAGGCTTCCACACCATATCTCTGTCCTGTAATAGGACAATCAGAAATACAAACAAACAAAGTAAATTAATAGCCGTCTTTCCGCTCCCTTGCTACCCGGCTGTTATTTCTATTTATTTTTCTTCCTACAAATTGATTTTCGTTTGGCTGTTCCAACTACAGGCTACCCTCAGAAAATGTAATCCTAACTGAAAAAAAAATACTCAATAATTTGGCTACAGAAAAGGGGTTAAAACAACTAGATAAAATAATAATGAATGAAACACATGACAGAAGAAGAGTTGAGAAATGAAGCGCTCTTTATTACAGACCTCTCCGAGATCTCCTTTTCTTTCACCCTGACTGTGGCCCTGCATTGAGTTTCCCATTATCTAACGGAAATTCCGTTTCCTTTTTTCAAAATGCACTCAACGCTAAGAAAACAAGAGCCAATGGTTTTAATAAATGGACATATCAAGCATGAAGACATTAAAGTATTATTATAAGCCTTGTAACACTGTAATCATAAACCGGGCCTTTGTTAGTCATCGTGAATGGGAACTTTGCAGCCTTCTGAAATTCTAATTATCTTCTTTGGTCCGCAAGGCCTGATATTTGATAGGGGAACAGACAACAGTAGATACTTTTACCAACACTTCCTACTGTCCTTAAAGGGCTTCTGTCATCCCCCAAAAGTCATTTTTCATTTTTGGGCTAATTAAAATCCTTATAGTGCGATTATTCAATATATAGTGCTCTTACCTTTTTCTGTGGCTTAGTTTCTTTAAAAACCGCATTTTTATAATATGTTAATTACCTCGCTACCAGCAAGTAGGGCGGTTACTTGCTGGTAGCCGCCGCATCCTCCTTTCAAAAATACGTCCCCTCATCCAGTTGATTGACAGGGCCAGCGAGCGCTCTCCTCCTCCAGCTGGCCCTGTCAGCATTTCAAATCCCGCGCCTGCGCCTTACTTGTTTTCATTCGGCGAAGGTGCTCTGAAAGAAGGACGCTTGCTTCCTCAGCACTCCCTCAGTGCGCCTACGCCTGCGTTTTTTTGAAAGGAGGATGCGGCGGCTACCAGCAAGTAACCGCCCTACTTGCTGGTAGCAAGGTAATTAACATATTATAAAAGTGCGTTTTTTAAAGAAACTAAGCCACAGAAAAAATAAGCCCAAAAATAAAAAATGATTTTTGGGGGGTGACAGAAGCCCTTTAATAATGGATCGATTTTCTTACAGCATCTTTATTCATAAACTGTTTTATTATTATTTATTATTAAAGCACCATTCATTCCATGGCGCGTTACATTTGACAAGTGGTATACATACAGTACATAAAAGACAAGTACAATAAGCATGAACAAGACAAGTTACAAACTGGTACAGAAGGAGAGAGGACCCTGCCCACGAGGGCTTACAATCTTCAAACAACGGGAGAAGGATACAGTAAGTGAGGGTAAAACTGGTTGTGGCACTACAGTGGCAGCAGGGTTACTTTAGATTGTAGGCATGCCTGAAGAGGTGGGTTTTCAAGTATCTTTTGAAGGTTTTCACGATAGGTGAGTGTCTGATATGTTGTGGTAGAGAGCTCCAGAGTATGGGGGCTGCACGTGAGAAATCTTGGAGGCAATTGTGGGAAGATGAGTTAAGAGGAGAGTAGAGAAGGAGGTCTTGTGAGGCTAAATGATTGCACTTGGGAAGGTATCGGGAGATCAAGTCACAGACATTGTCATGGAACGTAATAGGTCCAAACGCCAAATTTAAACTTTCCATGGTATATTATTACATTAAAAAACATTCCCCACGCCTTCTTTCTTTTCAGGAGATGCATTTTACTGAGCAAAAGATCCTCACCCTTTCGAAGAGCCTGGATAGTTTAAATCTACCATGCTTCCAACTCCACCTATTCTAGAGGAGTCTCTATCTTGGTTTCTAAAGCAGTGGTGCTAGAGATATCCTAAGTAGCCTGTGACCACTACGGTCGGTATGTTATTATACAATGTTCATTGCGTGGCTTTATCGTCACCTTGGTTAATCTATAGATGCCTCCTCCCTTCAAAGGTAGCCTCTTGGAACACATATCTGAAACACTAACCTCCTTCTCACCCAGCCCGCTGCTGTGCATGGGTGAATTTAATGCTGTATTGGATGTGACTATGGTCACTATGGTAGTGATGCATCCATTCTGGTGAACTCCTTGCTATGTTAAAGAGGTATCCCATGCCCCTAGGGGGATCTCTGACCACTCTGCTTTGGTGATCCAACTTTGTACAAGTCCCTCCCAAACGTCCAAGATTTGGCGAATGCACCCGGCTTGACATCCCTGCAGTGAACTCTGCGGAGATTGCGGCCCACACTGAGTACTGGTTTAATAACGCTGACCACCCTGATCCCTACTCTAGATGGGATGCACACGAGGCTACTGGGGGGGGGGATTTATAGCAGGGGTAGCAATCCATAGGAAACACCTCAAACAACAGGAATCATATCTAACTACTGAAGTCCTCAGTTCTGAGATAATTTATACTAATGACCCCCTGGAAGAACATAACAGGAAATGGGTGCAGGTACAAAGGGAGCTCCTACTGCTTCATAAGGAACAAACAAAAAAGTTGATATCCAGTGTAGCATCTCTCTTTGAATATGGGGATGAAAATGGGAAACTTCTGGCTTATCTAGCTCGTTCTGTGGGGCCATGCACTTCCATCCCCTTTGTTAAGGTCAGAGATGGTACATTATGTATGGATCCTCTGGAGATTAACTATATTTTAGTTCCACGGCCACTGATGCCTTCCCTAATACCCTTCGTCTGCCGAAATTTACTGAGGCACAGGCGGCTCTGATGGACGCATCCATTATGGTAGACGATGTTTCAGAGGTCATTGGCACTCCTCTGGGGAAAACCCCTAAGGAAGGGTCTGGTAGTGGTTCTACTTAAGCCAGTGAAGGACCCTCAGGTGCCTGATTCCTACCGCCCTATTTCCCTCCTTAACTCCAATATCAAAGTGCTAGCAAAAATGCTTGCCATAAGGCTTAATAAACTAATTCTGTTCCTGATTCACCAACACCAAACTGGTTTAATTCCAACAAAGGCAACGGACATATCCAGAGATTATACTAAAACTTAGAGGCTGCGGAGAGCTCAGTTTTGCCAGGTTTTATATTAGCCTTAGATAGCTGCAAAGTCTTTGACTCAATTGAATGGCCTTATCTCTAGGCTCTGCTACCAAGATTCAACATCGGGCATCAATTCTGAAACTAGATTAAACTGTTCTATGACTCTCCCAGGGCCCGCAGTAGAACTAATCTTGATGTTTCTGGCCCCTTCCCTCTAAAACAGGGTACGTATCAGGGTTGCCCCCTGTCCCCTTTATTGCTTGCCCTGACTATTGAGCCCCTCGCGGCCACTATGCACTGCTCCTCATCTATTCATTGGCATTACTCGTGTGCCCCTAGTTGAGAAAGTATCCATGTACGCAGATGATACATTAGTATATCTGGCACTACTGCAGCTCTTGAAGACCTTTGGGTCTTTTACAGACCTTAGGAGGAACTGGAACAAATCTGCCCTTCTTCCTCTGTCTGCCAACTATCAACATAATTCAGTACTCCCAGTCAACATAACCTTGGGTGTCTTCTATTAAGTACCTTGGAGTTATAATACAACCAGAGGTGCATACACTTATGGAATTGAATTGAGAGCAACTGATGAGGAGTACTGAAATAAAGTTGTAGGCTTGGGACCACCTCCTGTCACTACCAGAGCATTGGGACGTTCTCACAGCTCTGTTTCTCCACCCCTGTGATGATGTCACTACTAGAGCTGGGAGGAGTTCTCACTACTCTGTTTACTTTTGGTTTCTTTCACCACAGCTGTCCTTCATGTGTTTGATTTTCCTCTCTTTATATCACCCCTCCTCCTATGATAGGATGTGGATTATAGTTCTCACTTCAGTTGTAGCTCTGGCTTTAGTTTCTTCACTTGTAGCTATCAGTTCACTGGACCTGTGTTCTGCTGCAGCTAGCACTCCGGATATTGCCAGCCTGTCCTTGGATCCGTCTTCTCTGCGGCTGCAACACCGTCAGCTAAGTGTGCAGACATTGTTGTGTTCCTGTTTATTTTCTGACTGGATCTGAGGTGGCCACGGTTCCCTCCATATATTGAGTAGGGCACTGGTGGCCGTGCCCCTTCCACTATTGTAGGGGTTACAGTGGTCATTAGTCTTAGGCACGTGGGCATGCCTCTTTCCGCCATTTGGATCCGGGCATGTGCTTTAGCAGAATAGGGAGAGCGTTGAGGGTCGGACAGGGGTCACCCGTTATCCTCCCTAGTTCTGGGTCCAGTCAGTAGCTCTGTACTGTGTATTACTATTGTTGCCCACATACAGCCGTGACATTATAATCCACCAAAACCGTCCTTTTTTGACATGGATCCGCTTTCTGGCCTGGTTGACCGCATGCAGGGTCTTTCTTTGGAAGTAGCGGATCTCCGTCAATCTATGACTCAGCTTCAAGCATTGGGCCCTCCTCCGGCTCATGGAGTCTGTTGCGAGCCAAAGGTCTCACTTCCGGAGACGTTCTCCGGGGGCAGTGAGAATTTTGTTCGTTTCAGAGAGGCATGCAAACTCCATTTTTGCTTGTGTCCTCACTCTTCTGGTAATCAAGAGCAGAGGGTGAGGATTGTCATCTCCCTGCTCAGGGGTAATGCTCAGACTTGGGCTTTTTCGCTGCCATCAGGGGATCCCTCCCTTCGATCCGTGGAGGGATTTTTTGTGGCCCTGGGGCAGATTTATGATGACCCGGATCGTGTTGCTCTGGCCGAATCTAACCTACGTGTTTTATGCCAGAACAAACGGTCTGCGGAGCTTTATTGTTCTGAATTTCGGAGATGGGCAGCTGATTCGGGTTGGAATGATGCTGCACTCCGGAGTCAGTTCTGTCATGGTCTCTCGGAGAGATTAAAAGATGCGTTTGCTTTCCATGAGAGACCAACGTCCTTAGAGTCTGCCATGTCATTGGCGGTACGCCTTGACAGGCGTCTAAGAGAAAGAAACGAGACCTCTCTGTCCAGCCATTGTCAGTCTAGGGGAAGTGGTGCGGACTCATTCAGTGTGCAGGGGCCTCATCCTGTCTCGCTCCCCTCTGAGGAGGAGCCCATGCAGCTAGCTCGACTTGCCCCTGATAAAAGAGGATTTAGTCCTCAGAGTATGGTCTGTTTTTGTTGTGGGGGCATAGGTCATTTGGCAAATGTTTGTCCATCTAGGAGATTCTTGAACCGTACTAAGAGCGATAATAAGAGAAAAATCTCAAAAGGTAAATCATCAAGTTCTGCTTCATCTGCTACTTTGGGCAAAGTTGATGTAGGATTTGATGCTTTTCCTCTGACCTGCAGTTCCCGTTTTCTCCTGTCTGCCAGGGTGGCGCTAGAGAGCAAAGTCATTTCTTGTGAGATTTTTGTCGATAGTGGAGCGGCCGTAAATCTTATTGACACTCAATTTGTAGCCATGCATGGTTTTCAGGTTTGCACATTAGATAAAGATATACCTGTTTTTGCTATTGACTCTGCTCCACTCTCACAGAGATCTCTGAAAGGCATTGTTCACAATATCCGGCTAGCTGTAGGTGACACTCATGTGGAGGATATATCTTGTTTTGTCCTTAACGGATTGCCGTCTCCTCTAGTTTTGGGGTTACCCTGGCTCACTAGACATAACCCCACTATTGATTGGCAAGGAAGGCAAATAAATGAGTGGAGTGACTTTTGTAGAGAGAATTGTCTCACAGCGACTTTTGCAGAGGTGTCTACTAAAACGGTGCCATCATTTCTCTCTGATTTCTCGGACGTGTTTTCCGAGAGCGGTGTTCAGGAGCTACCTCCTCACCGGGAGTTTGACTGTCCCATTAACCTCATTCCCGGCGCCAAGCTGCCAAAAGCACGCCTCTACAATCTCTCACAACCGGAAAGAATCGCTATGCGAACTTACATCTCCGAGAGTCTCGAAAAGGGGCATATTCGTCCCTCAAAGTCACCTGTGGCCGCGGGTTTTTTTTTTTGTTAAAAAGAAAGATGGCTCTCTGAGACCTTGCCTAGATTTTAGGGAGCTGAACCGTATCACGATTCGCGATCCCTATCCCCTTCCTCTGATCCCGGACCTCTTCAATCAAATTGTTGGGGCCAAGGTGTTTTCCAAATTGGATTTGAGAGGCGCGTACAACGTGGTCAGGGTCAGAGAGGGGGATGAATGGAAAACGGCCTTTAATACCCCTGACGGGCATTTCGAGAATCTCGTTATGCCTTTCGGCCTGATGAATGCTCCGGCCGTCTTTCAGCATTTTGTTAATAGTATTTTCTATCATTTAATGGGGAAATTTGTATTGGTGTATCTTGATGATATTTTGATTTTTTCCCCTGATGTTCAGACCCATCAGGATCATCTTTTTCAGGTTCTGCAGATTCTGCGGGAAAATAAATTGTACGCCAAGCTGGAGAAATGTCTTTTTATGGTATCGGAGATTCAATTTCTGGGTTTTCTCCTCTCTGCTTCTGGTTTTCGCATGGATCCCGAGAAGGTCCGTGCTGTACTTGAGTGGGAGCTTCCTGAGAATCAGAAGGCATTGATGCGCTTTCTGGGTTTTGCGAACTATTACAGAAAGTTCATTTTGAATTATTCCTCTGTTGTCAAACCCCTCACTGACATGACAAAAAAGGGGGCGGATTTTTCCTCTTGGTCGGAGGAGGCGCTTGCAGCCTTTTCTAAGATTAAAGAGAATTTTGCGTCTGCTCCCGTCTTGGTGCATCCCGATGTTTCCTTACCTTTTATTGTTGAGGTGGATGCTTCCGAGG
Source organism: Bufo bufo (assembly GCF_905171765.1). NCBI lineage: Eukaryota > Metazoa > Chordata > Amphibia > Anura > Bufonidae > Bufo > Bufo bufo. Next base: position 147,835,690 of record NC_053394.1, read on the forward strand.
TGGGTGTGGGTGCGGTTTTGTCCCAGGGCCCTTCCCCTGCCAAGTGGCGACCCTGTGCTTTTTTCTCTAAAAAACTCTCCCCGGCAGAGAGAAACTATGATGTGGGCGATAGGGAGTTGTTGGCCATCAAGTTGGCTTTCGAGGAATGGCGCCATTGGTTGGAGGGGGCCAGGCACCCTATCACCGTTTTTACCGACCATAAGAATCTGGCATACTTGGAGTCGGCCAGGCGTATGAATCCGAGACAGGCCAGATGGTCTCTGTTCTTCTCCAGATTCAATTTTGTTGTTACATTCCGACCTGGGATAAAAAATGTGAAGGCTGATGCTCTCTCTCGCTGTTTTCCGGGAGGAGGAAACTCTGAGGACCCAGGTCCCATTTTGGCGGAGGGGGTAGTTGTTTCTGCTCTATATTCCGATTTGGAGGCCGAGGTCCTGGCTGCCCAGACTGAGACACCTGCCCGTTGTCCTTCTGGGAAGTTGTTCGTGCCTCCTGAGCTACGTCACAAACTCTTTAAGGAGCATCATGATACGGTTCTTGCTGGTCACCCCGGGAGTAGAGCCACGGTGGATCTCATTGCTCGGAGATTTTGGTGGCCGGCACTCCGTAAGTCGGTGGAGGGTTTTGTGGCTGCTTGAGAGACGTGCGCTGGCGCTAAGGTCCCTCGTTCACGCCCTTCAGGTTCCCTTCTCCCGTTACCCATTCCTTCCCGTCCTTGGACACACCTGTCCATGGACTTTATCACGGATCTTCCTCGTTCCTCGGGGAAGTCGGTGATCCTGGTGGTGGTGGACCGTTTTAGCAAGATGGCTCATTTCGTACCTTTCCCTGGTTTACCTAATGCTAAAACGTTGGCGCAAGCTTTTGTCGACCATATTGTTAAATTGCACGGCATTCCCTCTGATATTGTTTCCGATAGAGGCTCGCAGTTTGTGTCCAGGTTCTGGAAGGCTTTCTGTTCTCGCCTGGGGGTTCGGCTGTCCTTCTCTTCTGCTTTTCATCCGCAGTCGAATGGTCAGACTGAGCGCCTCAATCAGAATCTGGAGACATATTTGCGCTGTTTTGTTTCAGAGAACCAGGAGGATTGGTGTTCATTTCTCCCTCTTGCTGAGTTTGCTCTGAACAACCGTCGTCAGGAATCTTCTGATAAGTCACCATTCTTTGGTGCATATGGGTTCCATCCACAGTTTGGGACATTCTCGGGAGGGGCTCTTTCTGGTTTACCTGAGGAGGAGAGATTTTCCTCGTCTTTGTCTACCATTTGGAAAAAGATTCAGGGTAATCTTAAAAAGATGAGTGAGAGGTATAAGCGTGTGGCTGATAAGAGACGTGTGCCTGGTCCGGACCTGAATGTGGGTGATCTGGTGTGGTTGTCTACTAGAAACATTAAGTTGAAGGTTCCCTCCTGGAAATTGGGTCCCAAGTTTATTGGGCCTTATAAAATCTTGTCAGTCATCAATCCTGTTGCCTTCCGTCTTGATCTTCCACGGGTTTGGAAGATACATAATGTATTTCACAGATCTCTCTTAAAACCATATGTCCAGCCCACGGTACCCTCCTCTTTGCCTCCTCCTCCGATTTTGGTTGATGGCAATCTGGAGTTTGAGGTTTCCAGAATTGTGGACTCTCGCATGGTCCGCGGTTTTCTTCAGTACCTCGTTCATTGGAAGGGGTATGGTCCTGAGGAGAGGATGTGGGTTCCGGTGTCGGACATTAAAGCCACTCGCCTCATCAGGGCATTTCATAGGGCTCATCCTGAGAAGGTGGGTCCTGGGTGTCCGGAGTCCACCCGTAGAGGCGGGGGTACTGTCACTACCAGAGCATTGGGACGTTCTCACAGCTCTGTTTCTCCACCCCTGTGATGATGTCACTACTAGAGCTGGGAGGAGTTCTCACTACTCTGTTTACTTTTGGTTTCTTTCACCACAGCTGTCCTTCATGTGTTTGATTTTCCTCTCTTTATATCACCCCTCCTCCTATGATAGGATGTGGATTATAGTTCTCACTTCAGTTGTAGCTCTGGCTTTAGTTTCTTCACTTGTAGCTATCAGTTCACTGGACCTGTGTTCTGCTGCAGCTAGCACTCCGGATATTGCCAGCCTGTCCTTGGATCCGTCTTCTCTGCGGCTGCAACACCGTCAGCTAAGTGTGCAGACATTGTTGTGTTCCTGTTTATTTTCTGACTGGATCTGAGGTGGCCACGGTTCCCTCCATATACTGAGTAGGGCACTGGTGGCCGTGCCCCTTCCACTATTGTAGGGGTTACAGTGGTCATTAGTCTTAGGCACGTGGGCATGCCTCTTTCCGCCATTTGGATCCGGGCATGTGCTTTAGCAGAATAGGGAGAGCGTTGAGGGTCGGACAGGGGTCACCCGTTATCCTCCCTAGTTCTGGGTCCAGTCAGTAGCTCTGTACTGTGTATTACTATTGTTGCCCACATACAGCCGTGACACCTCCCCCTTATACTCATTGGCAGAAATAATCTTTTTAAAATGATTTATTTACTGAAATTCATATACCTATTCCATGTAGCACTTATAGTTATCCCTATTTGGTTCTTTAAATCACTGAGCGTCATCCTTGGTACATTTTATTGGCAGGGCCGGTCTCCAGGGTTTACTCGGGCTACCCTACAGGCACCAAAACATCATGGTGGTCTCTCTGCCCCTAACATGTATTATTGCTTCTTGGTTTATGCTCATTGACCCGTGGGTCCTTATCCCCTTTCCCTTCAAAACCGTTGCTTATGTCTGGACAATGTCACAGAAGTTTGTTGGGTTTCCTGGGGCTGGAGTGTATTCACCTAGGACCCCTATCTGGTCTAACCCTCATTTCCTGCACTTTTTAGACCTACCGGGTCCGACAATTTGGGCTGGAGCAGGAGTGAAATATCGGGCCCATTTATTTTCAACTGATAACACCTTCCTCATTTGGAGGCCTTTACAGAAAAGTAAGAGATTCCATGGTACTGTCAGTTCTCGGGATCTACTCATCAAAACAAAATTCCTAAAACAGATAAAGGGAAAAAATAAAGGGAACACTTAAACAACACAATGTAACTCCAAGTCAATCACACTTCTGTGAAATCAAACTGTCCACTTAGGAAGCAACACTGAGTGATAATCAATTTCACATGCTGTTGTGCAAATGGGATAGACAACAGGTGGAAATTATAGGCAATTAGCAAGACACCCCCAATAAAGGAGTGGTTCTGCAGGTGGTGATCACAGACCACTTCTCAGTTCCTATGCTTCCTGGCTGATGTTTTGGTCACTTTTGAATGCTGGCGGTGCTTTCACTCTAGTGGTAGCATGAGACGGAGTCTACAACCCACACAAGTGGATCAGGTAGTGCAGCTTATCCAGGATGGCACATCAATGCGAGCTGTGGCAAGAAGGTTTGCTGTGTCTGTCAGCGTAGTGTCCAGAGCATGGAGGCGCTACCAGGAGACAGGCCAGTACATCAGGAGACGTGGAGGAGGCCGTAGGAGGGCAACAACCCAGCAGCAGGACCGCTACCTCTGCCTTTTTGCAAGGAGGAACAGGAGGAGCACTGCCAGAGCCCTGCAAAATGACCTCCAGCAGGCCACAAATGTGCATGTGTCTGCTCAAACGGTCAGAAACAGACTCCATGAGGGTGATATGAGGGCCCGACGTCCACAGGTGGGGGTTGTGCTTACAGCCCAACACCGTGCAGGACGTTTGCCATTTGCCAGAGAACACCAAGATTGGCAAATTCGCCACTGGCGCCCTGTGCTCTTCACAGATGAAAGCAGGTTCACACTGAGCACATGTGACAGACGTGACACAGTCTGGAGACGCCGTGGAGAACGTTCTGGTGCCTGCAACATCCTCCAGCATGACCGGTTTGGCATTGGGTCAGTAATGGTGTGGGGTGGCATTTCTTTGGAGGGCCGCACAGCCCTCCATGTGCTCGCCAGAGGTAGCCTGACTGCCATTAGGTACCGAGATGAGATCCTCAGACCCCTTATGAGACCATATGCTGGTGCGGCTGGCCCTGGGTTCCTCCTAATGCAAGACAATGCTAGACCTCATGTGGCTGGAGTGTGTCAGCAGTTCCTGCAAGACGAAGGCATTGATGCTATGGACTGGCCCGCCCATTCCCCAGACCTGAATCCAATTGAGCACATCTGGGACATCATGTCTCGCTCTATCCACCAACATCACGTTGCACCACAGACTGTCCAGGAGTTGGCAGATGCTTTAGTCCAGGTCTGGGAGGAGATCCCTCAGGAGACCGTCCGCCACCTCATCAGGAGCATGCACAGGCGTTGTAGGGAGGTCATACAGGCACGTGGAGGCCACACACACTACTGAGCCTCATTTTGACTTGTTTTAAGGACATTACATCAAAGTTGGATCAGCCTGTGGTGTGTTTTTCCACTTTAATTTTGAGTGTGACTCCAAATCCAGACCTCCATGGGTTAAAAAATTTGATTTCCATTTTTACATTTTTGTGTGATTTTGTTGTCAGCACATTCAACTATGTAAAGAACAAAGTATTTCAGAAGAATATTTAATTAATTCAGATCTAGGATGTGTTATTTTTGTGTTCCCTTTATTTTTTTTGAGCAGTGTACTACACCCCTATAAGACTTAAACAAATGGGTGTTTCACCATCCGATATGTTTCCACTGCTAGGTAGCAGTCGGGACATACATACACGTCCTGTCCTCTGGACAATCAGTTTTGGTCAGATGTTCTACTTTTTCTCAATACTCATTTTTAATTCCCCAGGATCCTTACCCCCCCCCAGATCTGCCAGCTAGGCATTATGGAAGAAATCATATGGGGGACTTATGATAGGCTTTTCTTCCGCTTTGTCCTTTTTTGTGCCTGCCAAATACTAATAATGTCCTTGAAATCTACTGTACCGCATTCGGCTAATAAATAAATATGTTCCGTTATACATAATCCTGTACACCAACAGCAAATGTTCCCAAAGTTTGATAAAATATGGACACGCTGGATTGAACGCAACATTACCGCTATTTAATTGTACTTTATTTCTGTATTTCTGTGTATTGATATCGCTCTGAAGGAATTTTGGAGACATGTAGTATGAATGTGTGTGAATGGGTGTCTTATTGTTGTTGATCTGTTGAAGCCTTTAAAAAAAAAAAAAAAATTGTTAACTTCAATGAAAGACGACTAATCCAATATGTACCAGAATGGATCCCCGTCTACCAGACCCTTAGCGAAGAACACAATTACCCATTACATCAGCCTAAGTTTAAATGGACCGTCTAGGACTTAAAAAAAAAAAAACACATGGCTGCTTTGCTCTATAAACAGTGCCACTCCTGTCTTCAGGTTATATGTGGTATTGCAGCTCATCTCCATTCAATTCCGCTTAGCCACAATAGCACGAAGAAAGCAGCCATGTTTTTCTAATTTTGGATAACCCCACATACACTACGCAGATACGGTATGACCTCTGATGTTAGGTATCACAAGAGCTTGTACGATGGACAACCCCAGAACGAAGTGCGGTGGGACCTTATGATAACTGAAATTACATCATAAATCACAGGGATGTTTCCAGGTAAACCAATACATCACATAAAAGCCTAATGGGCCTGGCATGGAGAATTGTACTAACCTTCCTTAGACCAGAATTTTAGCTGTCATGTATGCGTCAATTGCACAATAACAGATTCACGACTCAGTTACCTTCAATGTCACCAATGTGACCCCACTTCCCTTTACAACTCTCTAAGTGTAAATGTTACAGAAGCAAATGGCAGCTCAACTCCTGCATCAACTGCGGCCTATTAGGCACCACCCCGATCTATGCTTCCTCTGAATCGTCCCATTTCACTATCAGATTGTCCATTACCTATGGTTAAATTGCTATTCACGGCAATGTATCACAATTACATTTCTCTTTATGGGGTGGGAAATGTCATCTTGGAATAATGTTCGTCAGTCTCTTCTATAATTTCATATCAACAATAATTGAACTCCAGAATTTCAACTAGGTCAAGCAATCTTGTCATTTCATTTCGAGTTTTCATTATCTTTCTGTGAAAAGAAAAATGCCGTCTTGTTCGGACAGCTTAAGTAATTCTCGAGCGAAAAACTGTGCATTGTGATTACTACAAAAGGATTCTGTTTTTATCCATTAGGCTTTTCAATTATGTCTTGATGCTTTCACTAGAAAGAACAAATGAGAGGAGCTCAGCACGAACAAAAGAAGGTAATATATTATCCGTGGTCATATGTCAGTATTGACAAAAATAAAAATGAAATTCAAAAATAGATGCAGGTAAAAAATTAAGGTTATATTACTGACGCTTCGATACACAGAGGCCGGGGCTGAGAGCGGGGGAGGACCCTGCGGGCCGCACTCTCAAACATTTCAACTGTAATGTGATATCTTCAACACTTTCCTACAGAAGAAGGGTGTTCTGGACAGTATTAGGTTCACATTTTACTTATTACTATTTGGATGCAAGCAAAGACTTAGTGGAATATACTATGTGATACGATATTATATTTTACTACATGACACCATTGGCGACATTTACTAAGCCATTTACCCCAGCGTGGCCTCATCTGCGGTGGTAATCATTCTTTCTAGATTCCTGCCACTGGGTTCCAGCTACATTGCTCCCCTTCCGGCTCTTACTCCAGCTTTTGAAAGACAGCTATTGAAGGTGTATATGGGCACCTTATGTATTCCTGGGGTTGCTGGAAAATAATGGAGCATGCAGAAAAAATGTACTTGGTCCCCAAAAGTGAGGTGAATAAGTTAATATAGAACAGAGAAAAAAAGGGGAAGTTAATTCAGACCCGTAGGGATCACGACGTATCCCAAAGGAATGAAAAATTCGGGCGCTGACAGGGGTGGTAAAGATAAGGAAAAAGAGAGAAGGAGGGAAAGAGAGGGGAAGGCAGCTCCAGAAAGTGTTTGTGGTTACAGACACTTAACAAGATAGTATATGCGTGTGCAGGGTGATATATCTACCGTGTTGAACAAAGTCAAACACTTGCAGTATAGACCCCAAAGACAAAATGAGGGAAAAAGAGCGCCAAACCCCGTGTCAAAGTACAGTTGGAAAATAAAAAATGAAATTGGAGTAGAAAGCACCACTCGCAGTAATAACTACTATGTTGCACAAAATATATCATAGAGCAATAGCGTGGAGTGAAGATAATGGGTACTCCGGATAGAAGACCCTGAGTACACACGGCTAATAGAGAAGGGACCGACTAAAACCATGTAGACATAATAAAAATAATATAAATAGTATAGTAAAAAATGCAAACAATGTGAAGTGCCCCTTAAGGCAGTTTCACACAAATAAAACTCACTACACCTGTGACTTGAACCCCCCCGGCCAGGATCGCATGTAGAATCGTAGTGATGGAAGGCAGCAAAAATCCAGTGCTTCTGATCAATCACCTTTAATATGCATATGTGGCTCGACGCGTTTCGGGGACAACAATTCCCCTTCCTCAGGACCATTACATGTAATGCTCCTGAGGAAGGGGAATTGTTTTCCCCGAAACGCGTCGAGCCACATATGCATATTAAAGGTGATTGATCAGAAGCACTGGATTTTTGCTGCCTTTCATCACTACGATTCTACATGCGATCCTGGCCGGGGGGGTTCAAGTCACAGGTGTATTATGCTTATCCTGATGACTACCCCCCAGTGAAGTGAGTTTTATTTGTGTGAAACTGCCTTAAGGGGCACTTCACATTGTTTACATTTTTTACCATACTATTTATATTATTTTTATTATGTCTACATGGTTTTAGTCGGTCCCTTCACTATTAGCCGTGTGTACTCAGGGTCTTCTATCCGGAGTACCCATTATCTTCACTCCACGCTATTGCTCTATGATATATTTTGTGCAACATAGTAGTTATTACTGCGAGTGGTGCTTTCTACTCCAATTTCATTTTTTATTTTCCAACTGTACTTTGACACGGGGTTTGGCGCTCTTTTTCCCTCATTTTGTCTTTGGGGTCTATACTGCAAGTGTTTGACTTTGTTCAACACGGTAGATATATCACCCTGCACACGCATATACTATCTTGTTAAGTGTCTGTAACCACAAACACTTTCTGGAGCTGCCTTCCCCTCTCTTTCCCTCCACACTATTGCTCTATGATATATTTTGTGCAACATAGTAGTTATTACTGCGAGTGGTGCTTTCTACTCCAATTTCATTTTTCACTTTCCAACTGTACTTTGACACGGGGTTTGGAGCTCTTTTTCCCTCATTTTGTCTTTGAGGTCTATACTGCAAGTGTTTGACTTTGTTCAACACGGTAGATATATCACCCTGCACACGCATATACTGAATAAGTTAAAACAGATCCTTCCAACAAGACCCAACATTTGTCAGAGCGCTATTCAAGCTCTTGATGATGAAATTAATAGGATTTTACAGAGCAGAAACATACCAGACAACATTAAAATAAAAAGGTACACATATGTTCTGCAAAGATACTTGGTTCATGCTAAACAGGATGCAAAAGAATTAGTGACTTTAAATCTTGTTGCATCTTCAACTCCTGAGCATCACCACCAGCCACATTTAATACCTGTAGTGTTGATCGAGCACCAAAGTGCTCGGGTGCTCGAGTAGAACACCTTGGGATGCTAGTCGGGTGCTCTACCGAGCACCCGAGCACAATGTAAGTCAATGGGAGAACCCGAGCATTAAACCAGGCACCCCCTGCTCTGAAGAGGGGAGGGTGTCTGGTTCACATAAAAAGGTCAGAAATTGATGGAAACACCACTAAAATGGTTTGGGAACAGCATGGGCAGAAAGTTTGGATGCATCTTGGACTCCCAGGTCGCTGCTGGGAACGATGCTGTCCGAGTAGTACGCCACTTTTACAGACTGACAACAATACGCACAAAACCGAAGATAAAATTGATTTTAGAGGAAAAATTGTTAGGAAACATTCTTTCCTGTATATTTACTTGCATATAAAGTGCAAAGTGCTGCCAAAAATTACAAGGAAGAGGCACTCCAATACAACCTGTATATCATTCACATTGTGGTACAATTGTTCAGGTAGTGGGACTCCTACACTCATAAAGTCTATGCACTAAGTTGTCACGAGTTGGAGGTCCCAGGAGAGACCACCGCGTCGTCAAGCAATAAACGGAAATCAGGTACAGACACATAAGAGTTTATTGCACAAACAAAAACATGGAAAGCAGCACAGATAAAACATGAGCTCTATGTACCGTCAGCACAGTGGGAGAAAACCCCCACTGCGCCACTGTCTAGTAATACTCCAGAGGGGCGTAACTAGGCAACTCCTGGTTTTCACTAGAGCCCTAGATGGTAGGGTTAGACTTAGCCGCAGGAAGTTGCCAGGGTCCACTCTGGAGCGTGAACTAGACAGTGACAGCAGGAGCGAATGGACAACAGGTACCAGAAGGTACTGACGGCACATAGGCAAACATAACAGACAGGTAAATACAAAACAGGGGAACTAATAATACGAGCAGGAGTTCACGCAAGGGAGCAGGAGTGGCAATGAGCAGAGAAGGACTTGCTCCACCAGTAGTAAACTGCATGGCCTTGTCATGCCACTCTGCTGCAAAGGCTTGCTGAACACAGACATCAGAATAAACACAAAGTAACATAAACATAACTGACAGAACAGATAACAGAAAGACAGGAAGGAAGACATCAATGAACAAGTAGGGAAACTCAGAGCACAGACAGACAGAGATCCCATGGGTCAGCAGCATGGGAGAGAAAGTACAAACCAGGACAGGACAAGACAACACACACCAGGAGAGCTGACACAGAACTGAGGAAACCTCAGCCTTATATACAGGTTCCATGGGTGCAGCAGAGAGACCACACCCATGGAGCAGACAGAGGATTAACTCCTAATAGGAACACAGGGGAGTTAACCCATACAGAACCACAAATGACACAGGAACAGAACTTCAGCGAGGAGCGCCGAACAAGCAAGAACGGAAGGTCACAGCCAGAGGTAACGACTGTGACACTCCCACCCCTCAAAGCCCCCCCCCCCTCTCCTCCCAAACAGAAAGGGGAAGAAGAAATGGGGGCAACAAACCAAACAGAACCAGGCAAGGGGACAGAAATCAAAGGGGTGACGAGGTACAAGGGCAGGAACACATACGACGACCGCAACCAGCCCAACCCCTGAAAACCAGCCTACACGGAGGGTCCGCAGCCAGTACGCCAGGGGAAGATAGCCAGCCAACACAGCATACACGTCAAGTGAACCGCACCATGAAGTTACCTCCCCCTCCACTCTCCCTCCGGAGAATGACATGTCTGCCAAGAACTAATTGGTCAAACATGCTGACACCCCCTTCCAGAGGACAGGGACCAGGAACAGGAACCAGACAGGAAATGAAAATCAGAATCAAAGGGGTACAGAGGTACACAAGCAGAACACATAAGACGACCGCAGCCAGCACGCAGCCCCTAGCAACCAGCCTACACGGTAAACGCAGCCAGTACGCCAAGAGGAATGCAGCCAGCCTACACAGCCACAAAAGTCATGGTGAACTGCAGTGTGCTAACACCTCCCCCTCCACTCTCCCTCCGGAGAATGGCATGTCTGCCAAGAACTGATTGGTCAGACATGCTGACACCCCCTTCCGGAGGCCAGGACCAGAAGCAGATACCTGCGCCGATAACGGAAAACACGGCCGTAGGCAGAACTGCAAGCAAAAAAGGTTACACCGGACGTCGCCCTTGGCAACCAGCATACACGGAGAACACCGCAGCCAGTACACCAAGGCAACCAAATCCGATACCTAAAGGCAGAATACAGAGGGAAATACAGAAAGCACACACACCACAGATAAGCAGAAAACAGAACAAAAAAAAACTCTGTGAAAGTTCACTTGTTCATTCTGTCACAAGTTGGAGGTCCCAGGAGAGACCACCACGTCGTCAAGCAATAAACGGAAATCAGGTACAGACACATAAGAGTTTATTGCACAAACAAAAACATGGAAAGCAGCACAGATAAAACATGAGCTCTATGTACCATCAGCACAGTGGGAGAAAACCCCCACTGCGCCACTGTCTAGTAATACTCCAGAGGGGCGTAACTAAGCAACTCCTGGTTTTCACTAGACCCCTAGATGGTAGGGTTAGACTTAGCCGCAGGAAGTTGCCAGGGTCCACTCTGGAGCGTGAACTAGACAGTGACAGCAGGAGCGAATGGACAACAGGTACCAGAAGGTACCGACGGCACATAGGCAAACATAACAGACAGGTAAATACAAAACAGGGCAAATAATAACACAAGCAGGAGTTCATGCAAGGGAGCAGGAGTGGCAATGAGCAGAGAAGGACTTGCTCCACCAGTAGTAAACTGCATGGCCTTGTCATGCCACTCTGCTGCAAAGGCTTGCTGAACACAGACATCAGAATACAAAACAGGGGAACTAATAATATGAGCAGGAGTTCACGCAAGGGAGCAGGAGTGGCAATGAGCAGATCAGGACTTGCTCCACCAGTAGTAAACTGCATGGCCTTGTCATGCCACTCTGCTGCAAAGGCTTGCTGAACACAGACATCAGAATAAACACAAAGTAACAAAAACATAACTGACAGAACAGATAACAGAAAGACAGGAAGGAAGACATCAATGAACAAGTAGGGAAACTCACAGAGCACAGACAGACAGACATCCCATGGGTCAGCAGCATGGGAGAAAAAGTACAAACCAAGAGCAGGACAAGACAAGACAACACACACCAGGAGAGCTGACACAGAACTGAGGAAACCTCAGCCTTATATACAGGTTCCATGGGTGCAGCAGAGAGACCACACCCATGGAGCAGACAGAGGATTAACTCCTAATAGGTGTCACGAGTTGGAGGTCCCAACAGAGACCACCGCGTCGTCATGCAATAAACAAAACGGAAATCAGGTACAGACACATAAGAGTTTATTGCACAAACAAAACAGGGAAGGCAGCACAGATAAAACAAGAGCTCTATGTACCGTCAGCACAGTGGGAGAAAACCCCCACTGCGCCACTGTCTAGTAATACTCCAGAGGGGCATGACTAAGCAACTCCTGGTGTTCACTAGAGCCCTAGATGGTAGGGTTAGACTTAGCCGCAGGAAGTTGCCAGGGTCCACTCTGGAGCGTGAACTAGACAGTGACAGCAGGAGCGAATGGACAACAGGTACCAGAAGGTACCGACGGCACATAGGCAAACATAACATACAGGTAAATACAAAACAGGGCAAATAATAATACAAGCAGGAGTTCACGCAAGGGAGCAGGAGTGGCAATGAGCAGAGAAGGACTTGCTCCACCAGTAGTAAACTGCATGGCCTTGTCATGCCACTCTGCTGCAAAGGCTTGCTGAACACAGACATCAGAATAAACACAAAGTAACTAAAACATAACTGGCAGAACAGAAAGACAGGAAAGAGGACGCAAATGAACAAGTAGGGAAACTCACAGAGCACAGACAGACAGACACAGATCTCATGGGTCAGCAGCATGGGAGAGAGTACAAACCAGGACAGACAACACACACCAGGAGAGCTGACCCAGAACTGAGGAAACCTCAGCCTTAAATACTGGTTCCATGGGTGCAGCAGAGAAGCCACACCCAAGGAGCAGACAGAGGATTAACTCCTAATAGGCACACAGGGGAGTTAAACCATACAGAACCACAAATAACACAAAGGAACAGAACTTCAGCGAGGATCGCCAAACGAGCAAGAACGGAAGGTCACAGCCAGAGATAGTGGCTGTGACAATAGGAACACAGGGGAGTTAACCCATACAGAACCACAAATGACACACAGGAACAGAACTTCAGCGAGGAGCGCCGAACAAGCAAGAACGGAAGGTCACAGCCAGAGGTAACGACTGTGACATAAGTGAAAGGGCTGCCAAAAATTACAAGGAACCAGCACTCCAATACACCCTGTATTACACATAAAGGAGGGTATCATACACACCCTTGAAAAATTATGATTGCTGGCCTGCTGATGACCCTCAAAAACATTAGGAGCAAGGGCCTGCTGGTGACCCTCTAAAACATTAGGGGCGAGGGCCTGCTGCTGATCTGACCATCTAAAACATTAGGGGTGTTGTGGAAATTTTATTATGCGGACATTTTACTTTAAGATGTGGGTGTGTTTTTATAGATTGTCATCCGTCTCCCTGTGTCTGATTTAGCCGGAGAGCGCTCTATCAGAGGGTACTTTGGCTGAATCGGGACCAGTGGTAAAACCGTCAGTATGAAAACCTTCTCATGGGCTTGGAGACATATCTGCTTTTAAGACATGCATATCTGCCTTGTCGGTATACTAGTACCGTATACTGACAATAGCCGTAGCAATGTCTCGCAGATAATTTCAAACCTATGGGAACCAGTAGAATGATCTTAATTAGATACTGATCACCTTTGAGCAGTATTGAATGAGGTCCATGCTGACAGTGATGGGGGGTGGGCGGCCACCTGGCTGATCAGACAATGGACATGACTCATCCTTCCTTATACAGGGATGGGGCGTGTGCATTGTCTGCCCGGCCACATTGATTGCCCCGCCCTGTCCTTTGACATCACTTCCTGCATGTTATCACTTCCTGTATCCTTGTCTTGGCCCAGCCCCTTTTACACCTTTTGTTAGTAAATAAAAGTACAGGCTGGGCACGAAGAAGGAGGAGTTTTTCACCTTTTTCCTTACACAAACTTTGATGCGAGCGGATTACAACTATTAATATTTTCTACAACAGGGGTGAGGGTCTGCTGCTGAGCTGACCATCTAAAACAATAGGGGTGAGGGCCTGCTGCTGAGCTGACCATCGAAAAAATTATGGTTGAGGGTCTGCTGGTGAACTGACTCTCTAAAACATTAGGGGCGATGGCCTGCTGCTGATCTCACTATGGAAAAAATTATGAGCGAGGGCCTGCTGCTGAGCTGACCATCAAAACAATTATGGTTGAGGGTCTGTTGCTGAGCTGACTCTCTAAAACATTAGGGGCGAGTGCCTGCTGCTGATCTGACCATGGAAAAAATTATGGTTGAGGGCCTGCTGCTAAGCTGACCATCAAAACAATTATGGTTGAGGGCCTGCTGCTGAGCTGACCATCGAAAAATTATGGTTGAGGGCATGCTGCTTAGCTGACCATCGAAAAAATTATGGTTGAGGGCCTGCTGCTAAGCTGACCCTCTAAAATATTAGGAGCGAGGGCAGCCTAATAAGCATGTTGATATGATGGAGGAGGACGACGAGAAAAGGAAGATTGATCCATATACCCATTCTTGTGGTGGAAGGGGTGCATGGGAATACAGTGTATTCAATACACCATAAAAGCCACATTTAAAGTGCCTTTATGTTCAGCCTCTTTCCTCTGGTGGAGTAGAGAAGTCATGGGCAATCCAGGCCTTGTTCATTTTGATAGGAGTCAACCTGTCAGCAATTTCAGTTGATAGATGCGCTTATCAGTTATTATGCCCCCAGCAGCACTAAATACCCACTCTGACAAAATGCTGGTGGCAGGGCAGGCCAGCACCTCCTAGTCGTAGAGAGCTATTTCGTATCACGTGTTCAGCTTGGACACCCAATAGTTAGGCACAGAGGGATCATTGAGGACGCTGACACGGTCTGCTACGTACTCCTTCACAATCTTCCAAAACTTTTCTCTCCTTGTGACACGCGCATCAGGGTGAGGTTGCTGGCGGGGTGTCATGAAACTGTCCTAGGCCTTGGAGAGTGTTGCCTTGCTTCTGTTGGAACTGCTGTGTGTTCCCCTCGTCTCCCCTCCTCGGTTGCCCAAGGAACTACGTACTCTGCTACCAGCATTGTCAGCTGGAAATTTTTGGAGAAATTTTTCCACAAGGACCTTCTGGTATTGAACCATTTTGCTAGACCTCTCCACCACAGGAATGAGAGATGAGAAGTTCTCTTTGTAGCAGGGGTAGAGAAGGGTGAACAGCCAGTAATAGGTGTTGGCCAAAATGCGTATAACGCGAGGGTCACGGGAAAGGCAGCATAACATAAAGTCAGCCATGTGTGCCAGAGTCCCAACAGACAAGACTTCGCTGTCCTCATCAGGAGGATGACTCTAAATCTCCTCATCCTCTTCCTCCTCTTCGGCCCATCCATGCTGAACAGATGGAATAAACCTGCTGTGGGGGGTACTACCCTCTGTAGCGGAGGCAACCGTCTCCTGCTCCTCCTCATCATACAATTTGCGTTGAGAAGACGAACAGAGGGTGGTCTGGCTATCACCCTGTGTACTGTCTTTCCCCATTTCCACCTCTTCCACATGCAAAGCGTCCTCCTTGATTGTGAGCAGCGAGCGTTTCAGTAGACACAGAAGTGGGATGGTTACGCTGATAATAGCAGCATCACCGCTCACCATCTGTGTTGATTCCTCAAAGTTGCGTAAAACCTCACAGAGGTCAGACATCCATGCCCACTCATCGCTTGTGAAGAGCGGAAGCTGACTGGAAAGGCGACAACCATGTTGCAGCTGGTATTCCACTACTTCCCTCTGCTGCTCACAAAGCCTGGCCAACATGAGGAATGTGGAGTTCCAGCGCGTGCTCACGTTGCACAACAGTCGGTGAGCTGGCAATTGCAAGCGCTGCTGCAGCGTTGCCAGACCAGCGGCAGCTGTGGATGACTTTCAGAAATGGGCACACACGCGGCGCACCTTCACCAGTAGCTCAGGCAAATTGGGGTAGGTTTTGAGAAACCGCTGAACCACTAAGTTGAACACGTGGGCTAGGCATGGTATGTGCGTGAGCTTGCCGAGCTCCAAAGCCGCCACCAATTTACGGCCATTATCAGACACAACCATGCCTGGTTCTACGTTGAGTGGCAAGAGCCACAGCTCAGTCTGGTCCCTTATACCCTACCACAGCTCTGCGGCGGTGTGCTGTTTGTCACCTAAACATATTATTTTCAGCAGGGCCTGTTGCCGCTTCCCCACTGCAGTGCTACTCTGCTTTCAGCTACTGACTGAAGGCTGACTGGTTCTGCAAGATGAGAATTCAGAGGTGGAAGTGGAGGAGGAGGTGGAGGAGGAGAAGGGGGGGTTACAGCCACTATTGTAGGTGGTGACGGAAATCCTGATGGAAGTAGGGCCCGCAAACCTTGGCGTCGGTAGCACCTGTGCCATCCCAGGGTATGAATCACTCCCGGCCTCCACAACGTTCACCCAGTGTGCCTTCAGAGAAATGTAGCGTCCCTGGCCACAAGCACTTGTCCATGTGTCAGTCGTTAAGTGGACCTTCCCAATAACTGCGTTGGTCAGGGCACGGGTGATGGTACGGGACACATGCTGAAAAATAGTGGTGGATGGGGACTGAGTAATGAGGGACCGCCGCCGCCATCAGGCTGCGGAAAGCCTCAGTGTCCACAAGCCTAAATGACAACATTTCCAGGGCCAGCAATTTGGAAAGGTGCGCATTTAGTGCTATGACCTGTGAGTGGCTGGGTATTTGCTCTTTCGTTCTAAGGCCTGGGGTATGGACATCTGTACGCTGCGCTGAAACACAGAAGTGGATGTGCTAGCTGATGGTGCTTGCGAAGGTCCAGGTGCAGGGCGGGAGGCATCCGGGCCTGCTCTTGGACAGGGGATTGGCCAGCACGTAACACAGGGGAAGAGGAGGCAGTGGTGTGACCCGCAGACATGGTGGTGGTGGTGAGGTTGCTAGTGTTTACACCCCTGCTAATTTTGGTATGGCACAGGTTGAAAATGACAATTCTTTTATCGTCCGCACTTTCCTCAAAAAAGCACCAGACTGCGGAATACCTACCCCTTGGCAAGGGAGATTGCCACAAGGGAATGCTCCGGGAAACAGTTGCGGATCTCTCCCCCTCTGTACTGCTGTCTTCGCTCGTGTTGCCACCTTCCCAGGTTGGGTCAGTGATTTCATCGTCCACCACTTTAATATCATTTTGTTTAAAAAATATTAAAACTTAATTGAATTACTGCCAGAAGTAAGTCACGCCTTAGTCCTTAGACTAAGGCCTCTTGCACACAAACGTGTGCCCGTGGCCATATGCGGCCCGCATACGGCGGTTCCGCAATACACGGGCGCTGGCCCGTGTGCACTCCGCACTTGAATGGGTCTGAAATCACGGAGATGCATAACGGAAGCACGGATCAGAACCCCATGGAAGCACTACGGAATGCTTCCGTGGTGTTTCTGTCCGTGCCTCCGCACCGCAAAAAAATAGAACGTGCTCTATTTTTTTGCAGTGCGGACGGATCACGGACCCGTTCAGGTTAAATGGATCTCGTTCCTTCCCGGCCGCCATACAGACGTTGCCCGTGCATTGGGGACCACAATATGCGGTCCCCAATGCACGGAACGGATGCACAACGTTCGTGTGCAAGAGGCCTAAAACTCATTCTGCTTTCAGCAACACACAGGAACAGACCTCTATCCACCATCACACACATACACACACACAAAACCATACTTATTCAATGTAGTAAAAAGACTGCGCTACATATGGTGACCCCTCCAAAACACTGGGGTACATGGGGAGCCCCCTTAAACCTTAGGACTGGTGGGGGAATGATTGAATAAGCCTATCAATCATTCCATCGGCTAAGGTCACGGAGGGAGGAGGGGGAGGGGCGTGGTGGTGGTGGGGGCAGTCAATCAAAGGGGCGTGGCACCTGTCAAATTGCGTTTGACGAATAATATAGATGTTTCACTACTTACAGTAATACTATAATACGTGCAGACATTTGACACTGTACGTCATGTACTTTCAGTCACTATATTACTATCAGGCACATGATGTCTGAATGAATGCAGATTACTGCATGCTGAAACTGTGTTCCCTTTGTGTAACATTATATTTATTTTCCATATTGGGGACCATCTACAATAATATGAAACTCATACACTAAATTATTGTATATAGTTTTTCATTATTAAAACATTGTACAATGACCATCTATAACATTTTTGTAACACAAGTGCAATTTTGTCAATAAACAATTACAAAAATTGCATATGATGTACAGGTATGTAGTGTGATAACCTTAAACTTTCACAGTGTATATCTATTGTTGAGGGAAGGGAAAATCAAGGTAAGGGAGATTTGGGGGGGGGGGGTGACAGCTGATAGGATATCATTTTCTTGTGATAAACTACATTATACAGGTCTCTCGAGGAAAGTGGGAAAAGTGCGTGTGATGTTTCTTGTGAACTTTGTGTTTGGAACTGACTCCAGGGTGCCCAAAGTTTAAGATACCTATCTTTGGTTCTGCTAGCCATGCTAGTGAGTTCCTCAAATTAGCATATTTGGTTCACCTTTGAGACCCATTCTTGAAAAGATGGCGGATCTTTGCTGAGCCAATGGATAGGGATGATTGGCAGCTGCTAATCGGTGGGTGATTAGGTTTTTCTTGGACGGTGAGTAAGACGGGCTTGCTCTCGCCAGGGCAATTTGATCGAACTTAAGGGTGAAAGAGGCTGAGCAGACTTTTTGAATGGTCCCCTCGACCTGTTTCCAATAGGTGGAGATGAGTGGGCATTCATACCAAATATGGGAAAGGGAGCCAACATGTGTCTCGCATCTCCAGCAGTTCCTGGATTGGGATAGTTTGTGCATATAAAGAAATTACAGGGTTTTATACCACCGGGTTAACAATTTGTAATGGTTTTCTTGCAGTCTGACGCACGAAGAAAAACCATGTGATGTGCGCAGAATTGACTGTACTTCTTCATTTTTGAGAGTTATATTCAGCTCCCTTTCCCAAGGGGAAATGAAAGTGGGTCTGGAGAAGGTTTGTGGGGTAATGAGTAAGGAATAGAGTTTTCCCACTTTCCTTGGTGCTGGTAGACCAGTAGACAGAACAGTTTCAAATGACGTGAGTTGCCTTTTGAAGGAGAAAGCTTGTAAGAATTTCTCTGCTACTCTCTTAAAATGTGCTAGATGAAGTGGGTTAATAGGTGTATGTTGTGGTAGATCTTGTAACGTTTCTTGTGATGGTATCTTGCTTAAATGGAAGAGATCAGCAACAGGCATACCTCTAAACCTCTCCCAAAAGTCTGAGTAAGGTGAATCAATGTTGGTGATGGCTATGGGAAGCAGATTTGAAGGGAGTAATGGTGATGGAAAGGGTGCCACGGCGTCCTTCGTAGATAGCCAAACCTTGCAAGTGCCTTTCAGTAATGGGTGAAGGTCAGGGCGTCTAAGGGTCCCCACTGTCGGCCACCAAAGGATTTTCTGTAGCGAGGATCCCAAAGAATGTTGTGCTAGAACTTCCAGGTCTAACTGTTTACTGAGCTTAAGCAACTCCAAATTCTTGCTCAGTTTGTGCTTATAGACTGAACTTAATCTGAATGGGCAGAGGGGCAGTATAAAGTATGGGGGAACAGAGCCGCTACCTTAGTCACACCAAGACACTACTGCAGGCTCAAATGCAGCTACAGGTTACAGTACCAGGTTAAGGCTGTTACGTAGCGCAGCAGAGCTTAAAGGGGTATTCTGGTTATAACATGTTATCAGGGGATTACTATCGGATCGGTGGGGTTTCTACCACTGGGACCCCAACGATCACGGAAATGGAGGCCCTGTACCCGGTGGAGCCCCCTGAATTGGTTGGAGCAACTGATCGGAAAAGCATGCCGCTGCTCCATTCATTTTAATGGAAGTGCCGGGGATATATCCTTCGCTCCCATAGAAATGAAAACATTTCCAACCAGCCACTCTGTCCATTTCAGGGGGATCCACAGTGTATGGGTCCCTCATTCTCATGATTGATGGGAGTCCACCACAATCTGATATTTATCCCTTATCCTCTGGATATTTATTTATTTTACGCACTTATATAGCACTGACATATTCCGTAGCGCTGTACAGACATTATCATTACTGTTGTCCCCAATGGGGCTCACAATCTAAGTTCCCTATCAGAATGTCTTTGTAGAACACAGGGAGAACATACTAACTCCATGCCGATGTTTTCCTTGGTTGAATTCGAACCTAGAACCCCAGTGCTGCCCAGGGGATAAGGGAATAACTTGTTATAACCGAAATACCTCTTTAAGCTCTGCTCTGCTGTACTACATAACAGCTTTGACCTGGTATCTCAGCAGTAGGACCCCCACCGATCTGATAGTTGTCCCCTAACATGTGATAACCGGAATACTCCTTTAACAAAAAATATATTACTATGAGACCTCTGCCTGAGACAGACAAGCACAGCAGAACTCGGGGCCAATAATCAGATTTTTCTTCTGATTCAATCACTGTAAACCTTTCCTGCAAGCTATAAACCAAACACCCAAGACATTTACTGATCAATGCAAAATTTTATTACCCAACATGAAAAAACATATGGAAGAAACAAAAAAAATCCTTAGTGCTATTTTTGAATACTAAAAATATATAAAATATGGGGGACTTTTATCAAACCAAATATGTCTGGTGTTTGGTGTAAAAATGCTGCAGGACATGCCGCTTGCAGCGTTTTCCGACATTTAGGAGCCATGACACTTTTCAAAGTGGCCTAAGCTTAAAGGAGTTATCCAACTCCTAAAATGCCCCCCCCCCCCCCATGTGCCGAGCCCCTCACGCGCAATGTACTTACCTCACTCCCCGGCACCCACGTCGCTTCTGAAGCCTGCATAAGCGCCGCTGCATCTCCCCGTAGCGCAGATGAAAACATCCGGCTTCAGGGGGCAGCCAATAGCAGGCCACGACAGGAACGAGCCTCCCTAGCATGGGTGAAACTAGGGAGGCCCGTTCCCATCGTGGCCTACTATAGGCTGCCGGCCCCCGACGACGGATGTTTTCATCCGCACGATGGGGAGATGCAGCCATGCGGGCTTCATAAGCCAGGGAGCGAGGTAAGTTCATTGTGGGTGAGGGGCCTGGGCCTATGGGGGGGAATTTCAGGGGTCAGATAACCCCTTTAAGACTGAAAAAGGAGATTAGACCTGGATTATGGCACATTTAGTATCTGCGACACTTTAAATGTCACCGAAAATTCACCTTCTACGCCAGGCAGCCCACTGGTGTATTTTATAAGACTAAGTCATACAACACAATGCATTGCACCAAATACATGAAAACTGTGCACCATTTCATAAATTTGGTGCAACCACACAATACAAACCCACACTTCAAATTTACATGAAAACAATATCTAATGGTCAATGTCCCCATATGTGTGTATGTATCTAGGTATAAGGGGGTATGTACTGTATGTGACGCATATAGGTCTGTGTATATAATAATAATCTTTATTTATATAGCGCCAACGTTGTCCACAGCGCTTTACAATCTATGTGTATTGTGACATAGCAAGGGGTTTTGTTTGCGAAGGCAGGTATTTTCCTCCCAACATGGGCGACTGGGCTGATTTCCAGCCAGGTGAGATCAAATACTGGACCGGAGTTTAAGTGCCGGGCCGGGTTTTGGCAGCACCTGGCTGTCCTTTAAATAGGCAGCTGGGCTCAGAATCAAGGTCTCTGATTTGGGATCTGAGGCATGGTGCTGTGCTAGAGGGCTGAGAGCTGCATGCGGGGAAACAGGCCCCCTAAAGCCTGTTGTGGACCGCTGAAAAACCTGCTAACAAGGTGACTGTTATGTGCTTTGGACTTTCCTTTGTGTGAACGAGCACTAAGACTGAAAAATGTTGCTTTGTTTTTTCCTCCTGTGTGAATAAACACTGAAGTTTTGCTTAACAAACGGTTTCTTTTGCCTCTGTTCTGCGTCCGCTTACCCTGCCTACCAGAGCGAATCCTCACAGTATGCATACTTGTCATATGTGTGTATGCAGATTTGTGATATGTATGTACAGGGAGTGCAGAATTATTAGGCAAGTTGTATTTTTGAGGATTAATTTTATTATTGAACAACAACCATGTTCTCAATGAACCCAAAAAACTCATTAATATCAAAGCTGAATATTTTTGGAAGTAGTTTTTAGTTTGTTTTTAGTTTTAGCTATTTTAGGGGGATATCTGTGTGTGCAGGTGACTATTACTGTGCATAATTATTAGGCAACTTAACAAAAAACAAATATATACCCATTTCAATTATTTATTTTTACCAGTGAAACCAATATAACATTTTAACATTCACAAATATACATTTCTGACATTCAAAAACAAAACAAAAACAAATCAGTGACCAATATAGCCACCTTTCTTTGCAAGGACACTCAAAAGCCTGCCATCCATGGATTCTTTCAGTGTTTTGATCTGTTCACCATCAACATTGCGTGCAGCAGCAACCACAGCCTCCCAGACACTGTTCAGAGAGGTGTACTGTTTTCCCTCCTTGTAAATCTCACATGTGATGATGGACCACAGGTTCTCAATGGGGTTCAGATCAGGTGAACAAGGAGGCCATGTCATTAGATTTTCTTCTTTTATACCCTTTCTTGCCAGCCACGCTGTGGAGTACTTGGACGCGTGTGATGGAGCATTGTCCTGCATGAAAATCATGTTTTTCTTGAAGGATGCAGACTTCTTCCTGTACCACTGCTTGAAGAAGGTGTCTTCCAGAAACTGGCAGTAGGACTGGGAGTTGAGCTTGACTCCATCCTCAACCCGAAAAGGCCCCACAAGCTCATCTTTTATGATACCAGCCCAAACCAGTACTCCACCTCCACCTTGCTGGCGTCTGAGTCGGACTGGAGCTCTCTGCCCTTTACCAATCCAGCCACGGGCCCATCCATCTGGCCCATCAAGACTCACTCTGATTTCATCAGTCCATAAAACCTTAGAAAAATCAGTCTTGAGATATTTCTTGGCCCAGTCTTGACGTTTCAGCTTGTGTGTCTTGTTCAGTGGTGATCGTCTTTCAGCCTTTCTTACCTTGGCCATGTCTCTGAGTATTGCACACCTTGTGCTTTTGGGCACTCCAGTGATGTTGCAGCTCTGAAATATGGCCAAACTGGTGGCAAGTGGCATCTTGGCAGCTGCACGCTTGACTTTTCTCAGTTCATGGGCAGTTATTTTGCGCCTTGGTTTTTCCACACGCTTCTTGCGACCCTGTTGACTATTTTGAATGAAACGCTTGATTGTTCGATGATCACGCTTCAGAAGCTTTGCAATTTTAAGAGTGCTGCATCCCTCTGCAAGATATCTCACTATTTTGGACTTTTCTGAGCCTGTCAAGTCCTTCTTTTGACCCATTTTGCCAAAGGAAAGGAAGTTGCCTAATAATTATGCACACCTAATATAGGGTGTTGATGTCATTAGACCATACCCCTTCTCATTACAGAGATGCACATCACCTAATATGCTTAATTGGTAGTAGGCTTTCGAGCCTATACAGCTTGGAGTAAGACAACATGCATAAAGAGGATGATGTGGTCAAAATACTTATTTGCCTAATAATTCTGTACACAGTGTATGTGCAATCTGTATTTGGATGTGGGGATGCATGTGATTTATATAGCACATGTGGGCATGTGCATATGTATGTATATGATATATACAGTAGTTATGTATATGTGTTTATATGTATACTGTAAATGTATGCATGTATGTATATATACATATGATGGTATATACGTATGTATATGTGTGCATGTGTATATGCTTATGTGTGGGTATATATGTATATTTATGTGCGTGTGTGTGTATATATATATATATATATATATTATATGTGTGCATGCATATATGTATGAGTATATCTATATGTATGTATGTATGTACTTACATCTGTGTATGTATATGTAGGTATATATGTATATGTGTGTATACGGTACCACGCTATTTTCGCTATATATGTATGTATATATGTACTGTATGTATCTGCATCTGTGTGTGTGTGTGTATATATATATATATATATATATATATATATATATGTATGTGTGTGTGTATATGGTACCACGCTATTCTGGCTATACATCTATATTTGTGAGTATATATGTATGTCCAAACAAAACAAATCCAGCTCACCTTCCACTTTCCTTATCCTGGATTAACCCCTCGTGCAAGGAACAAACAGGTAAGACCTCATATTCAGAACAAAGGAAACAGTTCCAATACTGAGCTGGAACTGTTTCCTTTGTTCAGTATATATGTATGTATTTACGTCTGTGTATATGAGTAAATAAATGTAAATATGGGTATATGCATATATATGTCTCTTTTTCAGACAGGGCACGTTACATTGTATTTCATCAATGACTGAAACCTCCCTAGCTCTGCAGTGTGTGACTGTGTGTTATAAGGCCACTTCCTTTATATACCCCCCTATGAGTTTCTTTGTATTGACAGATGCCATTTGTTCATTTACGACGTGATAATAAAAACCTTAAGATTCAGTGGATGTTTTTCTGTTCCCTTCTTAACTCAGGGGCAGCAAATGGCTTTGTCCTAGCAGCGGTAAAAGAAACTTTCCATTAAAGATTAAGACTGGCTGCTTTAATGAAGTATTTTTTACAAGCGTGCTCTGCACATGAATTCTTTCCACAGAAGAGCCATTAGAAGAAGACGGTGATGGTATTATTTTTAGACGGTGGAAAGCACTTCTTCTAATTAATATCATCATTTATTTACAGAAGGCCACAGATACAATGGCTCTGGAAGATGAGAACAAGGTAGTAGGAGGGAGTCACATGGGAGCCTTAGATTTCACTTTATTATTGAGCCACTTTCATGAACGTAAAACTGCAATCAAGCGCAAATACCACCAGTATAGTAAAGTCCCTATAGTACACCTCAAAGCTCTTAACAGCAACCCCAAAAATTGGGAGAGAGAAACACAGCAACAGGTGACAATATATTTTTTCCTATAAACTCTGTATAAAGTCCTATTATACACAAAGCGCAGCTCCAACATGAAAACTATATAAGGTAAACTTCCATCCTCGGCATAACTAGGGGTGGATTTTGACCCCATTACTGTCCCCTTTTGCACCATAAGAAGAAGACTTCTCCAGTCACTCTGCCCTTTATTCAGCCTAGGCTGTTTCTGAAACTCCCATATTCTACATTGCATAGAGCTGCATGCAGTCATGGTCTACTCCTCTCTGGATTGCCAAACGGGGGAAAAGGGTGATCCCCATTCTCCTGATAGGGGGAGTCATTGGAACCCACACCTATCAAACAATTATGACATACAATTTTGTATCGACCCTCGAACTGTAAAAGGCAGTGCACCCCTGATCGATAGCATGTTTGTTTCATCACTGGTCATCCTGCATGCCTTACATGCTGCATTTTTACATGGAAAAAAAACCTCACTCCTGAAGGACCGCCTTGAATTTTCAGAAAACTCTTTACTAATCTCTCCTTCACTGTCCCAGCTTTCCAAAGACCGTCCTAGGTATTTCTGGCAAACTTTACCTAATATCTGATTACTTTTCATATCTGCCAAAGATTTCAGAGTATGCCATGTATACTTCATAATCCCTATTGTACCCCATAACGAAAAGCACAATTTCCTTCTCAATCATATGAAAAATCTAGGTTTGTGTGGAGTGTATGGAGCAAGTTTACGAGCTGTATCCACTCAATACACAGTAGGTACCAACTGTATTCCACAGATGACACCTACAGGCAAAAAGATCACTGTGATGCTGTCCGCTTAGCCCTTCAACTGCCGCAGTTAATATTGACTAAATCACTGCTTACAGCAATATGGAAATATTGCTATTAATAGCGCAACTGATCAAATATTGCTGTAAATAGTGCAAGCGATCGAATGATTGCAGGTTCAAGTCCCCTGAGGAAACTAAAAAAAAAGGAAAAATCTGTTAAATATATATTTAAAGAGACTAAAAATTCAAAAAACCTTTTCCAATTTCTCATACAAAAAAAATAAAAAAATAACAAAGATAAACATTTGCCAACACCAAAAATAAAATATTGAAATATTATTTTATCACGTGCGGTAAATGCCATAAAAAAAAGCAATAACACCAGAATTGCCTTTTTTGGTAACCATGCCTACCCAAATAAATAGAATACAAAATGATAAAAAAAATTGTTTGTTCCCCAAAAATAATAACAATTGAAACTACAGCTCGCCCTATCAGAAATGAGCCCTCATTCACCTCCACTGAAGGAAAAATAAAAACATTATTGATTTCAGAATATGTTGATACAGAGCAATGTTTTATTGAGAAAATGTTTTAATTTTTTTTAAAGTATTCAGTTTGGTATCTCTGTAACTACACTGAACAAAAATATAAATGCAACACTTTCGGTTTTGCTCCCATTTTGCATGGGCTGAACTTAAAGATCTGAAATATTTTCTACATACACAAAAGACCCATTACTCTCAAATATTGTTCACAAATCTGTCTAAATCTGTGTTAGTGAGCACTTCTCCTTTGCCGAGATAATCCATCCCACCTCACAGGTGTGGCATATCAAGGTGCTGATTAGACAGCATGAATATTGCACAGGTGTGCCTTAGACTGCCCACAATAAAAGGCCACTCTGAAATGTGCAGTTTGATCACACAGCACAATGCCACAGATGTTGCAACGTTTGAGGGAGTGTGCAATTGGCATGCTGACTGCAGGAATGTCTACCAGAGCTGATGCCCGTGCAATGAAGGTTAATTTCTCTACCATAAGCCGTCTCCAAAGATGTTTCAGAGAATTTGGCAGTATATCCAACCGGCCTCACAACCGCAGACCACGTGTAACCACACCAGCCCAGGACCTCCACATCCAGCATGTTCACCTCCATGATCGTCTGAGACCAGCCATCCGGACAGCTGCAGCAACCAAAGAATTTCTGCACAAACTGTCAGAAACTGTCTCAGGAAAGCTCATCTGCATGCTCGCCGTCCTCATCGGGGTCTGGACCTGACGGCAGTTTGTCGTCGTAACCGACTTGAGTGGGCAAATGCTAACATTCTGTGGCATCTGGCACATTGGAGAGGCGTTCTGTTCACGGATGAGTCCCGGTTTTCACTGTTCAGGGCAGATGGCAGACAGCGTGTGTGGATCGAGTGGCCCATGGAGGCGGTGGGGTTATGGTATGGGCAGGCGTATGTTATGGACAACGAACACAGGTGCATTTTATTGATGGCATTTTGAATGCACAGAGATACCGTGACGAGATCCTGAGATCCTGTTGTGCCATTCATCCACGACCATCACCTCATGTTGCAGCATGATAATGCATGGCCCCATATTGCAAGTATCTGTACACAATTCCTGGAAGCTGAAAACATCCCAGTTCTTGCATGGCCAGCATACTCACCAGACATGTCACCGATTGAGCATGTTTGGGATGCTCTGAATCGGCGTATACGACAGCGTGTTCCAGTTCCTGCCAATATTCTGCAACTTCACACAGCTATTGAAGAGGAGTGGACCAACATTCCACAGGCCACAATCAACAACCCGATCAACTCTATGCGACGGAGATTTGTTGCACTACGTGAGGCAAATGGTGGCCACACCAGATACTGACTGGTTTTCTGATCCCCCCCCCCCCCCCCCCCAGTAAAGCAAAACTGTGCACATTTCAGAGTGGCCTTTTATTGTGGGCAGTCTAAGGCACACCTGTGCAATATTCATGCTGTCTAATGAGCACCTTGATACGCCACACGTGTGAGGTGGGATGGATTATCTCGGCAAAGGAGCAGTGCTCACTAACACAGATTTAGACAGATTTGTGAACAATATTTGAGAGTAATGGGTCTTTTGTGTATGTAGAAAATGTTTCAGATCTTTGAATTCAGCTCATGCAAAATGGGAGCAAAACCGAAAGAGTTGCATTTATATTTTTGTTCAGTGTAAGTTTGTATTAGACAGGCAGATCAGCAAGTGATTGTTGGGAGGGAATGCTTCCCTCCCGACAATCGTTTGCTAGCTAGTGGAGGAGACCGCTGCTATTACATGCAGCGATTTCCTCCGCAACATGGGAAGGAGCAATCGCTATGCCATCACTCGTCCCCATACTTTTTAGTGGTTTGCCAGCTAGAAGAAAAAAAGAGTCATCCTATGTGTGCTCTTGTGGTCTGGGCCACCAGAGAGACCGACACTTTTTCCTATAGTGTGCAAGCACGACCATCACTGCTGAACTGCAGGGTGGTCGTAACCATGAAAATGAGCAGTGTATAATGTGATGGAAAAATGAATCCAGCCAGTAAAGGAAGCAATATGGATAATAACAATACATTAGTAAGTGGCTTGTATTCACTTTCTCTACATAATAAATGCAACTTACTGAAGTGAAACAACCCCTTTAAGCTCTAAGGGAGCTTTCACACTACAGTTTGCTGTTTCTTCTTACCATACCCACTGAGAAATCCCCGATCCATACATCAAACTTATCCATAGGCCCCCATTCACCCAATAGAGACTAAAAGAGTATCCTTATGTGTCTCCATCACATACTATGGAATAGTACACTGAAGTATTCCACACAGAAGCATCCAGTGAGAAAAGTGTATACCGTGCTGTATACAGTTTTCTTTACACTAGAAGGCAAGGTATGACAGATGTTAATGTATGCCTATACAGTAACATCTGTCAGAGATATAAGTTGGAAGCATAAGTCAGGAATTCCCCGAACTCTAACAGACAACGCACCCCGCAGAGTGAAAAGACCCTGTTATATACTTTATGCATTATGAAGTAAAATCTTTCTGTATCTATCAGATACTCTTATCGCTAGCACAGACTTCACCAACTGTTCATAAAGGCCTCTTTACATAGGCTGACAATAGGGGCAATTATTGGGAAAAAGCTTTCTTGGGAAAACCTGTTCCAGATAATTGCCCTTTGTATTGTATAGATGCCACCGATCACCCATTCATAGGGTGATAGCATCGTTGATGTGGACACCAAAGTCACCAAAGGTTCTGGACAGCAGATCATCCTGTGTGATTCTGTATTTGTACAAGCAATCACTTATGCAGCCCTCACCTCCACTCATGACCAGGCAATTATCGGAAACAAACGGTCCTTCCCGATAATTGCTTGTTCAGTTGACCTGCATAAAGAGGCATTAAACATTTTTAATGCAGAATAACTGCATGCAATAAAACATATGTTGCACATAGACAGATAGATAGATAGATAGATAGATAGATAGATAGATAGATAGATAGATAATTAGAGAGGTAGACATGAGTAGACAGGCAGATAGTTATGAGATAGATAGATAGATAGATAGATAGATAGATAGATAGATAGATAGATAGATAATTGACATATAGATATGAGATAATCCTGTATGTACATTATGTACTTGCTTTTGTGTTAGATTTTTTTGCTTTGTTTTAAGACCTACACTTGCATCCCTTTGTTGTGGTAGTGTATGGGTGAATGGTTGTTTTTTTCTCTAACTACCCCACCAATGCTTTACCACAACAATGCCAGCGCTCTGCCAGGTGGTAACTGCAGCTGTTTTCTTGAAGGTAAGGCTATCATTCCAATGATCATTTATTAGCAAACACTAAAGACACATTTGCCTGGAGGATGAAATATTTTAATCATAGGGAAGCAATTTGTAGCACACAAGCTACATTCCTGGCTGCTTTTTCATCTTCTCACTTTACAAGTAGTAGAAATCAGGGCCAAACTGGGACTGAAATTCAGCTCTGCCATTTTAAAAGAGACAGGCCCAGTTGTTGAGTGGTGAATGTGAAATAGGTTTCTCTTCCAGTGTTCTCGTTACTAATAGTGCCCCCAACAGTGATAAATCTCCAACAGTGTCCCTGTTATTTGTAGTGCCCTCTAAACTGCCCCCTGTAGTTGTTATAGACCCTCTATACTACCTCCAGTAATCATAGGCCCCTCTATCGTGCCTCCAGTAGATATTCTAGTCCCCTCTATAGTGCCCCAGTAGTTATTATAGGCCCCTCTATACTACCGCCAATAGTTATCATAGGCCCCTCTATAGTGCCCCCAGTAGTTATCATAGGCCCACACCTATCCATCATGTAGGAAGTACTACATACAGGATAGAAACAAACCAGAGAGTCCAAACTTTAAAAAAAAGCATAGAGAAAATGTACATAAATAACGACATGAGCATATCTGTCAAAAGCCATAGTAATCCAAGAAAACCACCTTAAAGGGATTCTGTCACCTCGTATAACCCAAATTCTGATTTTAAACCAGTCATGCTCCACAGCTTATCTTGAATCGGCTATGCTGTTTGTTATTGTAATCCGTCCAGCAGTTTACCAGAAAAACAACTTTTATAAAACCCTAAAGGTGCCCAGAGGGGCGTTATGTCGCCCTTTGTGTGCCCAGTAACGCCCCTCTTACAGTGCCCAGAACGCCTTCCTCCAGAATCCCTAACTGCCCACAGCGTCTGATCCCTCTCCTCCCCCTCCCTGACGGCCGAGCGAAGTCTCGCGCGAGCATCGGACGTCACTGGGCTCGGCGCATGCCCAGTGACGACGATGAAGCTCCTGCCCTCAGTCTCCTGCAAATCGCACTGGCGCAGCCCTCAGTGGGTACTGCGTCTGCGCGAGACTTCGCTCGGCCGTCAGGGAGCGGGAGGAGAGGGATCAGACGCTGTGGGCGGTTAGGGATTCTGGAGGAAGGCGTTCTGGGCATTGTAAGAGGGGCGTTACTGGGCACACAAAGGGAACATAACGCCCCTCTGGGCACCTTTAGGGTTTTATAAAAGTTGTTTTTCTGGTAAACTGCTGGACGGATTACAATAACAAACAGCATAGCCGATTCAAGGTAAGCTGTGGAGCATGACTGGTTTAAAATCAGAATTTTGGTTATACGAGGTGACAGAATCCCTTTAAAAGGGTTATCCAACCCCTAAAATGCCTTCCCATACGCCCGGACCCCTCACATAGATAGTACTTACCTGGCTCTTCGGCACCCCCATCGCTTCTGATGCCCACGCAGCCGCCTCTGCGTCTCCCCGTTGTGCAGATTTAAACATTCTGCGTCGGTGGGGGGGGGGGGAGCCAATAGCAGGCCGCAATGGGAACGAGCCTGTGACGTTAGGGAGTGACGCTAGTGATGCTCATTCCCATCGCGGCCTCCTATTGGCTTACCATCGACCTCCCCCCCCCCAAGCCTGGTTGTTTTCATCCGCGCAACGGGGAGATACAGCGGCGGCTGCACGGGCGTCTGAAGCGAGGCGGGTGCCGGGGAGCCAGGTAAGTATGACCTCTGTCAGGGGCCCGGGCGTATAGGGAGGATAAACCTTTTAAGGCATCAGATCTGCTTTATTAGGAGGCTATCCCATTCGTTGGTCAGCTTGTTGAATAGCATGACCTTAACTGAAGAGTGTTGCAGGATTTCATCATAAACAACTAATGCCAAGACCTTTTATAATTCGGAATATTGTCATCTTAATTATTCAGTGATTATGTATTCTCTAGGAACCTAGCCAAGGAGCATTTAGTGAGTGTCTGTCTGCTACAGCCAGATTATTCATTGACTCATTAACACGCTAATAAGAAAGTTCCTAAAAAGTGACCTTTGTAATCGGCCAGGGCCAGACTCTACAAGGACTGGAAGAGTTGATTAAACTTAAACCTTAAAGAGAACCTGTCATCAACTTTATGCTGCCCATATTAACAGCAGCATAAAGTGGAGACAGGTGAGTTGATTTCAGCTGTCTGTCATTTAAATGTTCAAAGTAAGTGGTTGCCGAGAACCAACATCACAATAGTTGCAGACTGGGCCTGGAAAAGAGTCCCGGCCACCTGAGAAGAGTCCTGGTTACTCATAAATTCCTGCTCTCCCTGCCGACCTGCTGATGACTGACAGTCTTCTACCTAGTTTTCTCCCTATCTCTCTAGGAGAGAACTGACAATCATCAGTAGATGGGTGAGAGAGCAGGAGAATATGAATAACTGTGACTCTTCTCAAGTAGATTTGACTCTTTTCAAGGCCTGGGCTGCAATGATTATGATGCTGGTTCTCAGCAACCACTTACTTTTAGCTCATGAGTGACACACCGCTGAGATCAGCATTTCTGTCACTATTTGTATGCTGCCCTCACTGAGGTCAGCATAAAGTTGATGACAGGTTCCCTTTAAGGTGAGGTAAGTGTTATTTTCACCGTATGGGCGGCTTTACACACACTGACCATCAACACTACTACCCCAACAAAACACTGCTTAAAACCCATGTGCAGTTATTGCTTGGCTTCAGTGGTGGTTGCTTGGCTTCAGTTGTAGCTTTTTAATGTACAAAAATAGAACTAAATTTTTCTCTTTGTCATTTACAATGAAGTCTTGATGATAAAGGGGGCATAATCATATACTTGAGGTGGCACAAACAATCATACCATGTATCAGCTGTTAAGATGCGTTAACACTTTAAGTGAATGGTTTTATGTAATGTTTAGTTTCCATAAAGGCGAGAATATGCAACTAAGGCCTTATGAACACGACCATGTATTTTTTATGCATCCGATATGCATTTTTTTTGGATCAGATGTGGACCCATTTATTTTAAAGGGGCCACAACAAATGCGGACAGCACACTGTGTGTTGCCCACATCCGTATGTTCATCCTGCCGGCCCTCAAAATAGACAAGGATAGGACAAGTTCTATCATTTTGTGGATAATTTGTGGATAGACCTCAAATGAGCAGTGCATGCAAGCTGGCCCAGGAATATTACAGAACCGGAAGACTTTTGCAAGGAAGAATGGATGAATATCCCTCAAACAAGATCTGAAAGACTTACAAAAAGCATTTACAAGTTGTGATACTTGCCAAAGGGGGTGCTACTAGTTATTAACCATGCAGGGTGCCCAAAGTTTTGCTTCGGGTCCTTTTCCTTTTTTGTTATTTTGAAAATGTAAACAATGCAAATAAAATCATTGGTAGTTGCACGCCTAGAGGAGTCCACAGTGGAGCTCTCCTTCAAGTCTAGGCTGGCCTGTAACTGCTGATTGTCCTCACAAAGCTCATTGTCGCTAAAAACCAGAGCAGAGCTAGCTTCTATCATAACTTGGCTAGCAGAAGGCGCAGCAAAAGCAAGAGGCAGGTTGAGGACAGGTGAGGTAATAGAGATTGTTCCTAGGCCATGCCAACTAAGTGTGGTGTCAGAGGAACTCACCGATTCCAGCCTGTGTGAATCTGTTGTCACTTGAGATGATGTTGAAGAGCGAGTCAACCATTCCAGTACAGCTGTATTGTTGGTCAAAACACGACCACTGGATGACAGCGGCAGTTCTGGCCTGTTGCTGTGGCTGCTACCACCTCCCTTCTTCTGCAGCTACTTGTGCCGGCTACAGCAACATTGCCCGTTCCTTTGGAGGGCCCAGGCGACGTTCTGTTGGCCATAGGGCCAGATTTATCATTACACTTACATCTTACTTCACTTTTACATATGTCCAAAGTCACTTTTGGCTAAGTCAGATTTATTAATAAAACGTGGAGAGTAGAGAAAGGGCGGCACTTACCAATGATGGTTAAAAAAAGTCCTTTATTCATCCGATTAAAACATCAGGGCAGGAGCATATGGTTGCCGTTCACGGCAAGGATAAGCGGCAACGGCCGTTTCGTGCTAGATTGCGCTTCGTCTGGCCACTTCGTCAGATTTATTAATGGTCCTTTAATACTGTGATAAATGTGGTTTGACGGTAGCAGTTTATACTTCAGTAAGCGGCTTTACAAAAGTCACACATCTTTACGAAAAAGTCGCATGTTCTATTAAAAAGTCGCATAAGATAAGCATGGTCCTCACTGGAGTGAAATTGCGCAATTTTTAGCGACTTTTTAAATTGTCGAAATAGTAAATCTGTCTAGAGATTCATTTACATAAGAAAACACACCTACTTTCAGAAAACTGCCGAGCATAGCGCAGAGCCAATAAAAGTCGCAAATAATTGCGCAAAAATTAGCGACTTTTTCACTCCATTATTTTGACTTGAGCTAATGATAAATCTTGCCCACAGTGTACAGTAACTGAATCAGTAAAATAACAGATTCAATCTGAATGTCGTTGCACTAGAACATGATGCACACGGCTATATATTACACCTGCCTTTAATACTGAGGAACACTAACTGTATCACTAAAATAACAGATTAAGGGCTCATTCACACGACCGTATGAATGGGTCCACATCTGTTCCTCAATTATGTAGAATGGGTGCAGACCCATTAATTTCAATGAGGCCGCAAAGGCAAGGCATTATGCAGACATCCCAACCTGCAAAAACTCATTTCAGGGAGGTGCACTTCTCATTTCAGGGAGGTTTTCATTTTTTTTTCTTTCACAAACTTTTTATTACATTTTCCAAACATATGCAGTATCTGCACACTTTACTCTATGGTGTGGAGGACTGAGCTCATTACCCTGCCCCAAATTATCCTATTTATGTATATGATTAACCACCTCCGGACCGCTGTACGCACAGACGCGTCCTGGAGGTGGTTGATTCATTCCGCCTGGACGCATATACGCGTCCTCTCGCGAGACGCGAGATTTCCTGTGAACGCGCGCACACAGGCGCGCGCGCTCACAGGAACGGAAGGTAAGAGAGTTGATCTCCAGCCTGCCAGCGGCGATCGTTCGCTGGCAGGCTGGAGATGTGTTTTTTTTAACCCCTAACAGGTATATTAGACGCTGTTTTGATAACAGCGTCTAATATACCTGCTACCTGGTCCTCTGGTGGTCCCCTTTGTTTGGATCGACCACCAGAGGACACAGGTAGCTCAGTAAAGTAGCACCAAGCACCACTACACTACACTACACCCCCCCCCCCCCCCGTCACTTATTAACCCCTTATTAGCCCCTGATCACCCCATATAGACTCCCTGATCACCCCCCTGTCATTGATTTCCCCCCTGTCATTGATCACCCCCCTGTCATTGATCACCCCCCTGTAAAGCTCCATTCAGACGTCCGCATGATTTTTACGGATCCACTGATAGATGGATCGGATCCGCAAAACGCATCCGGACGTCTGAATGAAGCCTTACAGGGGCGTGATCAATGACTGTGGTGATCACCCCATATAGACTCCCTGATCACCCCCCTGTCATTGATTACCCCCCTGTCATTGATCAACCCCCTGTAAAGCTCCATTCAGACGTCCGCATGATTTTTACGGATCCACTGATAGATGGATCGGATCCGCAAAACGCATCCGGACGTCTGAATGAAGCCTTACAGGGGCGTGATCAATGACTGTGGTGATCACCCCATATAGACTCCCTGATCACCCCCCTGTAAAGCTCCATTCAGATGTCCGCATGATTTTTACGGATGCACTGATAGATGGATCGGATCCGCAAAACGCATCCGGACGTCTGAATGAAGCCTTACAGGGGCATGATCAATGACTGTGGTGATCACCCCATATAGACTCCCTGATCACCCCCCTGTAAAGCTCCATTCAGATGTCCGCATGATTTTTACGGATGCACTGATAGATGGATCGGATCCGCAAAACGCATCCGGACGTCTGAATGAAGCCTTACAGGGGCATGATCAATGACTGTGGTTATCACCCCATATAGACTCCCTGATCACCCCCCTGTCATTGATTACACCCCTGTCATTGATTACCCCCCTGTAAAGCTCCATTCAGATGTCTGCATGATTTTTACGGATGCACTGATAGATGGATCGAATCCGCAAAACGCATCCGGACGTCTGAATGAAGCCTTACAGAGGCGTGATCAATGACTGTGGTGATCACCCCATATAGACTCCCTGATCACCCCCCTGTCATTGATTACCCCCCCCTGTCATTGATTACCCCCCTGTAAAGCTCCATTCAGACGTCCGCATGATTTTTACGGATCCACTGATAGATGGATCGGATCCGCAAAACGCATACGAACGTCTGAATGAAGCCTTACAGGGGCGCGATCAATGACTGTGGTCATCACCCCATATAGACTCCCTGATCACCCCCCTGTCATTGATTACACCCCTGTCATTGATCACCCCCCTGTAAAGCTCCATTCGGATGTCTGCATGATTTTTACGGATGCACTGATAGATGGATCGGATCCGCAAAACGCATCCGGACGTCTGAATGAAGCCTTACAGGGGCGTGATCAATGACTGTGGTGATCACCCCATATAGACTCCCTGATCACCCCCCTGTCATTGATTACCCCCCCTGTCATTGATTACCCCCCTGTAAAGCTCCATTCAGACGTCCGCATGATTTTTACGGATCCACTGATAGATGGATCGGATCCGCAAACTGCATCCGGACGTCTGAATGAAGCCTTACAGGGGCATGATCAATGACTGTGGTGATCACCCCATATAGACTCCCTGATCACCCCCCTGTCATTGATTACCCCCCTGTAAAGCTCCATTCAGACGTCCGCATGATTTTTACGGATGCACTGATAGATGGATCGGATCCGCAAAACGCATCCGGACGTCTGAATGAAGCCTTACACGGGCGTGATCAATGACTGTGGTGATCACCCCATATAGACTCTCTGATCACCCCCCCTGTCATTGATCACCCCCCCTGTCATTGATCACCCCTCTGTAAGGCTCCAGACATTTTTTTGGCCCAAGTTAGCGGAATTATTATTTTTTTTTTCTTACAAAGTCTCATATTCCACTAACTTGTGTCAAAAAATAAAATCTCACATGAACTCACCATACCCCTCACGGAATCCAAATGTGTAAAATTTTTTAGACATTTATATTCCAGACGACTTCTCACGCTTTAGGGCCCCTAGAATGCCAGGGCAGTATAAATACCCCACATGTGACCCCATTTCGGAAAGAAGACACCCCCAGGTATTCCGTGAGGGGCATATTGAGTCCATGAAAGATTGAAATTTTTGTCCCAAGTTAGCGGAACGGGAGACTTTGTGAGAAAAAAATTAAAAATATCAATTTCCGCTAACTTGTGCCAAAAAAAAAAAATTTCTATGAACTCGCCATGCCCCTCATTGAATACCTTGGGGTGTCTTCTTTCCAAAATGGGGTCACATGTGGGGTATTTATACTGCCCTGGCATTCTAGGGGCCCCAAAGCGTGAGAAGAAGTCTAGTATCCAAATGTCTAAAAATGCCCTCCTAAAAGGAATTTGGGCACCTTTGCGCATCTAGGCTGCAAAAAAGTGTCACACATCTGGTATCGCCGTACTCAGGAGAAGTTGGGGAATGTGTTTTGGGGTGTCATTTTACATATACCCATGCTGGGTGAGAGAAATATCTTGGTCAAATGCCAACTTTGTATAAAAAAATGGGAAAAGTTGTCTTTTGTCAAGATATTTCTCTCACCCAGCAAGGGTATATGTAAAATGACACCCCAAAACACATTCCCCAACTTCTCCTGAATACGGCGATACCACATGTGTGACACTTTTTTGCAGCCTAGGTGGGCAAAGGGGCCCATATTCCAAAGAGCACCTTTAGGATTTCACAGGTCATTTACCTACTTACCACACATTAGGGCCCCTGGAAAATGCCAGGGCAGTATAACTACCCCACAAGTGACCCCATTTTGGAAAGAAGACACCCCAAGGTATTCCGTGAGGGGCATGGCGAGTTCCTAGAATTTTTTATTTTTTGTCACAAGTTAGTGGAAAATGCTGATTTTTTTTTTTTTTTTTTTCATACAAAGTCTCATATTCCACTAACTTGTGACAAAAAATAAAAACTTCCATGAACTCACTATGCCCATCAGCGAATACCTTGGGGTCTCTTCTTTCCAAAATGGGGTCACTTGTGGGGTAGTTATACTGCCCTGGCATTCTAGGGGCCCAAATGTGTGGTAAGGAGTTTGAAATCAAATTCTGTAAAAAATGACCTGTGAAATCCAAAAGGTGCTCTTTGGAATATGGGCCCCTTTGCCCACCTAGGCTGCAAAAAAGTGTCACACATCTGGTATCTCCGTACTCAGGAGAAGTTGGGGAATGTGTTTTGGGGTGTCATTTTACATATACCCATGCTGGGTGAGAGAAATATCTTGGCAAAAGACAACTTTTCCCATTTTTTTATACAAAGTTGGCATTTGACCAAGATATTTATCTCACCCAGCATGGGTATATGTAAAAATACACCCCAAAACACATTCCTCAACTTCTCCTGAATACAGAGATACCAGATGTGTGACACTTTTTTGCAGCCTAGGTGGGCAAAGGGGCCCATATTCCAAAGAGCACCTTTTGGATTTCACAGGTCATTTTTTACAGAATTTGATTTCAAACTCCTTACCACACATTTGGGCCCCTAGAATGCCAGAGCAGTATAACTACCCCACAAGTGACCCCATTTTGGAAAGAAGAGACCCCAAGGTATTCGCTGATGGGCATAGTGAGTTCATGGAAGTTTTTATTTTTTGTCACAAGTTAGTGGAATATGAGACTTTGTATGAAAAAAAATAAAATAAAAAAAATCATAATTTTCCACTAACTTGTGACAAAAAATAAAAAATTCTAGGAACTTGCCATGCCCCTCACGGAATACCTTGGGGTCTCTTCTTTCCAAAATGGGGTCACTTGTGGGGTAGTTATACTGCCCTGGCATTCTAGGGGCCCAAATGTGTGGTAAGGAGTTTGAAATCAAATTCTGTAAAAAATGACCTGTGAAATCCGAAAGGTGCTCTTTGGAATATGGGCCCCTTTGCCCACCTAGGCTGCAAAAAAGTGTCACACATCTGGTATCTCCGTACTCAGGAGAAGTTGGGGAATGTGTTTTGGGGTGTCATTTAACATATACCCATGCTGGGTGAGAGAAATATCTTGGCAAAAGACAACTTTTCCCATTTTTTTATACAAAGTTGGCATTTGACCAAGATATTTCTCTCACCCAGCATGGGTATATATAAAATGACACCCCAAAACACATTCCCCACCTTCTTCTGAGTACGGAGATACCAGATGTGTGACACTTTTTTGCAGCCTAGGTGGGCAAAGGGGCCCATATTCCAAAGAGCACCTTTCGGATTTCACAGGTCATTTTTTACAGAATTTGATTTCAAACTCCTTACCACACATTTGGGCCCCTAGAATGCCAGGGCAGTATAACCACCCCACAAGTGACCCCATTTTGGAAAGAAGAGACCCCAAGGTATGGGCATAGTGAGTTCATAGAAGTTTTTATTTTTTGTCACAAGTTAGTGGAATATGAGACTTTGTAAGAAAAAAAAAAAAAAAAAAATCATCATTTTCCGCTAACTTGTGACAAAAAATAAAAAGTTCTATGAACTCACTATGCCCATCAGCGAATACCTTAGGGTGTGTACTTTCCGAAATGGGGTCATTTGTGGGGTGTTTGTACTTTCTGGGCATTGTAGAACCTCAGGAAACATGACAGGTGCTCAGAAAGTCAGAGCTGCTTCAAAAAGCGGAAATTCACATTTTTGTAAACGCTATAACTTTTACCCAAACCATTTTTTTTTTACCCAAACATTTTTTTTTTATCAAAGACATGTAGAACAATAAATTTAGAGCAAAATTTATATATGGATGTCGTTTTTTTTGCAAAATTTTACAACTGAAAGTGAAAAATGTCATTTTTTTGCAAAAAAATCGTTAAATTTCGATTAATAACAAAAAAAGTAAAAATGTCAGCAGCAATGAAATACCACCAAATGAAAGCTCTATTAGTGAGAAGAAAAGGAGGTAAAATTCATTTGGGTGGTAAGTTGCATGACCGAGCAATAAATGGTGAAAGTAGTGTAGGTCAGAAGTGTAAAAAGTGGCCTGGTCTTTCAGGGTGTTGAAGCACTGGGGGCTGAGGTGGTTAAAGGGGTTCTGTCACCAGGGGCGGACTGACCGGTCGGGCACTTCGGACATGGTCTGAGGGCCCGGCCGGGATGGGGGCCCGCCACAGAATAACATTAATGTTAATGTTAGGCTACATTCACACGTCAGTATTTTTCTATAATCCGATTTTCGGTCCGTTTTTTGCGGATCCGTTGTTCCTGAAAATGTTTCCGTATGTCATCCGTATGTCATCCGTTTTTTGCGGATCCGCAAAAAACAGAAACATGTATAAATTTCAATAAGCAAATAAAGTTGTTTGGATTTCTTTAAAAAAAAAATAATAATAATTAAAATGTAATTTCCAGGAACGGATTCCGTATATAAAACGGATGACATACGTAATGACATCAGAATGTCTTCCGTTTTTTGCGGATCCATTGACTTTGTATTGTACCAGGATCCGATTTTTCAGGAAAAGAATAGGACATGTTTTATATTTAAACGGACATGCGGAACGGAACAACGGAAACGGACAGCACACATTGTGCTGTCCGTTTTTTTTCCAGGACCCATTGAAAATGAATGGGTCCAGATCTGGTCCAGATCTGTTCCAGAAAAAACGGAACAGATCAGGAAAGAAAAAACGGACGTGTGAATGGACCCTTATTCTGGCCTGGTAATGGCAGCGGGGCCCAGTGCAGTCACTGTATTCTATTACACCGGGCCCCGCTCACTGTAATTCATATGTGAACAACTTGAAATCCTCTGCGATCCTCTCCCTCTGAGCTCTCTGTACTCACAAACTCAGTAGCAGGCCGGGCGGCAGCGCAACTCTTCCTGTGTCCCGCCCTGTACAGGTCCTTCTCAAAAAATTAGCATATAGTGATAAAGTTCATTATTTTCTGTAATGAACTGATAAACATTAGACTTTCATATATTTTAGATTCATTACACACAACTGAAGTAGTTCAAGCCTTTTCTTGTTTTAATATTGATGATTTTGGCATACAGCTCATGAAAACCCAAAATTCCTATCTCCAAAAATTAGCATATTTCATCCGACCAATAAAAGAAAAGTGTTTTTAATACAAAAAAAGTCAACCTTCAAATAATTAAGTTCAGTTATGCACTCAATACTTGGTCGGGAATCCTTTTGCAGAAATGACTGCTTCAATGCGGCGTGGCATGGAGGCAATCAGCCTGTGGCACTGCTGAGGTGTTATGAAGGCCCAGGATGCTTCGATAGCGGCCTTAAGCTCATCCAGAGTGTTGGGTCTTGCGTCTCTCAACTTTCTCTTCCCAATATCCCACAGATTCTCTATGGGGTTCAGGTCAGGAGAGTTGGCAGGCCAATTGAGCACAGTAATACCATGGTCAGTAAACCATTTACCAGTGGTTTTGGCACTGTGAGCAGGTGCCAGGTCGTGCTGAAAAATGAAATCTTCATCTCCATAAAGCTTTTCAGCAGATGGAAGCATGAAGTGCTCCAAAATCTCCTGATAGCTAGCTGCATTGTCCCTGCCCTTGATAAAACACAGTGGACCAACACCAGCAGCTGACATGGCACCCCAGACCATCACTGACTGTGGGTACTTGACACTGGACTTCAGGCATTTTGGCATTTCCCTCTCCCCAGTCTTCCTCCAGACTCAGTCCACTGCTTCCGCAGGTCCCCCAAGATCTGGAATCGGTCCTTCTCCACAATCTTCCTCAGGGTCCGGTCACCTCTTCTCGTTGTGCAGCGTTTTCTGCCACACTTTTTCCTTCGCACAGACTTCCCACTGAGGTGCCTTGATACAGCACTCTGGGAACAGCCTATTCGTTCAGAAATTTCTTTCTGTGTCTTACCCTCTTGCTTGAGGGTGTCAATGATGGCCTTCTGGACAGCAGTCAGGTCGGCAGTCTTACCCATGATTGTGGTCTTACCATGATTTGATGGGAGTTTTTAAAAGCCTCAGGAATCTTTTGCAGGTGTTTAGAGTTAATTAGTTGATTCAGATGATTAGGTTAATAGCTTGTTTAGAGAACCTTTTCATGATATGCTAATTTTTGGAGATAGGAATTTAGGGTTTTCATGAGCTGTATGCCAAAATCATCAATATTAAAACAAGAAAAGGCTTGAACTACTTCAGTTGTGTGTAATGAATCTAAAATATATGAAAGTCTTATGTTTATCAGTACATTACAGAAAATAATGAACTTTATCACTATATGCTAATTTTTTGAGAAGGACCTGTATGTCCATATATGGAGTCAGTGCTTGTGTATTCTAATTTAGCCTGTATTTCAGAAAAGTTTCTGCTGGGATTTGAACCCACGACCTTCTGTATCAGAGGCAAAGCACCTAACCACACGGCCATAAGAGAGGCATAAACACTGCCCTAACACACCCAGCACTGCTATATCTCTATATTAAAGCTGTCCCAGCACACTCAGCTCTGCTATATCTCTATATATGACAGCTGCCCCAGCAAACCCAGCTCTGCTACATCTATACACATGACAGCTGCCCAAACACACCCAGCACTGCTATATCTCTATATGACAGCTGTCCCAGCACACTCAGCTCTGCTATATCTCTATATATGACAGCTGCCCCAGCAAACCCAGCTCTGCTACATCTATACACATGACAGCTGCCCAAACACACCCAGCACTGCTATATCTCTATATGACAGCTGTCCCACGCACACCCAGCTCTGCTACATCTAATACACATGACAGCTGCACCAGCGCACCAGCACACTCAGCTCTACTATATCTCTATATATGATGTATATATAGAGATGTAGCAGAGCTGAGTTTGCTGGGGCAGCTATCATATATAGAGATATAGCAGAGCTGAGTGTGCTGGGACAGCTGTCATATAGAGATATAGCAGTGCTGGGTGTGTTTGGGCAGCTGTCATGTGTATAGATGTAGCAGAGCTGGGTGTGCTGGGGCAGCTATCATATATAGAGATATAGGAGAGCTGAGTGTGCTGGGACAGCTGTCATATAGAGATATAG
Organism: Bufo bufo; assembly: GCF_905171765.1. Lineage (NCBI taxonomy): Eukaryota > Metazoa > Chordata > Amphibia > Anura > Bufonidae > Bufo > Bufo bufo. Next base: position 147,878,267 of record NC_053394.1, read on the forward strand.
CAGTGCTGGGTGTGTTTGGGCAGCTGTCATGTGTATAGATGTAGCAGAGCTGGGTGTGCTGGGGCAGCTGTCATATATAGAGATATAGTAGAGCTGAGTGTGCTGGGACAGCTGTCATATAGAGATATAGCAGTGCTGGGTGTGTTAGGGCACAGTCATGTGTATAGATGTACACTTAGCCAGCTATAACAGTAGAAGTCTCATATTTTTTCAGTCAGTGTCAATGCCTTTCTTATGGTCGTGTGCTTTGCCTCTGATACAGAAGGTCGTGGGTTCGAATCCCAGCAGAAACTTTTCTGAAATACAAGCACTGACTCCATATATGGACATACAGGGCGGGACACAGGAAGAGGCTGCATCGCATCGCTGACATGGAGGTAAGTATAAGTGTTTTTTTTTTTTTTAATACCCGACTGTTACTGCCATGGGGGGAGCGGGAGGCACTTGATACTGGCACATGGGGGGGGAAGGAGAGAGGCACCTGATACTAGCACATGGGGTGAGGGGGGTTGGGTTGGCACCTGATACTGGCACATGGGGGGGGTTTGGCACCTGATACTAGCACATGGGGGAGGGGGGTTGGGTTGGCACCTGATACTGGCACATGGGGGGGAGGGGGGTTGGCACCTGATACTGGCACATGGGGAGGTAGGAGGGGGGTTGGCACTAGGATACTGGCACATGGGGGGAAAGAGAGAGGCACCTGATACTGGCACATGGGGGGGTGGGGGGTTGGCACCTGATACTGGCACATGGGGAGGGGAAGGAGAGAGGCACCTGATACTGGCACATGGGGGGGGGTTGGCACCTGATACTAGCACATGGGGGAGGGGGGTTGGGTTGGCACCTGATACTGGCACATGGGGGAGGGGGGTTGGCACCTGATACTGGCACATGGGGAGGGGGGAGGGGGGTTGGCACTAGGATACTGGCACATGGGGGGGAGGAAAGAGGCACCTGATACTGGCACATGGGGGGGTGGGGGGTTGGCACCTGATACTGGCACATGGGGGGGGTTGGCACTATGATACTGGCACATGGGGGGAAGGAGAGAGGCACTTGATACTGGCACTTTTTTTGGGGGGGGGGAGATGGCACTATGATACTGGGACATGGGGGGAAGAGAGAGGCACTTGATACTGGCACATGGGGGGTTTGGCACTATGATACTGGCACATGGGGGTGGGAAGGAGAGAGGCACTTGATACTGGCACATTGGGGGGGATGGCAGTATGATACTGGGACATGTGAGGGGGAGTAGAGAGGCACTTGATACTGGCACATGATGGGGGGCATCTATGGGGACACTTACTGGCACATTATTGGGGGGCATTATGGGGGACACTAGGCCGGCAGCCTATCAGAGGCCGGACACTGAGGGGCATCTACTGGGGCACTATATATGGGGCATTTTATACTGGTACATTATGGGGGCACTAGCAGGAAGGGGGGAGAGGAGCACTATGGGGGAATTTACTGGGGGCACTATATAGGGGTATTTTATACTGGGACATTATGGAGGCACTATGGGGACATTAGCTCAACTGGGGGCATTACAAGGGGGTATTTTTTGCACTGTCACATTAAAAGGAGAATTATTTCTACTGGGGGGGGGGGGCATTATGGTGGGCTTTATTACTCCCCCATGGTATGACCCCTTAGTAGCAGCACCAGCCTCACCCTGCTCTGCGACCCCACTGCCCCTTCTCCAAATCCTTATTATGAAATCTTTCTCATTAGGATGAAACACAACATCAGCTCCGCCGAGCCCCCGGCCAAAGTGTGGAAGTGGCGTCCGAGATCCCCAAGGGCCAAGCCAAGTAACTGTAAGTTTTCATATGAAATATGTTTATGTTATACACATATAGCCTACACTGTGCCACACAATATACAGTATACCTCTACACTGTGCCACACAATATACAGTATACCTCTACACTGTGCCACACAATATACAGTATACCTCTACACTGTGCCACACAATGTACAGTATACCTCTACACTGTGCCCCACAATATATAGTATACCTCTACACTGTGCCACACAATATACAGTATACCTCTACACTGTGCCACACAATATACAGTATACCTCTACACTGTGCCACACAATATACAGTATACCTCTACACTGTGCCCCACAATATACAGTATACCTCTACACTGTGCCCCACAATATACAGTATACCTCTACACTGTGCCACACAATATACAGTATACCTCTACACTGTGCCACACAATATACAGTATACCGCTACACTGTGTAGTCTGTTCTATTAGCACCATTGCCCCTCCCGAGACCAGGCTCTGACTGCTAGGGGGGGTCTGCTGAGCTAACACCATTTTCTACCGCACCGGGTGACACCAGCCCTAGCAACGCCACTGGCTCCGCCTGCTTCATTCATAAAGTGGGAGGAGCAGGCACGTGATGTCAGTGAGTTGCGCTACCGCCCGGGCTGCTACTGAGTTTGTGAGTACAGAGAGCTCAGAGGGAGAGGATCGCAGAGGATTTCAAGCTGTTCACATATGAATATTAGTATTACAGTGAGCGGGGCCCGGTGTAATAGAATACAGTGACTGCACCGGGCCCCGCTGCCATTACAACACCAGATGCCGGCCCCCAGACCCTCACTCACAGGGACACTGTTATGGGGGGATCTGTGGATGACACATATATAGCATAAGGTGCTATATATGTGTCACCCACAGATCCCCCCCCCCACAACAGTGCCATCCACAGAGCCCCCACAACAGTGCCATCCACAGAGCCTCCATAACAGTGCCATCCACAGAGCCCCCATAACAGTGCCATCCACAGAGCCCCCATAACAGTGCCATCCACAGAGCCCCCACAACAGTGCCATCCACAGAGCCCCCATAACAGTGCCATCCACAGAGCCCCCATAACAGTGCCATCCACAGAGCCCCCACAACAGTGCCATCCACAGAGCCCCCATAACAGTGCCATCCACAGAGCCCCCATAACAGTGCCATCCACAGAGCCCCCATAACAGTGCCACCCACAGAGCCCCCACAACAGTGCCATCCACAGAGCCCCACAACAGTGCCATCCACAGAGCCCCCATAACAGTGCCATCCACAGAGCCCCCATAACAGTGCCATCCACAGAGCCCCCATAACAATGCCACCCACAGAGCCCCCATAACACCTTTTGGTTCAAAATATTTTTTAATTTGGCTTTTCCCCACCCCTCTTGTAATTGTTCTGCTACTTGTGGGCTGCGCGGGAATGATTTCAGTCACTTCGGTGGGCAATCCTGTCCTGCAGCGCGTGATCCCGCAAGACCCGCCGCTGTAGGTCACGGGTCTCGCGGGATCAGGCGCCGCAGGATGGGATTGCGCACCAAAGTGACTGAACTCATGCCCATGTAGCCCGCAAGTAGCAGATCAGTGGAACAAGTACAAGGTGGGTGGGGGGATGATCTGTGGGTTTGCCCAGACGGCTAGGCCCTTCACAGTAGTTATTAACCCCTTTTAGCAGTCCCCCATTCACTGAAGGGGGGACTGCTGAAAGGGATTAATAACTACTGTGAAGGGCCTCCCCCCTTTCACAGTAGTTATGCCCAGATATGTGCCCCCTTCACAGTAGTTATGCCCACACTGCTTCTAACAGAGGCTCACTAATGGACGCTGACATTAGATCACCCCATACGAAAGCATTGAATCAATGCTTTCCTATGGGGAAAAATCTGACCCTGGAGGTCATCATGCAGAGTGTGAGGACGTCCAGCGTCAGATACCAGACCAAAGGTCTGTTTTACTCCAGGAAGCCCTCAGGTGGCTGCCAGCGACTAGAGGCTGACTTATTGCTGGGACGTAAACAATGCAGTTTCTCTAGAACATTGCAGCTCGATTTGCAAAAGGGACACTGTACCCAGACCACTTCAATGAGCTGAAGTGGTCTGGGTGCCTTTTGTGTCGCTTTAACTTTGAAATCTTATTAAAGATTGTGTAGGGTGTGGCTGGAGGCGGGACAAGGGTGGGGCTTGCAGCAGAACATGGGTGGGGCCTGTAAGGGGGCCCTTGATTTATTTTGCCCGGGGGCCCTGAGGGTTCTCAGTCCGCCCCTGTCTGTCACCACCTATAAGCCCTGTGAGCTAAACATCTGCTCATGTCCAGGTAGCATTCTGATTTCTAAGGTGGCCTTATAAAAGCTATTTGTGGCTTTATTCTGCGGAAAAACTGTTTTTACTAACCTGTCAATTAGTGATGAGCGGCAGGGGCAATATTCGAATTCGCGATATTTCGCAAATATTTGGGCGAATATTCGCCATATATTCAAAAATTCGCGAATTCATGATCTCCAGGCATTATTTTCTTGATTGCGAAAATTCGCATAAAATTCGCATGAACTGGTATTTAAAAAAAAAACGAATATTCGCGATTATGAATATATTTAGCGATATTCTAAATATTCGCAAATTATCGAAGTGCCGATATTCGCGATTAAAATTCACAATACGAATATTCGTGCCCAACACTACTGTCAATCATTCAATTAAGGTGCCCAAGCAGGGGAGGTCTGTGGATGCATGGTGCCCGGCCGCACGCATCGCCGTTCGTGCCCAGCGCCGCCTTCTACTCCTCAGTGCCGCCTCTCCCTCCCCCTCCTCCCGCTTTGAGATCCCGCGCGTGCGCACAGGCTCAGCCTGATGCGCCGTTGCGGACTGCTGGCATCGGCTTCTTCCTGCACTGTGCGCACGCGCCGAGAAGGGGACACTGCTACAGGTTGCCGGAAAGGTTTACTGCCAGTAAGCTAGAGATGGGAAGTTCGGATCTTTCACATGAATCGGTTCATTTGAATCAGTTCATTCAAATGAACCGATTCATGAATCGAATCTTCGGTTCATTCGCTGAGCTGACAAGAAGCAAGTGAACCGAAGCTTAGGTTGCGCAATGCGCATGCGCTGATGCTTCCATTCACTTGCTGACTCGCTGAGTCGGCTCTTGGTCTGAGTCAGGAAGTTTATTCTTTAAAACCCTGTGTGTAATTATTTACCCCACTGTAGGAAAAAAAACAAGCATCCAGGGGGGGTGAATTTAACACTGGGGTAAATAATATAATTAAAATGGAGGGTTAAATGTGTAAATGTATTTAAAAAAAAAATATCTCTCTTAATAGTTGTATAGCTACTGAATGAGACAGAGGAAGGGATGCCTTTAACATATAGATCTCCTTGAGAAGCCAATTTGACCCTAAAGGGTTAATTCAACCTGTAATACAAACTCTGTGTCCTGTCACTTCTCTTATCTCTCTGCTCTGCTATCAGTGAACCTTCCCGGGATATATTGTCTCACATGCCGGCGGGCGTCAGGGAGCCACTATCTAATAGCGGGAGACTCCCTGAACCTCCGGGAGACTTGAGATCCCTGCGTATGGGACGTCCCCCTTCACCGATGGCGGATGGAAACTGGTCTGGTGGAGCAGCGAGTTAGTCGCCGTGGGCTTACGGAAGCCCGTGGTGTGTAATACACCGTCCTCTACTGTAACGCGCACATCTAGGAAGTCCAGCGACCCACCCCCAAAATTGAGAGTGAATCGAATATTCATCTGATTGTGCGCGTTGTGGTAGTCCACAAATTCGCAACACGACTCCTTGCTGCCCGACCAGACCAGAAAAACATTGTCGACATAACGTAAAAATAAATGTATAAACCGCAGGAAGGAGTTACCCATCGAGAATATATATGTCTCTTCAAATACCGCCAGGTACAGGTTCGCAAAGGTGCAAGACACCGGCGTGCCCATTGCAGTACCCAGTACCTGTCGGTACCATCACATGACCTATATTAGCCAATAGAAGCCTGCAGGTCTTTCTCTTCATATCCCAACTCGCAGGTCCTTAGTCTCTACATACACACAGTTTTACACCAGGTTTCCATTACAACCCAGCCATTTTTCTTCACTGCTGCAGGTCAGCTTTAAAGAGTGCTGTGGATGACACTGTTAATGGAGCAGAGTGCTATGTAGGTCACAGTTCAGGGGGAAGGTAGGGTGGCCATTCAGGCCACCCTCAAAAGACGGACTTGAAAACCCCGTCGCCAGGTCCCACTAAGCCACGCCCCTGATCCCTCCCACTCCTCAGCCGACGGAGACTGAAAAAATGTCAGCTGCAGGGGTGAGAGGGACGGTGACTTTCTCCCTGCAGCTCATGCTCAGACAGCACAGTGCTGCTGTCTGAGAGTGAACTGTTCAAAAGGACATCCCTGCGTTCATCCAGGCCCTGCACTGGACGGAGGACAGGGAGTCTGAAAGCCGGACTGTCCGGCCTAAAACCGGACCTCTGGCTACCCTAGGGGCAGGCTGCTGTGGAGGTCACAGTTAAGGGGACAGTCCGCTATGGAAGTCAGTGTTAAGGGGCAGATTGCTATAGAGGCCACTGTTAAGGGGGCAGGGTGTTGTGGAAATCACTGTTAAAGAGATGGAGTACTGTGGAGGTCACTAATAAAGGGGTGGGCGCTGTGGAGGTCACTGTTAAGGGGGCACAATGCTGTGGAGGTCACTTTTAAAGGGGCACTGTGGAGGTCTCTGTTAGGGGGGCAGGGAACGGTGGGGGTCACAGTTGAGGGGACAGTCCGCTATGGAGGTCAGTGTTAAGGGGCGGGGTGTTGTGGAAGTCACATTTTAAGGGAACGGAGCTCTGTGGAGGTCACTGTTAAAGGGGAGGGGTACAATGGAGGTCACTATTAAGGGAGCGGGGTACTGTGGCAGTCACTATTAAAGCCAGGAATGGTGGAGGTCAGTTAAGGGGACTGTAACCTACGGTCAGTGTTATGGGGCGGGTGCTGTAGAGGTCACTGTTAAAGGGGCGGGCCCCTGTGGAGGTCACTGTCAAGGGGGTGGGGTGCTGTGGAACTCACTGTTAAACGGGAAGGCTGCTGTAAAGGTCAAAGTTAAGGGGGTGGGCTGCTGTGGAGGTCCCATTTTAAGAAAGACAGGGCACTGTGGGGGTGGGGTCAGTGTTAAGGGGTGGGGGCCTGTGGATGTCACTGTTATAGGGGATACTGCCGATATTTTTTAATGACACACACAAACAATAAATGAAATAGATTAAATATACCGGTGCGAAGCCGGGTTCTTCAGCTAGTCTAATATGTAAAGCTGAGTGTATGTATATATGTATGTATGTGTGTCCGCTAAAGGAATCCGCACCATCGCATTTACAATCACGAAATTTTGCACAGTCGCCTCCTGTGACTCAGGGAAAGTCATGGACTATATTTTAAGTGGAAATTTTCACCCTGCGCTTTCCAATTATTTGCCCAAAAATACGCTTAGTAACCTAACTGCTAAACTACAGGAGCCATTGTCTGCTGGCTGTTGTGGCAGTTATCCTGGATATTCATCAGGTTGCATATAGCAACCAATCACAGCTCAGCTTCAATTTTGCAACAGGTCATTAATATGACCTCTGATTGGTTGCTATAGGCAACAAAGGACATTCTTAGTATTAGGCATCACGCACACAACCGTTGTGTGCATCCGCGGTTCCGTTTTCAGGTTTTTTTTGCGGATCCATTGACTTTCAATGGGTCCGTGGAAAAATCTGAAAATGCACCGTTTGGCAGCCGTGTTTCCTGGCTGCGAAAAAAATATGACCTGTCCTATTTTTTTCACGGTCAACGGTTCGCGGACCTATTCAAGTCAATGGGTCCATGAAAAATCACGGATGCACACAAGATTGTCATCCGCGTCCGTGATCCGTGTTTTTTTTTCATTTTTCATGATCGTGGATCCTCCAAAAATCAAGGAAGACCCACGGAAGTAAAAACGGACACGGATCACGGAACAACGGAAACCGTTTTTGCGGACTGCAAAAAAAAACGTCTGTGTGCATGAGGCCTAAGACAGCTTAGGCTACTTTCACACTGGCGTTTCTGGGTCCGCCTGTGAGATCCGTTTCAAGGCTCTCACAAGCGGCCCAAAACGGATCAGTTCAGCCCCAATGCATTCTGAATAGATAAGGATCCGCTCAGAATGCATCAGTTTGCCTCCGTTCAGCCTTCATTCCGCTCTGGAGGCGGACACCAAAACACTGCTTGCAGCGTTTTGATGTCCGTCTGACGGAACTGAGGCAAACGGATCCGTCCTGACTTACAATGTTAGGCCTCATGCACACGACCGTTGTGTGCATCCGCGTCCGTTCCGTCATTTTTCACAGTTTAGCGGAGGTCCCATTCATTTCTATGGAGCTGTGAAAAAAAACTGATAGTCCTCCGTTATTTTCTCCGCGTCCGTGATCCGTGATTCCAGTCCGTCAAAAAAATATAACCTGCCCTATTCTTGTCAGTGGAAAACGGATGCACAACTGGTATGTCATCCGCGTCCGCGTCCATTTTTTTCTACAAGACCTTGGTGCAATAAAATTACACTTTTCATTAACCTTCCTTTTTTTTCCCCTGTCAGACAAAAAAAAAGGAAGACACAAGGAAACACAACTGAAGCAAAATCGGACACAGACCACTGAAGCCAAATCACTGACAGTGAAAAAACACTGTCGTGTGCATGAGGCCCGCACCTAAACGCAGGTGTGAAAGTAGCCTTATGTGTGAGTTTATATGATTTCGACTGCGGCGCTTAGCCAACGTTGTTATAGAGGCTGATGTAACTCACATGACCTTAAGTGTATACTAATTCTGTGGGGTTTTATACACTGTCAATTAAAGACAATAATGCCCATCTGTGGAGGTCTTTCTTAGGGCGGGCGAGTGGGGTGTTGTGGAGGTCACTGTTAAAGGAGCAGGCTGCTGTAAAGGTCAAAGTTAAGGGGGTAGGCTGCTGTGGAGGTCACATTTTAAGGAGGCGGGGCAAGGTGAGGGGTTGGTGTTAAGGGGTGGGGGGCTGTGGAGGTCACTATTAAGGGGTTAGGGTTCTGTAGAGGTCACTGTTATGGGGGATACTGTCAATATCTTTTAGCGACACACACAAACATTAAATTAAATAGATGAAATATACCCGTACGAAGCTGGGTCCTTCTGCTAGTACAGGCGTGGCCAACCTGTGGCTCTGGGCCGCATGTGGCTCTTTGCTTCTTCAAGTGCGGCTCTAGCTGTGGAGCCGGGAAGCAGTCAGATCTCTTTTCCTGATCGGGCACTGCAGCTCCAGCTCACTCTCCACTACGTCCTGATGTACACAGTGTGAGAACGTAGTATGTAACGACATGGACTATGACCTGACGTTGTGCTCATCAGGTCACAGTGGAGAGCGTGTCAGACCTGCAGAGTAGCAGGTGCCCGAGCAGGAGCCCAGTGCCAGATCAGGAGAGGGAAGATATTTTTTAAATTATAGAACTGAGCATGGGGGGTTCTGATCTGAGCATGAGGGGGGGGGGGGGGTGTCCTGATCTGGGCAATGGGGGTCTGATCTGAGCATGGGGGGTCTGATCTGAGCATGGTGGGGTCATGATCTGAGCAATGGGGGTCTGATCTGAGCATGGGGGTCTGATCTGAGCATGGGGGGATCTGAGCATGGGGGGCAGATCTAAGCATGGGGGGTCTTGTTTGATCATGGGTTGGTCAGGTCTGAGCATGGGGGGGTCATATCTGAGAAGGGGGAGGTCTGAGCATGTGGGGGAGATCTGAGCATTGGGGGGGGAGACCTAAGCACTGAGGGTCTGACACTAGGAGTTTGATATGTGCTGTCGGATCCGAGCATTGGGGGTCTTATTTTGGGGGTCTGATTTGGTGGTCTGATGAGGTTTGGGGATCTTATTTTAGGTCAGATGAGGATTGGGGATCTGATTTAGGAGTCTGATCTGAGGTCTGATGAAAAAAAATATTTTTTCTTTTTTTCTCTGCTAAAGAAAAATAAGAAAAAAATATTTTTATCAGACCTCAGATATCAGATGAAAAAAATCTTTTTTTTCTCTTATATTTCTTTGTTAAAACTTAGGTGCATCTTGTAGGGCGAAAAATACGGTGACTCGTGTGTAAATGTAAGGCTTGTGGCTCCTGGCAGTCATACATTTTTTGGTGGGCTCTTTGTGTCTGTAAGGTTGGCCACCCCTGTGCTAGTATATATATATATATATATATATATATATATATATATACACCGGTCTAACTGGAAATGAAATTGTTACTGCAATTTAAAGACATAAAAAAATCATGATTAATAAAATAAAACTGATGATGAGCAGTGCTCCGCTTCACATGATTATGACGTGTCATCCTGCAGGGCTTTACGTACAATAATTTCTGTGATTTTTCTGCCCCATAGACAAGGTGACTCAGGCTTCAGAGCTCACACCTGGACAATGAGCAGTTTAGGAAATGAAATGTGGTGAAACCTTAGAAGACAAATAAACAGAGAGTCGCCTCCTCTGACTAATCATTCCCAACCCCTTATCACCGGCCCCCCCAGCCCCCAACACTGCTCACTTACGGGAATTAAACACTCACTGTGGACTTCTGGGAAGGAATTCCTCTCAATTAAATGCGTTTATGGATCCTGTCATGACTGCTCCATAATGTTCACATGATCAGTGAAAGGGAAGCCATTCACTACCAGAAGCATGAATGAACACCACCACTCCAGATATCGCTCTGGCTGAATCCCCTTCACATTATCTAAAGTTTATATAACTGCCGACCGTAACACAGGAATAATCATCCCCTACATAAAAGAAAAGCAAATATTAATTCAGAAGCAAGTATTCATTCCTATTTAGTTTGCTCCTTCTCATCCTTCCCTCAGAAGTGTTATATTTGTGATTTATTTGATAGTATATTTTATATTCTTAGAATATTCTGATGTAGAATATGTATTATTTCAAAATCATACATGATTCCACTGCAAAGACACCATCTCCAGATCTGTTCTTACTGCTTTTTGTGTGTGGAGACTACATTAGTTAAAGGTGACCATATACTGTACTAGAGATTTTGGATGGCTGATTTGGGCCATGTTCTGCAGACCACTCAAACAAGTGTGACAGCCGGTTCAGACCTGAGCGTTCTGACCTGAGCGCTCTGTATGCGCGATTCTCCGGGCGTCTCACATACGCGGCTCCGGAAGTATGCGAACGCCCATTGTCGCGCGTTCCCAGAAGTCTATGTACGGGAACGCGCGACACTACGCCCCAAAGAAGCTCCGGTACTTCTTGGGGCGTAGGGCGTTTTACAGCGCGTTCATACGCGCTGTAAAATGCTCAGGTGAGAACCATGCCCATAGGGAAGCATTGGTTCTTGCCTGTTGAGCGTTTTACAGCGCGTAGTTTTGGTCATTGTGGGGCGCTGTTGGTGAAAACTCTTTTACGCCGAACAATAGATCTGCATTCCATCGATGGAAGCCAAGATGGCAGAGATTGATCGGGGATTTATCATTTTAAAGATCCCTTTGCACAGTATGATTGGGCCGATTATGAAAAACAAATGTTCATACAAACACTTGTTCTCTTCTTTAGCACCCCAATCGGTTTCCAGGGCCTGTCCAACACACAGTCATCATCATAGTCTTCACCATCAGACTGTGATATGTCATCATGGGCTCCATGGTCCACCTCACAATTCTCTCCTCTGTATTTGCCCTGAGTGCCAATGTCACCACAGCTACCAGTGCCCCTACCTCCACCACCATGGCTACAAGTGCCACTACTACTACCACCACCACCAACACAGCTATGCATTTAAGTCATTGGGTCCCCACCTCTACCTGAACCTCCTTCTCATAGCAGTCCAAATGCTGACTGTTCTCACACACCTCAGCAACAGATTCAGCACTGCCATCAGATCCTTAGGCTTAGACCTTTTTCACATGAGCGTGACGGATTGGTTCCGGATGCGTTCAGTGAAACTCCACCATTTCACAAGCAAGTTTAGTCAGTTTTGTCTGCAATTGCGTTCAGTTGTTCAGTTTTTTCCGCGCGGGTGCAATGCGCTTTGATGCATTTTTTACGCGCGTGATAAAAAACGGAAGGTTTACAAACAACATCTCAGTGAAAAACACATTGTATCCGCACTTGCTTCCGGATGTTATGCGTTTTTCACGCAGCCCCTTTCACTTCTATGGAGCCAGGGCTGCGTGAAAAATGCAGAATATAGAACATGCTGCCATTTTCACGCAATGGAAAAAAGTGATGCTTGAAAAACAACGCTCATATACACAGACCCATTTAAATGAATGAGTCAGGATTCAGTGCGGGTGCAATGCGTTCACGTCACGCATTGCACCCACGCGGAAAACTCGCTCGTGTGACAGGAGCCTTAGACATTAGTGTATTGTCAGCTGCACCCTCTGAGAACAGCGGGTTCGACCAACAGTCCAATATGTAAGCGGAGCTCCCGATTCTCCCACGACAGATGATATCAGTGGAGAGAAGGATCAGGCAAAGTGAATATTTTCGCCCAATCTTTTTGTTCTTTTAAGAGTTAAAGGGGTTTTCCTATCTCAGACAATATTCGCTAGGATATGCCCCCATTGTCTGATAGGTCAGGATCTCGTAAAGGCAGCTGGCAAAGTCCCAGAGGGCGCACTGCCCTCTATCTATTTCTATGTGGCCACCGAAAATAGCCGAGCGCTGACACAGCTATTTCCGACAGCCCCATGGAAATCAATGGGAGCGGTGGCCGAGCAAGCGTGGCGCTCCCATTCACTTCTATAGGGAGAGCACTTGGTGGTGGCTGGACCCAGGGAAACCCGGGATCCTCCAGCCACCACTTTCCCCGCTCTATTCTCGATATAGGTGCGGGTCCCAGCTGTGGGACCGGCACCTATCAGACAATGGGGACATATCCTAGCGATATACCCCCATTGTCTCAGATGGGAATACCCCTTTAATCTGCAGCCACAGGTGTCTGGCAGCGGCTTCCTCCTCATTCTTCATTGAATACACATACGCATTCAGCTGAACTGAACATATATATGTAAGGTAGAGTAGGGAGGAGGAGATAGTCAACAGCTATTCAATGTGTATTGTCGCCTTTAGGGTATGTACTAATGTAGTAAATGTACTCACTCATAGATCTCATAGGCATCGCTACATTACAACTTCATATAAACTCTGGATTGTATAAGTACATAAAAGAGCACCCAAAGATCTTACAGTACCTTTGTATACCTATAATTTTTTTTTTTTGTGCCCCACTGCATGCCACATACACAGCTTCAGCTCCACGGAGCACCATACAATGGCAAACTAAGTTCTTAGCATGTAGCGGCAGGGGACTCCCCATGCTCTGCTGCTCCACTATAGTAGAAAGAAAACCTCAGTAAAAACACATTATTAAAAATATTAATGATAAGAACAAATTGTTCAAAATTTTAGTTTGTAACAGTGATCTTCAACTAGTGACTCTCAAACTGTTTTGAAACTACAACTACCATCATGCCCTGACATCCGCAAGTTGTTCATTGGTGCATATACATTATAATATTTGCTATGTGCTAATGGACTTTATTTAGGGGTGTAGATTTCCGTACTAACACATTTATTGTGATGGCGTGTATAAGTATCGCACGTTGGCTGACCTAGTCTAAAAGGGTGTATTAGACGGGCAGTGATCATCTTGCAATGTAATACTGCCACCGACTGCATGATGAACGAGCATCGGGTAATCCAGATCTTTCAGCATGTTGAAAGATCAGGATTTGCCGGCGGCAGATCGCGCTGTCTAATAACGATCTGCCGCCAGTAAACCACTGTACAGCATGGAGACGAGCGATGGCATAGTGATCGCTCCTCCCCATGTTGCTGAGGAGATCGCTGGGAGCAGCCGTTTGCTGAGAGGAAATGCTTCCTTCCCAATCATTTGCATGATCGGGGTCTTAAAGGGGTTATCCCATGACTAATATAAAAATCATGGCAATCTCTTTTTAACAAAGCTAGAACCAGCCCTGTACCTGACATGGATCCAGAGATCTCCACATTCATTGACTCACTACAGCAAATGGCATTTATTATGTAGAGAAAGATAATACGAGCCACTTACTAATGTATTGTGATTGTCCATATTGCCTCCTTTGCTGGCTGGATTCATTTTTCCATCACAATATACACTTTTCGTATCCAGGAGTTACAACCACCATTGCTTGATTGCAGGATGGTTGTGACCCCAGGATATGAGAAGTCTATAATGTGATGGAAAAATGAATCCAGCCAGCAAAGGAGGCAATATGGACAATCACAATACATTAGTAAGTGCCTTGTATTAACTTTCTCTACATGATAAATGCCATTTGCTGAAGTGACACAACCCCTTTAATGATATTAGCATGGTATTATATTTTAGGTATATTATTTATTGCAAACAATACATAGATTTTTCTATATCTAGCAACAACAGAGCATCACCATATCTCCATTAGTCGTCAAATCTATGTCTTAGGCTACTTTCACACTAGCGGCACGGACCTCCGGCAGGCCGTTCCGTCGGGTGATCAGCCTGTCGGATCCGTCCTGCCGCTAGTGACCGTGTGCCCCCGGACTGCCGCTCCGTCCCCATTGACTATAATAGGGATGCCGGAATAAATGTCAGACATGTCGTAGTTTTATTCCTGCAGCCTCTCGCCGTGCCTCCGCCGGAACTCCGCCCCCGCCCCCTTTATAGTCAATGGGGACCGAGCGGCAGTCTGGGGGCACACGGTCACTAGCGGCAGGACGGATCCGACAGGCTATTCACCCAACGGAACAGCCTGCCGAAGGTCCGTGCCACTAGTGTGAAAGTAGCCTTACACATTACAGTGTGGAGTATTTGAGCACTGTCAGGGTCCCTGATGGTCCATTCGGGCACAGTACAGGATCCAATAATTCCCAGATCTCTGGCAGCACTTGTCAAGCTGCACAGAAGACAGTAAATGCTTATTAATATAACAGCGGCAAGGCATTGACTGTTGTATACAATGCCCCTGCAGTAAATCCTCCCATACCTTCCTGAAGATTGGTGACCAACTGGGAAGACTTTACTGCTCTATAAAATTCATTTTTTTCTTTCCCTGTGTCACTGTCACCAAAAAGATTTAAGGGCTGTTTGCAAAGGTTTATATTGGCTTTCAAATGAACACCAGAGAAGCTGACATTATCTGAGAGAGGCAACACTTTCTTCCTATAGCAGTTTCTGCTAAACAAGCAGGATTGCAGTGTAAAGCATGGAAGAGGAGCAGCACGTCGGTGAACTGCACAGCTGACATTAGTTGGATTTTAGCTTACCACCAAATTCCAACTGACAATTCAGTTAAAGAAGCACTCAGGTACAAGATCTTTTTACTTTCATTACCTATCCACTAGAGATGAGCAAATCAATTCTACCGATTTAGAATTCGAGGCAAGTTCCAGGGCAAATGAAGCATATTTGATTTGACTTTTTTGAAAAATTGGCCAAACTGGACACACTATCCACACACCCACAGCATACAGTATTCAGCTAGTATTACCAGAGTTGGCTGTTACTTTCTATTGGAAAATTCCTGGAATCCTTCTATTGCGTTTGGTCATGTGATCTCATAGTGACGCCCTGTGAATTACTTGTCTTTCTGCCTTCATAGTAACACAGTGTGCACAGGAAACTGATCACATGCCCAACCGTCTGGACAGAACCGGATGGCTGAGAAAAGGGGGCGTGACTTCAGAAATATAGAAAACGGGACACAACTTCAGAAAAGCATATATAGTAAAATATAGGTCCATAAATATCGGGACATCGACACAATTCTAACATTTTTGGCTCTATACACCACCACAATGGATTTGAAATGAAACGAACAAGATATGCTTTAACTGCAGACAGTCAACTTTAATTTGAGGGTATTTACATCCAAATTAGGTGAACGGTGTAGGAATTACAACTGTAATTGGTAAATTCAGTGCATGTAAGCCATGCCCCCGGGATGCCCCAAAACCCAACCAGGATGGCCACTTATAGCCAGGCATACATATACCCTGGCCAGAATTTTCCAGGACTGTCTGTGAAAATTAGGGACAGTCCTTCCAAATTCTGGACAGTTGACAGTGATGACTCATCATTAACACACGTTGGTTTACATTAGCAATAAAGAAAATCAGGTGGTGGCAGTCATGGAAAGTTGGGTTTCTGCAGTACGTGGTGTAATTGATTATATCTGTACCCTAATGGAAAGAGTTAAAAAGCAGCTGACACTACAGAAAAGGGTAAGCGTTCTCCACTGGATAGAGGCATTAGGGTTTTCCAAGACCCGGAAAAAGTAGTGAGAAGGCGGGGGTGTTAAAAAATATCAATAGACGCCTTCCTCCCCTACCCAATCCCCTGTTTTTCCAGTGCCACCACTCTAGTGGTCCTAGTGGTCTATGCGTTGTTCCATGTGACCTCTGCAACCAGTCACTAGTCTCATTGGTCTTGTAAGGTAGTTGAGGACATTACTGCATCAATGACCTGGCCAGCTATAGGTGGTCACTGAGGCCAGTAATTATGACAACACTGCTGAAATCATGGACCGTCGGGAGCACTGAAGCCGTGGCACTGGAACTTCAAGGGACTGAGCAGAATAACAAGGTTTTTTCACATTATAACCTTCCCCACAATGTTTTGAGGGTTTTCCCGGGATTTTGATATTGATGGCCTATCCTCAGGAGTCCCAAGCCCCTCGCTGATCAGCTGTTTGAAGAGGCCACTGTACTCTGGTGAGTGCTACAACCTCTTCACAGCAAAGCAAGCACAGCACTGTACATTGTATTGTGGCTGTGCTCGGTACTGCACCTCAGGCCCATTCACTTGAATAGGACAGAGCTGCACATAGGCCATGTGACCGATGACCATGACTTCCTTGACCTAGGAAGAGGATGTGGCGCTCACTGGAGCAGGTGGGATCTTCAAACAGCTGATCGGCACGGCTGCCAGGTGAACCCCCACGATTAGATAGTGATGTTCTATCCTGAGGAAAGCCCATCAATATCAAAATCTCGGAAAAACCCTTTAATATCATGTTTGGAGTCCTTCGTTCTCAACGACTAAAGAAATATTATATTCACGGAGAACAGAAAGGCTGTCAAGGTTTTGTGGGTAAAACATAAAATATAACTCACTTCCTCTACCCAAATGTTCAGGGTATCAGACATGTGATAACCGCAAACTCTTCATGAACAGAAAGTGTGGCTTTAATATAAATGACAAACGTATGGAAATGAGAAAATGCACAAGTATTATAGTATAAATTAACAAAGCCATAGTGTTTTATTTTTCCAGAAAATAAGGTTCTGTATATACTATATCTAAGCAAAAATCTGAACCATGGACAGATACTTCATAATAATGAGACAGGGTCTGACTGGCCCACCAAAGTACCAGACGGGGTCAGGCTCTGATACCACAGTGGGCCCAAAGGTCCAGGGAAAAACATTTGGCTGGTTCTGAGTTAATCATTTGCCCTAGGGTCTATTTTTTTAAATTCAAAACCTTAGACTGTGTTGATGAGATAGGGGTCGGACCTTACTGTCTTTTTGTTTTATTATTAATGCTGGATATCATTGCATTTGGCTGGTTTCACATTTCGCTGTGTTGTTAGCAGCATTTTTGCTGCATTTCCTCTCCGTTTTTTACGTGGCCTGATATTGATGACCTGAGTATAGGTCAGCAATATAAATAAAGTGAACAACCGCTTTAAAGTCTATAAAGATAGAGGCAACTAGCCGAAACGCGTAAACCTTGTCACGATTGCTCTGCATTTGGATATTTTAAAGTGGGATCCAATAAAAGTAACTTTTTAACTTGATACTGCGCTATGCTGGAATTGCTTTACCTAAAGTCTGTAATGAATTATGAAAATCGCTACAGACAAAGGGGGAGATTCATCAAAACTGGCGCAAAGGAAAACTGGCTTAGTTTCCCATAGCAACCAATGAGATTCCACATTTCTTTTTTCAGAGCTCCTTTGGAAAATGAAAGGATCCTTCTGATTAGTTGCTAGAGGAAACTATGTCACTACCAGTTTTCATAAATCTCTGCCAAAGTGTATTATGCATGCTGAAAATCTGCTCATGAACATGGCTGAAAAAAGCTTTTTCCCCCTCCCTTTAATGACAACTGCTACATGCCACACATAACATGGAGATTATCCAGAAAACCCTCCTCTATATAGCATAGTGCATCGCTTATGCAGTATCTGTCAGCGTTTCTTGACTCACAATCAATGTGGCCGAAAAAAGACATCTGTCCATCCAGTTCGGCCTGTCATCCTGCAAGTTGATCCAGAGGAAGCCAAAAAAAAAACTGTGAGGTAGAAGCCAATTTTCCCCACTTTAGGGGAAAAAAATTCCTCCCCGACTCCAATCAGGCAATCAGAATAACTCCCTGGATCAACAACCCCTCTCTAGTAGCTATAGCCTGTAATATTATTACACTCCAGAAATACATCCATAGTCTCACTGCTCTTACCGTAAAGAATCCTTTTCTATGTTTGTGTAAAAACCTTCTTTCCTCCAGACGCAGAGGATGTCCCCTCGTCACAGTCACAGTCCTGGGGATAAATAGATGATGGGAGAGATCTCTGTACTGACCCCTGATATATTTATACATAGTAATTAGATCTCCCCTCAGTCGTCTTTTTTCTAAAGTGAATAACCCTAATGTTGATCATCTTTCAGGGTACTGTAGTTGCCCCATTCCAGTTATTACTTTAGTTGCCCTCCTCTGGACCCTCTCCAGCTCTGATATGTCTGCCTTGTTTACAGGAGCCCAGGACTGTACACAGTACTCCATGTGTGGTCTGACTAGTGATTTGTAAAGTGGTAGGACTATGTTCTCATCGCGGCATCTATGCCCCTTTTGATGCAACCCATTATCTTATTGGCCTTGGCAGCAGTGTCTGAAGAGACTTTGTCTCTAATTTGTCCTGTTGAAGATTTTTTACAAATTTTTGCAGGTCGAAACTGTGACAGATAGTGTACACATGTAGATTGTAAGCTCTTGTGGGCAGGGCCCTCTACCCCTCTGTACCAGTCTGTCCATAGTTTCTTGTTCAATGTACTTGCATTTTTATATCACATATGTGTTAGGCTACTTTCACACTAGCGTTCGGAGCGGATCCGTCTGATGTTTCATCAGACGGATCCGCTCCGATAATGCAGACGTTCGCATCCGTTCAGAACGGATCCGTCTGCATTAAAACTTAGAAAATTTTCTAAGTGTGAAAGTAGCCTGAGCGGATCCGTTCAGACTTTACATTGAAAGTCAATGGGGAACGGATCCGCTTGAAGATTGAGCCACATTGTGTCATCTTCAAGCGGATCCGTCCCCATTGACTTACATTGTAAGTGTGGACGGATCCGCTCGCCTCCGCACGGCCAGGCGGACACCCGAACGCTGCAAGCAGCGTTCTGCTGTCCGCCTGGCCGTGCGGAGGCGAGCGGAGCGGAGGCTGAACGCCGCCAGACTGATGCAGTCTGAGCGGATCCGCATCCATTCAGACTGCATCAGGGCTGGACGGAAGCGTTCTGCTCCGCTCGTGAGCCCCTTCAAACGGAGCTCACGAGCGGACAGCAGAACGCTAGTGTGAAAGTAGCCTAACCCCCTCTTGATGTACAGCGCCAAGGAATTGACGGCTCTTTCAAATAAATAACAATAATATTGTATAAAATGATTGTGTCTAGAGATGAGCGAAATTCATATTTTGAAGTTTGTGTGTGGGTTCGTGTTGTGGTATTTATTGAATTGCGTTATGGATTCTGTTACCACGGACCATAACGCAATTCCATGTTGGATGCATAACGGAATGCCTTTAGAGGCATTCCGTCATAATAGTCTATGGACTGCATAACGGATCCGTCTGGTTTACGTTATGCACGAGAGGACTCCAGCATAACATAAACTTCTATTATGACGGAATGAATAACGGAATTCCATTATGCATTCCATCATGGAATTGCGTTATGGTCCGTGGTAATGGAATCCATAACACAATTCAGTAAATACCACAACACGAACCCGCACACGAACTTCAAAATATGAATTTTGCTTATACCTAATTGTGTTAAAAAATCTGCATCTGAATGCTTTTGTAAACATATACATTTATGCATCATTTATTTTATAATACGTAAGTAATATAAAGATAGATAGATATCTAACATATAAAGCTGTGTTTGTGTGTGTGTGTATGTATGTATGTTCACTAAAGGAATCCGCACCGTCATATTTACAATCACAAAATTTGGCACACAGGTACATTACAGGGAGTGCAGAATTATTAGGCAAATGAGTATTTTGACCACATCATCCTCTTTATGCATGTTGTCTTACTCCAAGCTGTATAGGCTCGAAAGCCTACTACCAATTAAGCATATTAGGTGATGTGCATCTCTGTAATGAGAAGGGGTGTGGTCTAATCACATCAACACCCTATATCAGGTGTGCATAATTATTAGGCAACTTCCTTTCCTTTGGCAAAATGGGTCAAAAGAAGGACTTGACAGGCTCAGAAAAGTCAAAAATAGTGAGATATCTTGCAGAGGGATGCAGCACTCTTAAAATTGCAAAGCTTCTGAAGCGTGATCATCGAACAATCAAGCGTTTCATTCAAAATAGTCAACAGGGTCGCAAGAAGCGTGTGGAAAAACCAAGGCGCAAAATAACTGCCCATGAACTGAGAAAAGTCAAGCGTGCAGCTGCCACTTGCCACCAGTTTGGCCATATTTCAGAGCTGCAACATCACTGGAGTGCCCAAAAGCACAAGGTGTGCAATACTCAGAGACATGGCCAAGGTAAGAAAGGCTGAAAGACGACCACCACTGAACAAGACACACAAGCTGAAACGTCAAGACTGGGCCAAGAAATATCTCAAGACTGATTTTTCTAAGGTTTTATGGACTGATGAAATGAGAGTGAGTCTTGATGGGCCAGATGGATGGGCCCGTGGCTGGATTGGTAAAGGGCAGAGAGCTCCAGTCCGACTCAGACGCCAGCAAGGTGGAGGTGGAGTACTGGTTTGGGCTGGTATCATCAAAGATGAGCTTGTGGGGCCTTTTCGGGTTGAGGATGGAGTCAAGCTCAACTCCCAGTCCTACTGCCAGTTTCTGGAAGACACCTTCTTCAAGCAGTGGTACAGGAAGAAGTCTGCATCCTTCAAGAAAAACATGATTTTCATGCAGGACAATGCTCCATCCCACGCGTCCAAGTACTCCACAGCGTGGCTGGCAAGAAAGGGTATAAAAGAAGAAAATCTAATGACATGGCCTCCTTGTTCACCTGATCTGAACCCCATTGAGAACCTGTGGTCCATCATCAAATGTGATATTTACAAGGAGGGAAAACAGTACACCTCTCTGAACAGTGTCTGGGAGGCTGTGGTTGCTGCTGCACGCAATGTTGATGGTGAACAGATCAAAACACTGACAGAATCCATGGATGGCAGGCTTTTGAGTGTCCTTGCAAAGAAAGGTGGCTATATTGGTCACTGATTTGTTTTTGTTTTGTTTTTGAATGTCAGAAATGTATATTTGTGAATGTTGAGATGTTATATTGGTTTCACTGGTAAAAATAAATAATTAAATGGGTATATATTTGTTTTTTGTTAAGTTGCCTAATAATTATGCACAGTAATAGTCACCTGCACACACAGATATCCCCCTAAAATAGCTAAAACTAAAAACAAACTAAAAACTACTTCCAAAAATATTCAGCTTTGATATTAATGAGTTTTTTGGGTTCATTGAGAACATGGTTGTTGTTCAATAATAAAATTAATCCTCAAAAATACAACTTGCCTAATAATTCTGCACTCCCTGTAGATGCCTGGGAAGGTTTTAGACCAGGTCTCAGCTCTCTAGGACGTTCCGTTCCTGACATAGTCCGAAAAAATGCATTAGCCAATAGAAGCATGTTCACATGACCCTTATTAGCCAATAGAAGCTCGCAGGCCGTTAGCCTCCACATACACAGTTTTACTCCAGGTTTCCATAACAACCCAGCCATTTTTCTTCACTGCTGTAGGAGAGCTTTAAGGAAATCTGTCACCAGGATAATTGCTATTGCAGCAAAGCCATGGCCTAATAGCACTTAGTACTTTATTTCAAGATGTCCCTTTGTTCCAGCAATAGATGTTTTTATCCTCTGAAAATCCAGTTTATTTGGTATGCAAATGAGCCAGTAAGGTGCCTAGAGAGGCGTCATTCTTGCAGGAAGGAGCAAAGACAGGCCCCCTGCCACAATGTGCCCACCCTCAAAAGACATACCCCGCCCCCAGGTCCCACAAAGCCATGCCCCTGATTTGGTTAGGCCACACCTCCTACCACTACTCAGTCGACTGGGATTTAAAAAATAATGATAAAAATCAACTTCTGTCAGCTGCAGGTTTGGAGGGAGGGTGACTTTCTCCCTGCAGCTCACACTCAGGCAGCATAGTGCTGCTGTCTTAGAGTGAGCTGTTCAAAAGGATATGCCCCTGATCCGGTTAGGCCACGCCCCCTCCCACTCCTCAGCCGACAGGGATTAAAAAAAGGAAGTTAAAAATCAACTTCTAGGTCCCTCTAATCCACACCCCGAACTGGTTAGGCCACGCCACCTCCCACTCCTCAGCCGACAGGGATTGAAAAAATTTGGTTAAAAATCAACTTCTGTCAGCTGCATGGTGGGAGGGAGGGTGACTTTTTCCCTGCAGCTCACACTCAGATAGCACAGTGTTGCTGTCTTAGAGAGAGCTGTTCAAAAGAACACGCCCTGATCTGGTCAGGCCACGCCCCCTCCCACTCCTCAGCTGACAGGGATTGAAAAAATGAAGTTAAAAATCACCTTCTTTCAGCTGCAGAGGTGGGAAGGAGGGTGACTTTCTCCCTGCAGCTCACACTCAGACAGCACAGTGCTGCTGTTTTACAGTGAGCTGTTCAAAAGAACACGCCCCCAATCTGGTTAGACCATGCCCCCTGCAACTCCTCAGCCGACAGGGATTGAAAAAATGAAGTTAAAAATCAACTTCTGACAGCTGCAAGAAGGCTGCCGTAAAGGTCAAAGTTAAGGGGGTGGGCTGCTGTCTAAAGGGACTGGGCACTGTGGGGGGTCAGTGTTAAGGGGTGGGGGGCTGTGGAGGTCACTGATGAGGGGGCGAGGTGCTGTAGATGTCACTGTCAGTGTCGGACTGGGGTGCCTAGGGCCCACCAGTGGAATTGATTTTGGGGGCCCACCCTAGAGCTGGAGATATAACTTGTTCATTTTTCAGTCTCGCACACATGAATGTATGCATTTTAGCACACAATACAGTAACAGTATGCTAAACAGAACAGTATTGTGCACTGCACTATATCAAATAGTTTCTCTTTAAAGGGAGTCTGTCATCACAGTTTCACCTTTTTAACCCTTCCCATAGCTTTCTAGCAGCATTACAGTTGATAAAAACGTTACCTTTATAAGCAATCGTGGACTTATAAAACTGGCAAAAATCATCTTAGTAGGATGTGCAAATGAGGGCTCGCAAGTGCCCAGGGGCAGCGTCAACCTCGTAGTTGCCCAGGCAGCTCTGCCTTATCGTCGCTTCCCCCCGCCCAGTCTTTCCCTCTGCCAGCCCATCTTCTTACTTTCGCCGAGATCCTGCGCACTGAGTCCGTTAGCCGGCGCATGCGCATTAATTACTGTGATGCCATACCAGGAATGGAATGCGCCGGCCGATGGACTCAGTGCGCAGGATCTCGGCGAAAGAAGAAGTAAGAAGATGGGCGGGCAGAGGGAAAGGATGGGCGGGGGGAAGCGACGATAAGGCAGAGCTGCCTGGGCACCTACGAGGTTGACGCCGCCCCTGGGCACTTGCGAGCCCTCATTTGCATATCCTACTAAGATGATTTTTGCCAGTTTTATAAGTCCACGATTGCTTATAAAGGTAACGTTTTTATCAACTGTAATGCTGCTCAAAAGCTATGGGAAGGGTTAAAAAGGTGAAACTGTGATGACAGACTCCCTTTAAGCAACTCATTTAGTTGATAACTGTATCTGTTATTTACAGTAGTTTGGACAGCGGTCACACGTGGACATTCCATGACCTAGATGAACCACCCAGTCCCCCAGCCTAAACAATATCCAAAGTGAAGGAAATGTTTCCTGCATATTCAAAAGGATAAGTTTATTGAAGTGCTGGCAGTAGTGCCCCGGCCTCCTCACAGCTCACCAAGCTCAGCGCCGTACATTGTATAGCGGCTGTGCTTGGTATCGCGCTCAACCCCTTTCACTTCTATGGGGCTGAGCTGCTCCTAGGCCACTTGATCAATGAACGTGATGTCACATGGCCCAGAAAAATCACAGAGAAGGGCACAGGGCTCACAGGAGCCCCGGTGCCTTGTCAAACAGCTGATCGGCAGTGGTCCCAGGTAGGGATCGACCGATTATCGGATTTACCGATATTATCGGCCGATATTCAGGATTTTCAAAGTTATCGGTATCAGCATCTAACCTTGCTGATATGCCGATAACGAATCGCGAACATGGATCGCACTGCTATCAACGCGATCAATGTTCCCTCAGCAGCACACCAGTGAGAGGCAAGAGGGGAGGAGGAGGGGAGGGGCTGTGGCCATTGCGCCACCAATGATGTTAACTCAGTTATTAATTCAAATATAGGAGGCGGGTGAATCATATAGCTGCACCTGAGGGGTTAACTGTTGCGGATCGCAGCTACCCCTCATAGAGGTCAGGTGTCGCTATATTTGAATTAATGGGCAAGTTATCTTCATTGGTGGCAGTGGCAGCTTCTGATCAGAGCCCAAGCAGTGTAATTGCGGGGCTCCGATCGGTTACCATGGCAGCCAGGATGCTACTGACGCCCTGGCTGCCATAGTCAGCTCCCTGCTGCCATGTGTACTATGCACAGGGCAGCAGGGAGAGTGTGACGTCCTATTCACCCTGATAGAGCTCTATTAGGGTGAATAGGACAAGGGATCTAGGTTCTAGCCCCTAAGGGGGAAATAGTTATTAAATTAAAAAAAACACCAAAATATTAAGTATAAATATTTAATCTTAGATATATAATGGCATCTCTTCGTTTAACAACAGATTTGTGTAGGAATTTTTTTATTTTTTTTCAAAAATGAAAATGCACAAAATATTGGTATAAATTATCGGCTATCGGCCTGAAAGTTCACAGGTTATCAGCTCTAAAAAAATCAATATCGGTCGATCCCTAGTCCCGGGTATCAGACCCCCACCAATCAGATACTGATGACCTATCCACAGTCATATGTGACTGATATCAGCCGCTCCTCTTATAACGCTCCAGCACTGATATAACCTCCAGAGACATTACATCACATGTGACTGATATCAGCCGCTCCTCTTATAACACTCTAGTACTGATATACCGTATTTTTCGCCCTATAAGATGCACCGGCCCATAAGACGCACCTAGGTTTTTGGGGAGGAAAATAAGAAAAAAAATGTTTTTAACCAAAAGGTGTGCTTTTGGTGGGTTTGGAACTAATGGTGGTCTGTGGATGGCACTATTACTGGGGATCTGTGAAGGACACTGTTATGGGGGGGGATCTGTGAAGGACACTGTTATGGGGGGGGATCTGGGGATGGCACTGTTATGGGGGGGGATCTGGGGATGGCGCACTGTTATGGGGGATCTGTGGATGACGCACTGTTAGGCCTCATGCACACGACCGTTGTTTTATTCTGTGTCCGTTGTTCCGCTTTCGTGATTTTCTGCGGACCCATTGACTTTCAATGGGTTTGTTGAAAACTCGGCTAATGCACCGTTTGTCATCCGCGTCCGTGATCCCTGGTTCCAGTCCGTCAAAAAAATATAACCTGTCCTATTTTTTCCACGGAAAACGGTTTGCGGATCCATTCAAGTCAATGGGACCGTGAAAAAACGCGGAGGCACACAAGATTGTCATCCGCGTCCGCGTCTGTTTTTTCCCTATCATTTGCATGGCAAACTTGATTTTTTTTTTTTTTTACTTTCCTTCATGTCTGGTGATCCTCCAAAAATAAATGAAGACACACGGAAACAAAAACGGAAACGGATCACGGAACAATAGAACCCCATTTTGCGGAACGGAACACAACAACGGTCGTGTGCATGAGGCCTTATGGGGGATCTGTGGATGACGCACTGTTATGGGGGGGATCTGTGGATGACGCACTGTTATGGGGGTATCTGTGACGGACACTGTTATTGGGGGGTATCTGTGGATGGCACTGTTATGGAGGGGGATCTGCGGGTGGCACTGTTATGGAGGGGGATCTGCGGGTGGCACTGTTATGATGGGGGATCTGCGGGTGGCACTGTTATGGAGGGGGATCTGCAGGTGGCACTGTTATGGAGGGGGATCTGCGGGTGGCACTGTTATGGAGGGGGATCTGCGGGTGGCACTGTTATGGAGGGGGATCTGCGGGTGGCACTGTTATGGAGGGGGATCTGCGGGTGGCACTGTTATGGAGGGGGATCTGCGGGTGGCACTGTTATGGAGGGGGATCTGCGGGTGGCACTGTTATGGAGGGGGATCTGCGGGTGGCACTGTTATGGAGGGGGATCTGCGGGTGGCACTGTTATGGAGGGGGATCTGCGGGTGGCACTGTTATGGAGGGGGATCTGCGGGTGGCACTGTTATGGAGGGGGATCTGCGGGTGGCACTGTTATGGAGGGGGATCTGCGGGTGGCACTGTTATGGAGGGGGATCTGCGGGTGGCACTGTTATGGAGGGGGATCTGCGGGTGGCACTGTTATGGAGGGGGACCTGTGGGTGGCACTGTTATATATGTGCCATCACAGACCCCCCACCCCATAACAGTGCCATCCACAGACCCCCCCCACCCCTTAACAGTGCCATCCACAGATGTCCCCCATAAAACTGTCATCCACAGATCCCCCCCCCACCGCTCCAGTATGCAAATATAAAATGTCTGATTCAATTAAAAGTTATTACACATGCCCCCTCACTCCTAATATTACTGTACACCCTAACAGCTTCTGTACAACGCAGGCAGGCCGGGCGGCCAGCGCGTCACTCACTGACGTCACGTGCCTGCGCCGCCTGCTTGATTCATAAAGTAGGCGGCGCAGGCACGTGACATCAGGGAGTTATGCTGCCGCCCGCCCGGCTGTTAGGGTGTATGGTAATATTAAAAGTGTGTGTGGGGGGGGGGGCATGTTTAATCACTTTTAATTGAATGAGACATTTTATATTTGAATATTGCAGCACCGGAGCGGCGGGGCCGGAGTACAGTGACCGCACCCAGTCCCTCCCCGCTCTCGTATACATCGCAGCCTGTAAAAATGTCAGCATTCACCCCATAAGACGCAGGGGCATTTTCCCATTTTTTTGGGGGAAAAAGTGCGTTTTATAGGGCGAAAAATACGGTAACCTCCAGAGACATTACATCATATGTGACTGATATCAGCCGCTCCTCTTATAACGCTCCAGCTCTGATATAACCTCCAGAGACATTACATCCTATGTGACTGATATCAGCCGCTCCTCTTATATCGCTCCAGTACTGATATAACCTCCAGAGCAGGGGCGTACATACAGGGGGCGCGGCTGGGCCCGGCACTCCAGGGGGCCCGGCCGCCTGTGGACCCCTGGCCCCGCCCTGCAGTAGTGCTGTGCCTGCCTGTATAAGGGCTGTTTCACACGAGCGAGTCGATTGCGGGAATCACGCTCCGTGTGTGAGTGTGAACCTCCGCTCTGGACATAGTGACATAAAGCGGTCAGTATGATTCTGTGGAAAAAAGGCCAAGCAGAGACACACAGCATTATAAATCATGATAATGCCGTGCGCTCCTGCAAGTCTAGAGCGGAGGATCACACTCACACACGGAGCGCGATTCCCGCAATGGACTCGCTCGTGTGAAACAGCCTTAATCCGGGCGGCCGACCCGGGGCCCGCCACCAGGGGCGTAGCTAGAAATGCATGGGCCCCATAGCAAAAAAAATTTATGGGCCCCCCCGTGCCATCCACAGATCCCCCTCCCCTAAATAATGCCATCCACAGATCCCGCTCCCCTAAATAGTGCCATCCACAGATCCCCCTCCCCTAAATAGTGCCATCCACAGATCCCCCTCCCCTAAATAGTGCCATCCACAGATCCCCCTCCCCTAAATAGTGCCATCCACAGATCCCCCTGCCCTAAATAGTGCCATCCACAGATCCCCCTGCCCTAAATAGTGCCATCAACAGATCCCCCTCCCCTAAATAGTGCCATCCACAGATCCCCCTCCCCTAAATAGTGCCATCCACAGATCCCCCTCCCCTAAATAGTGCCATCAACAGATCCCCCTCCCCTAAACAGTGCCATACACAGATCCCCCTCCCCTAAACAGTGCCGTCCACAGATACCCCTCCCCTAAACAGTGCCGTCCACAGATACCCCTCCCCTAAATAGTGCCGTCCACAGATCCCCCTCCCCTAAATAGTGCCATCCACAGATCCCCCTCCCCTAAATAGTGCCATCAACAGATCCCCCTCCCCTAAATAGTGCCATCCACAGATCCCCCTCCCCTAAACAGTGCCATCCACAGATCCCCCTCCCCAGGTGCCAGTATCAGGTCAGGTACCAACCCCCCTCCCCCCATGTGCCAGTATCAAGTGCCCCCCCCCCCCGCTCCCCCCATGGCAGTAACTGTCGGGTATTAAAAAAAATAAAAGAAACACTTCTACTTACCTTCATGTCAGCGATGCGATGCAGCCTCTTCCTGTGTCCCTCCCTGTATTGTGTCCCGCCCTGTATGTCCATATATGGAGTCAGTGCTTGTATTTCAGAAAAGGTTTCTGCTGGGATTCGAACCTCACGACCTTCTGTATCAGAGGCAAAGTGTCACGAGGGTGTCGAGGACCACGCCTGACTCCGTTATACCCGGGGTCAGGAAGTCGCAGCGGTTGGCTGCACGCTCTATTTAAGATAGGGCTGTTTTCCTTATGGTAGCTTTCTGGGTTTGCTTAGCAAACCCTTTTGGCTCACTCAGGGATCCGTAGCTCCTTCTCCTCAGCTGTTCCTTGTCCAGCACTCCCAGACCTCCTTATATTTCTCTCTCACACTTCTCTGGTTGCCAGAGATAGAGCTTCCTGCCTGGACATCTATTCTGACCTTCTGGAGCTGTGTTGCTGCGTTCGCTGGTAGTTGGTCCAGTACGCTACCCTCCAGATCCCTGTTGGACCTTGTTGGTTTATTGTGGTCGCCCACCTGGGTGTATGTGTTTGTATGTTTTGTCTGTCCTCTCCCTGGTGTTTCCCTCTTAGTGATAGTGGTGCGGACTAGCGATCCCACCGGCCTGTTCACTATCCAGGGCTCATATTAGGGAAAGCCAGGGTTTAGGCACGCGATCGCCGCACGGGTGAGGAACCCGTCTAGGGACGTCAGGGCAGTCAGGTGCCAGCCGCAAGGTGAGTTAGGGGTCACCACCTTTCCCTCTCCCTTGGGCAGGGCTTTCCCTGTTTTCCTCCCTGTGCGTGTCGTCGGTCATTACACAAAGCATCTAACCACAAGACCATAAGAGCTGCCTTGCTGCTGACTGAAAAATTATGAGACTTCTACTGTTATAGCTGGCTAAGTGTACATCTATACACATGACAGCTGCTCATATATAGAGATATAGCAGAGCTGAGTGTGCTGGGACAGCTGTCATATAGAGATATATCAGTGCTGGGTGTGTTGGGGCAGCTGTCATATGTATAGATGTACACTTAGCCAGCTATAACAGTAGAAGTGTCAAATTTTTTCAATCAGTTGTATTGCAGCCTTTATGGTTGGGAGGGTAAATGCTTTGCCACTGATACATTGGAGGTTGTGGGTTCGAATCCCAGACACATCAGGAGACTTTAGAATACAGTAAGATTAGATCACATTAGCGAGGGGGCCTGAACATTAAGACTGCTGCTGTGAAGGGGCCCTGAACATTAAGACATCGATATTTAACTAACTTGAAAATAAACTGTCGGCCCCGAAGCAGCTGCTTCCCTGGTAGTTACGCCACCTCCTGGCTGCCTGTGTGTAGTGTCTGTGTGTGTTAATAAAAAAACTTTAAAAAAACTGAATGCGGTCGGACGGGCCCCCAGTGGCGTAGGGCCCCATAGCCACTGCTATGGTTGCTATGGCGATCCCTACGCCACTGCCCGCCACCCAGTGTTGCGTTTCTGCGCTGTAGTGCCAGGCCAGGCCAGCCCTACCCTCCTTGAGTGAGAGTTTCCCCCCCCCGATTCTCCTCCCCGTGCGGGTGTAGCGTGCCTAGTCATTTCCTGTTGGGCGGCAGCACCGGACACAACGTTTCCCTAGGCTGCGCAGGCGCACAACAACACCGAGACGCAGCAGGAAGAAGGCACCGGAGAGCGTGAAGAAGCTGGTGCCGGTTCGGAAGTGAAGATAAGATTTGTAAAAAAAAAAAAAAAAAAAAAAAAAAAAAAGGTCCTTATAATTGCTCACCACATTTATGGTCAGTGAGTTCAGAGTAGACTCAGAGTAGGGTCTGATGGGGTCTGGCTTTATAACTAGCTCTGCTATATTTCTGTAGCCTCTGACTGCCCAGTTGGGCTGAAACTACTACACCCAGCATGTTCTGGTAGTAATAGTAAATGGATATTGGTGCAATTCTGAGCTACTAGTCTATATAATACATAATATTATATTGTATTATATAGACTAGTAGCTCAGAATTGCACCAATATCCATTTACTATTACTGCCAGAACATGCTGGGTGTAGTAGTTTCAGCCCAACTGGGCAGTCAGAGGTTGCAGGCTACAGAAATATAGCAGAGTTAGGCTACTTTCACACCGGCGTTTCTGGGTCCGCCTGTGAGATCTGTTTCAGGGCTCTCACAAGCGGCCCCAAAACGGATCAGTTCAGCCCCAATGCATTCTGAATGGATAAGGATCCGCTCTGAATGCATCAGTTTGCCTCCGTTCAGCCTCCATTCCGCTCTGGAGGCGGACACCAAAACGCTGCTTGCAGCCAAACGGATCTGTTCTGAACGGATACCAGCGTTTGCATTATAGGTGCGGATCCGTCTGTGCAGATTCGTTTTGGTGTCCGCCTGACAATGCGGAGCCAAACGGATCCGTCCTGTCTTACAATGTAAGTCAATGAGGACGGATCCGTTTTCACTGACACAATATGGTGCAATTGAAAACGGATCCGTCCCCATTGACTTTCAGTGTAATGTTTGCATTATCTTTTTTTTTTTTTCGTGGTAATGCAAACGGATCCGTTCTGAACGGATACAAGCGTTTGCATTATCGGTGCTGATCCGTCTGTGCAGATACCAGACGGATCCGCACCTAACGCATGTGTGAAAGTAGCCTAAGGCTGCATTCACACGTCTGTGGTGTGTTGCGGACCCGCAAATTGCGGGTCCGCAACACACCAGCCCGGCGCCCCCATAGAAATGCCTATTCTTGTCCGCAAGCTGCGGACAAGAATAGGACATGCTCTATCTTCTTGCGGAGCTGCGGACCCAAAATCAGGGCCGCACTCCGCAATTGCGGCTGCAGACAGCACACTGTGTGCTGTCCGCATCCATTCCGTCCCCTTAGAGAATGAATGGGTCCGCACCCATTACGCAAAATTGCGGAAAGGATGCGGACCCATTTTGCGGACGTGTGAATGGAGCCTAACTCTGCTGCTGGTGGAGGGAGGTTGGGGGGGGGGGGGGGCGGCGACGGGAAGGGGGGCCCCATGGTTCAGTTTTGCACCGGGGCCCCATGGATTGTGTGCACGCCACTGCTCCAGAGACATTACATATTATGTGGGGGTGAGGGGCTGGGAAAGTGTGAAATGCCACTGATGAGAGGGAAGAGGGGGACACTGGGAGACATGACTTCTTGCTCTGTATAAAGTATAGGTGAGATAGTTGGTGGGAAAGGTCTGTGAGGGGCTGGAACAGGGACACAAGATGTGCAGGGGCAGCAGCTTCAGGACTCTCTTCCCACTTCCCTCCCACAGTAACTTACCCCAGTGCTGCTGTGTGGAGTAGTGGGACCAGTGAGAGAAGAGAACTTTATACTGGAGGGAGGCACAGTGACTCAGAGAGAGCAGCAGTGTCTCCATTATCTCCTGCTGCCTCGGCTGTCGGCTCCTCGGGCTCCGCCCCCTCCTCACACATGAAGGAATATCACACTGCAGAGAGGAGGGGGGGAGCTGTCTGCTCATGTCGGGTCGGTGAAGTTTACTTTGGAGAAAGGGACAAGCGCTGCAGGGTATTGTGCTGTCCCTTTCACCAAAGTAAAATGATATGTGTGCCAGTGCTGCAGTCCAGCCCCTGATAACAGCCAGGCGCCTGAAACTGAAAGTATAGCAACTGCCCTGCCCCTGCTGGTGGCTCTGGCTGCAGTATAAGCAGACAGGCAAGGGGCCCACCGGGCATTTCACCGGCTTCCCGGTGAGCCAGTCCGAGCCTGGTCACTGTTATAGTGGCTAGTGTTGATATCTTTTAACGACAGACACAAACATTAAATTAAATAGATTAAATATACCCGAGCGAAGGGTCCTTCAGCTAGTATTATATATTTCCAAATATTTAGTATATTTATAAATATACAGTATATAAACATATACAGCTATATGCGCCAGTGAAAACCTCCATTCTTTACACCGCTGGCTGCATTTACAGAACTGGAAAATAGAGAAAAAATATACAAAAACAAAAACATGAGAAAAATATTACTTTTGATTTATGGTTTTCTCTTTCATACTTCTAGATCAGCTTTGCTAGAGCAGATGCAATTCATTCACAGTCTTATAGGCAAAACAAATTGTCCCTAGTGTGTATCCACGCTGACCACAGCAGTAACATCAGGGGCATGCATAAGGATCAGCCTAGTAACCAGGCCACTCACACAGCAAGAGATGGACGACAAAATCTAAAATTCCTATCTTTTTGTCCCAATTGTCTAACAGGAATATGAGTATGACAAAATGCGGGAGCAATGTCAGTTTCTCAGGCCTCTGTCCATCTGGGTTGGGTCTACTTCTCATAACGTCGCCTCTTTTCAGCTCTCGCATTCCATTCTACCTGATGTCATGACTACACATGGATGATTACCCAATAATAAAGTTTAAATAGTGATTCATTATTGCAGCTAAGTGAATTACAGAGGCTCTTGTGAATGTACCATAAGGACATCTCAGTATAGAGGGAGTCCGCACTGAGTAATAGCCTGTGATCTCTTGTAAGAAGTCCTCCGTTCCCAGAGATTTCATGCAGGCCGCTGTGCTTGATCATTATACACTGTATAATCCTGGACCTGCTTTTGTCTCTAGAAAACTTGGTCAACTTTGGTCAAACTATAAGACATTTCGTATATTGTTTATGTGCAATGTATCTTTATTTACGACGACTTACAGGAAAAGCGGCTACTTTGTATCTTCATTATTTATATCAAGCTGTTATTAGATATCACAGATACACACATAGATAGGGATGTAAGTACTTATGTTAGGGTACTTTAACACTAGCGTTTTTCTTTTCCGGCATAGAGTTCCGTCACAGGGACTCTATACCGGAAAAGAACTGATCAGTTTTATCCCCATGCATTCTGAATGGAGAGCAATCCGTTCAGGATGTCATCAGTTCAGAC
Organism: Bufo bufo; assembly: GCF_905171765.1. NCBI lineage: Eukaryota > Metazoa > Chordata > Amphibia > Anura > Bufonidae > Bufo > Bufo bufo. The sequence goes on from NC_053394.1 coordinate 147,911,744, forward strand.
TTTTTTAATTGATCAGGACAGAGATAAAACCGCAGCATGCTACGGTTTTATCTCTGGCCAAAAAAACTGAACACTTGTCTGAATGCTGGATCCGGCATTTTTTTCAATAGGAATGTATTTAAATGCCGGATCCGTTTTCCCAGATGACACGGGAAAGACGGATCCGGCATTTCAATACATTTGTAAGACGGATCAGAATCCTGATCAGTCTTACAAATGCCATCAGTTGGGATACGTTTTGACGGATCCGCCAGGCAGTTCCGGCGACGGAACTGCTTGCCGAATCACTCTGCCGCAAGTGTGAAAGTATCCTTATAGGTCCTTCATTTTTGCCTAGTTTTAGTAATGCATGCAAAAACCAAAGAAAAATCTGATCCATTATTTATAATAATTAAATCATTCATCCGACTTCACACCGTCATAATAAGACTGTATTCCATGTCCATATTACAGCCACCACATTTGCCCCCCCCCCCCCCATAGTTATATTATTTATTTATATAGCACTTATACAATTATCACCATTGAAACTGCAACACCAAGAAGGACAAGCTGGAAGGTTATGCAAATCAAAGAAGTAGCAGGTGTCACTAACATCTGCAGATGATCAAATTGTAAGCACCTAGCTCCAATCTGTGTCATGTGGGAGGGGCCTAAAAGCCAGATTGAAAGCCAAGTTTTTTAGCCACATGAAACTCAGATCCAGTTGTGTGGGATAAATGTGCGATACATCCTCTTTGTCAACATGCTAGTTATGCCACTTCTCACAGAATCCCTGAACTGAGAGCCCTTGGTTTATCACTTCGGCAGATCGTTGCACCTAGGCCGAGATGTCAGCACTTTTCAAGAATGCATGTTGCAGTGGTTGGGAAAATAACAACAAACTGAAATGACAGCATGTGAGGTGCATAGAGGTGAACCTCTGTACAGATGGATCGTCTGATTAGAAGAATGGTGTATAATGATACATTCTGTGCTGCAAGTGAAACTGGATGTCACATCCCAAGCCTAGGGTGGCAAACAGACGTCCAGCTACAGGTGATCCACTGACCTGCTGCCACTGCTCTCAAAGGCTGTCATGGTGCACAGCAAGATGGCAATGGAACATGGAATGGAGGTCTATCCTCTTCTGCGATAAGCCTTGCTTTTGCCTCTGATATGATAGAAAGAGATTGGTCTGGAGACCATGTGGGCAACACCACAAAGAGGCCTTCACAAGGGAACATCACACCGGCTCTACTCCTGGGATCATAGTGTGGGGTGGCATAATGTATGGCAGATAGTGTGTATTGGTTTGGTCATGAAACCAGTGGTACAGTTATTTCTCTAGGGTCCCAGGAGCCTTTTTTTAACAGGAGAAAGCCAGGCCGCATGTTGCTCATGCTATTTTGAGCCGCTGCCTGCATGGCCTAAATGTACTACCATGGGGTGCAGCATCTCCGGACTTGTTGCTCATCAAGCACATCTGAGACGCCATCGGTCGGCAATTGCATAGTTTGCTGCCAACAGTGGATCTTGATGATTTGTGTGTCCAAATGCATTCAGCATGGCAGAACATTTCTCAGACAACCATTAATTATCTCACTGATAGCATGCGAAAACGTGTAAGTGCTTGTATTTCTGTGCATGGAGCTCATACTCAGTACTGAGTAAATTGAGATGTTTTGAATATTTTGTTTCCCTTTTTTTTATCATTTGCATATCATTGACATGTGTATCAACCTTGTGATCTCCATAATTCCACGACTTTTCCTTCTTGATTTTGCAATATCAATATTAAGGAATGTATATTCCACTACAGTACAGAGATTGTCATGACCCACAACCGAATTTAACCTATCTGTATGATTTTGCAATGAGGGAGAAAACAGGAAGACCTAGAGGAAACCCAGGCAAATATGGAGAGAACATACAAACTCTATACAGATGTTGCCATTGGACAGATTCAAACCAGAGGCCCTGGGCACTCAATTGTGTCTGCGTCCCCAGGACACAGAGAATTTAGCAATATAAAGAGGAGGCACAGACAAGAAACACTATATATAAAAAGGGCACAGACTAGAGCAGGGGTGCACAACCCACGACCCCGCGTGCGATCATCTGTGTTTCTGCCCAGAGCGTCGCACAGCCCTGGATTACAGCACCTGCTCCTGCACTGTAGCAGGAGCAGGATGGGTCCTGGATGTCAATAACAGCGGAGGAACCGAGGAGAAGGCAGACGCGGTTTATCAGCGCTTCTGCCTTCTCCTCAAAGAACGCTATGCCAGGTGTCTTAGGGGGGCAGAGGAGCGCAGAGCTGCAGGGTTAGTAGACGCTGCACACTGCGGTTTTTGTCCAGCCGACTCTTGGCATGTGTCTACGGTCGGTCCCCATTATTGTCCTTCAATGCTCCACACCAGTGTCTTTGACCCCCATAGGTCAGCTCTCAACCACACCTGGACTACTCCAAGAAGTAGTGGCCTGATGGCTCCCCTGCAGCAAAGTCCAGATCCATGTACAGGGGTTAAAAGGTGAATACCACTGGACTGCCAAGATAACGCCCCTGGGTGTAGCTCAAAGTCAAACTGGTTGGATGACACACTGGTTCCACAACCCACACCCACTCCCTTAACATCTAGACTTCTTGCTGGATACTAAATATTCTCCAATAAATGCAGGCAGTGATGAGTAGATCAGCAGACTGGCACAGTACTGATGAAAGCCTGACATCAACTCTTTTCTCAAATGTTGGCTTTGCAGCCAAATGCCTCTTAGCAACTATTTGCTTGGACAACATAACTGGAGGAGAAGAAAGGAATATCAAAGGGTAAAATGTGGCTGAAGTTCACATTTCCACATCATTTACTGTACTCAGTCTCATAACTGGCTGCATGATTTCCTGGTGCTAATTTTATGTGTCACCTTCCAGCCATCAGACACGCATAGTCGCTTTTTTAATCAAAGTAACAAGAGTTGATTCCCAGTTATTCTGTTTTCTTAGAGCATATGGAGATGATTAACTTTTACACTTTATTCTCAAATCCACCTGTGTGAAAAACTGCTAATAGTTGTAGAAATGAGCTCCTTGCATGAGTTCATTACCATAAATGATTTCCTTCATTATGAGGTTATTATAGGAATGCAATTGTACTTACTCTTACATCACATGTACTGATAGTGAAAATATAATCACTCTTTTACATGGGCTGATGTTTATCTGCCTGATCATTGCCACATGTAAACATGTTCCCAATCACGTAACAAAAATCTATTCATGTAAAGGGACCCTAAAGACACTCATACACAGTAGAGTATCATTGTATGGCATTGTATGGGGAGGTCTTGAATCTTCCCCGACATGATGACCAGCACCGGCAATTTTGTTCTGCCAGGAGATAAACCACCAAAGGTGTCTGGTCGCAGCTTTCTTCTCTCTTTCCATTGACAATGCCAAAACCAAGCATGTATGTGGGAGTGGGGATAGAGACTGTTGGGTTTGAACATGCCTGTTCCTTTTCTTCTCAGCGGAGAAAATCCACTGCCAGAGGTGTCTCACAGCAGCCTTTTCCCTTCTGGCCATTGAGAACACATGCACGCTCAGCTTCCTCTTCCCTCCCCCCATCGAAAACACATGCATGCTTGGCCGAACAGAGAGCGCATGTGTATGTGGGAGTCAGAAGAGACAGATGTCAACTGAGGAAACCCATCTTTCCCGAGGGCTGATTTTAACGAGTGCAGTATATAACTGGAGCCTTCTCTCTGTGAATTTATTTCAGGCCATTTGACACAAATAGAGGAGTCATAACAGAGTAGGGTCCCATCTGAAAGAGGTCACTTTACCGTGGTATTTGGGAACAAATGATTTTGATCAAAATATATTTACTAATTACTGCATTTATCTTCATAAAAAGTAGGCAGTGATTCAGTAAAAATACAACATACTGTATACAAAACATGCATGTTATGCAAGCGGGTGTGGACCCACTGCGCCACTGAGTGGCTACATCCCTGGAGGGGCGTGACTAAGTAACTACCTGGTCTTCACTAGAGCCTCTGATGGTGAGGATAGGCTTGGGCCATTAGGGTAGTTACCAGGTGCCACTCCAGAGCAGTCTCTGGGTCCGTGGCAGCTGAGCAGGGGGTCAGAGATACCGGTGCAAGCGCTGAGGGGAAAGATGTAGTCAGGAAGTCCGGAGTCAGGGCAAGCAGCGATCAAGCAAAGTCTGTAATCGAAGTCCAAGGTCAAGGCAGGCAAAAAGACAACGAAAATCGTAAAATCAAGAAGCAGGGTTCGGTACACAGAAAATCAGAGACTAACAAAACACCTTCACACTAGAAACTAGTCAAGCTAGTGACCAGGATTGCTCAGGCACCTTCCTGGGGCAGGAAGCACCCTTAAATACTTCCTGCAATTCAGCCATAGGCTGGGGAGATATAGGGCGTGTACATGCTGCCTCACAAGGGAGGAGAGACATGCCCGTGCCCGCCCAACAACAGTTCAGGATTCTAACAGGAAGTAAACTCTGACATGGAGTACAGCATGCTGCCCATGCTTGTCAGTACAGTGCCAGGTAGCAGGAGGGAATGAGGGAGCCCATGCCCGCCTGTAGGGCCAGAAGCGCAGACACGGAGCGCTGGGCTTACAATGCATAGAAAATAATTTACAAGAAAAATACTATCACTCCTATAGGCAGTCTGAAATCCGCTATCTTATGAGAGGCTCAAGTGACTCTGTCCCTCCCCTATGCTTTATACTTAGTGGAAGATTTTACCACCATGAAAACCAGACACAAGCTTTGGCCCCAGAGTTCTGGGGCCCCTTTCTCACCACAAGCGGTTGGATTGTAAGAAGGACTAAGGGCAGGACATACTGCCTGTGCAGCCAGTTCAACTGCTCAGGGGCCCGATGGCAGGCCTCCAGCTATAGAACAGTAACTGAAGGAACCAGACTGCACTGCTAAACTGAGAGTGGGGCATAGCGGTCTGACAGGGGTGGAGCCTGTGAAATGGGGCAGTGCTTAGCAGTGTGGAGGGTGGAGCTTAGCTGTGCGAGAGGGGCCTCAAAAATGTCAAATCTGTCCCTGTTTACACTGCTGTTATACATCTCTAGATTGGGAGCTATATATGAGCATATGCTCAACAGGAAGATTATTACAGACTGAGGGGAAGGGGCCTAACTAAAAGGGGAGGTGGCTAGCAATCTGCTTCAGGTTACACTATCTACCTTGTATCTGTGGTGTGTAGGTCTATGGTTTTGTTCAGGTCTTCTGTACAAAAGGCCCAGGATCGATCAAGGTTACTTCTTCCAAGCCTCTCAGTAAATAGTTAATAAAAAATAGCCTAGAAATATGACTAAGCATGAACAGGAATGTCCGATTAGCTTATCTATAAAAAATTCATTTATTTTGTTTCATTACGTCCAAAACCCTACTTGTTCTGGTGCAATCTCAGAAATGACAAAGCCCTTGTTATTAACAAGTCAGATGAGCAGCAGAGAAAAAAACATACATCTTGTATTATGCGGAGACTAATCTTCCAGCCATTTTTTGCATGTCAAATCAAGTGACACTTACTATTTGCTCTATCAAACAAAGCACCGCTACCCTGGCAAGGCTTCAACGGATATGCAAATGGATTTAGCGCAGCTGAGAAAAGAGTTATACAGCAAATCATCGGGACTTCTCCAAACACACCGAAAGAGAAATGTGCTGCTAAAGGAACAGATGTTATGACAGACGATCTTATAAACACACTGTACCGTGTATTAAATCCTGCAATGGTGAACCCACCACAGTCAGGGATGTCAATCGTCCAGAAATTTCTGGACAGTCCGTAAAAAATAGGCAACATTTTTCCTGTGTCCGTGAAAAAAATTACATGTGTTTGTGATTTTTTTTTAAGGCTGGTGGTAAATTATTTTTGTGGTAATTATCATCATTTCACAGCTCACAGTAAGGGCTCATGCACACAAACATATTTTCTTTCCGTGTTTGTTCCGTTTTCTTTTTGTGGACCGAATTCGAAACCATTCATTACAAAAAATACGTTTCCGTTTCGCAAAAATAGAGAACATGTCCTATTATTGTCCACACTATGGACAAGGATAGGACTGTTCTATTAGGGGCCAGCTGTTCTGTTCCGCAAAATACAGAATGCTCACGGACATCATCCGGATTTTTAGCGGATCTATGTTTTGCGGATCGCAAACTACATATGGTTGTTTGCATGAGCCCTAAATGCTAGTAATGAGGTGTTATTATTACTATATTATTATGATATTATTATCAGTATATTGAGCTATAGATTGGTGTTACTTATAATTTTTATAATTCATTATAGTTTTCCAATATGTCTGTAAAAAATGTTGGTTGTCCGTGATTTTGGGATAAGTTGTCCCGAAAAAAAGAAAAATTCTGGTTGGCAACCCTGCCCACAGTGCAGAATACGAACAGGCAAAATGACTAGTCAAAGTCAAAAAAAATGACTCCGCACTGAAATAGCGTGCACAGCCACAAAAACCTTTTAACGCGTAATTCGCTTTATTTTCAGTAGCTGTCCCTTATTCTAAGATCTTAAATATATCCTGAGATATGCGTCCTTCTCATCTTTTAAAAAATGATGTGCCGCTTCACATTGTCCAGTTGTAAACTTTTGAACGCCCCATAAAAGCATTCAATGAAAGGCAGAAAACTTACATGAGAACATTTTCTTTGTGTGGCCGTAATGAGGTTATTTATGGCAGATCGAGGTAACCTTGTAAGGAAGATTAAAGGTTTTTATAATAAAAGAAAGCACAGACTAAGGAGCCGGAGTCCCTCCAAAAGCAATGACTCTCAGGACTGGATTAATTACCAAAGCAACCGTTAAAACTTCAAGAAGATTGCTTGTAAACCTCCAGCAATAGCTATAAACTATATTCCTTGCCATATAGCTGACCATATGTTGAGGCTCAGCAGTTCTGATAGCAAGGGCCAGGCACAATGTAACCCCGCTGTCTATCCTGCCTTCATAAAGCAGAGGGCAGTCAGCCAATCAACCACTATCTTATTGATGTCCACTTGGAACGCAGGAGTCAAGCAAAGTGATTGTCACCATATTTCACTCCTAATGTTTGGCCATTGAAGCTGAGTGTAGAGAGATTGCTGCACTAGATGTGGTCCTAATCTGACCAGTGGATTAGGACACCAATGCATACTGATGGACAATGATCTGATGACAATGTCCACACTTCTACCCACACCAGGAAAAAATTACAAACTATTCCTAACAATGGTTACCACCCACTTGGCGTTGCAGACAGTTTTTGTTTTTCCCTCCTCACCTTTCAAGAGACATTACTTGTATTTTTCTATAGTTTTATTTTAATTACAATTTTGTCATTGTTTTTTGGGGTTTTGTGTTTCCAGCATTCACTGTGCGATGAAGCGACATTTTACCTTTATTGTGTGGGGAAATACGATTACAGTGATAACAAATGTCCATAGTTTTGTCATGTTTTACTACTTTTGAAAATTGCAAATCTTAAGATAAAACATTTGGCTTTGTGTTACGATATTCTGCCACCCAGAACTTTATTTTTCAGTCACTGGAGATATGTGAGAGTTTGTCTTTCCAAGTTAACTGTAGTTTTTATTGGTACATACAACTTAGACATCTTAGGTTCCTAACTTTCCTTCCCTTCCTGGTGCTCCAACATTGTTGCTGCTACCCCCAATACTGTGCCCGCTTTGCTCCTCAATGCCCCCAGATACTATACTGCAGAAATAACAGTACCATACAGACAGTCCCCCCATAGTAATACAAAAGTCCCTCCAACAGTAATAATTCTCTCCCAGAGTGCCCTCATTAGTAATAGTGCCCTCTACAGTGCCCCCAATAGCCATGTCCATGGTAGCAATGTCCTTCATATTGTGTCCAATAATAATAATGCCCCACAGTACCCTCAGTAGTAATAAAGACCCCTATACTGCCCCTAGGGAAAACAAGACCCCTCTATAAGACACCCCTTTAGAGCCTCCAGTAGTAATAAGCACAATTTATAAGGCACTCTATAGAACTCATAGTAGTAATAAGGCCCCCTATAGAGTCCCCAGTAGTTAATATGCAGCTTGTAGTAGCCCCAGTAATTATAATGTCCCCCTGTAGTGCCCCCAGTAGTTATAATGCCCCTATGTAGTTATAATGCCCCCTGGCTGTGAGCCTTATAGTTATAATGACCCTGCATTGTCTCCTGTAGTGCCCCCCAGTATTTATAATGCCTTCAGTATTTATAATGCTCCCCTTCTTGTACCGCAGTATTTATAAGGCCCCTCTAGGTTCCCCCATGTAGTTCTAATGCCCCCTGCAGTTATAAACCCCCTGTATTATAATGCCCCCTGTAGTGCAAGTATGTATAATGTCCCCCTTATTATAATATCCTTGTACTGCAAGTATGTATCATGCCCCCCTGTAGTGCCCCTTGTGTTATAACACCCACTGAAGTGCTAGTGGCTTGAGTTGCCACATCCCGGCAACTCGTGACAGCCTGCACCGTTCTCCTGCTTCAGAGGCTTCAGGCTCTCATGCACCACTGTAAACTGCCGCCCCCCTCAGAGAAAGGTCAGTCACCACTTTAGGCAAGATACTCACCTCGCCTCATGGCAGATGTGGCCTTGGCCGATACCAATTATGTTAATTTTTTTTATTGTTTCTATTTTCTTAAATGGATGGGAAAATGTTTATTTTCAACTTTTAATAGTTGCGTGTGTTTTTTTTGTGATGCAATTGCTTGATCACTTACAGTATACGGCATCGTCATGCAATTGTACCCTGCCTCAGGGAGGACAGCGGGAAGGGAGGGGGTAGTGGGGGGATCCCTCTGTCTAACCCCTCCGATGCCATAGTTGCTATTGACTGCAGCATCTAGGGGCTTTAACATCTGGGATCAGAGGTGTCAACTGCATACATGTCACAGATTTGAAAGGTTTTCTTTTTTTGCTATAGATAAAGCTTATTATTGTATAATAAAAACTTTCTGCAACTTCCTAATATACTTACTGATCTAATTAGTCTGCTTGTGGCATTGAATAGAATCATTCTTGTTTCTATCTAGAATTCCTTCTTACACAAGTGCACCATTTCTCATGATATATTGGGTATATTGTAATGTTATATACATGTGCCAGCAGAACTAGGTCAGGACAGGTTTTTCACCTCCAAACCCAGTTTTACTCGAGCATGTTTGGTCTGGGAAACAAAGAATATTTTTTGTATAATGAAAGTCTCTATTTAATCTATCAATTCCTAAATCTCGGCTTGTTTGTATTAAGTAGAAACCTTTACTACATATGACATAACCAGAGATGAGCGAAGTTTTGAAAAATTAGGTTCGGGCGATTTGCCGAACTTCGTCAAGAAATTTGATTCGTTCCGAATTAATTAATCACAAATCGAGATAAATCTGGGATACCCAGGCCCCTCTTCCTAATTATATTCATCCCACTTGGTGGCCCAATCTCAGTGTGAAAGCTTGAAACTTAAACTGCAGGGACAGTGCAGGGAGGGTGTATCACTGTGTGCATAACGTCCTACTGCACCCACATTCATAGTTAATCCATTCTGTAGGTACTGTGCCATCAGTATTACAGGCAGTTGTAATATATCACTGTCTACATCACTGTGCAGGGCACCAAGATTCATAGCTAATCCCTTCTGTTAGCTGTCGAATTACTGTGCGTCAGGTCAATATAAGGCCTCATACACACAACCGTATGTATTTTGCGGGCTGCAAAAATATGGATGACATGCGTGTGTATTCTGTATTCTGTGGAACGGAACAGCTGGCCCATAATAGAACAGTACTATCCATGTCTGTAATGCGGACAATAATAGGACATGTTCGATTTTTTTGAGGGGCGGAAATACGGACATACAGAAACGGAATGCACACGGAGTACCTTCCTTTTATTTTTGCGGACCCAGTGAAATGAATGGTTCCGTATACGTTCCGCAAAAAAAACGTAACGGACACGGAAAGAAAATACGTTCGTGTGCATGAGACCTAAGAATCAGGTCTAATTTATTGCCGTTGACTTAACTGTGCAGTGCACCAAGATTCAAGTAGTTGGCAGCAGTGGCAGTAATGGTGTGCACCAAGATTCATAGCTATTCCGTTCTGTTAAACAAAAAGAAAAGCATACAGCACTCTTTAGTGCACCAAAAAAAAAAAAAAAAGTGCACGCCCCTACAGGAGCTGTGGCTCCTTAAAGTAGTGGTGAAAAAAGAGGTTCTTTTAATCCATGTTGTGGCAGTCCAAACACATGCTTTTTAACCTCTTCTGTTAGCTGTAGATTTACTGTGCATCTGTTTTACAGGTCAATGTTCGCGTCAGGTCTAATTTATCGCTGTTGACTTAAGGCTACTTTAGTGTTTTTTGCAGGTCCGTCATGGATCTGCAAAAACGCTTCCGTTACAATAATACAACAGCATGCATCCGTCATGAAGGGATCCAGTTGTATTATGTACTATAGCCATGACGGATCCGTCTTGAACACCATTGAAAGTCAATAGGGGACGGATCCATTTTCTATTGTGTCAGAGAAAACGTATATCTGTTACCAATGACTTATATTGTGTGTCAGGACGGATCCGTCTTGCTCCGCACCACATCGCGGACAGAAAAACGCTGCTCGCAGCGTTTTTCTTTCAGCGATGGGAGCGCAACCAAACGGAATGAAATGCATTTCGGTGCATTCCGTTTCGTTCAGTTTTATCCCCATTGACAATGAATGGGGACAAAACTGAAGCGTTTTCTTCCACTATTGAGATCCTATGACGGATCTCAATAGCGGAATTGAAAACACTAATGTGAAAGTAGCCTAACCATGCAGTGTCCCAAGATTCAAGTAGTGGCACCATGACAAAGTGGTGACAGTGGCGGCACCAATAGCAGTGGCATTAACGGTCACAAAAGTGGCCCCATGACAGAGTGGGAACAGTGGCAACAGCAGTGGCAGGAACCATGACAATAATGGCCCTATGACAGAGTGTTGACGGTGGCAGCAGCAGTAGCAGTAACTCTGTCAAAAACGGGCCCATGACAGAGTGGGGACAGTGGTGGCAGCAGCAGCAGCAGTGGCAGTAACCGTGACAATTAGAGATGAGTGAATATCTCAAAAATTCGATTCAACTGGTTCACCAAATTTTCTGAAAAGATTTGATTTCATCAGAATTTATTTGCGGCGAATCGCGTAAAAAAAAAAGCTATTTCCTGGCTGCAGAGAGCCTGTATAGTGGTGTAGAACACTGTGCCTTGCAGTAACACACATCGGGAGTCTACTGTGGTAGTGAAATAATACTGTGAGTCAGTATGACACGCACATGACAAGCGTCGCTCTTAGGCCCCTTTCACACGGGCGAGTATTCCGCTCGGGTGCAATGCGTGAGGTGAACGCATTGCACCCGCACTGAATCCGGACCCATTCATTTCTATGGGGCTGTGCACATGAGCGTTGATTTTCACGCATCACTTCTGCGTTGCGTGTAAATCGCAGCAAGCTCTATATTGTGTGATTTCCACGCAACGCAGGCCCCATAGAAGTGAATTGGGGGGCTGCATGACAATCGCAAGCATCCGCAAGCAAGTGCGGATGCGGTGCGATTTTCACGCACAGTTGCTAGGAGACGATCGGGATGGGGACCCGATCATTTTATTATTTTCCCTTATAACATGGTTATAAAGGAAAATAATAGCATTCTGAATACAGAATGCATAGTACAATAGTGCTGGAGGGGTTAAAAAAATATATATAAATAATTTAACTCACCTTAATCAACTTGCTCGCGCAGCCCAGCTTCTCTTCTGTCTCCTTCTTTGCTGATTGCAGGAAAAGGACCTGTGGTGACGTCACTCCGGTCATCACATGATCCATCACATGATCCATTACCATGGTAAAAGATCATGTGATGGACCATGTGATGACCGGAGTGACGTCACCACAGGTCCTTTTCCTGCAATCAGCAAAGAAGAAGAAGAGAAGAGATGCCGGGCTGCGCGAGCAAGTGGATTAAGGTGAGTTAAATTTTTATTTTATTTTTTTAACCCCTCCAGCACTATTCTACTATGCATTCTGTATTAAGAATGCTATTATTTTCCCTTATAACAATGTTATAAGGGAAAATAATACAATCTACACAACCCCCGATCCCAAACCCGAACTTCTGTGAAGAAGTTCGGGTTTGGGTACCAAACATGCCGATTTTTCTCACGCGCGTGCAAAACGCATTACAATGTTTTGCACTCGCGTGGAAAAATCGTGCATTTTCCCGCAACGCACCCGCCTCTTATCCGGGCCAAAAATATGACACCCGTGTGAAAGAGGCCTTAGAATCACTGAACACTTCACTTATTTGGGCAGTGTGGGGACTCGCTCTGGAAGACAGGAATAGCGGACGCAGTATAAAGGCAACAACAAGTTCTTTGGATCAAACAGTTCAGTGTTTTATTCACACTTTAGGCAAGTGACAAAACAAACAGTCATATTCAAACAAAAAGTCACCTTGCGGTGTTGGTGATATCTCACACCACGTGGTAATTCTGCCTCAAAGAGTCCTTGCTGATAGCAGCACCAACCTGTTTTTACACCAAACAGGTAGCAAACCTTCATTTAGACACAAGGCTCCCAGATCCCAACACAGAGACCTGGCTTCTGAGCCCAGCTGCCTATTTAAGGACAGCCAGGTGCTGCCAAAACCCTGACCGGTATTGAAAATACGGTCCGGTATTTGACCTCACCCGGCTGTAAATGAGCCCAGCAGCACATGCTGGGAGAAAAATTTCCCAGACCAAACCTCTCACTGTGTCACAGCAGTTACGGGCCAAAACTGACCAAATAACTCAAGTGTGAACTTAGCCTTACAGGTCGTTGTTAGCGCCAGGTATAAAGGACCGTGCAGAGGCCCAAGATCCTACTGTACCGTGGAAGAGCACACTCCTTTTACACCGTCGTCAGCTGATTCCACATAGATATCTACAGAACCCGTTCTATTAAACGCTTATATAAGTAGAGCCCCCCTGACAGAGTGGAGAGGGTGTCAGCAGTAAGTTTGTGTTTACGTTACTGATTATTTTGCCCTTCCTCTGTCAGAACAATAACCCCCCAAAAAACGAATCCTGTCTGTTGACCATCCACCTTCACTCGGTCAGCATTTGGTCAGTGATCCATCAGTATTGCTAAAGCCCAAAAAAAACAGGAGTGGATCCAAAACAGAAATGACATGTGAATGGAATATTTGCATGTCTTGTGTGTTTTGTACTCACTCCTGCTTTTGGCTACCAAATCATAAGCCAATTCTGATGGGACCATACAGGCCTTACAGCTGTTACACAGACAGGATCCATTGTGCGTCTCATTTTTCCTTCCTTCTGACAGATCAGAAGAAGAGTCAAATAAATGATGCCAAAAAGGCAAAATAGTGGCCCAGTCATGGAGTGGGGAGGGTGGGAGAACAGCTTGAGAAGTCCAAAGAGTGACCCAATGACATAGTGTTGAGGTAGCAGCAGCATGAGGAGACCACAGAGTGGCCCAGTGACATAGTGGAGAGGTGGCAGCAGCAGCAAAATGAGGAGACCACAGAGTGGCCCATTTACATAGTGCTGAGGTGGCAGCAGCATGAGGAAGCCACAGAGTGGCCCAGTGATATAGTGTTGAGTTAGCAGCAGCAGCATGAGGAGGCCACAGACCGGCAAGGTGACATAGTGTGGAGGTGGCAGCAGCATGAAAGTGACATAGTGTTGAGTTAGCAGCAGCATGAGGAGGCCACAGAGTGGCAAGGTGATATAGTGTGAAGGTGGCAGCAGCTGCAGCATGAGGAGGCCTCAGACTGACAAGATGACATAGTGTGGAGGTGGCAGCAGCAGCATGAGGAGGCCACAGAGTGGCAAGGTGACATAGTGTGGAGGTGGCAGCAACAGCAGCAGCATGAGGAGGCCACAGAGTGGCCCAGTGACAGAGTGTTGATTTAGCAGCAGCATGAGGAGACCAGAGAGTGGCAAGGTGACATAGTGTGGAGGTGGCAGCAGCAGCATGAGGAGGCCACAGAGTGGCACAATGACAGAGTGTGGAAGTGGCAGCAGCATCATGAGGAGACCTAAGTGGTGAGGTGGCAGCAGCATCAGGAGACCACAGAGTGACCCGGTGACAGAGTGGGGAGGTGGGTGGCAATAACAGTACCCGCTGACGATGGTGGGTGTAAGAAGGAGCACTTGGCATCAGATGTGTGGCATCAGGCGGGTGGCAGAATCAGAATAGTAGCTGAGGCAGGTAGCCAGAAGAAACCGGTCTCTTTTGTCAAGGTTTGCGTGAGGCAGCATGGATGATCTAATCTGATGCATTAGGCATTGGTGGGTGGAAATTCTGGCTGATCCACACCTGATTCATCTTGACAAAGGTCAGTCTCTCCACATTTTGGGTGGACAGGCGAGATCTCCTTGGGGTAACTATGGCCCCTGCCGCACTAAACACCCCCTGTGATGCCACACTACTGGCTGGGCAGGACAGCTTTTCCAGGGCAATCTTGCCCAGTTGCGACCACCAATCCAGTTTGGCTGCCCAGTAGTCCAGAAGATCTTCAATGCAGGGTGGCAGGGTGCTGTCCAAGTATGCCACCACCTGCTGGTTCAGGTTCTGCTCCACGTCTAGCTGCTGCTGCTGGTGAGTAGTTTCTTCACTAGGCAGGTTAAGAAAGCTGCTTATCATCGATTCTAGCTGCTGCTGATGGAGCTGGTACTGCTCATACTCCAGCAGCCATGGCAGTGGAGCAAGAGCACAGAAGGCCCCCCTAGTCAGACCTGCGAGAGGATGGACGATGGCACAGATAGGCAGTGGCCAACTGACTACATAGGATGCCTCTATAGTAGTTCAGTTTGTCCTCCCTCTCAGTGGGTGTAAAAAAGGACCCCATTTTGGAACGGTAGCGAGGCTCCAACAGGGTGGAGAGCCAGAAGTCATCCCTCTGCCGAATGGTGACAATTCGGCTGTCACTACGCAAGTGAACATGCATCGGGACATTTGTGCAAGTGACTAGGAGGGACTCCCTGCCTCCATCTCCACTGGATACTGCCATGGTGTGCCTGGGTCATCTGCCTCATCTTCCTCATCTCCCTCTTTCTCCACCGGCTGCTCCTGCTCTTTCTCTCCTGTCACCTGTGTAGAAAAATCACCCATTTCGCTACACATTGCTTGTGTTCCAATCTCCAGTTCATCCCCCACAGGGCTCATTTAGCCGTGAGATATAGGCGCCACGTTTCCAGTCCCCTGACCAGCCAGATGTACCAGCATCTGTTTCGGGATATGAAGCAGTGGAAAGACGTTGTTCATCCCGTAGTCCTGGCGACTGACAAATAACGTGACATCCTCAAAGGGCCTGAGCAAACAGCAGGTGTCCCGCATGAGCTGCCACTGGCTGACATCGAAGTTACACAGAAGAGTACTCCTGTCCGCTTGGATCATCAAGAAATCGTTTATGGTCTTTCTCTGTTCGCATAGTCGGTCCAACATATGGAGGGTGGAATTCCAAAGGGTGGAAACGTCGCATATCAGCCTATGTTGGGGGACCCCGTTCTGCCGCTGCAGCTCAAGGAGGGGGTGCTTGGCGTTGTTCGAGTGGCTGAAGTGCATGCAAAGTTTCCTGGCCATTTTTAGGATGTCTTGCAGATGGGTGGAAGACTTCAGGAACCGCTTGACAACCAGATTGAACACGTGCGCCATGCAGGGCGCATGGCTCAGCCCTCCTTAACGCAGCACCAACACTATGTTCTTCCCGTTGTCGGTCACCTTGGTTCCAATTTTGAGTTGTCGCAGAGAAAGCCAGGAGTCAATTTCTTGATGAAGGACACGGAGCAGTTCCTCCCCTGTGTGACTCCGCTCGTCCAGGCAAACAAGGTGTAGAACAGCGTGACACCGCCGTGCCCTGCTCATGTGGTATGCTGGAGGAGCACTGTGAATTGTCCCTGCAGTGGAGGCTGAGGACACGGTGGAGGATGAGGAGGTAGAGGCAGATATTGTCGCAGGACCAACGGCGTAAGAACGTGGAGGCGGAAGCGGCGTCACCTGGCCAATTTTCTGGTTTGGCTGGGCAGGAACCACATTTACCCAGTGGGCCGTAAAGGATATATATTGTCCTTGACCGTAGTTACAGCTCCACACGACGGCGCTGCCGTGCACTTTGGCAGACACCGACAGGCTCAAGGACGGGTCCACCTTCTATTCTACATATTTGTGCAGGGTTGGTACTGCCTTTTTGGCAAAGAAATGACGGCTTGGGACTCTCCACTTCGGCTCGGCATAAGCCATCAGTTCTCTGAAAGGTGCATAGTCCACCACTTGGAAAGGGAGGGACTGCAGCACCAGCAACTTGGCCAGGAGCATGTTCAACTTCTGCGCCATTGGATGAGTGCACGCATACTGCTGTCTCTTGGCAATCGCTTCGGTGATCGATTGCTGATGGAATGACTGATGAAGAGTAGGAGGGCGAAGAGAAGGAGGATCAGGATCAGTAGATGATGGGAAGGACAGACAGCTCCCTTCAGCTGAGGTGGTGGAGCCTTGACTGCCTAAAATTGGGTGCGTGCCACTGGGCGATGCAGTGGTTGCTGCGGCAGGCTGGACCACCACATTAGAGCCATGGTTCTCCCAGGCCACTTTATGGTGACATTGCATATGTTGACGCAGGGCCGTGGTGCCAACATTGGCACCCTGGCCATGCTTCATCTTCTGCTCACAGATTCGGCAAATGGCCAAGTTCACCTCCTCTGACGGCTTAACAAAAAACTGCCACACCACCGAGTAGGTGATTTTACCCCCAACACTGCGCACTAACTGACTGCTACCACCCTGCCTCCGTGAACCCCTGCACCACTACTTTCCACCATGCTGACTCCCGGCCACGCTACCGACTTGCTGGCTTTGCCGCTGCCTCACGCGCAAGCTGCCACCCTCTTCTCCTGATGATGATGAAGCCCCTTCATCACCCGGGTCCCAATTGTGATCAGCTACATCATCATCGAGTACTGTCTGCACATCACTGATGTCCTCCTTAACGGTGTCTGAGCCAGGAGACTGACCACTCGCAAAACCAGCTCCCACGCCACTCTTCTCATCACTACTTGCCCGCCTACCGGCAGATGTCTGCTCCGGATCTTGGCTGGGCAGTAGCTGCTGACTGTCCTCTAGTAGCTCGTCCTCGCTATATAGTGGGGCTGAGCCCACAGCATATAATACTTGTCTGGCTGAGGGAACAGAAAAGGACAGAGGCAGGTTAAGGACAGGTGAGGGCACAGGGCCTGCTCCCGGGCCATGCCAACTAAGGGTTGTGTCTGACGAACCCACCGACTCTTGGCTGGGGGTGTCTGATGTCACTTGGGATGAAGTGGATGACCGAGTTAACCATTTAAGAAACGCTGGTTTGCTGGTCAAGACATGACCGCT
This sequence comes from Bufo bufo, assembly GCF_905171765.1. Classification (NCBI taxonomy): domain Eukaryota; kingdom Metazoa; phylum Chordata; class Amphibia; order Anura; family Bufonidae; genus Bufo; species Bufo bufo. The sequence goes on from NC_053394.1 coordinate 147,929,188, forward strand.
AGCTGACACTGGGAGCTCAGGCCTCTGGAAGTGACCCCTGCTGCCACGCCCCTTACTCTGCTGCAACCTGTGCCTGCGCCAGAAACATTTAGGCCTCTGCCCCTCCCCTGTGCAGGGCCTGTCACTTCTCTGTCTGACATACTGTTAGATCTAATAAGTAAATAAAAAGGAAATTAATACAGCCCAAAAAAGTCTGTAATTTTGTCACTTCACCACACAACGGCAAATAATACTTTTTTTGCCACGAATACACGCCAAAAGGGGCTGTAATTTTCTCACTTCACCACACAACGGCTAATAAGCCATTTTTTGCCACTAATACACGACAAAAAAGGCTTTAGAACATATAACTGCACCGCTGAATGGCAAATAATAGTTTTTTTGCTACTAATACACGCCAAAAAGGGCAGCAATTTGCTCACTTCACCACACAACGGCTAATAAGCCCTTTTTTCCCCACTAATACACACCAAAAAAGGCTTTAGAACATATAACTGCACCGCTGAACGGCAAATAATACTTTTTTTTCCCACTAATACACGCCTAAAAGGGCTGTAATTTTCCCACTTTACCACACAACGGCTAATAAGCCCTTTTTTCCCACTAATGCACGCCAAAAAAGTCTTTAGAATATATAGCTGCACTGCTGAATGGCAAATAATACTTTTTTTGCCGCTAATACACGACAAAAAGGGCTGTAATTTTCTCATTTTACCACACAACGGCTAATACGTTTTTTTTCCGACTAATACACGCAAAAAAAAGGCTTTAGAACATATATCTGCACCGCTGAACGGCAAATAATACTTTTTTTTGCCACTAATACGCGCCAAAAAGGGCTGTACTTTTTTCACTTCACCACACAACAGCTAATAAGCTTTTTTCCCCACTAATACACGCCAAAAAATGCTTTAGAATATATAACTGCACCGCTGAACGGCAAATAATACTTTTTTTTTGCCACTAATACACGCCAAAAAAGGGCTGTACTTTTCTCACTTCACCACACAATGCCAAATAATACTTTGTTTTGCCACTAATACACGCCAAAAAAGCTTTAGAACATATAACTGCACCGCTGAACGGCAAATAATACTTTTTTTTTGCCACTAATACACGCCAAAAAGGGCTGTAATTTTCTCACTTCACCACACAACGGCAAATAATACACGCCAAAAAACAGCAGTAACAGTGAAAATAGTGGCCCTATGACAGAGTGGGAATGGTGGAGGAAGCAGTGGCCCCATGACAGAGTGGGTACGGTGGTGGCAGCAGTGGCCCCAATGACAGAGTTGTAACGAAGGCAACTGCAGCAGTGGCAGTAGTGGCCCCATGACAGAGTGGGGATGGTGGTGGCAGCTGCAGCAGTGGCAGTAGTGGCCGAATGACAGGGTGGGGACGGAGGCGGCAGCAGCAGCAGTAGCAGTAACCATGACAATAGTGGCCCCATCACAGAGTGGTCAGTAATTGTAAGCCAAAAAAAGGAGTGGGTCCAAAACAGAGAGAAAATGTAATGTAAATATTTGCATCTCATCTGTGTTTTGGACCCACTCCTGCTTTTGGCTTACAAATTCTGATCAAATACTGACCAAATACCGACCGTGTGAAATAGGCATTACATATGCTCAAAATACCGGATCTTTTTTTTCTGTTCGTCTGACGGTTTTGAAGAAGGAAAAATAAACTATTTTGTCAACATGGACAAAGAGGGACAATAGTGGCCCTATAACAGAGTGGGTCTGGAGGCCAAAGGCAGTGACAGTAACAGGGACAGTAGTATCCCCATGACAGAGTGTGGAGGGGGGACAACAGCAGTGGCATACAGCACAAGATGGTGGCAGATCCCAGTAGTAGTAGAACCCGACAACAGCAGTGCGATAGCAATGCCCAGTGGCATGCATATTCTTTTAAAAAAATGTAATATGTACATATCAGCAGGCCAAGAAGCCCCATTGTAGGAACGGCATTAAAGGCATCAGGCGAGTGGCAGCAGCACGTGGCCAGAATTAGTGGCTCAATTTGCACAATACTCCGGTATGGCAGTACACTACAGTATGATCATTAGTGGCAGAATGATCTATTCTGTGGCATCAGGCACCGGTGTCTGGAAATCCTGGTTGATCCACACCTGATTCGTCTTTATGAAGGTTAGTGTCTCAACATTTTGGGAGGAAAGGTGAGTTCTCTTAGGGGTAACGAAGGCTACTTTCACACTAGCGGCAGGACGGATCCGTCAGGCTGTTCACCCTGTTGGATCCGTCCAGCCGCTATTTCGCCGTGCCGCCGGACTGCAGCTCCGTCCCCATTGACTATAATGGGGACGGGGGCGGAGTCCGGCGCAGCACGGCAGTGCACGTCGAGAGGCCGCTGGACTAAAAGTACTGCATGTCCGACTTTTTAGTCCGGCGGCCTCTCGCTGTGCACTGCCGTGCTGCGCCGGAGCTCTGCGCCCCCGTCCCCATTATAGTCAATGGGGATGGAACAGCAGTCCGGCGAAATAGCGGAAGGACAGATCTGACAGGGTGAACAGCCTGTCGGATCCGTCCTGCCGCTAGTGTGAAAGTACCCTAAGCCCCCACAGTACCATACCTCCCAACTCTTTGGATGGTCAAAGAGGGACACTTATGGTTAAGGCTCCTTTCACATCACCGTTTCTCCTTTCCGTTCTCCGGCTCCGTTGAGGAGCAGGAGAACGGAAAGGACGGATTCTGCAGATAACTGAGACCTAACTGAGCGTAACGGAGCCTAAAGACCCCATAGACTATAACGGGGTCCGTTCGGTGTCCGCTCAGAATATGATTTTTGAGCGGAGACAAAAGTCCCGCATGCATATAGTCTATGGGGTCTTTAGGCTCCGTTACACTCAGTTAGGTCTCAGTTATCTGCAGAATCCGTCCTTTCCGTTCTCCTGCTCCTCAACGGAGCCGGAGAACGGAAAGGAGAAATGGTGATGTGAAAGGAGCCTTATTGTGTGAAAGATCCACTTTTCCAGCATATTTATATACTTCAATAGTTTTTTTTTTACACAATAGCGCAAAAAAATTTGAATATAAAAATTTCTAAAATCCAAATTGCATCAAGTAATGAAATAATATGCAAGGCGGGCTTTAATATATAGATAGGAATGACGGAAACGCATTCTGTATCAGTATTGTAAATATAATCATGCAAATCTTTAGCTCAGATCAAAAAGAGGAACATTTAAGGAGCAAAGAGGGACAGAGTGATTTGGGTCAAAAAGAGGGACCGTCCCTCCAAAAGAGGGACACTTGGGAGGTATGCAGTACTGAACACCCACTCTGATCTCACACAATACTGACCAGGCAGGAAAACATGCCCATGGCAAATTCAGCCACTTCAAGTTTGCATGCCCCAGGGGATCTTGGATCATGGGTGACAGGGTGCAGTCCAAGTATGCCACCACCTGCTGGTTGAGGTTCTGCTGCATGCCTTGCTGCTGGGCTGTTTCTTCAGTAGGTGGCTGAAGAAAACTGCTCATCATAGACTCCAGACTGAAGTTGCTGCATATATAGCTGGAGCTGCTCCTGAACCGCCTCTCCCCCAGGCAGGGCAGTGGAGCTTGAGAGCAAGGGCTCCCCCTAGTCAGACCTTCGGGAGGACGGGCGATGGAGCTCGTAGGCAGAGACCAACAGACTATAGAGCAAGTCTCTGTAGTAGTCCATTTTTGCATCCCTTTGAGAAGGTCTAAAAAATGCGTCCATTTTTGACTGTATTCATCCCTCTGCCGAATCCTGACAATGCAGCTGTCAGTAAGCTTACAACAAAGAATGCATCTGTCCATTTGGGCAAGGGACTCGAAGGGACTCCCTGCCACCATCTCCACTCCAGTCTGTTGGGGTCATCTGCATCGTCTTCATCATCATCCTCTAGCTCCTCATTCTCCTCTCCTGCTGCCTGGGCAGATAAACCACCTAGTTGTGTACAGAATTCCTAGGTGTTTAAGTCCTCCTCCTCATTCTCCTCAGGGCTCAGGTGGCCGTGAGATGTAGGTGCCATGTCTTCTGTCCCTTTGCCAATCAGATTTTTCAGCATCCCCTCCAGGACATGAATTACATCATTCATCCCGTAGTTTTGCCGACTGACAAATAAAGTGGCCTCCTCAAAGGGCCTTAGTAAACAGCACATCATGCATGTGCAGCGTCCCACTAGTGTACGTGGGCACTGCAAAAGCTTATTGTGTCATATGTTATATCATGCTTTATTTCATCCTTATGTGAAATCCCTGTTACCAGGCTGTCAGGTGCACTACACACATTCCACCACTAGATGGGGATAGCACCACAGTATATATAGCTCAGTTCAGGCCTAGTTAGTCAGTTGGTAAAATGTAATAGCTGAGTGTTCAGAGTGTGGGAGTTGAAAAAGGAGATGGGGTGTGGAGCTAGGGGGAAAGAGAGGTCTCCTCTCCTCTCAGCTCTCTCTTGGGCTCCATGGCCCAGAGGAGCCAACTTGTATCTCACTGTCAAGCCAGGAAGATAGGCAGAGGTGAAGTCTGTATTCTACCATTCACTCTTCCGGAGTAGCAAGTGGATTTTGTCAAGTTTATTGTGAAAAAGACAAAGGAAGGACAAAGACATTATTCTGGGCTCTAGGCGCCTTTGTAACCAGGTGAAGGATTTATCAGCTTCCGGCAGCCTCACCGTTATTCTAAGGACAGATAAGATTTCTGTTGCATCGCTTATGTGTAGAATAAAAAAGACTTGAACTACCTCAACTGAGACTGAAGCAAGGCAAAGCTAAATATCAGTGAGTACACAACTACCTACAATAGCCTGAGACATAACTACAGCCTGTCACTGGGATTCATCACATCCAACGTGCATGTGTATCAGAGACTGTTTTATTACTGGATGCACATTGTTATCAAGAAACGGATTACAGTAAAGTTCTCAGTGAACCTCACGTGTTCTACCCCTGCGGACTGGCACGTTGCACATGAGCTGCCACTGCCTAACATGGAAGTTACACCAGGGAGTAGACCTGTCAATCTGCTGCAATAAGAAATCGTTGACCGCCTTCCTCCACTTGTACAGGCGGTCTAACATATGTAGCGTGAAGTTCCAATATGTAGAAAGGTCGCATATCAGGCAATGTTGTGGAGGGGCATTTTATCTTTGCTGTTCAAGGAGGGTGTGTTTTGCAGGGTAAGGGTCCATTCACACATCCGTATTTGTTTTGCGGATTCACGGATCCGCAAAACATGGACACTGGCAATGTGCGTTCCGCATTTTGTGGACCACACATCGCCGGCACTATAATAGAATATGCCTAATCTTGTCCGCAACTGCGGACAAGAATAGGACATGTTCTATTTTTTTGGGGAACGGAAATGCGGACCCGGAAGTGCGGATCCGCATTTCCGGATCCGGGCAGCACATCGTGCAGCCTCATAGAAATAAATGGGTCCGCAACTCCGTTCCGCAAAATGCGGAACAGAATTGTGGACGTTTGAATGGACCCTAAGGGTGGCTGAAGTGCATGCACAGTTTCCTGGACTTTTTTAACAGCTTTTGCAGTTCAGTGAAAGATTTGAGGAACCAGGTGACAACAAGATTGAAGACGTGCGCCATGCAGGGTGCATGGGTTAGCCCTCCCTGACGCAGAGCAGACAAAATGTTCTTACTGTTATCAGTAACCATGGTTCCTATCTCCAGTTGGTGAGGAAACTGTTCAATTTCTTTATTGATGACGCAGAGCAGCTTCTCCTCGGTGTCGCTCAGTTTACCCAGGCTGATCAGGTGCAGAACCGCGCGACAACGCCTAGCTTTGCATAGGGGTATGCTGGAAGACCACTGTGAACTGTTCCTACAATGGAGTGTGAGGACAAGGTGGAGATGAGGAGGCAGAGGAGGACATTGGCGCAGAAATCCCACGATAACAACGAGGAGGCGGTATTGCCATCAACTGGCCAAGTGGTTGGCGTGCCTAGGCTGGAACCGCATTTACCCAGTGGGCTGTGAACGACATATATTGTCTTTGACCATAGTTGCAACTCCATATGTCAGCGCTGGCGTGAACTCTACAGACACCGAGACGCCCAAGGGCTGGCCCACCTTCTGCTCAACGAACGTGTAAAAGGCTGTTAAAGCTCATAATTCCGGCTTGGGACTCTCCACTTTGGCTGGGCATAAGCCATCAGTTCTCTGAAATGTGCAGTCAATTACATGGAAAGGGAGGGACTGTAGTACCAGCAACTTGGCCAGGTGCAAGTTCTGCTTCTGTGCTGAGTGCACACATACTGTTGTCTTTTTGTAATCGCCTCGGTGATCAATGGCTGTCGAAACAAGGTACGAGGAGCAGGAGGAGGAGCATCAGGAGCTATAGACGACATTGAAGTAGATGGGAAGGAACGACAGCTTCCTTCTGCTGGTGTTGCAAAGCCCTAACTGCTGGAGATGAGATGCGGGCCGGTGGGAGATGCATGGTTTTCCCATGTCACTTCATGGTGACACTCCATGTGTTGAAGCATGGCCTTCATGCCAACATTAGCACCCTGGCCACGCCTCACCTTCTGCCCACACATCCTGCATACTGTCACACTAATGTCCCCCAGCAACTTAGTGAAAAATTCCCACATTGCCAAGTATAGCCTGTCTGCCGCTGCTTTTATGAACCCATGCACTGCTAGTGTGTTCCTTACAGGTAGTCTCCTGAGTAGCAGACAGTGTACCCCTCCCGCGTTTGGCTATAGATCTCCCACTGCTTCCAGCCTGCTGTCTCACAGGCACGCTGCCACCCTAACCCCCTGATGATGATGCCCCCTGTTCACCTGGCTTCCATGTGCGATCGGCTACATTGTCATCTACATCGGTTTGATCCTCACTTATGTCACCCTTACCTGTCTCTTGCGCATGTCCCACCCAACTGTCATCATCAGTAGGTGCACGCCTAGAGGAGTCCACAGTGGATCTCTCCTCCAAGTCTGGGCTGGCCTGTAACTGCTGACTGCCCTCAAAAAGCTCATCCTTGCTGAAAAGTGGAGAAGAGCAGTCAGCATACATTACTTGGCTAGCAGAAGGAGCACCAAAAGCAAGAGGCAGGTTCGGGACAGGAGAGGGCACAGAGGCAGTTCCTGGGCCATGCCGACTAAGCGTGGTGTCAGAGGAACTCACAGATTCCTGTCTGTATGAATCTGTTGTCACTTGAAATGATGTTGAAGAGAGAATCAACCATTCCAGTACAGCTGTATTGTTGGTCAAAGCATGGCCGCTGGATGACAGTGGCAGCTCTGGCCTGTTGCCACAGCTGCTGCTGCCACCTCCCTTCTTCTGCTGCTACTTGTGCCGGCTCCAGCAACATTTCTGCCACTGCCCACTCCTTTAGAGGGCCCAGGTGACGGTCTGTTCCCCATAGTGTACAGTAACTGAATCAGTAATATAAAAGATTAAGTATGAATGGGGCAGCATGTGAACAAGAGAAACGCGGCAATATACACTGCGTGCAGAATTATTAGGCAAATGAGTATTTTGACCACATCATCCTCTTTATGCATGTTGTCTTACTCCAAGCTGTATAGGCTCAAAAGCCTACTACCAATTAAGCATATTAGGTGATGTGCATCTCTGTAATGAGAAGGGGTGTGGTCTAATGACATCAACACCCTATATTAGGTGTGCATAATTATTAGGCAACTTCCTTTCCTTTGGCAAAATGGGTCAAAAGAAGGACTTGACAGGCTCGGAAAAGTCAAAAATAGTGAGATATCTTGCAGAGGGATGCAGCACTCTTAAAATTGCAAAGCTTCTGAAGCGTGATCATCGAACAATCAAGCGTTTCATTCAAAATAGTCAACAGGGTCGCAAGAAGCGTGTGGAAAAACCAAGGCGCAAAATAACTGCCCATGAACTGAGAAAAGTCAAGCGTGCAGCTGCCAAGATGCCACTTGCCACCAGTTTGGCCATATTTCAGAGCTGCAACATCACTGGAGTGCCCAAAAGCACAAGGTGTGCAATACTCAGTGACATGGCCAAGGTAAGAAAGGCTGAAAGACGACCACCACTGAACAAGACACACAAGCTGAAACGTCAAGACTGGGCCAAGAAATATCTCAAGACTGATTTTTCTAAGGTTTTATGGACTGATGAAATGAGAGTGAGTCTTGATGGGCCAGATGGATGGGCCCGTGGCTGCATTGGTAAAGGGCAGAGAGCTCCAGTCCGACTCAGACGCCAGCAAGGTGGAGGTGGAGTACTGGTTTGGGCTGGTATCATCAAAGATGAGCTTGTGGGGCCTTTTCGGGTTGAGGATGGAGTCAAGCTCAACTCCCAGTCCTACTGCCAGTTTCTGGAAGACACCTTCTTCAAGCAGTGGTACAGGAAGAAGTCTGCATCCTTCAAGAAAAACATGATTTTCATGCAGGACAATGCTCCATCACACGCGTCCAAGTACTCCACAGCGTGGCTGGCAAGAAAGGGTATAAAAAAAGAAAATCTAATGACATGGCCTCCTTGTTCACCTGATCTGAACCCCATTGAGAACCTGTGGTCCATCATCAAATGTGAGATTTACAAGGAGGGAAAACAGTACACCTCTCTGAACAGTGTCTGGGAGGCTGTGGTTGCTGCTGCACGCAATGTTGATGGTGAACAGATCAAAACACTGACAGAATCCATGGATGGCAGGCTTTTGAGTGTCCTTGCAAAGAAAGGTGGCTATATTGGTCACTGATTTGTTTTTGAATGTCAGAAATGTATATTTGTGAATGTTGAGATGTTATATTGGTTTCACTGGTAAAAATAAATAATTTAAATGGGTATATATTTGTTTTTTGTTAAGTTGCCTAATAATTATGCACAGTAATAGTCACCTGCACACACAGATATCCCCCTAAAATAGCTAAAACTAAAAACAAACTAAAAACTACTTCCAAAAATATTCAGCTTTGATATTAATGAGTTTTTTGGGTTCATTGAGAACATGGTTGTTGTTCAATAATAAAATTAATCCTCAAAAATACAACTTGCCTAATAATTCTGCACTCCCTGTATTAGACCACCTGTTTAGACTGATTCTAACGCACAGTAAGCCTATGTATCACAGAGCAGATTTAGTATGAATGGCACAGCAGGTGAACAAGATAAATGCGGCAATATATTAGACTGCCCTTTAATACCGAGTCTGACGCACAGCTGCCATTTTAGGAAAAAAATGATTTGTTACCACGAAGCGCAAGAAATTCTGATTTGTTGCGAATCAAATGTTTTTCAAACTTCGGATGCTTCGATTCGCTCAACACTAGACATAATCATGAACAGATTCTATAGCCTAGGAGTAAATAATACAAGCCCTAATGAATGACAGCAAACAAAGGTCTTGAAAACCATTAGGAGCTGTCGCAGATGGTATACAATTTAAATTGTTACATTTTTTATTACACAGAAAAAAACTAGAATGTATTTGCTAAAACTGTAATACCCCTGTAAGGTGTCAGGCAAACAGCAGAGCCATAGGCACCAAGCAACTGGTAGACGGGATTAGGGATTTTTGGAAGAACATAATACAAACTGTCAGAGGCATCAAAGGCATTTTGCAATCATAGAAACGGAGGCCAGAGGTCGAGGAGCCTGATGTCATAAACCTCCAACATTCCCTGACGGTCTTTTTATGACTCTCCTAATCCACATTTAATCTGTTATATGGTTCTCATGATATAACAGGATAGTTGCATATTTTAAAGAACAATTGTTGCGCGAGATCGGGAACTGGTTGAAAATGATGATTGTAAAGTAATTGCTTCCTATGCAGAAAACAGGGACCAGCAAATGAATACAAAGTGTCACAGAGAGAATAGTATATTGTTATCTTCACATAATCAGAAAAGTGAAACATCCAGGAGGAAAATGACCCCAAATGATCTGCTGTTTAAATCAAGTTTTTATGTCAAACTGATTTTTCTAAAATTTTGGGTCATTCTTGTTTTAATTTTCCATGCCACTATCTAAAAGAAAAAATAATCCTTAAATCTTGCAATTGCACCCTGACCATTGAGCCTCACAGTAGGCTGACACTTCCTACTCTGTAGCGATCACTTCTCAGCAGTCATCTCATTATTGTTACATGCACGATTACAATGACAGATAGCACCTATACATAGATAACACGGGATCCACCAATCACAGTAGGTGATGCCACACCTTATCTACTCTCTGCCTGCACAATGATCTCTGCACAAATCACAGAAAATTCTCTGATAGAAAAAAAATCGGAAGAACAAAATCTAATCGATGCCCTACTTAGTTATTGTATCCAAGAAATTATAGGTGTGGAGCTCGACATTAAATTTGCTGCACGCATATGAAAATATCGCAAAAAATACAATCCACTGCCAATTTACCCATTTTCCTAATACATAAACTGCAATGCATCCATTGTTGTTTATGTTATTACTGTACTTCTTGTACCTTACTATGTGTGGGATGTACGACTGGACAGCTTAGCATCTCTATAAGGAGACATCTCTACGTGTGTTTTACAGGGAGCTGAATGTGTCACTGCCCCTTTAATAGGGAGTGATCCCCGCACGAGTTACTGATTCTTGACATTTTCTGGATGTTTCAGTTAAATAATTGCATTCCCTGTTAAATGAATCACAGATATGACATTATATGACATTAATGATCGCAGAGCTGTTTTCTGATTTTGCCATTTTTTGGGTGTATTTATCTTCATATTCATTATTTTACTAGTTTGTGAATTCCTTATTGCTGATATTGGGAGGATGAATGTGGTCATTATATTTGGATCCGGTCCATTTATTTATATGTTACTCATTCTTAGTGATGGTCCACCTACCTATGCAGCACGTGGGATAGCTATATCTAGAGTCTTTTAGTTGCACAATCGTACGCCATGAGGAAGGACCGCTTTGTTTAGATCCAAAATGCGTTGGCTGTTTTAAAGTACTGTGTTGTCCTGACCCAGATGATCCAGTAAAGGTCCCTGATGTCCTCTGTTTAGGTTGCTAAAGCTGTATTCATAAGGTGAGATCATTATGTGGAAACTAAAGGCCTCGTTCAGATGGTCGTAATACATCTAGTGTCCCAAACTCATCGCATCACCATTAGGCCCGTGGTCAAGCTTAGAGTTGTGGCTGTAATATGAATGCTAAACTGCAGCCACATTACAGTCATCTAAACGGAGCCTTACCTTTAGCGCTGATCACCGTCCTTATCATCTCTGACACATATGCAGGGTTTGTTACAGTGTATCAGATTTCTTTCTTGTGATGTGCCTTGCAGATTCATGAATATATCATAAAACATAGTAATTGGTTACGGTTTAAGCCCTGGGTATGAGGGTCCCTATACTGGGCGGTCCTTTACATAAGGGCCCATTTCCACTGGGTGGTATCACTGTGCAATGATCAGGAAGAAATGTTCATACAAACGTTTGTATCATTCATCCATTGCCCACTTGGTAGCCGCATTAGCATGCAGTAATCATCAGGGCAGTGTGGGGATGAATGATCGTAATTATGATCATTCCTCCCCATAGAGTTTTGTTGTTTTTCGGCAGCACATCACTGTTTACACAGACAGACAATTTATTGTTGATGCCGGATCACCCAACAAAGAAGTCTTTTGTTATGGGGAATGAGTGTTCATGCAAATGTTCATTCCCACAGTTCTGCAAGTTGAGTAAAAAGTTATGCTACATTTGTTTCTCTGTATTGAGCTCTTATGATTGGTCATAATGACTTAGGCCGGGTTCACATCACCGGTTCATTTTCCATTCTTCTGATCCGTCGGAAGAACAGAAAGCAAAACAAAAAAAACGGATCTTTTATTTTGAGCATCCGTTATGCTTATTTTGCATCCGTTTTAGCCATTTCCATCTGAGATCTGTTATTGTAGACCGAAAAAAAAGTACTTTGTGGAGTATTTTTCTTTTCGTATCGGATCTTAGACAGAAATGACTAAAACGGATGCAAAGTGAGCATAACTGAGCCTAACGGACGCTCAAAATAAATGATTGTTTATTGTTTTATATTTTTTTGTACTTCTGAGACATCAGAAAACGAAACAGTAATGTGAACCTGGCCTTACAAAGCTAAATATTCCTCATACCCCAGTGTAACAAAGGCTGAGAAGAAACCTGTATCAACCAACATGCAAACTAAAAAGAGGCGAATAGAATTAGTGTCAGTTGTTAAGGATTATCCCGACTACTATGTGTTGGGATTTTCTAAGTGTCTGCACCTGTATCCATAACCTGCAATTTCTTTATCACTTTATCTGAGTCTTTTATTCCAGCCTGCACCCGGCTCAGGTTTCCCTTTGTATCAGGAAAGTGCATTTCTTGTGCCGCTCGGAGCCATTGTTACCTGGCTGAGCTGAAACAATGTATATGCATATTGAGCAGCAGGAGATTACTTAGGTTTGCTTATTTTTAGCCGTTGTAATATGACCTGTATCATTTTGGGGTGTTTACATAGAAAATATAGGGATAGCGTGGATCCCATTTCCTGTTTTACAAGTGTTTCCATTCTGCTATGAAACTAGACTCTCCTGTAATTATCTAGACTGCAAGCTCCGTACAAACCATGTGACTGATGATAACATCTGGTAGTCTGCAATATGGAGTCAAAGTTGTTGTTAGGGCCCCTGCATACTAATTTGCAATGTGTCTTTTTTCTTTTTGAACAGCTCCACTGTCTGCTGTGTTTCTTTGCTGCCTTTTTTCAGGCGTTTTAGGGTACTTTCACACTTGCGGCAGAGAGATCCGGCAGGCAGTTCCGTCGCCGAAACTGCCTGCGGGATCAGGCAAAACGTATGCCAACTGATGGCATTAGTAAGACTGATCAAAAAATGCATTGAAATGCTGGATCCGTCTTTCCGGTGTCATCCGGCAAAACGGATCCGGCATTTATTTTTTTCACCTTCCGGTATTCCGGTATTCTGAATGCGGGATCCGGCACTAATACATTCCTATGGGAAAAAATGCCCGATCCAGCATTCAGGCAAGTCTTCCGTTTTTTTTCCGCCGGAGATAAAACCATAGCATGCTACGGTTTTCTCTGAAAATGACTGAACTCTAGACATCCTGATGCATCCTGAACGGATTACTCTCCATTCAGAATGCATGGGGATAAAACTGATCAGTTCTTTTCCGGTATAGAGCCCCTGTGACGGAACTCAATGCCGGAAAAGAAAAACGCTAGTGTGAAAGTACCCTTATGCAAACAGTTGGTTTATTTTGCACCAGAATAGGGTGCCTGAGCTATTTTAAGTCTAAGAAATGTCAAGTCTAAGAAAACTTTCACACAACCGTATTTTGAAGTCCGCAAAACGCAGATATGCAAAATACGGATGAGCGTCCGTGTTGTATCATTTTTTTTTTACGAATTCATTGACTTCAATGGGTCCATGGTCCTCATTTGCAGCCAAGAATATCTGTATATTTTGTGGAACGGACATATGGATGAGGAAAGAACGCAGATGTCATGCTCACCTTTCCGTTCCCCTGCCACTCCTGGCAGTTCAACCAGTCAGTGGTCGCAGTTAGTGATGAGCGAAGTGAGCTTCAGATGCTACATCTGAAGTCGCTTCGTTCAAAACTTCACATTAAAGCTGTACGGAGGTCAGTCTCCATACTGCATTCAAATGTACGGGCTCCAATGAGCCGAAGTCAGTTATTCGCAAAGTTGCGCGAGACTTCGTGAATGACTTCGGTAGTTCATTTTTAAAGTGTAAAGCCACTTTAAAACCTTGGCATCGAATTTGGCTTTAGTCGGAACCCGAAGCCGAGTCCGGTTCCAAGTTTTAAAGTGGTTTTCCACTTACCGAAGTTATTCAACGAAGTCTCACGCGACTTTGCGAATAACTGACTTTGGTTCATCGGAGCCTGTACATTTTACTGCAGTATGGAGACTAATCTCCGTACAGCATTAGGCCTCTTTCACACTACCGTATGGCTATTTCAGTGTTTTGCGGTCCGTTTTTCACGGATCCGTTGTTCCGTTTTTTTGTTTCCGTTGTGTTTCTGTTTCCGCTCCGTTTTTCCATATGGCATATACAGTATACAGTAATTACATAGAAAAATTGGGCTGGGCATAACATTTTCAATAGATGGTTCTGCAAAAACGGATACGGAAGACATACGGATGCATTTCCGTATGTGTTCCATTTTTGTTGCGGACCCATTGACTTGAGCCACGGAACGTGATTTGCGGGCAATAATAGGACATGTTCTATCTTTCAACGGAACGGAAAAACGGAAATACGGAAACAGAATGCATACGGAGTACATTCTGTTTTTTTTGCGGAACCATTGAAATGAATGGTTCTGTATACGGACCGTATACGGAACGCAAAAAAACGGCCCGCAAAACGGGAAAAAAAACGGTAGTGTGAAAGAGGCTTAAAATGAAGTTTTGAATGAAGCGACTTCGGCTGTAGCATCCGAAGCTCACTTCGCTCATCACTAGTCGCAGTGATAACCCTCCTCCATTAGTGATTTCTCTGAGCAGTGTATTTCCTTTGTATTGGGAGGGACCAGGAAGTAGCGCGCTGGGAAGAGTTAGAACGGAAACGGCAGAGGAGCGGTAAGGCGAGTGACTTGTTCTATTTTACACCATGCAGGGCCTTTAAAAAAAATGGCTAGGCAACCCCTTTAATAAATAATATATGAGATGCTACCAGATGAGCAGAAAAGAGGAGGGTTAGTATTAAATATGCTATTATAATGGCTATTATTTATCAAGGACCAAAAGTAATGTGACATTATTGTGTTCATTATCTCTGTACTGTGACATCACTGTGTGCATTTTCCCACTATTATTACATCACGGTATACAGTCAGGTCCATAAATATTGGGACATCGACACAATTCTAAAATTTTTGGCTCTATACACCATCACAATGGATTTGAAATGAAACGAACAAGATGTGCGTTAACTGCAGACTGTCAGCTTTAATTTGAGGATATTTACATCCAAATCAGGTGAACGTTGTAGGAATTGCAGTAGTTTGCATATGTGCCTCCCACTTGTTAAGGAACCAAAAGTAATGGGACGGAATACTAATCATAAATCAAACTTTCACTTTTTAATACTTGGTTGCAAATCCTTTGCAGTCAATTACAGCCTGAAGTCTGGAACGCATAGACAACCCCAGATGCTGGGTTTCATCCTTGGTGATGCTCTGCCAGGCCTCTACTGCAACTGTCTTCAGTTCCTGCTTGTTCTTGGGGCATTTTCCCTTCAGTTTTGTCTTCAGCAAGTGAAATGCATGCTCAATCGGATTCAGGTCAGGTGATTGACTTGGCCATTGCATAACATTCCACTTCTTTCCCTTAAAAAACTTTTTGGTTGCTTTTGCAGTATGCTTTGGGTCATTGTCCATCTGCACTGTGAAGCGCTGTCCATTGAGTTCTGAAGCATTTGGCTGAATATGAGCAGATAATATTGCCCGAAACACATCAGAATTCCTCCTGCTCCTTTTGTCAGCAGTCACATCATCAAAAAATACAAGAGAACCAGTTCCATTGGCGGCCATACATGTCCACACCATGACACTACCACCACCATGCTTCACTGATGAGGGGGTATGCTTAGGATCATGAGCAGTTCCTTTCCTTCTCCATACTCTTCTCTTCCCATCACTCTGGTACAAGTTGATCTTGGTCTCATCTTGTACTGTGACATCACTGTTTATTATCTCTGTACTGTGACATCACTATGTGCATTTCCCCACTATTATTACATCACTGTATATATTATTGCACTATTGTTACATCATTATCTTTGTACTGTGACATCACTGTTTATTATCTCTGTACTGTGACATCACTATGTGCATTTCCCCACTATTATTACATCACTGTATATATTATTGCACTATTATTACATCATTACCTCTGTACTGTGACATGACTGCGTGCATTAGCCCTGTGCAATAGGGAAACCAATCATAACCTTTTATGAACTCGCTGCTGAAAGCGGTCATGGTGGAATGGGGCCCCATGATTATCCCTGAGTAGATGCATTTATTGTAAGGTACAGCAGCTTTAATGACTCCTGTGGCCAGAAATACAATAGCGCCATTCCAGGCGACCTCCGAGACGCTTCGTATAATTAACGTCACATTTCTCATTTTCAGTGTGTACTGTTGCACTCATCTAGTCATTGAAATATAGCATCACAGTGAATTGTCAGTGCAGCAAACATTGGGGGGATTAATCTCTTTGCTGTGAGAACTGGTGAAAGGAAAGTGAACCGTTGAGTGCAGATGGGAGCTATGTATTTGGAGAGTACAATACACTTTTGCTGTGCCTAATGCTGGGTATGAATGGGGTTCAGGGCCCTGTCACCACGACAACAAGGCAAACCTGAAGCATGATTGAAATTTGGCCCTTTAATGTGGTGCGATGGTTTTGCATAGGAGGGTGAAAAGAAATGATGGGCCTTCAGGAGGATCAGCATCATATTACAAGATGGAAAGTAATAAAGAAGGGAGTCATGAATACAGTAATACTTGAGCAAGAAGCCATAGACAGAGCACTCAGAGTATTCTCTGTCTATACCAGCCAGCCATAGGTAATAAGGGCGGTGAGTACATGTCACATTACTGGCGACCATAAGTCAAACGTAGAACTAGAAAGCCCTGTCTACTGCAGCTCATAGGCGCAATGACCTCACGTGAAGCAGTCTAATTCCCAATTTCAGAAAATCTGTTCAAATATTGATGATCCCTGAGAACTTGTATCCATCTTATACCTGTTCATTTCATCTATACTAGGTGCATGCTCCTGTACCAACCACTGGGACCTGTGTGCAATCTAACAGCATACTATACAGATAATAGGACAGATAGATTGAAATATATGAGATAGATAGATGGATAGAAGAAGCATAGGTATAAGAAAAATGAGTAAATAGATAGATGCTAAACAGATAGGTATAAGAAAAATAGACATACCATAGCTAGATGTCCGATAGTTATTTTATTTATAACTACAGCTTTAGGCTCCATTCACACGTCCGCAAATGGGTCCGCATTCGTTCCGCAATTTTGCGGAACGGGTGCGGACCCATTCATTTTTTATGGGGATGGAATGGATGCAGACAGCACACAGTGTGCTGTCTGCATCCGGATTTGCGGAGCGCGGCCCCGATCTTCGGGTCAGCAGCTCGGCAAAAGATAGAACATGTCCTATTCTTGTCCGCAACTTGCGGACAAGAATAGGCATTTGTATAGGGGTGCCAGGCAGGTGTGTTGCGGATCCGCAATTTTCGGGTCCGCAACACACCACGGAAGTGTGAATGGAGCCTTAGGGCTCATTCAGACGGCCGTATGCTGTCCGCAAAAATGCGGATCCATTTTTGGGCGGATTAGATGCTGTCCTATTCATTTCTATGGGGCCCTTTTCTTCCATTGCACGGCTCAGCAAAAAAATGAAACATGTCCTATACTTGTCAGTGAAAATCAGGACATGGCCCTATTGAAGTCTATGGATCAGCAGAAAAACGGAATGCAATCCGTTTTTTTGCGGACATGCTGAACTGTCCGCAAAAAACGCATCCGTATTTTTGCGGACAGCATACGGGCATCTGAATGAGCCCTTAACAACCACTGACAACTGTATGCCATCAACATTATAGATATGCGATAGATAGATAGTTGTGTGGCTGCCACATATATTTGAATAAAATATCTTTTTTATTATATTTTTGGAAAGTGCTGCCTGTTTTTACATTTTCTATACAATTGGGTTCTTTAAGCAAGCGTCCTCATTCCTTTTTTCAGTATTTTAGGCTACTTTCACACTGGCGTTTCTGGGTCCGCCTGTGAGATGCGTTTCAAGGCTCTCACAAGCGGTCCCAAACGGATCAGTTTAGCCCCAATGCATTCTGAATGGATAAGGATCCGCTCAGAATACATCAGTTTGGCTCTGTTCTGCCTCTATTCCGCTCTGGAGGCGCACACCAAACCGCTGCTTGCGCCTGGCCATGCGGAGCCAAACAGATCCGTCCTGACTTACAATGTAAGTCAATGGGGACCGATCCGTTTACATTGACACAATATGGTGCAATTGTAAATGGATCCGTCCCCCATTGACTTTCAATGTAAGTCAAGACGGATCCATTTGACTTACACTTAGACTTTTTTTTTACTGAGTTATGCAGACAGATCCGTACTGAACGGATACCAGCGTTTGCATTATAGATGCGGATCCGTCTGTGCAGATACCAGACGGATCCGCACCTAACGCAGGTGTGAAAGTAGCCTTATTGTGTTGCTGCTATTTTTCTATGGATAAATACTAAATAGCTAGGTATATTTTATTGATTGTGCTTACATCTAACTGTAGAACGATTGTCACCACACACTGTAGTACAGATCATCATTGTCTTGCGCTATTTCATATTAGGCTATTTTCACACTTGCGGCAGTGTGATCCGGCGTCGGAACTGCCTGCCGGATCCGCCGATCTGGATGTGACTGAAAGCATTTATGAGACGCATCTGGATGCAGATCCGTCTCACAAATGCATTGCGAGAACGGATCCGTCTCTCCGCTTGTCATGCGGACAGACGGATCCGTCATATCTTTTTTCACATTTTTACTGGTCTGCGCATCCGGCATTCCGGCACTAATATATTCCTATGGGGGAAAAATGCTGGATCCGGCGTTCAGGCAAGTCTTCCGTTTTTTTTGCCGGAGATAAAACCGTAGCATGCTGCGGTTTTCTCTTTTGCCTGATCAGTCAAAATGACTGAACTGAAGACATCCTGAACGGATTGCTCTCCATTCAGAATGCATGGGGATATGTCCGATCAGTTCTTTTCCGGTATAGAGCCCCTAGGACGGAACTCTATGCCGGAAAAGAAAAACGCTAGTGTGAAAGTACCCTTAGCCGGTTACATGCTATTTTCTGCACTGCCAGCAAGATCCCCCATTTGCACAGCACTGGGCATGGACGCTCCTGTCTGTAGCTGGTCACTGCAGTAATTCCTTATACAGGACATACTGTATACAAACATCTGGCTGTGAAGCCAACAGGAGCAGGGAATAAAGGGAGGACTGAAAGGAATCTCCAGAATCAGAAGAATACACTCTACAATAGGACATCAAACATCTGAAGACAAAAAAAAACACTTTTGTAAATTGCTGTCTAGACAGTTTATGGCTGCCATAAGATCCCGAACACAGAATGGTGAGGATGGAGGTATGAAACAATCAGACTAAACAATAGTTTTATGATATTTACAAAGAGCCTGCTTTATTTGGATCCAAACTCTGGGGGTCGTAAACATTCATCTCTGTATCTGCTGTGTGATATCATCCCTCTGTCATCCCAGATGGGGCTGTCCTTGCATTGTATTGTATTGTATGACGGGGGTGGGCACCCTGCAGCACAGACAACAAGGCAAACTACTTTGTTATTACCCCCATCATCCTATAATCTTAATAATAATAATAGTGCAGAATAACAGCATTTGCTTGTTATTGCTGTGCTGCTCACATTCTCGAAGTATGTAGCCTTCTGTCATCTTTGTACGGCTCCTTTACAGCAGTATGCAGAATTGTGATGTCATCAAAAATGCAACACCCAACTACAAGCATTTTCTGGGTGCAGAGGAGGTACTTATGACGTGAGGTTCTCTAAATTAGAAGAAGGGACATTTCCTGCTGTATGGTAGAGCAAAGACTTGGCACTTTCCAGTTACACTTCAATGGAAAGCAGCACTGCCATCTGGATGATCATGATGTCATAAAACCGCTGGGATCACACCAAAGTGGCACATGTCATAAAGACACTTCAAATGTTTTCTCTTCAGATAGGGGGACTTTCACACTAGTGTTAAAGTTTTCCGGTATTGAGTTCCGTCCTAGGGGCTCAATACCGGAAAAAAAACGCTTCAGTTTTGTCCCCATTCATTGTCAATAGGGGCAAAACTGAAGTGAACAGAACGGAGCGCTCCAAAATGCATTCCGTTCCGTTTAGTTGTGTTCCCAGAGCAAACCACAACATGTTGCTTTCCGTCCTGGGAAAAACAGATCCGTTTTGCCACAATAGAAAACTGATCCGTCCCCCATTGACTTTCAGTGGAGTTCATGACGGATCCGTCTTGGCTATGTTAAAGATAATACAACTGGATCCGTTCATAACGGATGCAGATGTTTGTATTATCAGTAACTGAAGCGTTTTTGCTGAACCCTGCCGGATCCAGCAAAAACGCTAGTGTGAAAGTAGCCTTAGGCCTATTGCACACGACCGTAGGTGTCCCGTGCCCGTGCTGCGGAACGCATATGCGGATCCGCAATACACGGGCGCCGCTCTGTGGGCATTCCGCATCACGGATGCGGACCCATTGACTTAAATGCCGGGACAGATTGAGACCCATTAAACTTGAATTATAGAACAGGTTCTATTTTTTTGCGGTAGCGGAGGCACGGACAGAAACACTACGGAAGCACTCCGTAGTGCTTCCGTTCCGCATCTCCCTGGTTGCGGACCCATTCAAGTGATGTATTCAAGTATGCCGACCGCAGTACGGCCACTGGCACACAACGTTCGTGTGCAACAGGCCTAAGACCTCATGCACACGGCCGTACCGTGTTTTGCGGTCTGCAAATTGCAGATCTCCAAAACACGGATACTGGCCGTGTGCGTACTGCATTCTGCGAAACAGAAAGTCTGGCCCTCAATACACCAGTCCTATCCTTGTCCGTGATACAGACAAGGATATCATGTTATTTTTTTTGCGGGGCCGCGGAACAGAGGTATGGGTGCGGACAGCACACGGAGAGCTGTCCGCATCTTTTGTGGCCCCACTGAAGTGAATGAGTCCCCATCTAAGCCACAAAAAATGCGGCTCGGATGCGGACCCAAACAACGTTCGCATGCATGATCCGTAAGGCTAAGTTCACATTTTAGTTATTTGGTCAGTTATTTCCATCAGTTATTTTGAACCAAAACCAGTAGTGAAGCCTCCACAGACATAAGGCATAATGAAAAGATTTGCTTCTGTTCTGTGTTTTTGACCTGCACCTGGTTTTGGCTCACAATAAGGGCTCGTTCACACGAACGTGTGCTGCCCGTTGCCGTATTGCAGGCCGCATTTGCGGATCCGCAATACATGGGCACCGTTTCGTGTGCATTCCGCATCACAGATGCAGATCCATTCTCTTCAATGGGTCCGCAAATCCGGAGATGCGGAACGGAAGCACGGCACGGAACACTACGGAGTGCTTCCTGTGGTACCGTTCCGTGCCTCCGCACCGCAAAAAGATAGAACATGCTCTATCTTTTTGCAGAACGGAGGGATCGCGGACCCATTCAAGTGAATGGGTCCACGATCCCCATGCTGCAGTTCGTGTGAATGAGCACTAACTGATGTAAATAACTGACCAAATCAGTCAATTGTGAACTCAGCCTAAGGCCTCTTGCACATGAACGTATTCGTTCCGTGGTCGTATTGCGGGCCACATACGGCGGTTCCGCAAGACACGGGTCACCAGCCGTGTGCATTCCGCATCACGGATGCGGACCCATTCGCTTAAATGGGTCCTCAAATCCAGAGATGGGGTGCGGAACGGAACCCCACGAAAGCACAACGGAGTGCTTCCGTGGGGTTCCGTTCCATCTTTTTGCGGAACGGACGGATCACGCACCCATTCAAGTTGAATGGGTCTGTATCCGTCCTGGCCGCCGCATGGATGTTGCCCGTGCATTGTGGACCGCAAATTGCCAATACGTTTGTGTGCAAGAGGCCTAAGGCTATTTTCACACTAGCGCTAGAGCAATCCGGCAAAGGAAAAGCATGCAGGATATCTCCAAATCCGACATAGGTGGAAAGTGTCGTCTGTCTGCCGGACCCAATAGACTATAATGGGCTCTGGTGGGGATCTGCCTGCTCCCCAGCATAAAGGCCGGAATTCAGCTGGGCAAAAATCACTGCATGCAACATTTTTGTTTGGCTGAATTCTGGCATTCATGCTGGGGAGCAGGCAGATCCCTGCATTTTCCCATTATTCTCAATGGGCTCTGGCAGTGAACGGCTGTAACTGACTAGGCCAGATATGGAGAACTACAACAGGCTGTTCCTCTGAAAGTAGCCCAAGAGCCATGCTCTCTTCCCTGGAGTGGAAACTGGCAAAATTACTCTGAGGATACCTCCTCAAAAATTGTGGAAAACAATCCATCTAAAGGTAGTTTGTGAAACTAACCAGCTATCTTATGTGAATAGGGATATGCCAATGACGGATGTTGCGGGAAAGAAGGATCTGGCATGTCGGATGCATTATCCATTGTTCTCATGGAAAATAAGCTGCAGCCAAAGTTGTCTGTATGGGTTAAAGGTGCTGTCTCACTTCAGCAAATGGCATTTATCATGTAGAGAAAGTTAATACAAGGCACTTCCTAATGTATTGTGATTGTCCATATTGCCTCCTTTGCAGGCTTGATTCATTTTTCCATCACATTATACATTTCTCGTATCCATTACCCTGCAATCCAGCAGTGGTGGTCGTGCTTGCACACTATAGGAAAAAGCACCGGCCTCTCTGGTGGCTGGGACCGTGGGAGCGTGCATAGGATGGTGCGAAAGCACGACCATCACTGCTGGATTGCAGGGTGGTCATAACTCCTGGAAACGAGCAGTGTATAATGTGATGGAAAAATGAACCAAGCCAGCAAAGGAGGCAATATGGATAATCACAATACATTAGTAATTGCCTTGTATTATCTTTCTCTACATGATAAATGCCATTTGCTGAAGTGAGACAACCTCTTTAAGTCACGTTTTAACATGACTGAGTCAAAGTCCGGAACTAAACTTAAAGAGGACCTTTCACCGATTCTTACCCTATGAACTAACTATACACATATGTGGAGCGGCGCCCGGGGATCTCACTGCACTTACTATTATCCCCGGGCGCCGCTCCGTTCTGCCGCTATGCCCTCCGGTATCTCCGCTCACTAAGTTATAGTAGGCGGAGATACCAGTCCCTAAGTTATGGTAGGCGGAGTCTGCCCTAGCGCTGGCCAATCGCAGCGCAGAGCTCACAGCCTGGGAGGTTATTTTCTCCCAGGCTGTGAGCTCTGCAATGCGATTGGCCAGCGCTAGGGCAGACTCCGCCTACCATAACTTAGGGAACGGAGATACCGGAGGGCATAGCAGGAGAACGGAGCGGCGCCCGGGGATAATAGTAAGTGCAGAGAGATCCCCGGGCGCCGCTCCACATGTCTGTATACTTAGTTCATAGGGTAAGAATCGGTGAAAGGTCCTCTTTAATAGAGATTCTGTTGAAGGACTACTATTTCTCTATTCATTTTTATGACTTTCTAACCAAGAAACCATAGATGTCGTCATCTTGCTCTATGACTATGGAAGGTATCAGCGGTTGTCTTCATGCTTCTCCACAGGAAGTATACCATAAGTGCTCAAACAGGGCAGAGAAAATACTTGAAGTGGAATTTTAAGTGATCGGCCTCACAGTTTGGAGCATTTTGTCAGTTGCTTCTATCTCCTGATGGGTTGATAACACTTGGCAACTTACAAGTAATGAAAAGCAAGCAATTCCATTGAGAGATGTCAGGTGTCTTTAAACATTCCCATTGTATGGTAAAATATATCAGGATTTTGACTGATCTCCATTCCAGAACTCTTTTGTCTAGATGTTTGCTCTTCTTTTCTGTATGGGATAATGCTCATGTGATCACATTACAGGACAAAATGTGCTCTGGTTTATGGTAATTGATAGAGTGTTACTGCCTACAAGCATTACCAGGTCTGTAAATATATATATATATATATATATATATATATATATATATACCCACATTTGATGTGAATTCTCCAAAATGTCTCCTGATAAACAAAATAATAATGATTATGAATTTAGAAGTAAATATGCAAAAGGCCTGAAACAGAAAAAGTTGGAAGCATGGAATTACATAGTTACATACTTAATACGGTTGAAAAAAGACATAAGTCCAACAAGTTCAACCAAGGGATAGGTGGTGATGTGAATTGTCCAAAATGTCTGAACAAACAAAGTAATAATGATTCTGAATCTAGAAGTAAATATGCAAAAGAAAACATAATTTAGAGGAATAAAATAATTGTTCTAACTCTATTAAGAGCATGAGGCCATGGAAGTTACATTAAGTCAAAGGGGTCATCAGGCATCATTCATGTCCATCATAAAAACAGAGCTGGCACCTATAACGGTGCATAAAAAAGGAAACAATTGCACCAAAATGAACATGGCCTTATAATAAAATTTAAAAAAATGAATGAAAGAGTGAATGAAGGGAATGGCTAGACCCAGTTCCGTATTGAATAGCTATTCCAGTGAAGGCGGGAAAAAGGATGTGGACTAGGGCTTCATGGTGACCCTTGGTAATGAAACAATTACAGTAAAATTAAAGATTACCATGACCATTATGCAACCTCAAAAGATTTCTGATAGTGGAACAAGACAAGGGTGATTTACAATAGCTGCAAATTATTTCAATTGTCATGCAACTTTTTTTTGCCCCATAGGCAAACACTGTGGTCAAACAGTGGTCATGGTAACTTACAACCAACCTTCCAAGTCCAGCCTTCCGAATAGATATTTTGGATAATCAAAACCGAAAATCTTTGTATCCATGGCATCAAATGCTTAACAGACATCAACGACAGTAAAAAAAAAACATCATATTGTACAATCCACATACCTTCAGGATGTGTAAACAAGCAGTGTTTTTGTCTGGTATCTAAGACCTCTATTCATGACCATGAACAGAAAGTGGAGGTTCTTGTACATCTCCTCACTACCTGTGGCCATGTGTGTATTTTGTGAGTGTGTGTTTGGGAGATCACTGCAATATATATTTATTTTACTCACTTATATAGCACTGACCTATTCCACAGCGCTTTACAGACATTATCATCGCTTGCTGTCTTCAATAGAGCTCACAATCTGTTCCCTATCAGTATGTCTTTGGAGTGTGGTAAGAAACTGGAGAACCCGGAGGAAGCCCACGCAAATAGCAGGAAAACATAGAAACTCCATGCAGAAGTTTCCCCTTGATCGGGTTCAAACTCAGGATCCCAGCGCCGCAAGGCACCGGTATATGTAGCTTTTATGACATTGCACTCTAAACCCATAGGCATTGATATGGAGTTGGTTCCCCCTTTGCAGTAAAAACAGCTTCCATTCTTCTGGGACGGTTGTCTACAAGATTTTGTATTGGGAACTTTTGCCCATTCATCCAGAAGAGCATTTATGAGGTCAGACACTGATGTTGGAGGAGAGAAGCTTGCTTGCAATGTCCATTGTAGTTCATGCTAAAGGTGTATGATGGGATTGAGGTCAGGGTTCTTTGCGGGCCAGTCAAGTTCCTTCACACCAAACCCAACCGACCATGCTTTTATGGACCTTGCTTTGTGTACAGTACAATTATGCTGAAACAGAAAAGGGCCTTCCCCAAACTGTTCTAACAAAGTTGGAAGCATACAATTACATAGTTAGAGGGGTTATTCAATCCCTATAATCACCCCCCTAATGCCCGGGCCCCTCATATAGGTTATACTTACCTCCTCGGCACCTGCGTTGCTTCTGATCCCCGCACGGCTGCCACTGCATTTCCCCGGATGTTTTGATCCACACGACGGGAAGATGCAGCAGTGGCTGTGCGGGGATCAGAAGCGATGCGGGTGTTGGGGCGTTGGGTAAATATAACCTATATGAGGGGCCCAGGCATTAGGGGGGTGATTATAGGGGTTGGATAACTCATTTAATACGGTTGAAAAAAGACATACGTCCAACAAGTTCAACTAAGGGACAGGTGAGGATGTGAATTGTCCAAAATGTCTTGGCATGCTGAAGAATTAGGATTTTTCTACACTGGAACTATGGGGCCTAAGCCAACCCCTGGCACAATAGAAATTTCACTAGGCAATAGTGGCATCCTATTACAGTAATACAGTCAAATTCAGTGAGCTCTTTAGAACAACCCGCTCTTTGACAAATGTTTGTAAAAGCAAACTGCACGGGTAGGGGCTGGATTGTATACACCTGTTGCAATGGGACTGAATGAAATACTTGAATTCAATGATTAACAGCTGTGTCCCAATGCTTTTTGTCCATATAGCATATTCTGAACGCTGCCATCAGCATATCGCATTCATAGGCACACGCAATAAGCCGAGCATACACATGAACAGTTGTCCCCCGACTCTCTCATGAACATGCACATTCATGTCATTTCAATAGATGCCAGGATTTATCAGACTGCTTGCTCAGCTGACAGTGGTGGGCGATTCTGGTAGTGGAGGAAAATCTCGGTGTGGTTTAACAGCATTTACAGATGACAGTGACAGCTGAGACACGCTGTGCAGATGATATTTATATTGATAGTGAAAAATTCCATGAGCGCTAAGGAGGGAACGACTGACAGGGATAAATGAGTAGATGGAGAGTGACAGAGGAAAATACTCAAGCTCCTCAAGAAGCCATCTTATCATAATAATCTAGTGCTTGGCAGTGACAAATGCTTCACAGAGGTGTTTCGGGAGGGCTGTAGGACAGCTTGCAATATGTGCTCAGTACCTATCTGCAGGAGTAAGAGTATGACCACCAGGGGCGGTCTTCTATTGTTACATATACCGTAAATGCATGTTTTTTAACCATTAAAACTGGTACATAGCTAATATGCATAAATATATTAAATACTGTATATTCCTGCGTATAAGACTACTTTTTAACACATGAAAATCTTCTCAAAAGTCGGGGGTCGTCTTATACGCCGGGTATGGCGGGCGCTGCAGTGCCGGGACGCCCGAATTATCAACAGAGAGAGCCCGGGCTATTGCCTTGTATCCCCAGCAGCTGAGAGCTGCGATGTAACCCACGGCATATGCCCCCCCTGCGCTGTACCTTGTATACCGCCCCCTGCTCTGTACCTTGTATGCCTCCCCCCTGCTCTGTACCTTGTATGCTCCTTGTACCGCCATCCTCCCGGCCGCTCGCATCTCGCTCCTACGCATGTGCGAGATTTCATGCGGCGAGCGTGGATACACGGGATCCTCACGGCCGCTCGCATCTCGCTCCTGCGCATGTGCGAGATCTCCGTGCGGCGTATCTAAGTGCGGCGCAGATGTGCATATGTGAATGTGAATATGAAGAATAACATAACAAAAACATGTTCAGGGTATAGGTGGCACATGTTTAGGGTCTAGGAGGCAGGGAGGGAGGACAAGGAAGGTGGTGGGATGCAGGGATGGTGGTGATACCATGGGATGGCGGTGGTATCTAGGGATGGTGGTGGGATGCAGGGATGGCAGTGGTATCTAGGGATGGTGGTGGGATGCAGTAATGTACTGCTGTGTGTTGAAAAAGGGGTAGTCTTATACGGCGAGTATATCCCAAACTCTATATTTTCAGTGTAAAAGTTGGGGGTCGTCTTATACGCCCAGTCGTCTTATACGCCGGCATATACGGTACATAAAAAAAAAATGAAATCAATTTACATGCAGCAATCTACTCCATTGTATGGGGAGATTAGCGATCGCTAATGCCATCATCCCCATACAGAATCATTGTTTGCCGGCAGTAGAGTGCAGTTTAGATGCAACTGCACCAACGATCTATTACCCAAAAAATGAGTGTTTCACACTAGGGATGAGCGAACCCGAACTGTATAATTCGGGTTCGTACCGAATTTTGGGGTGTCCGTGACACGGACCCGAACCCGAACATTTTCGTAAAAGTCCGGGTTCGGTGTTCGGCGCTTTCTTGGCGCTTTTTGAAAGGCTGCAAAGCAGCCAATCAACAAGCGTCATACTACTTGCCCCAAGAGGCCATCACAGCCTTGCCTACTATTGGCATGGCTGTGATTGGCCAGTGCACCATGTGACCCAGCCTCTATTTAAGCTGGAGTCACGTAGCGCCGCACGTCACTCTGCTATGATCAGTATAGGGAGAGGTTGCAGCTGCGACATTAGGGCGAGATTAGGCAGATTAACTCCTCCAAAAGACTTCATTCTGTGATCGATCTGCAGCTGTGGATCATTGAAGTGCTATTATTGACTTGCTCACTTTTTTGAGGCTGCCCAGAGCGTTTTTAGATCACTTTTTTTCTGGGGTGATCGGCGGCCATTTTGTGACTTGTGGTGCGCCAGCACGAGCTATCACCAAGTGTATTTAACCATCGATAGTGTGGTTATTTTGTGCTATATCCTACATCAGCTGCAGGCTGAGCCTGTGTCACCGAAGTGCATTTAACCATCAACAGTCTGGTTATTTTTTGGCCATATACTACATCAGCTGCAGGCTGAGCCTGTTTCACCCAAGTGCATTTAACCATCAACAGTCTGATTATTTTTTGGCCATATACTACATCAGCTGCAGGCTGAGCCTGTGTCACCGAAGTGCATTTAACCATCAACAGTCTGGTTATTTTTTGGCCATATATTACATCAAGTTGAGCCTGTCACCCAGCGCCTAAAAAATAGACCTGACATTTCTATTCAACCAAATCTGCACAGTTTTAGCTGGTCAAGTTATTTGTAGTGACCGTCAAAGCAGACTTTTTGTTCTGGGTTGAAAAAGCATTCCCAAATTTGCCATTCTGAAAATAACTAGTTTGTGGTATTTCAGGCCTACTTGAAATCTATCCCAAAAAGAAAATCTTCCATTGAAGTTATTGATAGTATCATTCAGAAAAACCTAAGACACACGCTAGCGTGCTGATAGAAGTGTCATTCTGTGATTAAACCTATAACTGTCACACAGCGCAAAAAAAAACAGGTCTCACATCTCTATTCAACCAAATCTGCACAGTTTTAGCTGGTCAAGTTATTTGTAGTGACCGTCAAAGCAGACTTTTTGTTCTGGGTTGAAAAAGCGTTCCCAAATTTGCCATTCTGAAAATAACTAGTTTGTGGTATTTCAGGCCTACTTGAAATCTATCCCAAAAAGAAAATCTTCCATTGAAGTTATTGATAGTGTCATTCAGAAAAACCTAAGACACACGCTAGCGTGCTGATAGAAGTGTCAGTCTGTGATTAAACCTATAACTGTCACACAGCGCAAAAAAAAACAGGTCTCACATCTCTATTCAACCAAATCTGCACAGTTTTAGCTGGTCAAGTTATTTGTAGTGACCGTCAAAGCAGACTTTTTGTTCTGGGTTGAAAAAGCATTCCCAAATTTGCCATTCTGAAAATAACTAGTTTGTGGTATTTCAGGCCTACTTGAAATCTATCCCAAAAAGAAAATCTTCCATTAAAGTTATTGATAGTATCATTCAGAAAAACCTAAGACACACGCTAGCGTGCTGATAGAAGTGTCATTCTGTGATTAAACCTATAACTGTCACACAGCGCAAAAAAAAACAGGTCTCACATCTCTATTCAACCAAATCTGCACAGTTTTAGCTGGTCAAGTTATTTGTAGTGACCGTCAAAGCAGACTTTTTGTTCTGGGTTGAAAAAGCATTCCCAAATTTGCCATTCTGAAAATAACTAGTTTGTGGTATTTCAGGCCTACTTGAAATCTATCCCAAAAAGAAAATCTTCCATTAAAGTTATTGATAGTATCATTCAGAAAAACCTAAGACACACGCTAGCGTGCTGATAGAAGTGTCATTCTGTGATTAAAGCTATAACTGTCACACAGCGCAAAAAAAAAAACAGGTCTCACATCTCTATTCAACCAAATCTGCACAGTTTTAGCTGGTCAAGTTATTTGTAGTGACCGTCAAAGCAGACTTTTTGTTCTGGGTTGAAAAAGCATTCCCAAATTTGCCATTCTGAAAATAACTAGTTTGTGGTATTTCAGGCCTACTTGAAATCTATCCCAAAAAGAAAATCTTCCATTAAAGTTATTGATAGTATCATTCAGAAAAACCTAAGACACACGCTAGCGTGCTGATAGAAGTGTCATTCTGTGATTAAAGCTATAACTGTCACACAGCGCAAAAAAAAACAGGTCTCACATCTCTATTCAACCAAATCTGCACAGTTTTAGCTGGTCAAGTTATTTGTAGTGACCGTCAAAGCAGACTTTTTGTTCTGGGTTGAAAAAGCATTCCCAAATTTGCCATTCTGAAAATAACTAGTTTGTGGTATTTCAGGCCTACTTGAAATCTATCCCAAAAAGAAAATCTTCCATTAAAGTTATTGATAGTATCATTCAGAAAAACCTAAGACACACGCTAGCGTGCTGATAGAAGTGTCATTCTGTGATTAAACCTATAACTGTCACACAGCGCAAAAAAAAACAGGTCTCACATCTCTATTCAACCAAATCTGCACAGTTTTAGCTGGTCAAGTTATTTGTAGTGACCGTCAAAGCAGACTTTTTGTTCTGGGTTGAAAAAGCATTCCCAAATTTGCCATTCTCAAAATTGTGGTGAACGGGAACAATGAGGAAAACATCTAATAAGGGACGCGGACGCGGACGTGGACATGGTCGTGGTGGTGTTAGTGGACCCTCTGGTGCTGGGAGAGGACGTGGCCGTTCTGCCACAGCCACACGTCCTAGTGAACCAACTACCTCAGGTCCCAGTAGCCGCCAGAATTTACAGGGATATTTGGTGGGGCCCAATGCCGTTCTAAGGATGGTAAGGCCTGAGCAGGTACAGGCATTAGTCAATTGGGTGGCCGACAGTGCATCCAGCACGTTCACATTATCTCCCACCCAGTCTTCTGCAGAAAGCGCACAGATGGCGCATGAAAACCAAGCCCATCAGTCTGTCACATCACCCCCATGCATATCAGGGAAACTGTCTGAGCCTCAAGTTATGCAGCAGTCTCTTATGCTGTTTGAAGACTCTGCTGCCAGGGTTTTCCAAGGGCATCCACCTAGCCCTTCACCAGGGGTGGAAGAGATAGAATGCACTAACGCACAACCACTTATGTTTCCTGATGATGAGGACATGGGAATACCACCTCAGCACGTCTCTGATGATGACGAAACACAGGTGCCAACTGCTGCGTCTTTCTGCAGTGTGCAGACTGAACAGGAGGTCAGGGGTCAAGACTGGGTGGAAGACGATGCAGGGGACGATGAGGTCCTAGACCCCACATGGAATGAAGGTCGTGCCACTGACTTTCACAGTTCGGAGGAAGAGGCAGTGGTGAGACCGAGCCAACAGCGTAGCAAAAGAGGGAGCAGTGGGCAAAATCAGAACACCCGCCACCAAGAGACTCCGCCTGCTACTGACCGCCGCCATCTGGGACCGAGCACCCCAAAGGCAGCTTCAAGGAGTTCCCTGGCATGGCACTTCTTCAAACAATGTGCTGACGACAAGACCCGAGTGGTTTGCACGCTGTGCCATCAGAGCCTGAAGCGAGGCATTAACGTTCTGAACCTTAGCACAACCTGCATGACCAGGCACCTGCATGCAAAGCATGAACTGCAGTGGAGTAAACACCTTAAAAACAAGGAAGTCACTCAGGCTCCCCCTGCTACCTCTTCTGCTGCTGCCGCCTCGGCCTCTTCTGCTGCTGCTGCGGCCGCCTCGGCCTCTTCCTCCGCCTCTGGAGGAACGTTGGCACCTGCCGCCCAGCAAACATGGGATGTACCACCAACACCACCACCTGCGTCACCAATCATCTCAACCATGTCACACGGCAGCGTTCAGCTCTCCATCTCACAAACATTTGAGAGAAAGCGTAAATTCCCACCTAGCTACCCTCGATCCCTGGCCCTGAATGCCAGCATTTCTAAACTACTGGCCTATGAAATGCTGTCATTTAGGCTGGTGGACACACACAGCTTCAAACAGCTCATGTCACTTGCTGTCCCACAGTATGTTGTTCCCAGCCGCCACTACTTCTCCAAGAGAGCCGTGCCTTCCCTGCACAAACAAGTGTCCGATAAAATCAAGTGTGCACTGCGCAACGCCATCTGTGGCAAGGTCCACCTAACCACAGATACGTGGACCAGTAAGCACGGCCAGGGACGCTATATCTCCCTAACTGCACACTGGGTAAATGTAGTGGCGGCTGGGCCCCAGGCGGAGAGCTATTTGGCGCACGTCCTTCCGCCGCCAAGGATCGCAGGGCAACATTCTTTGCCTCCTGTCTCCTCCTCCTCCTACTCAGCTTCCTCCTCCTCTTCTTCCACCTACTCATCCAGTCAGCCACACACCTTCACCACCAACTTCAGCACAGCACGGGGTAAACGTCAGCAGGCCATTCTGAAACTCATATGTTTGGGGGACAGGCCCCACACCCCACAGGAGTTGTGGCGGGGTATAGAACAACAGACCTACGAGTGGTTGCTGCCGGTGAGCCTCAAGCCCGGCCTGGTGGTGTGCGATAATGGGCGAAATCTCGTTGCAGCTCTGGGACTAGCCGGTTTGACGCACATCCCTTGCCTGGCGCATGTGCTGAATTTGGTGGTGCAGAAGTTCATTCGCAACTACCCCGACATGTCAGAGCTGCTGCATAAAGTGCGGGCCGTCTGTTCGCGCTTCCGGCGTTCACACCCTGCCGCTGCTCGCCTGTCTGCGCTACAGCGGAACTTCGGCCTTCCCGCTCACCGCCTCATATGCGACGTGCCCAACAGGTGGAACTCCACCTTGCATATGCTGGACAGACTGTGCGAGCAGCAGCAGGCCATAGTGGAGTTTCAGCTGCAGCACGCACAGGTCAGTCGCACTGCGGATCAGACCCACTTCACCACCAATGACTGGGCCTCCATGCGAGACCTGTGTGCCCTGTTGCGCTGTTTCGAGTACTCCACCAACATGGCCAGTGGCGATGACGCCGTTATCAGCGTTACAATACCACTTCTATGTCTCCTTGAGAAAACACTTAGGGCGATGATGGAAGAGGAGGTGGCCCAGGAGGAAGAGGAGGAAGAGGGGTCATTTTTAGCACTTTTCAGGCCAGTCTCTTCAAAGTGACTCAGAGGGAGGTTTTTTGCAACACCAGCCAGAGGCCAGGTACAAATGTGGCCAGACAGGGCCCACTACTGGAGGACGAGGAGGACGAGGATGAGGAGGAGGTGGAGGAGGATGAGGATGAAGCATGTTCACAGCGGGGTGGCACCCAAAGCAGCTCGGGCCCATCACTGGTGCGTGGCTGGGGGGAAACACAGGACGATGACGATACGCCTCCCACAGAGGACAGCTTGCCCTTACCTCTGGGCAGCCTGGCACACATGAGCGACTACATGCTGCAGTGCCTGCGCAACGACAGCAGAGTTGCCCACATTTTAACGTGTGCAGACTACTGGGTTGCCACCCTGCTGGATCCCCGGTACAAAGACAATGTGCCCACCTTACTTCCTACACTGGAGCGTGATAGGAAGATGCGCGAGTACAAGCGCACGTTGGTAGACGCGCTACTGAGAGCATTCCCAAATGTCACAGGGGAACCAGTGGAAGCCCAAGGCGAAGGCAGAGGAGGAGCAAGAGGTCGCCAACGCAGCTGTGTCACGGCCAGCTCCTCTGAGGGCAGGGTTAGCATGGCAGAGATGTGGAAAAGTTTTGTCACCACGCCACAGCTAACTGCACCACCTCCTGATACGGAACGTGTTAGCAGGAGGCAACATTTCACTAACATGGTGGAACAGTACCTGTGCACACCCCTCCACGTACTGACTGATGGTTCGGCCCCATTCAACTTCTGGGTCTCCAAATTGTCCACGTGGCCAGAGCTAGCCTTTTATGCCTTGGAGGTGCTGGCCTGCCCGGCGGCCAGCGTTTTGTCTGAACGTGTATTCAGCACGGCAGGGGGCGTCATTACAGACAAACGCAGCCGCCTGTCTACAGCCAATGTGGACAAGCTGACGTTCATAAAAATGAACCAGGCATGGATCCCACAGGACCTGTCCATCCCTTGTGCAGATTAGATATTAACTACCTCCCCTTAACAATATATTATTCTACTCCAGGGCACTTCCTCATTCAATACTATTTTTAATTTCATTTTACCATTATATTGTGGGGCAACCCAAAGTTGAATGAACCTCTCCTCTGTCTGGGTGCCGGGGCCTAAATGTGTGACAGTGGCCTGTTCCAGTGGTGGGTGACGTGAAGCCTGATTCTCTGCTATGACATGAATACAGATTCTGCGCTGGCATAAGGCCAGATTCTCTGTTACGGGACCTCTCTCCTCTGCCTGGGTGCCGGGGCCTAAATGTGTGACAGTGGCCTGTTCCAGTGGTGGGTGACGTAAAGCCTGATTCTCTGCTATGACATTAAGACAGATTCTGTGCTGACATAAGGCCAGATTCTCTGTTACGGGACCTCTCTCCTCTGCCTGGGTGCCTGGGCCTAAATGTGTGACAGTGGCCTGTTCCAGTGGTGGGTGACGTGAAGCCTGATTCTCTGCTATGACATGAATACAGATTCTGCGCTGACATAAGGCCAGATTCTCTGTTACGGGACCTCTCTCCTCTGCCTGGGTGCCGGGGCCTAAATGTGTGACAGTGGCCTGTTCCAGTGGTGGGTGACGTGAAGCTTGATTCTCTGCTATGACATGAAGACAGATTCTGCGCTGACATAAGGCCAGATTCTCTGTTACGGGACCGCTCTCCTCTGTCTGGGTGCCGGGGCCTAAATGTGTGACAGTGGCCTGTTCCAGTGGTGGGTGACGTGAAGCCTGATTCTCTGCTATTGTAGTATACGGGAGTTGTAATACCCGTTACTACCAAAGGTCACTTGGTGTGCTGTCGTCCCTCCTTAATTATGGAAAGTTGTTGTATGTCAGTTTTATAAAATGTAATGTAATGCATGTATTTTCCTGTTACTGAGATTTGCATGTACAGGCCTGCTAGGGGTGTCATTACCGTTTCTAGTCCATAGAGGGAGCTAGAGAGCCCTAGTTTATAAAAGGCCCAAACAGGGAAGTGCAAGGCAGACGGAGTCTAGTGTCTGTAATCTACAGATGGAGATTAGATAATGTCTGCGACAAGTCCAGGCCTGAAGCCTGCTGTTCAGGAGAAGATTCCCTCCTGAATTCCTACATGCAGAAGCAGGAATACCTTAGCCTGAGGAACCATTCAGAAGCTGGGAGAGACTGAGGCAAATATC
This sequence comes from Bufo bufo, assembly GCF_905171765.1. Classification (NCBI taxonomy): domain Eukaryota; kingdom Metazoa; phylum Chordata; class Amphibia; order Anura; family Bufonidae; genus Bufo; species Bufo bufo. Next base: position 147,964,196 of record NC_053394.1, read on the forward strand.
AGAGGAGCCAGAGGTATTGAGGAAACAGAGGAGGTACTTATGAAAGCCATAATCAAGGATATAAAGCCAGACTTAGGTTAATGGGCCTTGGTGAAGAATTGCTATATTCCAGGATCAGACAGAATTAGAGTGCTAGCTCCTGTGCTGTGAATCCTGTGTTTTACACTCTGTAATTACCCTGCTGTACTGAATTGCCTGCATCGACCGAATTGCAAAATCGACTGTATGCTGAGGAACTGCGTTTCCAATATTGTCTCTGCCTGCAACCTACTAAAGTTGAAGTTCTGTTTAACACCGCGTTTCCTCAAATTATTTCCTGCATCCGCAAACGGCGTGCCACCGTTTACTTGGCACTGGCGTCACGAACTATTCCTACCTATACCTGCCCTTGCAGAGAGTCAGCTGTACCAGGTTAGTGTATATTGCACTACTACACCCAGAAACACCTACTACGCACAACTTGAGTACACTGCACCTCTCTTTTGGCGTCACGAACAGGATACGCACGCTTTATAGTGCAAGAAGCGTGAACTTTGTGCCTTATACAAGTGCCCTGTGACCAAAGTGACAATTTTCCTGTTTAATGAAAGTGGACTTTGTGGACTGAAAATCGTACCCAAAGTGTTCCAAAAACCTCTAAAAAGCGCTGTGCAGGGTTGCGCTATACAGAGGAAGAAAATCGCCGCATTGGAGTGTGGTTTTGTGGACTTTAAACATTCCTGCTTGCTGTCAGTGAATAGACAGCGTTTGTACCTAAAGATGGCCGCTGAGCCTGCTGAATTTGCTGCTGCGTCACCTTCATCCCGAAAAGGCGGGAAAAATTGGCGCCTTTCTGAAGAAAAAGCGGGAAGAAGGTCAAGGGCAGGCGCCACGGCTTATCTGGACATTTGCATGTCTGCCAGCATGGACACCGCCCTCCATATACTGGAATACCTGGGGGGCGGCTCCCCAGTGCAATGGGAGGAGCTGGCTACTCTAATTGACGCGACCCTATCGCTCTCCTCAGTAGGATCGAGCATGTTGGATTGTGAGCAGAGTGTTGCTGCAGCGTCCGCACCTGTAATTAAAAAAATGACCGACACCGGTGTAGAGCCAGAGGAGGCTCCACCGGCCTACGCTCCGGGACCGGAGCAACCCGCCTGCCGCACCAGGGAGAAAGAACCCGAGCCCTACTATGGCTCATGGAGGGACTTTTTTCAGCCAACGTTCCAATGGTCTTCCCTGATGGCGGAGATTCGGGAGGCCGCTATCAAGCGAAATACCCAGACAAAGATCGTGTATGAGGAGCTAACTAAGACCATACATGAAAGACATACGCACACCCAACCCCGCCTGGAGAGGAGAAAGGGAGTGGTGCTGTCGTTTGACAAATCCCGTGGCTACGGGTTTATTCAGGACTATCTTACTGGCAGAGACCTCTATGTCAATCGAAGGTCTGTCAAGAGAGACTACCTCCCTTCGTACCAGCACAGCCTCCGCGAGGGAGAGGAAGTGGAGTACACCCCTGCCGAGGGCCTGCGAGGCCCCTATGCGACTGCTGTGACCCGTCCGAAGCGAGGACCTGAGGATTGGGAGGCAGAAGAAGAAGACCACTCTGGCTGCGAGCGAGAACCGGAACGCTCTCCAGAGCCGGCCCATCACGCCTTTCAGGAGCGGAGCTCCTTCATCGGGCCGAACGTCTTCTGGCAGCCAACCGTGTTGGAGAAATGGGTGAGCCCCTACCCTTCCCCCGAGCTGCCACGTCGGGAGAAGACACTATCTGAGCTGGAGCAGCAAAGAGGATTGAGTGCTACCTTCCAGAACATCCGGATGGGACGGAGACCAGAGGCAAGTCCAGAACCTGAAGAGGCCGAGTCTGCATCAGCGGTGACTGTACCTGCGCCGGCGGTGCCAGCAGAGAACAGCGACTCCGACACAGAGAGTATCGGTGAGCAGATCGTCCGGCTGGAGGAGAAGTTGCGGGAGTTGCGTAAGACCTACACCGCCAGGATCCAGACGCCGCCGAGGAAGGATGAGGTAAGGGTGCCTGTCACCACCCGCCGACCGCCTTCTGTTGTCACCGCTCCGTCAGTGCCCCAGACCGGACCCGCGATTGCTGTGAATTGCTGCACCCAGAGCACCGGACCGCTTGCTGCGGCGGTACCAAGTATGTCACATCCTGCAGTGATCATGCCAGGGCCGGCACGGTCCACCAGAGGGTTCACCCCTAGGCCTATGGGGCCAATACCTATTAGGGGCCCCTTTACCCTGCAGCTACCCCCTGATACAGTCATGTGGGCCCATCCTCCTGTAGAAGAATACTACAGAAGATACCTCCCTGCAGAGCCAAGTAGCTACAATATGCCACTGTGATCAGCCTGCTAGGCCCTTGATTTATTTCTTCAGAAGGTGATGTTAACCCTTCCAGGACAGGAGTCCTATGTTGCTGGCCCTTTGTTGCAGCTGCCAATTTGTCCACGGCCCAGTGGTAGGTGTTGACCACTGAAATCATAAAGTCAGCAAGGCCACGTTTGTTTCCAGGACCTCCTGCTTGTTTTTGTTACCCCACACCAAGTTGTGCCTGTTCCTTTGTTGCACCTTTTACCCTTCACCCCCTTTTCAGGTTGATCAGGGTTATTACAGCACTTGTCTTTGCTGTCCATTTTATTGTGCAACCTGTTACTAAGGAACCGTGCCCGGAGACAGACTCAAAAGGTACCTGAGCCTCTGAGATTCTTACTGTTTTAAAAGTATTGTGCCCAGAGATGGACTCCACCGCATGAGAGCCTCTGTGATTTAATAAGAAATAACCTGGGTACGGACTCATGTTTGTTATTTGAGCCTCCAAGAACTTTTATACCGTTTTCTACTGTTTTATCATGGACTTATTCATTGTCATGGACTATCCTGGTTCTAATGTTACGCTGTGCCAGGTCAGCGCCCCCGTTCCATTCATTATCCTGAGAGAAGAGAACGACGCCCCTTGTCACTGCCCTGCACCTTTGCCAATTGGACCTGATGTAAATGCAGTTGAATTGCATATATGTATGCCTGCATGTCTCTTTTTCTATTTCAGGTAGAGATTCCAGTTGGGCGACCCATGATGGAGTACGAGGGCGTACTCAGCTTAAAGCAGTGGGGTATGTAGTATACGGGAGTTGTAATACCCGTTACTACCAAAGGTCACTTGGTGTGCTGTCGTCCCTCCTTAATTATGGAAAGTTGTTGTATGTCAGTTTTATAAAATGTAATGTAATGCATGTATTTTCCTGTTACTGAGATTTGCATGTACAGGCCTGCTAGGGGTGTCATTACCGTTTCTAGTCCATAGAGGGAGCTAGAGAGCCCTAGTTTATAAAAGGCCCAAACAGGGAAGTGCAAGGCAGACGGAGTCTAGTGTCTGTAATCTACAGATGGAGATTAGATAATGTCTGAGACAAGTCCAGGCCTGAAGCCTGCTGTTCAGGAGAAGATTCCCTCCTGAATTCCTACATGCAGAAGCAGGAATACCTTAGCCTGAGGAACCATTCAGAAGCTGGGAGAGACTGAGGCAAATATCAGAGGAGCCAGAGGTATTGAGGAAACAGAGGAGGTACTTATGAAAGCCATAATCAAGGATATAAAGCCAGACTTAGGTTAATGGGCCTTGGTGAAGAATTGCTATATTCCAGGATCAGACAGAATTAGAGTGCTAGCTCCTGTGCTGTGAATCCTGTGTTTTACACTCTGTAATTACCCTGCTGTACTGAATTGCCTGCATCGACCGAATTGCAAAATCGACTGTATGCTGAGGAACTGCGTTTCCAATATTGTCTCTGCCTGCAACCTACTAAAGTTGAAGTTCTGTTTAACACCGCGTTTCCTCAAATTATTTCCTGCATCCGCAAACGGCGTGCCACCGTTTACTTGGCACTGGCGTCACGAACTATTCCTACCTATACCTGCCCTTGCAGAGAGTCAGCTGTACCAGGTTAGTGTATATTGCACTACTACACCCAGAAACACCTACTACGCACAACTTGAGTACACTGCACTATGACATGAATACAGATTCTGCGCTGACATAAGGCCAGATTCTCTGTTACGGGACCTCTCTCCTCTGCCTGGGTGCCTGGGCCTAAATGTGTGACAGTGGCCTGTTCCAGTGGTGGGTGACGTGAAGCCTGATTCTCTGCTATGACATGAATACAGATTCTGCGCTGACATAAGGCCAGATTCTCTGTTACGGGACCTCTCTCCTCTGCCTGGGTGCCTGGGCCTAAATGTGTGACAGTGGCCTGTTCCAGTGGTGGGTGACGTGAAGCCTGATTCTCTGCTATGACATGAAGACAGATTCTGCGCTGACATAAGGCCAGATTCTCTGTTACGGGACCGCTCTCCTCTGTCTGGGTGCCGGGGCTTAAATGTGTGACAGTGGCCTGTTCCAGTGGTGGGTGACGTGAAGCCTGATTCTCTGCTATGACATGAATACAGATTCTGCGCTGACATAAGGCCAGATTCTCTGTTACGGGACCTCTCTCCTCTGCCTGGGTGCCTGGGCCTAAATGTGTGACAGTGGCCTGTTCCAGTGGTGGGTGACGTGAAGCCTGATTCTCTGCTATGACATGAATACAGATTCTGCGCTGACATAAGGCCAGATTCTCTGTTACGGGACCTCTCTCCTCTGCCTGGGTGCCTGGGCCTAAATGTGTGACAGTGGCCTGTTCCAGTGGTGGGTGACGTGAAGCCTGATTCTCTGCTATGACATTAAGACAGATTCTGCGCTGACATAAGGCCAGATTCTCTGTTACGGGACCTCTCTCCTCTGCCTGGGTGCCTGGGCCTAAATGTGTGACAGTGGCCTGTTCCAGTGGTGGGTGACGTGATGCCCGATTCTCTGCTATGACATGAAGACTGATTCTGCGCTGACATGAAGCCAGATTCTCTGCCATGGCATGAAGAGACTGATTCTCTGCTGACATGAAGCCAGATTCTTTGCTATGGCATGAAGAGACTGATTCTCTGCTGACGTGAAGCCAGATTCTCTGCTATGGGACCTCTGTCCAATTGATATTGGTTCATTTTTATTTTTTAAATTTTTATTTTAATTCATTTCCCTATCCACATTTGTTTGCAGGGGATTTACCTACATGTTGCTGCCTTTTGCAGCCCTCTAGCTCTTTCCTGGGCTGTTTTACAGCCTTTTTAGTGCCCAAAAGTTCGGGTCCCCATTGACTTCAATGGGGTTCGGGTTCGGGACGAAGTTCGGATCGGGTTCGGATCCCGAACCCGAACATTTCCGGGAAGTTCGGCCGAACTTCTCGAACCCGAACATCCAGGTGTTCGCTCAACTCTATTTCACACTAAACAGACCAATTATCGCTAATGAGCATTCATACAAACTCTTGTTAGCAATAATCTGCCCCAATATCAGGCAGTGTAAGGCCCCTTTCACACGGGCGAGTATTCCGCGCGGATGCGATGCGCGAGTTGAACGCATTGCACCCGCACTGAATCCGGACCCATTCATTTCTATGGGGCTGTGCACACGAGCGGTGATTTTCACGCATCACTTGTGCGTTGCGTGAAAATCGCAGCATGCTCCTCTTTGTGCGTTTTTCACGTAATGCAGGCCCCATAGAAATGAATGGGGTTGCGATTTTCACGCACGGTTGCTAGGTGACGATCGGGATGGGGACCCGATCATTATTATTTCCCCTTATAACATGGTTATAAGGGAAAATAATAGCATTCTGAATAGAATGCTAAGTAAAATAGGGCTGGAGGGGTTAAAAAAAAAATTAAAAAAATTTAACTCACCTTAATCCACTACGCTCATCACATGATCCATCACCATGGTGATTGATCATGTAATGGACCATGTGATGAACGCAGTGACGTCATCAAAGGTCCTATTGCTCACCGTTAAAGACAGAAGAGATTCCGGCTGCGCGAACAAGTGGATAAGGTGAGTTACATTTTTTAAAAAAAATTTTTAACCCCTCCAGCCCTATTGTACTATGCATTCTGTATTCAGAATGTATTATTTCCCCTTATAACATGGTTATAAGGGGAAATAATAGCAATCTACACTACAACTAACCCAAACCTGAACTCCTGTAAAGAAGTTCGGCTCTGGGTACCACAGTCGGTTTTTTATCACGCGTGTACAAAACACATTGCACCCGTGCGATAAAAACTGAACATCGGAACGCAATCGCAGTCAAAACTGACTGCAATTGCGTTCTTACTCGCGCGGGTTTGCTGCAACGCACCGGGAAGCATCCGGACCTAATCCGGACACGCCCGTGTGAAAGAGGCCTATAGGGTCCTTTACCTAAAGGGGTTGTCCGAGTTATATTTATTGATGACCTATCCTTAGGATAGGTCATCTATATCAGATCGGCTGGGGTCCGCCGCCGATCAGCTGTTTGAAGAGGAGGCACGCGCCATGCCAGCGCCGCCTCCTCCTCACTGTTTACCTTCTCGCCGTTGCATCTGCAGCAGTGAGCAGGTGTAATTACACCTAACCGTCCCATTCATTTCTATGGGACGGATCGCTCCTATACACTTGTATAGGAGCGATCCGTCCCATTGAAATGAATAGGACGGCTTGAGTGTTATATTTATTGATGACCTATCCTCAGGATAGGTCATCAATAAATATAACTCAGACAACCCCTTTAAGGAGCCTTTGCATGGGCAAATGATTGCGGCAATTATTGGGAAGGAGCCTTCCTCGGAATGCCCTCTGTAAGGGTGCTACCAATCATCCGTTTGCATGTTCATTGGGTGATAGCATCGCTGTGTAAATTTCGATCTGCTGCCCACCGACAATGGTTCTCTATGGAGATGAGCAGCAGCAATCCCTCACACCCATACAGGGAGGGTGATTGCGGAATGTAAATGCTGCTCTCACTCTCCTCTGACGAGCAGGCAATCATCAGTAACAAATTGTTCCCAATAACAAAATTAATAATAGCTGTGCTCACAACCGTGAGAGATATGTGGTAGCCTAAAACCTCATACAATTTCAGACTTAGGGCTCATGCACACGACCGTTGTTGTTTTGTGGTCCGTTTTTCACGTATTCTTTTTTTTTCCTCTGATTTAAGTCCTCTTCTCTTCTGTTATTTCACAAAACATATCCGTATGGTTTCCGTATGCGATCCGCTTTTTGCGGATCGGAAACGGAAACAATAACTTATTAATCACCAAACAGATGAGCAATATGGGCTGGGCATAGCATTTCTACAGTATGGATCCGCAAATTACAGAAGAAATACGGATGTGTTCCGTGTGCGTTCCGTACATCTCTGATTTAAGTCCTCTTCTCTTCCGTTATTCCACAAAACATATCCATATGGTTTCCGTATGCGATCCGCTTTTTGCGGATCGGAAACGTAAACAATAACTTATTAATCACCAAACAGATGCGCAATATGGGCTGGGCATAGCATTTCTACAGTATGGATCCGCAAATTAAAGAAGAAATACGGATGTGTTCCGTGTGCGTTCCGTATTTTTTCCGGACCCGTTGAGTTTATTGGGGCCTTGGGCCGTGATTTGCGGACAATAATAGGATATGCACTACTTTTTTGCGGAACGGAAATACGGAAATGGAATGCACACTGAGTACTTTCCATTGTTTTTGAGGACCCAGTGAAGTGAATGGTTCCGCATGCGGTCCGCAGAAAAACCCATAACAAAGCGGAAAGAAAATACGTTCGTGCGCATGAGCCCTTATATAGTAGCCATGCGCAGGGGCTTATGGCACCGCCTCCGATTTTTTGGGTCGGCTTCCAAAAGAAAAATTGTGGCGCAAATCGCTGGATGCAATATTACAGAGATATATTGCATTGCATTATATGGCGGTACATGGAATCCCTTTTACAATCTGTGTACAATGCTGCATTATACTGACACATCATTACAAACAGATTGCAGGATCGGATGAAGGATTATTCCCATATTTGGCCATATCTGGAAATTAATACTTGTTAGCTCTCAGACCCTACTACAACTTTAGTACAACCACATTAAATTACACATTGTCACGTATTATAAATAATAATGACATTTTACATAAATGTATATTTTGCTGGATAAACGCAGCTTGCTGGGAGTGGGGATAGTTTCTTACTTAGTCATTCTCTGTCTAGACTGATAGTTAGCAAAGATGAAAGATTTAAAGACTTGTGAGCATGAATAAAACCATAAAGCGAATAACTGTGCCGGTACCGGCCTCCCACCCCATAAGGGCTATTTAATACGTCAGTGGTTTGGTGAACACTTTGTTGTATTCAACAACATGTAAAACACATTGAGACACATTAAGGCCTCATTCACACGACCGTAGTTATGGTCCGCATCCAAGCCGCAGTTTTGGCGGCTTGGATGCGGACCCATTCACTTCAATGGGGCCACAAAAGATGCGGACCGCACTCCGTGTGCAGTCCGCATGCGTTGCTCCGTTCCGTGGTCCGCAAAAAAAAATCTAACATGTCCTATTCTTGTCCACGTTTTTCGGACAAGAATAGGCAGTTATATTAAAGGCTGTCCGTGCCGTTCCGCAAATTGAGGAACTAACATGGACGCCATCCGTGTTTTGCGGATCCGCGGTGTTGCGGACCGCAAAACACTCAACGGTCGTGTACATGAGGCCTAAAAAAGTACAATTTCACTGACAGGTTTCCATGTGCAAAAATGGTGTAGTTTATATGTGTTGTGGGCTATATTCACAAAAATGCTGCAGTTATACAACTATGTACATTTGGGGCCATTAGTAAATCATCCACAAAGTACAACCGGTCTGACCTGGTGTTGGTTGTTTTTGGAGAAATACTGCCTATGGTTTTCAAGTCAGGCAAATACTAAGCTCCAAACTGAAACCTGACAGCCATGAGAGAGAAAGCGCAAACAAGTACATACAAACACCATAGATATGCCAAAAGTGCTTGCTCTATATGTTAGAATCTTGCCCCCTACTATACAGTATATACATATATAAAACGTCGTTTAAGGACATCTGGTTCAGTTTGGCAGTTCTTTTGCCCTATATTTCTCCTTCCTGGTGAATTTTTTCCAGTCTTTAGATTCAAAAACTTCTCACTATGCAAGACATGCAATCAGTTACATTGAATTTGCCACATGACAACAATTTTGTGTGTAGCCTGAGCCTAGGCCCCCTGCACACGGCCGTTTTTTTTTCCCGTTTACTGGCCGTTTTTTGCGTTCCGTATACGGAACCATTCATTTCAATGGTTCCGCAAAAAAAACTGAATATACTCCGTATGCATTCCGTTTCCGTATTTCCGTTTTTCCGTTCCGTTCTAACATAGAACATGTCCTATTATTGCCCGCAAATCATGTTCCGTGGCTCCATTCAAGTCAATGGGTCCGCAAAAAAAACGGAACACATACGGAAATGCATCCGTATGTCTTCCGTTTCCGTTCCGTTTTTTGCTGAACAATCTATTGAAAATGTTATGCCCAGCCCAATTTTATCTATGTAATTACTGTATACTGTATATGCCATACGGAAAAATGGAACGGAAAAACGGAACCACAACGGAAACAAAAAATGGAACAACGGATCTGTAAAAAACGGACCGCAAAACACTGAAAAAGCCATACGGTTGTGTGCAATAGGCCTTAAACGAACATTCAAATGTTATAGAACTTAAAGAAGTTGGCCCATCTCGCACTTTGGTAGGATATGCCACCAATGTCCGGATAGGTGGGGGTCCCACCTCTGGGACTTGCATTTAGGCCTCATGCACACAAACTTATTTTCTTTCCGTGTCCATTATGTTTTTTTTGCGGACCGTATACGGAACCATTTATTTCAATGGGTCCACAAAAAAAAAAACTGAAGCTACTCTGTGTCCATTCCCTTTCTGTATGTCCGTATTTCCGTCCCGCTAAAAAATAGAACATGTCCTATTATTGTCCACATTACGGACGAGGATAGTACTGTTCTATTAGGGGCCAGCTGTTCCGTTCCGCAAAATACGGAATGCACATGGACGTCATCCGTATTTTTTGCGGATCCATTTTTTGCAGAACGCAAAATACATACGGTCGTGAGCATGAGGTCTTATAGGTGAAAGGAGCTCGGCTCTTTTCAGAACTCCCATAGAAGTGAGCGGAGAGCACACTGCACATGTATGGTGCATTCTCCTTCACTTTGGAGGCCTGTTATAGAGATAGATGCAGGTCTCAGGGGTGGGACCACCACCTATTTGACAATGGTGGCATATTTTAGCAATATGCCGCCAAAGGCAAGTTGACCATACACACTCAATACCTGTTGGATGTACAATCGTTCGGCCCGCATCTATTTCTCATACACATTCAGTTTCGCTGAGGAGAGAGAAAGGAGCCACTGCCAAATACCTCTGGTGGCGGCTTATCTCCTGTTAGGACAAAAGCATCAAGAGAAAAAATCCAGTTCATCCGATCATTCTCTCTCGCGACATCATACACATTACACTGTCAGGTGGATCCTGCCATTCTTGGTGTAAGCAAAACACTAATGTGTATGGGGGCCTTTAAAGGGATATGTCACCAAGAAATTCTGCGTTAAACCAGGCACAATGCCCTGTAGTGCTAGGCAGCTGAATGTAATGATACCATTCCTCATTTGCAAATGAGCAGCTAAGTGCACCAAGGGTAGGTCTAAGCTACTCTGTGCACCCGTGCTCCTCTAGCTTTCTGTGTCAGCCCCTTCTTCTCCTTGATTGGCAGGGCCAGGTTCCTGCATAGTCATCTAGCCTGGCCATGTCAATCAAGGAGAAGAAGGGACTGGCACAGGAAGCTGGAGGAGTGCAGAGTAGCTTAGACCTACCCATGGTGCACTTAGCTGTTCATTTGCATATGCATTAAAGTACTTTTGTTACAGAATGAAGCAATGAAAAGCTAAGTTATCATTTTTTTGCTTTTGCGCCAGAAATTATTGTAATACCATTGTAAAAAATTTGCAGCACCAACCACAGACCATGGACATTCCTGTTTTTTTGGGAGGGGGATGTGCTGAGGATGGCTGCTATGTACACACATACATCCTGCTGGATTTTGAAGGTCCACTGTTGACAATACACTTATCGATGTTAGGTTAAAGAGAATATAACAGATCAATAACATAAGCCTCTAACCTAAGAAATGTAATAACTGCAGGTTCCCTTGTGAAATATCATTATTTCTTGTTACACAATTTCAGGAGTTCCTTATTAAAACAATATAAATATAAGGAAATACCCGTCTTGCCATTTCCTGTGCAGAAGCCCAAATGGTTCTGCTCAGCAGTTATTGGCCTACATTCACTTCAACTGTGGCCTAGAGTGTATCAAGGGTCTCTGGAGTAGAAGTAAAAAATAACCATAACTTTTCATTTGGAATTTAAATTTCACATTACTCCCAGAAGAGTAATGTTGGGGCACCTTCAGACGCTGCAGATTCTGTTGCAGAATTTTCCACTAGTGACCTAAATGGAACTTGCAGAAATCCATGTGCTAGCTGCCCCATTCAAATGAATGGAACTAATTTTCAGTCGTGGAAAATTCTGCTACAAAATCCGCAGCGTGTTAAGGTGCCCTAGAATGAAAAATGTTTTCCAGGATATACCTCATCAATATGTGATCATCGCAGTTAACTGTTGGGGACACCGAAGATCAACAGAAAAAAGGGCTGCCACTATTACTAGATTGGCATGTCCCCTTTTGGCTTGATTCACAAATCACACATAGCATTTTGCAGTGCTTTTCGTGGCATTTTTAATGGAGTTTTTATTTTACTCCAAAATTACTGCAGACAGAGGTCTATACACTACATTCAAAGGGGGTAATTGATCATAAGGGAAAATTTTAGCAGGAGTCTGCATTGGTAAATTTGGCCATCTTTAAAGGGAACCTGTCATCAACTTTTGGCCTCATGCATATGACCGTGCCGTTGTTTACAGAAGCTGCCCGTGTATCTTTCGCAATTTGTGGAACGGACGGGCCATTGTAGACATGCCTATTCTTGTCCGCAAAGCAGACAAGAATAGGACATGCTAAAAAAAAAAATGCAGGGCCTCAGAACAGAGCAACGGCTGCGGACAGCACACAGAGTGCTGTCCGCATCTTTTGCGGCCCCATTGAAGTGAATGAGTCCGCATCCGAGCCGTTATGCTGATCTCACTGAGGGCAGCATAAATTAGTGACAGAAATGCTGATTTCAGCGGTGTGTCACTGATGAGCTAAAAGTTTCTGCCGAGAACCAGAATCATAATCATTGCAACCCAGGCCTTGAAAAGAGTCAAATCTACCTGAGAAGAGTCATGGTTATTCATATTCTCCTGCACTGTCACCCATCTGCTGATGATTGGCAGTTCTCTCCTGAAGAGAAAGGGAGAAAACTAGGTAGAAGACAGAGGTGGACAGGGAGAGCAGGAATTCATGAATAACCATGACTCTTCCCAGGTGGCCGTGACTCTTTTCCAGGCCCAGTCTGCAATGATTGTGATGCTGGTTCTCGGCAACCTCTTACTTTTAACTTATAAATGACAGACCGCTGAAATCAACTCACCTGTCTCTACTTTATTCTGCCGTTAGTATGGGCAGCATAAAGTTGATGGCTTTACGGAAGAAGACGTCTCTAACCCCCACTCAAACCACATATGGGATAGCGGAGGAGAGAAAAGAGGCGCACAATAGGATAGTATGTTTGGGCAAGTATTCAGCCGAAATGTTGGAAAAAAGAAAGAGGCTCACCTTATAGGGTTGTGCAAGTGATAGGCACAACTCTAATGAAGACTTATACAGTCCTGATCAAAAGTTTAAGACCACTTGAAAAATGGCAAAAAATCATATTTTACATTGTTGGATCTTAACAAGGTTCCAAGTAGAGCTTCAACATGCAACAAGAAGAAATGAGAGTGAGACAAAACATTTTTTGAGCATTCAATTAATTGAAAATAACGATTAAACTGAAACAGGCTGTTTTTCAGCTGATCCAAATTTTAGGACCACATGCCTTTAAAAGGCCAAATCTGTGCAAAGATGTGGATTCATTGTCATTTTCTGTCAGGTAGTCACACATTGTGATGGCAAAGGCAAGAAAACTCTCCCTTTTTGAACGTGGTCGGGTTGTTGAACTGCAAAAGCAGGGTCTCTCACAGCGCGCCATCGCTGCTGAGGTGGGACGCATTAAGACAGTGATTTGGAATTTCTTAAATGATCCTGAGGGTTATGGAACAAAAAAGTCAAGTGGAAGACCCAAAAAGATTTCACCAGCACTGAGCCGGAGGATCCAATTGGCTGTCCGTCAAGACACTGGACGATCCTCGACCAAAATTAAAGGCCCTTACTGGTGCTGACTGCAGCCCCATAACCATCAGACGGCATCTGAGACTGAAGGGCTTTAAAAACAAAAAACATCTTCAAAGACCTTGTCTCCTTGAACGCCACAGAACTGCTCGTTTGGACTTTGCAAGAGAGCACCAAACATGGGACATTCAAAGGTGGAAGAAAGTTTTATTCTCTGATGAGAAAAAATTTAACCTTGATGGTCCTGATGGTTTCCAACGTTACTGGTATGACAAGCAGATCCCACCTGAGATGTTTTCTACGCGCCACAGTGGAGGGGGCACCATAATGGTCTGGGGTGCTTATTCCTTCAGTGGAACAATGGAGCTTCAGGAAGTGCAGGGGCGTCAAACAGCCGCTGGCTATGTCCAGATGTTGCAGAGAGCATTCCTCATGACTGAGGGCCCTCGTCTGTGTGGTAACGACTGGGTTTTTCAACAGGACAACACTACAGTACACAATGACCGCAGGACAAGGAACTTCTTCCAGGAGAATAACATCACTATTTTTTCCCCTGATCTAAATCCAATTGAGAACCTTTGGGGATGGATGGCAAGGGAAGTTTACAAAAATGGACAACAGTTCCAGACAGTAGATGGCCTTGGTGCGGCCGTCTTCACCACTTGGAGAAATGTTCCCACTCACCTCATGGAAACGCTTGCATCAAGCATGCCGAAACGAATTTTTGAAGTGATCAACAATAACGGCGGAGCTACTCATTACTGAGTTCATGTTTGGAAGTTGGATTTCTGTTTTTGGGGGGTTTAGTTTTTTTTTTGGAGGTGTGGTGCTAAACTTTTGATCAGCTGAAAAACAGCCTGTTTCAGTTTATTCGTTGTTTTCATTAAATTGAATGCTCAAAAAATGTGTTGTCTCACTCCCATTTCTTCTTGTTGCATGTTGAAGCTCTACTTGGAACCATTTTTCAAGTGGTCTTAAACTTTTGATTAGGACTGTATATAGGTAAAGACCGATTTCCCAGGATTGCAGCCGCAAGAAAAGTTTCTTCTGGAAAGGATGTCCAGTCCCCCGAAGAGTGCTTGTCGTGGAGAAGATTCTGCAATGGCGCAAATTCATTGGTGGAGACGGTCATGGTACTTCAAGTGGAATACTTCTTTATTTGAAGAAAGCGCATGTACATAAAAACAACGCATTTCGGGGACAAATAGTTCCCCTTCATCAGGTTAAGCGAATGATATTGTATACAAAAGGTGGATATTTATAGATGAAAAAGAAAAAAAACGTCAAAAAAACGCACCTATGGACCGCCCTCAATGGGAGTGGCTTGTCACTAGGTGTCATTCTGAAGGCAAAGTGCACACAAGTCATCATAAAAGGAATCAATGTTCCGTATTTAATAAAAACATATAACTTATAGATTTTTGTGTAAAAACAAGCATTTAATGATGTGGTTCATACTAAAATGTGTATATCGGGTCCTGGGGTCATGTGAACGCTATCTAAGTGGTCACGTGGTGTGCCTATTCATGAGGGGGGCGGAGATGAACTAGCCTCTGTATTGAATCTAGAAATGCAGTAATGATCTGCATACGGGGGGACGTCCGTGCAGAGCCTGGAGGAAGGTCACGTGATAGGAAGCAGCCCGGTCACGTGACCCATCTCCATGGTGAAGAGGACACTACAAAGATATAACACGTACTAGCAAAGTTGCCGGCGCTTGTTTGGTCATGTGATCACAACCCTGCGGTCACGTGCTCTGTTGTCATGGCTGCTGTTCACAGCTCGCCTGTAACGGGGTGCCGAAGGCGCACTCAGTCTCCCATCAGCCGCAGACCTGCTGCTTAGCTTCGGGAGCGAGGATCTGTGTTTGACCTTGTTCCCAGGCCGGTGCAAGGATTTTTGCCGCCCTAGGCAAGATAAAAATTGCCGCCCCCCCCCCTCTTATCAGATGATCTGCCCATATCATGACATCACATATGTTCCACTCCTTTCTCAGCTTTTAAATTAAAAGAACTGCTATGTTTCCCTTACGGTTAATCCAGCTTCTTGTAGCTGTCTCTTTTTGCGGAACGGAATTGCGGACCCATACATTTCTATGGGGCCGCACGACGTGCGGCCCCGATCCGGAATTGCGGACCCGGATCCGCAATTCCGATCCTGAAAATAATAGAACATGTCCTATTCTTGTCCGCAATAGCGGACAAGAATAGGCATATTCTCTTAGTGCCGGCAATGTGCGGTCCGCAAAATGCGGAACGCACATTGCCGCTGTCCTTGTTTTGTGGATCCGCAAAACACACACGGATGTGTGAATGGACCCTAAATGTGAGGTAAATTTGCTTCCAATGTAGTATTAATAATTAAAGAATTAAATAATAAACATATTGCATTGTCTACTTACCACCAGGACAATAAGATGATCTGGTCTCTGGCTGCTGTCTGGCTCTTGGTCTGGCTCTGGGGACTCCCTTGTCACTCTCTTCTCCCCCCCCCCCCTTCCTTGTCACTCTCTTCCCCCCCCTCGTCACTCTCTTCCCCCCTCCCTTGTCACTCTCTTCCTCCCCTCCCTTGTCACTCTCTTCCTCCCCCTCCCTTGTCACTCTCTTCCCCCCCTCCCTTGTCACTCTCTTCCCCCCCTCCCTTGTCACTCTCTTCCCCCCCTCCCTTGTCACTCTCTTCCCCCCTCCCTTGTCACTCTTTTCTCTCCCCCTCCCTCCTTTGTCACTCTCTCCCCCCTCCCTCCTTTGTCACTCTCTCCCCCCTCCCTCCTTTGTCACTCTCTCCCCCCTCCCTCCTTTGTCACTCTCTCCCGCCCCTCCCTCCTTTGTCACTCTCTCTCCCACCCTCCCTTGTCACTCTCATTCTACCACCCCCCCCTTGTCACTCTCATTTTACACCCCCCCTTGTCACTCTCATTTTACACCCCCCCTTGTCACTCTCATTTTACACCCCCCCTTGTCACTCTCATTTTACACCCCCCTTGTCACTCTCATTTTACACCCCCCCCCCCCTTGTCACTCTCATTTTACACCCCCCCTTGTCACTCTCATTTTACACCCCCCTCCTTGTCACTCTCATTTTACACCCCCCCTCCCTTGTCACCTCTAGTGTAGCGTGGCCGAGCTTTGTTCGGTCCGCGGTACAGGAGCATTTGTTTCCTGTACCCGGCCGGACTGAAAGGAAGTGCACAATAAGTGAGTACTTCCTGTCAGTCCGGCCGGGTACAGGAAACAAAAGCTCCTGTACCGCGGACCGAACAGAGCTCGGCCACGTTACATTAACAACAGCAGTAGCATAGAGCAGGCTTCGCAGCACTGAGCCGGCGGCCGGAGATTCTTTAGAGCGGCAAGCGCTCAGCCGGCGCAGCATGAGGGGCGCCGCCGGCCGGCCGCCCAAACTTACACTCACCTAAAGAATTATTAGGAACACCATACTAATACGGTGTTGGACCCCCTTTTGCCTTCAGAACTGCCTTAATTCTACGTGGCATTGATTCAACAAGGTGCTGATAGCATTCTTTAGAAATGTTGGCCCATATTGATAGGATAGCATCTTGCAGTTGATGGAGATTTGAGGGATGCACATCCAGGGCACGAAGCTCCCGTTCCACCACATCCCAAAGATGCTCTATTAGGTTGAGATCTGGTGACTGTGGGGGCCATTTTAGTACAGTGAACTCATGGTCATGTTCAAGAAACCAATTTGAAATGATTTGAGCTTTGTGACATGGTGCATTATCCTACTGGAAGTAGCCATCAGATAATGGATACATGTTCTCATTCTGTTTACGCCAAATTCGGACTCTACCATTTAAATGTCTCAACAGAAATCGAGACTCATCAGACCAGGCAACATTTTTCCAGTCTTCAACAGTCCAATTTTGGTGAGCTCATGCAAATTGTAGCCTCTTTTTCCTATTTGTAGTGGAGATGAGTGGTACCCGGTCGGGTCTTCTGCTGTTGTAGCCCATCCGCCTCAAGGTTGTGCGTGTTGTGGCTTCACAAATGCTTTGCTGCATACCTCGGTTGTAACAAGTGGTTATTTCAGTCAACGTTGCTCTTCTATCAGCTTGAATGAGTCGGCCCATTCTCCTCTGACCTCTAGCATCCACAAGGCATTTTTGCCCACAGGACTGCCGCATACTGGATGTTTTTCCCTTTTCACACCATTCTTTGTAAACCCTAGAAATGGTTGTGCGTGAAAATCCCAGTAACTTAGCAGATTGTGAAATACTCAGACTGGCCCGTCTGGCACCAACAACCATGCCACGCTCAAAATTGCTTAAATCACCTTTCTTTCCCATTCTGACATTGAGTTTGGAGTTCAGGAGATTGTCTTGACCAGGACCACCCCCCTAAATGCATTGAAGCAACTGCCATGTGATTGGTTGACTAGATAATTGCATTAATGAATAATAGAACAGGTGTTCCTAATAATTCTTTAGGTAAGTGTATATAACCAACGGGCGCCCCCTGCTAAATGGTGCCCTAGGCGACTGCCTAAGTCGCCTTACTGGTGGCGCCGGCCCTGTTCCCAGGGCAGCTTTGCTAGCTGGGAGGCTCCCTGCTCCTAGGTCTGCCTTGAGCGCCGAGCTGATCACTCGGTGCTCGACTGGTTGGTCTGTCGGTCATGTGATGCTGGCCATGTCACATGACCCTCACTCCCCACTATAAATACAGGCAGCCTGCTGGCCACAGGTTGCCTGTTAATTTTAGGTATCTGGTGATTGTTTTGTTCCTGCATACTTACCTGATCCTGTGTTCCCTGACGATTCTCTGCCTGCTCCTCCTGTACTGCGCATCTCTCCTGGTATCCTGACTTCGGCTTCCACCTGACGATTCTTTGCGGACTCCTGTTGTACTTCGTTTCTCTCCTGGTATTTGACCTCGGCTTTTCCTGACTATTCTCTGCTCATTCCTTAGTACTGCGTAGCTTTCTAGGTATTGACCCGGTCCGTTCACGTTCCGTTATTTGTCTTGTCTGTCTTCCCAGCACGTATCCTAAGTTAGGGACTGCCGTCTAGTTGTCCCCTGTCATTAGGACTTGCGAGGCAAGTAGGCAGGGCCAGGGGGGAGGGTGGAGCGCAGTGGTCACTATTCTCCCCCCTGTGTGCAGTGTACGTTACCGTCACATCGCCCAGAACTAGGCTATAAAAGAATTGTACTTGTGGAAAAAACGATTAGGGGCTAGTGTTACATAATTATATATATGGGAGCATAGAGCTAATATAGAATGTAGATGAATAAGTAGGTTATCAAATTACAATTATTAATGATATATTGGTTGAAAATATAACATATAAATAGATATAGAATATAGATAATATAGATAAATAATCTGATTAAAATGGTTAAATAAAAAACATTCTACATAAAAGAATTAATAACTAAAAAAAATATATAGTAATAAAAATTATACAGTAGAAAAGATGTGTTAACTCCTATTCTACTGAAATGTGTAATAGAAAGAAGGGGGACAGGTTTACAAATCTATCTCAAACGCCTCATTTAGTCCATATGGATTAAGACTATTTAATTTCAAAATCCAAAACATTTCCCTACATCTAATGTATTGTGTCTTTTTGTAGATGCGCTGGTATTTGTTCAATAGGTGTAACCGTGAAGCCACACGAACTGCCCTCGTGATGATGTGCTGCTTGCCTAGAAACACTATGTTTGAGGAATCTTTCATCTATCTTTCATCTATCAACCAACGTTCTGGTCCACAAATATTGTCTTTTTTCGAAGATATACAGGGTGGGCCATTTATATGGATACACCTTAATAAAATGGGAATGGTTGGTGATATTAACTTCCTGTTTGTGGCACATTAGTATATGTGAGGGGGGAAACTTTTCAAGATGGGTGGTGACCATGGCGGCCATTTTGAAGTCAGCCATTTTGAATCCAACTTTTGTTTTTTCAATAGGAAGAGGGTCATTTGACACATCAAACTTATTGGGAATTTCACAAGAAAAACAATGGTGTGCTTGGTTTTAACGTAACTTTATTCTTTCATGAGTTATTTACAAGTTTCTGACCACTTATAAAATGTGTTCAATGTGCTGCCCATTGTGTTGGATTGTCAATGCAACCCTCTTCTCCCACTCTTCACACACTGATAGCAACACCGCAGGAGAAATGCTAGCACAGGCTTCCAGTATCCGTAGTTTCAGGTGCTGCACATCTCGTATCTTCACAGCATAGACGATTGCCTTCAGATGATACGAGATGTGCAGCACCTGAAACTACGGATACTGGAAGCCTGTGCTAGCATTTCTCCTGCGGTGTTGCTATCAGTGTGTGAAGAGTGGGAGAAAAGGGTTGCATTGACAATCCAACACAATGGGCAGCACATTGAACTCATTTTGTAAGTGGTCAGAAACTTGTAAATAACTCATGAAAGAATAAAGTTACGTTAAAACCAAGCACACCATTGTTTTTCTTGTGAAATTCCCAATAAGTTTGATGTGTCAAATGAAAAAACAAAAGTTGGATTCAAAATGGCCGACTTCAAAATGGCCGCCATGGTCACCACCCATCTTGAAAAGTTTCCCTCCTCACATATACTAATGTGCCACAAACAGGAAGTTAATATCACCAACCATTCCCTTTTTATTAAGATGTATCCATATAAATGGCCCACCCTGTATAGACGATCTGATCTTCATCTGGGATGGGGACCAAGCATCCATAGAAAACTTCATCTCTCGACTCAATACTAATAATTGGGGAATACAATACCTGTAAAATAAAATTCCTGGACCTTGAAATCTTTATCCAGGAGAACGAAATCAATTTGGATTTTGGGAGTACCCATTATAGGAAATGGAAGGCGAACATCCCCTTCAGCCAATTTAGGAGAATCTGGCAAAATTGTACAGTTGATGAGGATTTTACCAATCAGTGTGATATCCTTGCCACACGGTTTAGTCAGAAGGGATATCCAACAAACATTGTTTCAGGCGCCTGGAAAAAAGCTGCTGCACTATCACAATCAGAGTGCCTTGCTTCAATATGAAAATGTGAATAAAATACAGACAGCAATCCATTCATCTGTAATTTTAGAACTACCTACAATCAAAATCACAATGTTATCAAAGCAGTCTTGGACAGACATTGGCACATCCTCAAAAGGGACCCCATACTGAACCAAATTATTCCAAAAACTCCCCGCCTAACATACAGAAGGGCGCGGACCATGAAGAATATCCTTGCACCCAGCAAATTAAGATCAGCTAGTGGCCTGACCAAGGACCAATACCTCCGCTTTTAAAGGCAGTTTTAAATGCGGCCATCGGAGATGTCTGTGTTGCAAAATGATTTGTCAGAAATCAACTTTCCACAGTCAAAATGGTGGCGAATCGTTCTCCATCTCCAGGTTTTTGAACTGTGAGTCCACCCATGTAATCTATCTATTAGAGTGCCCGTGTCATCTACAGTACGTCGGCCGCACTATACAAACACTACGAGACAGAGTTAACAAACATCGGTCGAACATAAAGAAAAAATATCTCAAACATAGTGTTTCTAGGCAAGCAGCACATCATCACGAGGGCAGTTCATGTGGCTTCACGGTTACACCTATTGAACAAATACCAGCACATCAACAAAAAGACACAATACATTAGATGTCGGGAAATGTTTTGGATTTTGAAATTAAATAGTCTTAATCCATATGGTCTAAATGAGGCGTTTGAGATAGATTTGTAAACCTGTCCCCCTTCTTTCTATTACACATTTCAGTAGAATAGGAGTCAACACATCTTTTCTACTGTATACTGCAACCCAATTCTTATTACTATATATATATATTTTTATTTATTTACTAATTCTTTTATGTAGAATGTTTTTTATTTAACCATTTTAATCTGATTATTTATCTATATTATCTATATTCCATATCTATTTATAGGTTATATTTTCAACCAATATATCTTTAATAATTGTAATTTGATAACCTACTTATTCATCTACATTCTATATTAGCTCTATGCTCCCATATATATAATTATGTAACACTAGCCCCTAATCATTTTTTCCACAAGTACAATTCTTTTATAGCCTAGTTCTGGGTGAGCTGCGAACAGCAGCGTCCCCGATGCCATGACAACAGATCACGTGACCGCAAGGTTGCGATCACATGACCAAACAAGCGCCAGCAACTTTGCTAGTACGGGTTATATCTTTGTAGTGTCCTCTTCACCATGGAGATGGGTCACGTGACCCTCCTCCAGGCTCTGCACATCCCCCTGTATGCAGATCATTACTGCATTTCTAGATTCGATACAGAGGCTAGTTCATCCCCGCCCCCCTCATGAATAGGCACACCACGTGACCACTTAGATAGCGGTCACATGACCCCAGGAACCGATATACACATTTTAGTATGAACCACAATATTAAATGCTAGTTTTTACACAAAAATCTATAAGTTATATGTTTTATTGAATACGGAACATTAATTCCTTTTATGATGACTTGTGTGCACTTTGCCTTCAGAATGACACCTAGTGACAAGCCCCTCCCATTGAGGGTGGTCCATAGGTGCATTTTTTTCTTTTTCATCTATAAATATCCACCTTTTGTATACAATATCATTCGCTTAACCTGATGAAGGGGAACTATTTGTCCCCGAAACGCATTGTTTTTATGTACATGCACTTTCTTCAAATAAAGAAGTATTCCACTTGAAGTACCACGACCGTCTCCACCAGTGAATTTTCTCCATTGCAGAATCTTCTCTACGACAAGCATAAAGTTGATGGCAGGTTCCCTTTAAAGGGGTTTTCTGAGATTATTATACTGAGACCTATACTCTGGATTTGTGGTGCACGGAGGAGACCGAGGATGTCAATCACCTTTACAAGGGCGTGCCAAACGGTGAGAGGACGGAGCCTCTAGGTGCTGCAGCAACGCCCCACTAGCACCTAGAGGCTAATTTGCATATTATAAACGTCATTATTTAGTGCGAACGGCGGCAGGCAGGGAGATACAAGTCATACAGTTATGTACTGCTGACATTAGCACATCGCTAAGGTCAGCCAGCTACATAACGATTTTTCTGATGACAGAAACCCTTTAAATATACCTGGAAAAAAAAAAGTTACAAAATAAAAAAAATACCACCGAAAACAGTGCTAAGAAAACACTGTGAAAAGTACATGAAATTCGTTGTGTTTTTTTTTACATGCATTTTTTAAAACGTTGAAAAAAAATTCCGGTGTCCATATGCCTGAGGGAAAATGTTTAGCTGTATGAACAAGAGTGGCATGGTGATGTACTACAGTGGAGAGGCCTTAGCCTCTCAGCAGATCAGACAGGGATTTAGGGAATAGCCATCAATGATAAATTCTGAAAACCCCTTTAATGGCCTACATACCACCTGCAAACTACCTGCTATAAACGGAGGTCTGCAGTAGGCAGACAGAGTACATAAGGATTCAGAGATTCTTTTTTTTGTTTTCCCGTCTCTGCTTTTAAAAAGCCATGAGTTTTTTTTATTTTCCGTTGACATACTGTCATAGCTGTATGGGATGAGTTGTATTTTTTAATGACATCACTTTGGGTTACATCTAAAATTCATTTTTTTTTGTCATGTTGCTGCATTCAAAGGGCAGCATACAGCAGAATAAAACTTCATAGTCATACTGCTCCTCATAAGAAAACCTCCAAAAAGGCATTTCTCCTACCTATTGCTGTCAGCAGTTTAGCATGGTCAAAAGGGCTGACAGACTCCCTCTAATAAGGCCCATCTCCCTCATTATATGTATGGCAAGTATCTGATAATCATCGTTTTGTAATTAATGGATTAGTAATCTGTACTTTACAGTCTTTCAGTACTGGAGATCAGCTCTCCATGCACTGAGCCTGTGAAAGGCTTGCCTGTACAGCAGCTGATCTGAGGAGGTAGAGCAGGGGTCTGCAACCTTTAAGACATAAAGAGCCACTTGGACCCGTTTCCGAAGGAAAAAAAAAACTGGGAGCCGCAAAACCATTGCGACATTTAAAACAAATATAACACTGCATATATTGTTTCTTACCTTAATGCTATATACAGGATCGTGCAGTCAGCTGTCAATCTGAAGAAAAAAAATGACTTTTTCACTTAACAATGTAAAATATATTTTTGCAAATTAATAGCTAATTAAAATATTTAATTTACCTTTACCAGACCACCCCCAATCATGTGCCAGTAATACCAGACCCCCCAATCATGTGCCAGTAATACCAGACCCCCCTCCAATCATGTGCCAGTAATACCAGACCCCCCCAATCATGTGCCAGTAATACCAGACCCCCCTCCAATCATGTGCCAGTAATACCAGACCCCCCTCCAATCATGTGCCAGTAATACCGGACCCCCTCCAATCATGTGCCAGTAATACCAGACCGCCCAAATCATGTGCCAGTAATACCAGACCCCCCTCCAATCATGTGCCAGTAATACCAGACCCCCCTCCAATCATGTGCCATTAATACCAGACCCCCCTCCAATCATGTGCCAGTAATACCAAACCCCCCTCCAATCATGTGCCAGTAATACCAAACCCCCCTCCAATCATGTGCCAGTAATACCAGACCCCCTTCCAATCATGTGCCAGTAATACCAGACCCCCCTCCAATCATGTGCCAGTAGTAATACCAGACCCCCCCCCAATCATGTGCCAGTAGTAATACCAGCCCCCCCCCCCAATCATGTGACAGTAGTAATACCAGACCCCCCCAATTATGTGCCAGTAGTAATACCAGGCCCCCCCCCCCAATCATGTGCCAGTAATTCCAGGGGCCCCCCCAAATTCCCCAATCATGTGCCAGTATAATACCATTATGTGCCAGACTGGCACTTAAAAAAAGAAAAATTAACACTTATACGCCTATCAGAGGAACATGAAAGGGACACACCTCCCTGCCCTGCTCTTCCGCACAGCCTTCTGTTTGTATCGCTGTCCTGAGGACGGCGATACAAACAGATCACTATGGAGATGAGCGCTTCGCTTCCACAATGGAAGCACTCATCTCAGTGCCTGCCCCGCCGCCGCCGCACACACACTGCTCATGCCCATGCTGGAGCCGCGGCAAAGGTTCAAAAGAGCCGCATGCGGCTCCAGAGCCGCGGGTTGCTGACCACTGAGGTAGAGGGACTGATAGGTCATCAGTTCTAAAGTCTCTGAAAACCTATTTAATGGAGCTGAGGTGAAAAGCAACAAGATTCTTGCAGGTAATTATCTGCTGTAGTTATGACTTACATAGCATTTTTGAGCTCCTAACTAGCAGCTTTAATAGAAAGGGTCCCTGTTCAGGATCCTCATCTTTTAACCAGAGTGTATAGCGGATACAAAGAGAGTCTCTCACTTTGGAGCACCTACCTTATATACTTTTATGCTGTAATCCCAGCAACAATGCAGTATGTAAACAATAAATAATGATGCGCCTACAGTATTCTACTGTATCTGCATACACTGTATATAAATCTGACAGATAGGTCTGTGTACGCTCAGACGAAACACTGTTATGTCCGTGCACTCTCTTAGGAAACACTGTATATATACAGTACAGACCAAAAGTTTGGACACACCTTCTCATTCAAAGAGCTTTCTTTATTTTCATAACTATGAAAATTGTAGATTCACACTGAAGGCATCAAAACTATGAATTAACACATGTGGAATTACATACATAACAAACAAGTGTGAAACAACTGAAAATATGTCATATTCTAGGTTCTTCAAAGTAGCCACCTTTTGCTTTGATTACTGCTTTGCACACTCTTGGCATTCTCTTGATGAGCTTCAAGAGGTAGTCCCCTTAATAAGTGGGATTTCTTGCCTTATAAATGGGGTTGGGACCATCAGTGGCGTTGAGGAGAAGTCAGGTGGAGACACAGCTGATAGTCCTACTGAATAGACTGTTAGAATTTGTATTATGGCAAGAAAAAAGCAGCTAAGTAAAGAAAAATGAGTGGGCATCATTACTTTAAGAGATGAAGGTCAGTCAGTCAGCCGAAAAATTGGGAAAACTTTGAAAGTAAGGGCTATTTGACCATGAAGGAGAGTGATGGGGTGCTGCGCCAGATGACCTGGCCTCCACAGTCACCGGACCTGAACCTAATCGAGATGGTTTGGGGTGAGCTGGACCGCAGAGTGAAGGCAAAAGGGCCAACAAGTGCTAAGCATCTCTGGGAACTCCTTCAAGACTGTTAGAAGACCATTTCAGGGGACTACCTCTTGAAGCTCATCAAGAGAATGCCAAGAGTGTGCAAAGCATGTCTGTGACACTCTCTTAGGAAACACTGTATATATATATATATCTGATAGGTATGTCTGTGCACTCTCTTAGGAAACACTGTATATATATCTGATAGATTTGTCCGTGCACTCTCTTAGGATATACTGTATATATATATATATCTGATAGATATGTCTGTGCACTCTTTTAGGATATACTGTATATATATCTGATAGATATGTCCGTGCACTCTCTTAGGAAACACTGTATATATATATATATATCTGATAGATATGTCCGTGCACTCTCTTAGGAAACACTGTATATATATATATATATATATATCTGATAGATATGTCCGTGCATTCTCTTAGGAAACACTGTATATATATATCTGATAGATATGTCCATGAACTCTCTTAGGAAACACTGTATATATATATCTGATAGATATGTCTATGAACTCTCTTAGGAAACACTGTATATATATATCTGATAGGTATGTCTGTGGCGCTCTCTTAGGAAACATTTCTAAGTTATTTAATTGAAGGCAAAAATAACCACTTTTGTTCAAAGTTCAGGCTTTATATCCACAGTGTAAGTTGATTTTATGATACTGCAAAACCCTCTCAAAGTAAAATCAATATTTCATTGCTCACAAACACATAGAATGAAGCAAGATGAGCAAATAAAGAGAATTGTATCTTCTTTTCTCCCAAACCATTTTCTGTATACTCAAGGTGACTTTCAACGTACCTAAAGGTTCCCTCCCAAATATTTTACCAGGATGAAATCCTGTGTCTTCTCTCCAGCTTGGTTCAGGTTAATAAATTCTCTTGTGTGCTTAACACTAATTTCAATGTTGACACATTTTTCTTTGCATTATCAGTGAATACAAGAACAAGGGGCAGATAAGGTGGAGATTAGGGCAGTAAGGCCGCCTAGATCCTTAATTTATCAAGGACAGCAATGAAAACAATAAAAAGTAGCAAAGACCTATCAATGAAACCCTTATTTCATTAGGGTGAAAATTGAAATGCCCACCCCCCACGTGCCAAATTCTAAAGACATACATGGTTGAACATTATATACAGCACTAGGAAACATACAGGAGAATACAGCACCACATAGCTCTTACATCCAGTGATGTCTTCTCAAATGTAAGACGTTTTCTTTCCTCATCTCTTCCATTTGGAGGTCAGACCACCTTCTTTCAGCCACGTCTTGTCTCTGCAGAGTGTGCCATACAGACATTTTCGTTTCCTCACTTTTCAATCATGGTCCCCCAATATTGTTATCCTGCTGATACCCCCAATATTGTGCCCCCTGATCCACCCAATGCCCCCAAATGCTATACTGCAGAAATAATAGTCCCATACAGATAGTCCCCCCATAGTAATAGTGCTCTTAGATTGCCCTCAATAGTAATAGTGCCCCCTACAGTACCCCCAATAGAAAGAATGCCCCCCATTAATAGCAATGCTCTCTATATTGTGCCCAATAATAACAGTAATGCCCCCACTGTACCCCGAGTATTAATAATGCCCTCACAGGTCCTCTAGAAGAAATAAGGCTCCCTATAGTGCCCCAGGAAGACACAAGGCCAGTCTAAAAGGCACCCTTTAGAGCCCCCAGTAGTAATAAGGCTGATCTATAAGGCACTCATTTAGAGCCCACAGTAGTAACAAGCCACTATAGTGGCTTCTAGTATTTATAATGCCCCCTGCTGCATTGCCCCCTGTTGTTATATTACCCTGTAGTGCCCTCTGTATTATAATGATTACAAACTAAAGGACCAAAGGCACCGTGTGTGACGTTTATAACATTGTTATTTTAGTTTCACTAAGGCTACTTTCACACTACCGTTCAGAGCGGGTCCGTCTGATGTCTGCTCAGACGGATCCGCTCCTATAATGCAGACGTTTGGATCCGTTCAGAACGGATCCGTCTGCATTATAAAAAACAGTGGTAGGTTGTGGTGGCTCACTAGCAAGTAGTTAAGGTATGGTGCTGCAAGCTCATATAGAGGGAATCACCCCATCCTCTCTTAAAGGCAAATGTAGTAATAGAGTAATGAGCGAGCACTCATACACTTGGCAACCAGATTGACATGTGCAGAAAATATTTATTAAATCCCCATAAAATACAAGTAATAAAATTTATAAGAACAATGTAGCAATAATATACAACATTACAGTCACATATATTGTGGTAGATATGATCGACACTATATTCATATGACTCAATAGTGTCGATAAATTCAATAATATATATCACACCAAAAAACTTCAAGTATATGCTGTTATTTGGGAAAGAGGAGGTATTATCTTCTAGAGCTCTATCCCAATTTGGGAAACTGAATGTCACTGAAAATGTTGTAGGTGTATTCACTGGGAGCGCAATATGTTCATAAAGTGTCCACAGGAATCCTGATAATGTGAAAAGTCTCTTATAGCTGATCCTTTTATGGTCGATATGAGCTTTGAATTGAAGAAAACTTTAAATCGATGTTTGGCTTACCGTCTAGCGTCTGCTGTCTCCCTATTGCTTCAATGGAGCTTTAAATATTTGCCGGCTTATTCAGTCGCTCCATACAGCAAGCTGGTTTAAATTTCGCGGGAGTTCCAAAGATCGCGGGAGTTGCCACTCTGTTCCGCAATTTCCTTTGGTGCAGCTTTCGACGATAAGAATAGTTAATCCTTTACTGTAGAAATTTTCTTCTGTATGGCCATACAGTATTATCAGAGGCTTTTCAATGCAGGTACATCACTTGTTTCACCATACGCGTTACGGGTAGATTCACTCTCCCTTCCTCAGTGACAGGTTAGATCATGTGGTATTTTTATAGAGCAGGTTGTTACGGATGCGACAATAACAAATATGACAACTTTTTTGGTTGTTCGTTTCAGTTTTTCATAATAAAGCATTTTTGAAAAAAATGATTTTTTTAGTGTCTCTATATTCTGAAAGCCATAGTTTTTTTTTGTTTTTTTTGGCGACGGTCTTATATAGGGGCAAATTTTTTTCGGTATCAGATGACGGTTTGATTGGTACTATTTTAGGCTGCATATGACTTTTTGATCGCTTGGTATTACACTTTTTGAGATGTAAGATGACAAAAAATGGCTTTTTTGACATACTTTTTTTTTTTCGGTGTTGATCTGAGGGGTTGGGTCATGTGATATTTTTATACAGCAGATTCTTACGGATGCGGCAATACCCAATATGTATACTTTTTTATTTATTTACGTTTTAGACAAGAACATTTTTTAAACAAAAAAAAATCATGTTTTAGTATTCTCATATTCTGAGTGCCATAGTTTTTTAATTCTTTGGGCGATTGTCTTAGTTAGGGTCTCATTTTTTTGTGGAATGAGATGAAGGTTTGATTCGTATGATTTTGGGGTGCATATGACTTTTTGATCGCTTGGTATTACACTTTTTGTGTACAAAAGTTTTATACATTTTTTTTTTTTATGGTGTTCACCTGAGAGGTTAGGTCATGTGATATTTTTATAGAGCAGGTCGTTACGGACATGGCAATACCTTTTTATTTATTTAAGTTTTACACAATAATACCATTTCTGCTGATAAGAGGATGGTAAATGAGGCGTAATATGCGCCACTTTGACATTTATAAGTCATTTCTGGCTTGATGCATTCTTTATGGTGAAAATTCTGGAGAAAACAGTTGATTTATTTTGCACAAATCAAAACCTCATTCTTTTTGGCGCATTTTACGCCATAATTGTGGTGCAACATGCTTAGTAAATGTCTCCCTTGTGTTTTAAACTCCTAAAAGGTCATAGAAGACACAAGACCTAACTTCTATTCTGTGCAGCATTGTAAAGCCTTTCCACAAATGAATATTTTGATATAGATCATAAGTATAAATGCACCATTCCTGGAAAAACAATGGTCAGAGAAGGCCCAATTGTCAGGCAGATTATCGGGGACGAACGTTCCTAAAAACGAAAAACGTTTTCAAAATCTGCCCATCTAAAGGTGCTGCTGATCACCTGATGAACAAGCGCTTCACTGGGTGAAGCAGGTATTAGTGCAGGCACCTAAATGATCATTTCTGGGCAGCAGATCGTGTTGTCTAAACAGTGATCTGCTGCCCAGAAACAATGCAGCTGTATGAGGATGAGAGACTGTGGAGGTGATCGCTTTACACCCACTGAACGAGCAGTCAGTTATGCTTCCTTACCGATAATCAGCTGCTCCTCGGCACGTGTGAATCCACCGTAAGTGCAGATTTAACAATGTGACAGTGACCTTTGTATTTGAACAGTGAATTCATACATGTACTGTACATACACACACATAGGATGATATATGTGTGTTCCATAAACCACACAGCTCACACATATTCCTAGTAAATGTTCCCAAATGTCTGACAATGTTCAGGGAGGCATATCATTTCCTACATGTTCTTTTTATGAGAAATTGGGTTACTGACAAACATTCTGTCAGCTTAAATAACCAGTGACGGTCTGTGGAACATGGCGTGCTGCAGAGAAACATCCCCGTCTTATTTATTTTACGTACTGCTCCTTAGAAACACAAAGGTTTGCGGCTGGTTCTTGATGTGTCGAGTCTGGGAATGTTTGACATCACGTATGTTGCATATAAACATTGTTAGGGTCATTTATCAAACTGGTGTAAAGTAGAGTTGGCTTAGTTGTCTAAAGCAACCAATCAGATTCCACCTTTCACTTTTGACAGCTCCTTTGGAAAATGAAAGGTGGAATCTGATTGGTTGCTATGGGCAACTAAGCAAGTTCTACATTACATCAGATTGATAAATGGTGCCCTGTATGCGTATACTATACATATATTTACTGTGCAGGTAAGCAGTCAAGATTTAAGTCTCTTAATGAAGAAAGCACGCATATTACTAAACTTAGGGTCAGCTATACTAAGTCTTTAATGCAAGTTCATGCTTTATGAATTGCACATTCTAAGTCAGCAATATAACAAAAAGTGTCAGGGACGAAGGGCATTGCCAGGTAAGTAACATAAAGGTCAAGCGAACGTCATGGATGAGGTTTCAAGCTTTATTACAGGACCATGCATTTCGGGGTCTACACCAGCCCCTTTGTCTGGTCACATCAAAGGACTGACCTGATGAAGGGGTTGGTTTTGCCTTATATTAAGACCAGGAAACTCATCCGTGACCATCATTTTACTTGCTGTCTGCCCTTTACTTTTTCTTATATTTTTTTGGTAGTATCCAGATCCTATAAAGAGGAATTGTAGCTATTTGCTTACAAGAGAAATGCCGACACCTATTACTTGAAACCCCCCCACACACATGCCCTCTCAGCTCGCCCGAGTTAGTGGGCAGATGGGAAAAAGGGGTGTCTGGCAGCAGCTTAAAGGGGTTGCGTCACTTCAGCATATGGCATTTATTATGTAGAGAAGGTTAATACAAGGCACTTACTAATGTATTGTGATTATCCATATTGCCTCCTTTACTTGCTGGATTCATTTTTCCATCACATTATACACTGATTGTTTCCATGGTTATGACCACCCTGAAATCCTGCAGCGGTAGCCGTGCTTGCACACTATAGGAATAAGCACCATCCTATGTAAGCTCCCGCGGTCTCGGCCACGAGAGAGGCTGACACTTTTTCCTATGGTGTGCAAGCACGGCCACCGCTGCTGGTTACAGGGTGGTCATAACCATGGATACAAGCAGAGTATAATGTGATGGAAAAATTAATCCAGCCAGCGGAGGAAGCAATATGGAAAATTACAATACATTAGTAAGTGCCTTGTATTAACTTTCTCTACATGATAAATGCCACTTGCTGAAGTGAGACAACTCCTTTAACTCCCCTGAGAACAAAAAGGCATTTTCAAATCCAACAGCCCGATCCTTCTTTCCCCCAACATCTGCCGTCGGGGCAAACTCAGGACACTCTCACACACATTAGACAGTCAGTCCCACTGAAATCGTCAGGTTAGGCCGACATTCTCTAATGTGTATTGCCAGTTTAATGGTGCACACCAAAAGGATATGTTTCAGCAGTACGTTCTTAAGCAATGTGAATAGTAAAAACGCCACTTAGTAAACAGGACACAGCGCTCGCACAAGAGTCGCAACCTCTTCAAACAGATGATCGGCAGGGGTGCAGGGGGTCAGAACCCAGCCGATCTGATATTAATGACCAATCCTAACAGGTCATCAATATCATCACAATGCACAACTCCTTTAAGACGACTTAGTAAATAAAGTCAGATAGCCATACTCCTCTTTATGTACACACTGCGTCCTTCTTCATGTGACCACACCCACTACTAAAGTTACCCATACACCTTCAACAGCTGTTGGGTGAACTCTCTCTACTAACTCCCCACATGCACGCTTGGTTTTGGCCAAGCGTCTGTGTTCTCAAAGGGGAGAGAGGAGAAAGCTGCTGCCATCTTTGGTGTCTTATCACCAGGTAGAACAAAAACATCAGGTATTAAAATGTAAAGTGCTGATCCTTCTCTCCCCCAACATCCTCTGTCAGAGGAGAGTCGAGAGTCCCCCGTACACGTGACACTGTCAACCTATCACACCAAGGGTGGTAGGTTTGGCCAACAATACTATAATATGCATGAGGGCCTTAACTGGAGTGTTCAAAAGCAGGCAGCCATTCTTACTATATTTTTACTGTAATTACCTGTAAAAAGAATCTGCTATGAAATGTTCTTTTGGTATGTGTATTCAAAATCAATTTCTGATGATATATATAAGAATAATTTAGATTATGTGAGGATCAGTTTCTAAGTTACATTGCAATCCTCTTTAATTTCATCTGTTTCTTAAAGAGAATCTGACACTAGTTTATTGTTGGTCTGGCTAAGTGACAGATGCCTTTAGTAAACTGCTGGTTAACTTTAACCACTTACAGATGACATATAGACTATAAATGTTTAGGCAGTTAGCGTTTATCTCTGGTAGGGCATTTCTAAATGTACTTACAAAGACGGCAGCTGCACGATGCAGGGAGCCCATTCTCAATTATAGCTGGGTTTCCTAGAGAAAGGGCAGAGACAGTTTCTTACCATTCCTGCCTTCCCCATCAGTGAGCACTGTGTATACAGATCAGAAAGTGGCAATACTACTTCCTGCTCCATTCGTAGCGATCAAGTGATCACTGTATCCTGGGTAACTATAAGAGCTGGTGGGTCTTATCAGACCCAGATTAGCTATGCAATGCATGTCAGAGGACTGTATTCCCCTTGTAATCGGGGCTGTAAGCAGCTCCAATTACAGGAGAAATCAGCAATAAAAAATGTAATGTTAAATACCTCCCAAATATCTTGTATGGGGTGGGGGGCACAAAGTGAAAATTAATATATGCAGCCAAAAAAAAATACCACCATTAGCCTACACTTCAGATCCTACACCCAACAACTGTAAACTATACATTCCCTACATCAAAATGACCATAACTGAAAGGGGACATCATTTAAAGGGCATCCGTCAGCAGATTTGCACCTATGACACTGGCTGACCTGTTACATGTGCGCTTGGCAGCTGAAGGCATCTGTGTTGGTCCCATGTTCATATATGCCTGCATTGCTGAGAAAAATGAAGTTTTTATATATGCAAAAGAAATGTTAAAAGACATTTCTTGCTTCTTTTTTTCCACATTTTCCCATCGTGCACAAATCTATGCGCTTGCCACTATAACAACCTTATTCAGACGAATGGAACTGATTTGCAATTGAAAAAAAATTCTGAAACCAATCTGCAGTGTGTGAATACATGTTTAGACTACAAAGCATGACAGCATTTGTAATATGCCAAATCGCTTAACTACGTATTCCTGATAAAAAGCTCTGGGACATGCTTGTAGAGACATCAAGGGAGATAGCAGTCGGCCAAAGGAACACACACTAAGGGCTCATGCACATGATTATTGGTGCGTTTGCAGTCCGCAAATTGCAGTTTTGCAAAACAAGGATACCGGCCGTGTGCGTTCCGTATTTTGCGGAATGTAACGTCCTGCCCTCTGAAGAACTGTCCTATGCTTGTCCGTAAAATGGACATGTTCTATTTTTTTGTGGAGCCACGGAACGGACACATGGATGCGGACAGCACATGGTGTGCTGTCCGCATCTTTTGCGGCCCCAATGTAGTGAACGGGTCCGCATCTGACCCGCAAAAAATGCGGATCGGATGTGGACAAAAAACACGGTTGTCTGCATGAGGCCTAAGGCCTCTTGCACATGACCGTATGCCCTCCGAGATATACGATCCGCGAGCGGGCCATATTTCCCGGAGTGGCATTGATCGTGCGCATGGGAGCACACAGCATCCTAGATGAAAATGATGCTGTGCACGTTGGTCCGCCCGCGGGACTACAGTCCCGCACTCATATGATCTTATGAGTGCGGGACAATAGTTCCGCGGGCGTCCCGACGTGCACAGCATCATTGTAATCTATGATGCTGTGTGCTCCTGTCCGCACAATCAATGCCGCTCCGGGACATATGGCCCGCTCACGGACCGTATATCTCGGAGGGCACTTCAGTGATTTGGTCAGTGATTTCCATCAGTGATTGTTAGCCAAAATCACTCATGGAAATCACTGACGTGTGAACTAGGCCTAAATGCCCCCTATATTCTAAAATAGGGACTAATATGCATGCATTCAGTCACCCTTTTGTACAGGAAGAAATATTACTACATGGTTTACTACCATTAGTGGCCTCCAGCAGTGTCCATCAAAACACCCTGCTAAAAAAAGGAAATGCCCTTTCTTGGCACGGTTGTGGCTTTGAACCTCAGGCCCTGTGAACGGCAGCGCGGCCTCCACTGAAGACAATGGGAGGTGGAAACCAGGCAGCCGGCGTTGGTATTTTGCTGTGGAGTCCATGCCAGAATTCCAGCAGCAAAATCCGACGTGTGAACTCAGCCTAAGGCATTACAATGGAGCAAATTCCTCACTGACCTGACAAAGCACTTGTATATTTTCTTATGTCACCAAATTAAAAATAGATTCAGAAAGAAAGTCGATCCATCATTAATTCAGATTGATGTTAATTGCTGCTCGTTAACTTGTGGGTGGTAAAACAGAATTCCTTGCTGACTGTTGTGAGATTATCAATTAAAAATTATCCGTGTAACATGCGACTGATTTGTGTTCTAGCGCTCACTGTAAAAACGTCAGCTGTGATAAGTGTGATGAGGCACTGGCTGCTGCAGCCTATCATGGGGCACTGGCTGTCTCTGCTGGCAGCCACTAGGCATGTGCTGTACTGTAGCTGGCACCATGTAGTATGTGATACATGTGTAGAAGGTAGGACCTATTAATGGGGGATAGCAGGTACTGAACAAGTGGGTACTGGCTGGCAATATGTGTATACTCTGGCTGGCACCATGTCATATGTGATACGTCTAGTAGAATGATGGTGAACCTTTTAGAGTCTGAGTGCGCAAACTGCAACCCAAAACCCACTTCTTTATCGCAAAGTGCCAACATAGCAGTTTAACCTGAATACTGAAATATACCGCCAAGTTAAGCTGTGGGGGGCCCAGTAAAATGACTTCCCACGTTGATGCCCCCTAGTATTAAAAATGTCCCAATAGAGGCCCGTGGTATTAATAATGCCCCAGTAGTGGCCCCCAGTATTAATAATGCCCCATTAGTGCCCCCCAGTATTATTTTTCCTCCATTAATGGCTCCCAGTATTAATAATGCCCCCATCAGAGGCCATAGTATTATTAATGCCCCCTTCCCCACTCTTCTTGTACAAAAAAAAAAATCAATAAATAAAACTCACCTCCTCCTTTTGATCGCACAGCTGTTATCACTCGCTGCTTACTGGATGCGCGGGACAAGACCTGCGCTCCAGCGTGATGAAGTTTCTCAGGTCCTGCTGCTTCCAGTCATTATGTGATTCGTATGTACTAGGCATGATGTGTGATGGGGTGACAGCTAAATAAGGCAGTCAATATGATTTGTGCCAACTTAAAGGCTATGAACACATTTGGGGGGAATTTGTTTAAGGTCTCATTTTACTTATTTTGGCCTAAAAAAAATAATTTATTTCAACTGGTATTTATTTAACTTGTACAGTGCTTTCAGTTTTACAATGAACATGCTATGTTGCTGCTTTGAAGGCTAGATAGCCCTTATCTCTGAAGTTCTGACAGCTCATAAGAGGCCTAGGTCAGGATTTGGGGAATACAATATCTCCTTATGGAGAGCGCCTTAAACCGTGTAAGGAGTCTTATAAGGAGATGGCTTAACTGGGTTAGAGGCCTAGGTCAGGATTTGGGAAATGCAATATCTCCTTATGGAGAGCGCCTTAAACAGCATGAGGAGTCTTATAAGGAGATATTGTATTCCCCAAATCCTGACCTAGGCCTTTCACGCAGTTAAGCCAATACTCTCTGCTCTGCACTGATGAGGGGCAATCACCCCCAAAACAGCGGTCTGCAGATGAGTTGCTGTCTTATTTATCATCCAAGTCATGTCTCAAGGCCTCTTAAAAGATCGAACATTGACTTATAGGATAGCTGCCTTACATCTGGTAGCATTAGAGGCAGAACTTGTTAAGAGCTCATTTGCACACCTAACATTTACACTGCACATGCATAGTGCCAGCCAGTACTACCACCACTAAAGGTCACATTAATTTAATAAAAATTTTATGATTCTGTAAAATAATAAGAGAGGTAATACTCATTCAAATAAATAGGGGTGGACAGAGCCTTCTGCTTCCAACTTCATCCACTGTATTGTCCCCACATCGGTGGTTGCTGCAAACAGCTGCTTGGTGGGGGTGCCGTTTGTTGGACCTCCACTGATCTGATATTGATACCTTATGTCATTAATATCTTAAAGCTGTAATACTCACACACTTAAAGGGTAACTGTCATGTTTTCATATGTTACTATTGCAGCAGCATTATGCATAAAGTAATCTTTAGTTTCTTCACACACCACTGTTTTCCTTGAGTTTTTCCCTTAGTTACGGCTGTTTAAACATTTACAATATGAGGACCTTCTCAAGATGGCTCCTCTGCCGGTTCTCTGAGGCCAAAACTGCTTTCCTTCACTTCCCATACACACTTGCTGTAGCCAGCAGCTCCCTGCCAGCCAATCAGATTGGATTACTGAGAGACACGCCTCCTCACTCTGAAGCCTAAGGCAGGCATGCAGTGTGAAGGACCGCCCCTCCGTCTTCATGTATTCTTAGCCGGAGACAGACAAGCCATAGCAACTGTCTTTTAAGGGAGCAGTGGAAAGGGATAGAGGACATTAATGAAAGCTGTTATTATGATGTAATTACAGATATTTTGACAATTATTAACTGACTTACTCTGGTATACATGCCTAGCTCTAATAAACTAGCAAATAAAAAATAAAATATGACAGTTACCCTTTAAGAGTAAAAGCAGCCGAACCCGTCAATACTGGCAGGAATGGGCAACTATCAAGTAGAGCCGGACTGGGGGGCGGTAGCCTTGAGGGGAGGCGACCATGACGGGGGGGTGGTTAGCGAGACCCCCTCTCCTCCTTTCCTTTCCCCCGGGGTGGGGGATTGGTCAATTTGGGCTAGTGGGGGTGGTCAAGGGGTTAAGTGAGGCGAGCAGCAGCCGGTCAGGGGCCATTTTGTGTGACAAACGGACGAGCGCCAGGTCTAAAACTCACCGGCATGGAGGCTTTAATTCAGGAGCTGCGGAGGGCGGCGGAGGAGAGAGGAGAAGAGTGGCTGCAGGAGCGAGTGCAGCAGCTGTTGAGAGGGGAGGCGGAGGTCCCAGCTGTTCCTCCGCCTGTGGCATCCCGGCCGCGGCGGGCCAGGCCGCCGGCGCGCCCCAGCCCTGACATGGCGTCCCCTCGGGCTCAGCGCCGGAAAAGGAGCCCCACCAGGGACCCTTCACGCCGGGGGACAGCTGATACTGGTCCTCCCTGTACCCCCGGGCGTGGGAGGAATC
Organism: Bufo bufo; assembly: GCF_905171765.1. Lineage (NCBI taxonomy): Eukaryota > Metazoa > Chordata > Amphibia > Anura > Bufonidae > Bufo > Bufo bufo. The sequence continues at coordinate 148,001,637 of NC_053394.1, forward strand.
CTAGGATGCGGCGGAGCTCACCTGCAGGCCAGGCCAGGTCTGCCCGGCGGTTGACGCGGCGTTTGGTTTCAGGACCGGGTTCGGCGGCTCCAGCCCACGGATCGGTGGCTGGGGGCCCCCTGCAGAAGAAGGTTGGCGGTCGGTACGGGGCTGCTGTGAGTGTGGAGGCCACCGCCAGCAGGCCCTCGGCGGGAACAGGGAGAGAGGAGGAGGGTGGCTCCGCCTCCTCTGAAGATGGACGAGGGCAGCCTGCCGGCGACGTCCCTGGCTCCAGCGTGGTCAGGGGACACCTGGCTGAAGAAGATCTGAGGAGACCAGAGCGTCAGGATTCAGGATCTGCGGCTGGTGGGGTCACAGCACCCACGCAGCCAGGTGAGGCATCCTGGGGTTCTCTAGTACAGTTGGGGGTTGAGTTAGCTGGTAGGGATGGGGGGTCCCAGTCGGTTGTAGGTGGGGGGTCCCAGCTGGATTTAGGTAGGGGTTTGGGCCAGTTGCTGGGGGGTTTGGCGGGTTTGGTTGCGGGGTTAGGTAGGGGGGGGATGTCCCCGTTACCGGCTTGGGGTGTTGGGGGCCTCGGCGGGGTAGGGGCGGTCGGATCGGGGGCCCCAGAGGCGCGGGCGAGTTCGGTCTCGGTGGAAACGCAGGCGGGGGGTGCCGGGGAGGAAGAGGTGGCAAGGTTGGATGACAGGGCTAAGGGGGAAGTGTATGTCTGTTTTGAGGGACCGTTGGGCGCTCATTTAAAACAGGATTTGAGGGAAAAAATATGGAAAGGGGAGTATGTGGATATTTTTTCCCTGCTCCCCTTGGAAAAATTTAATCTGGATAGGGCGAAACGGGATGAGGGCAAGAAAGAGGAAGAGGAGAGGCGGAGACACAGGCTGATTCCGCGGACGTTTGCCAATTGGTTGCAGGCGTTCGCGATTTTAGCCAGTGTTATCGGGGAAAAAGAGCCGGAGTGCTGCTCCGCGCTTTTTTGTTATCTGGATGCGATAGGTGAAGCGTATAGGGTGTACGGAGGGATTGCGTGGCTGCGGTACGACGAGCAGTTTAGGCAGCGGAAGGCAGTGCGTCCAGGGATCAAATGGGACCACAAAGACATTGCTTTGTGGTTGAAGGTGACAGCGCCAGCTAGGGCCGGGCAGTCCTTTCGGGGGGAATCTAGTGGTGGGGGGCAGTCCGGATTCGCGGTGGCATCCGCAAAGGGGCTGTGCTTCCTTTTTAACGAAGGGAGCTGCAAGTTTGGGGCAAAGTGCAAGTTCAAGCACGAATGCTCTACCTGCGGCGGGTCACACGGAGCCTCGCGTTGTTTCCGGGGAGGTAGGCAGAGAGGTGGGGATGGTTTTGGAAAAGGGGGTGACGCCAGTGCGGCTGGAAAAGATGCGGCCTTACCTCGATAGGTACCCGGATAGGCAGGCGGCGGTTTTGTTGGAAACGGGATTTGCGGAAGGTTTTCGGATTCCGTTTGTTCAGTCAGGGGCTCGTTTGGTTAAGAAGAATTTGCGTTCGGCATTGGAACATCAGGGTGTGGTTACGGATAAGTTGGGGAAGGAGGTTATGTTAGGAAGGATGGCCGGCCCCTTTTCGGAGCCGCCTTTAGCGGACCTGCGCCTGTCTCCGCTGGGGGTGGTCCCGAAGAAGGAGCCCAATAAATTCCGGCTGATTCACCACCTGTCCTTCCCTAGGGGAACGTCGGTCAATGATGGCATAGACCCGGCTTTGTGTTCCGTGGTTTATACGTCATTTGACGCGGCAGTGACATTGGTGAAGCGGCTTGGGAGAGGGGCGCTTATGGCCAAGACGGATATTGAGGCAGCGTTCCGTCTGTTGCCGGTGCATCCGGATTGTTTACATTTGTTGGGGTGTTTTTGGATGGGGGGGTTTTTTGTGGACCGTTGTTTGCCGATGGGTTGCTCCCTGTCGTGTGCGTATTTCGAGGCCTTTAGCTCTTTCTTGGAATGGGCAGTTAGGGATGCGGCAGGTTGTGACTCCGTCATCCATTACCTGGATGACTTCCTGTGTGTGGGCCCAGCGGGTTCGAGGGTTTGTTCAGTTTTGCTGAATACGCTGTGCGGGGTGTTTGGGCGTTTTGGAGTTCCATTGGCGGGGGAGAAGACGGTGGGGCCTACAGGTGAATTGAGTTTTTTGGGGATTGTGATTGATTCAGAGCGGATGGAGTGTAGGCTGCCATTGGATAAATTGGAGGATTTGAGGGAGGAGGTGGCTAGGGCGGGGAGGTTGGAAAAGATAAAGCTTAGGGAACTTCAGTCGCTCCTTGGTAAGCTGAACTTCGCTTGCAGGATCATGCCTATGGGCAGGATCTTTTGCAGGCGATTGGCTGGGGCAACATCAGGGGTGCGGGCCCCACATCATTTCATTAGGTTGGGGCGGGAGTTAAAGGCTGATCTAGCGGTTTGGGGTTCGTTTTTAGTAAAGTATAACGGGAGGTCTTTGTTTATGGGGGAGGTTGTTAATGCAGTGGATTTTGAGTTATTTTCGGATGCGGCTGGGGGGTGCGGGTTCGGTGTGTATTGTGGGGGGCAGTGGTGCGCAGGAGAGTGGCCGGATAGTTGGGTGCACAGGGGTTGGGTACGGAACTTGGCCTTATTGGAACTTTTCCCAATTGTAGCGGCGGTAATGTTGTGGGGTGAGTGTTTCAGGGACAAGAAAGTCCGTTTTCATTGTGACAACTTGGGGGTAGTGCAGGCGATTAACGGTTTGTCGGCCTCATCGCCGTTGGTGGTTAGGTTGTTACAGAGGTTGGTGTTGGAGTGCCTTGTACTCAACGCGTGGGTGGTGGCTGTGCATGTGCCTGGGGTTGACAACTGTATTGCTGATGCCCTCTCTCGTTCACAGTGGGACCGTTTCCGTCAGCTAGCTCCTGGTGCGGCGGAGGTGGGGGTGGAGTGTCCAGCCTTGCTGTGGAACGTTCTGGAGTAGCGGTGGCAGGCCTGATTCGGTCATCTCTGGCACCTGGTACGTGGGAGCGGTATGCAAAGGCCTGGGAATGTTGGGAGCAGTGGATGGGGAGTTTGGGGGTGGGCAATGAGGATTTAGAGATACCGATGTTGTTGTTCATTGGGCATTGCAGGGATGAGGGTTGGTCCGTTTCTAGGATGAATAGTTGTTTGGCGGGACTGGCTTTTGGTTTTAGGCTCAGGAAAGTGACGGACGTGACTAAATCGTTTTTGGTGGCGCGGGCCATTAGGGGTTGGCGGCGGGAGAAGGCAGGGGTGGACTCTCGGCGGCCGGTGTCATTTACGTTGCTGGTTAGAATGGGGGAGCAGTTGGGGGAGGTGTGCAGGTCAGGGGGGGAGGTAAAGTTATTCAGGTTGGCGTTTTCATTGGCGTTTTTTGGGGCGTTGCGGCTGGGTGAATTAGTTAGCCCGACGGTGAGTAGAAAAGGGGGGTTGTTTAGAGATGACGTTGATGTTTGGCCAGATAGGGTTGAATTCGTGATCAGGCGATCCAAGACTGATATGGAAGGAAAAGGGCGGCGGGTGGTTTTGTTTGCAATTCCGGGTTGCTTGATGTGCCCGGTGCGTTGTGCGGAGAATTTCATGGGGGACAAGGTGGGTGAAGGGCTCAATCCGTTATTAGTTCATGATGATGGTTCTTTTCTCTCTCGATTTCAGTTTGTGGCAGTTTTTAGGCGGTGTTTGGCGGGGTTAGGTGTGGGGGAGGTAGGTTTTTCCAGCCATTCATTTAGAATTGGGGCGGCAACAGAGGCAGCTAGATGGGGGTTGGGGGATGAAGTAATAAAAAGGATCGGTAGGTGGGAATCGATTCGTTTTAGGTCATATGTAAGACCTGAAGGTGTGGTTGAATGAAGGGATTTACAGTTGCTTGGTTTGCTTCCTGTTTTCTTGTGTTTTTTTTTTTTTGTCGTTGCAGGTTCAGATCCAGCGTTGGTTTGGCTGTTGGGTCACTCGTATGTGTGGTGGGGAGCTGCCAGGGCTGCGGTTAGGCCGGACGGTTTGCAGCTTGGGTTGGCTCGTGAAGTGGCGGTGGTAAGGTGGATTGGCAGGAGGGGGATGATGTGGAGTGGGGTTCTTCCGGAGTTCAATAGATTTGTTAGGCAAGACAGGGCGCCTGATGTGTTGGTGCTACATGTAGGGGGGAATGATTTGGGAGCTCGGCCCTTTAGGGAGTTGGTGAGAGACGTTAAATCAGATTTGTTAAAGTTGTGGGTGTTGTATCCGGGTATGATCACAGTATGGTCCGATATTGTGCCGCGGTCGGTCTGGCGAGGTGCTCGGTCGGTGGAGAGTTTGAACAAGGCCCGGGTGAAGGTTAATAGGGCTATTGGGAGGTTTATGGTGAGGAATGGGGGTTTAGCGGTGCGACATAGGGATTTAGAAGGGGGTGTTGGGGGATTTTGGCGGAGTGACGGGGTGCACCTAAACGCCCTGGGTTTGGATATGTGGAGCTTGGCGATACAGGAGGGCATGGAGATTGCGGTACAGGTGTGGAGGGATGCACGGGCTTGAGGGAAGTCAAGCCTGTGCATTTGTGGCGGTGGGAGGTCCTTGGAGTCGGTGTGATTTGATGGTAATGAGGATGGGAGGGCCCTACAGGTGGGGCTGGACTCCCAGGATTGTTGGGTGGACGTGGCGGAACTGTCAGGGTGAGCCATCAGGGGTGCCTCCGAGCTAGTGGTCAACGGCTGGGGGTAAGTTGGCTCACCTCGGCACGGTTTTGGTTTTAGGGCTTCAAGGACCTCCCCCTTCGGAAAAAAGGGACATGTGTTTTTGGTTGGCATTTATGAGGTTACAGTGTTATAATACTTGATATAATATTTTATGTATGTTTGTAATAAATAGGCTGCTGTGGCCAAAATTAATCCAATGAAGCGGTGTCAGTGTCTTTATTGGGGAAGGGAGGGCGGAGGGAGGTAGATGGTTAGAGGTGGGTTGGAGGTATGTTTATAGGGGTCGAGTGGTATTAACCAGTACCTCCGTCAAGTAGAGCCGGACTGGGGGGCGGTAGCCTTGAGGGGAGGCGACCATGACGGGGGGGTGGTTAGCGAGACCCCCTCTCCTCCTTTCCTTTCCCCCGGGGTGGGGGATTGGTCAATTTGGGCTAGTGGGGGTGGTCAAGGGGTTAAGTGAGGCGAGCAGCAGCCGGTCAGGGGCCATTTTGTGTGACAAACGCCCACCCACCCGCCCTGTGAGAAGGTTTTTTTTTTTTAAAGGGATGGAAGATAAGGGGTAAGGGCGAGGTTGAGTAGTGGGGTGCAGTCTGTGGGGAAGAAAGATTGTCACGGCAGTAAGGCGGTGGGAGGTCCTTGGAGTCGGTGTGATTTGATGGTAATGAGGATGGGAGGGCCCTACAGGTGGGGCTGGACTCCCAGGATTGTTGGGTGGACGTGGCGGAACTGTCAGGGTGAGCCATCAGGGGTGCCTCCGAGCTAGTGGTCAACGGCTGGGGGTAAGTTGGCTCACCTCGGCACGGTTTTGGTTTTAGGGCTTCAAGGACCTCCCCCTTCGGAAAAAAGGGACATGTGTTTTTGGTTGGCATTTATGAGGTTACAGTGTTATAATACTTGATATAATATTTTATGTATGTTTGTAATAAATAGGCTGCTGTGGCCAAAATTAATCCAATGAAGCGGTGTCAGTGTCTTTATTGGGGAAGGGAGGGCGGAGGGAGGTAGATGGTTAGAGGTGGGTTGGAGGTATGTTTATAGGGGTCGAGTGGTATTAACCAGTACCTCCGTCATGTGTATGGGGGTGCACTGATTCTTCCCAAACACATAATATTGGAGAAAAGAAGTATTGGGCATACTGAATTTCTCAATGCACCATCCTTTGTTCATACAGAAGATAGGCTGCCATCAGAGGTGTCTTGAGGTATCTGGCAGTGGCTTATTCCCCTCTTCTCAAGGAAAACACATGCTTGTTCGGCGCACAGATTGTGCAAGTTTATGGGGAGTTGGAAGGAATAGCTTTCAGTTGACAACTATTGATGGTGTATGGCCAGCAGTAGTAAAGGTGGGCATATTTCTAAGAAGGGGCACTGGATGCTGAGTAGCATGGTAGTTTTTGGAGGTACTGCTAAACATTGATACTGATTTTGTAGGGTAATAGCTATAGCCTCCAAGGATACAAAGATGTCTACCATACCATGCAATAAGGGGGGCAATGTATACCTCTAACCCTAAACTACAACATCTCCATTTTATATACGGTTGTTAATCACTGTTAGGCCTAATGCACATGACTGTAGTTTTTGTTGGAGTCTGATCTGAATTTCTGAAATTCTGCGGATTGTACACGAACCCATTCATCTTTATAGGACTGCAAAAAATGCAGACTGCAGACGTGTGGCCGTTCCGAAAACTGTAGAACATATCCTATTTTCGTCTGTTTTGCGAACAAGAATTGCCATTTCTACTGAAGGGTGTAAGAAAATTGCGGAATGCACACGGCCTGTATCTGTATTTTGTGGATCCACAGTTTGCAGACTGCAAAATTGAGTAGTGAGCATGAGGCCTTATTAGTAAATTATTTACACAAAAACATAAATCGTTCACAATCATGACAATACAGTACAAAAGTAGAGGCTGTGAACACTAAACATGCAGATTATTATTACATTTAGCTTAAAGGGGTTATCCAATCCCTATAATGACCCCCCCCCCCCCATGCCTGGAGCCCTCGTATACATTATACTTGCCTGCTCCCCGGCATCTGCGTCCCTCCGGATCCCTGCACGGCCACCGCTGCATCTCCCCTTTGCGCGAATCAAAACACCTGGCAACGCGGTGAGCAGCCAATAGCAGGCCGCGACGGTGACCAGCCTCCCTAGCATCACCCACGATGCTAGGGAGCCTGGTCACTGTCGCGGCCTGATTTTGGCTGCCCCTCCCATCGCTGGATGTTTTGATCTATGAAACAGGGACATACAGCGTTGGCTGTGCAGGAATCTGGAGGGACGTGGGTGCCGAGGAGCAGGTAAGTATGCTCTAGAGGGGTCTGGGCATTCTGGTGGTCATTAATATAGGGATTGGATAACCCCTTTAACTGGGAAGATTTTACTTCAGAAATATAATCTTTTGGAGGCTATGGATGGGGCCGATTCTGTCAACTGGATCTCAAAAGACGACTTATGTTCTTCATCATTATATAACATAACGATTATTGTTGCTTAGGCTACACAAAGACTGGACTGTGACTCACAGATCAAAGATCCCTTTAAAATAGTCACAGCCTCTAAGAATGAATCATAAAACAGATATAAATCTATACATGAGTGAAGTCTGAATACATTGATGGGGGGCTTTGAATGGTAATGACTTGCTATTACTCACTTCCTTTTGGTTGTGCAATAGGGATTTATACTATATAAAATATTTAAGCTTTGAAAATGATTATTGTAAAATGGTTTTTTTGGATTTATGTAAAGAAATCGTACTTATTGTACAAAGAAAAGTTCTGCAACTTTGTAGTATACTTGATGATTTAGTTACTGACCAATTTCATGCTCGCTCCTGGGTATAATGACATCTCTGGGAACCTCTGCATAATTTCCCTTTACCTAGTGTTGAAGTTCGAGTTGGTTATGTCTCTCAGTGCAACTGGATCCCACAAAAAAGTAAATGGATCAGTTTACGTCAGTTTATGACATAAATTGAGCCCTTAAGGCTGGTTTCACAAGGGCGTTGCGGGTGCGTTGCAGGAAAAGATGCGGGTGCGTTGCGGGAACATGCACGATTTTTCCGCGCGAGTGCAAAACATTGCATTGCAATTTGCACGTGCGTGAGAAAAATCGGCATGTTTGGTACCCAAACCCGAACTTCTTCACAGAAGTTCGGGTTTGGGTTAGATGTTGTGTAGATTGTATTATTTTCCCTTATAACATGTTTATCAGGGAAAATAATAGCATTCTTAATACAGAATGCATAGTACAATAGGGCTGGAGGGGTTAAAAAAATTAAAATAAAAATGTAACTCACCTTAATCCACTTGTTCTCTTCTGACTTCATCTTTGCTGTGCAGTAGGAATAGGACCTTTGATGATGTCACTGCGCTCATCACATGGTCTATCACATGATACATCACCATGGGCATACATGTGTATGGGGGAGTCGGGAGATATAGCTGCCAGCCAAATGAGTGTTTGGTCAATAGCCATTGAAGGTGTATGGACACCTTAAAGGGGTTGTACACCTTTGCAGGGGGAGGGTTGGCACCCCCCCCCCCCTTCCTTCTCTTGGGCAGACCTGTGAAAAGAAGTATACTTATCTTCTTCCCAGAGCTGGCTCCCCACTCCTTCTCTTCCTGGTGTTGGCTGCTCCACTGCGCTTTCAGGATGTAAACTTCTATTTTGACCCCGCTACAGTCAATCGCTATCCACAGCAGTGACCTTCTCCCTTTTCGTCATATCAAATGACACAAGGGGAGCAAGTCACTGCTGCAGCCAGTTATTGGCTGCAGCGGCAACAAAATGGAGGTTTACATCCTGGGAGTGCAGCAGAGCAGCCGACGCCAGAAAGAGAAGTAGTGGGGAGCCAGCTGTGGGAAGCAGGTAAGTATACTTCTTTTCACTGGTCTGCCCAAGAGAAGGAAGGGGTGGGAGGGGTGCAAACCCTCCTCCCTGCAAAGGTGCACAACCACTTTAAGAGGAGGAGTGGGGGAAGCAGCAAGCACCAGGAAGCAGGTAAGTACACTTCTCTTTGCAGGTCTGCCCCTCCCTAAAGGTGCACAGCCCCTTTAAGAGACCTGCCTTCATGACAAATTAAAATATATACACTTAACAAACACATCAGTCTAATAAAGTTGATCAAAATTTACAACTTCAACCAAAACAATTAACAAAGAATGATCGTTTTTAGCCTACCAATGCCCGACCATGATCATCCGAAAATAAGTTTATGCGTTCATCGGCTGATCGATTATATGAGTTTGTATTCTTAATAATTGGTCTGAAATCATGCAGTATAATAGGGTCTTGAAAGTAATTTTGCATCTGGATGGGTCTATTAAAGGGGTTTTCCGAGATATTTTTATTGATGACCTATCCTCAGGATAGGTCATCAATATCAGATTGGCGGGGGTCTGACATCCAGCATACCCGCCGATTAGCCAGTTAAAGAGAAGGCTGCGCGCTGTGCCAGTGCAGCCTTCCCTTCGTTGTTTACCTGCTCGCGGTCGACATTGCGGCGGTGCACAGGTGTAATTACAAGCTGTCCCATTCACTTCTATGGTATGGCTCGTTCCTATAAAAGTGTATACTACAGAGCCGTCCCATAGAAGTGAATGGGATGGCTTAGGTGTAATTACACCTGCTCACCGCTGCGATGCCGAAAACGAGCAGGTAAACAATGAAGGGATGGCTGCAATGTCAACCAGCTGATCTTTGTGGGTGCTGGGTGTCGGACCCCCGCCGATCTGATATTGATCATCTATCCTGCGAATAGGTCATCAATAAAAAAAATCTCAGAAAACCCCTTTAATTATTACACTTGCAACAGTAGTTAGAAATCATATGAAAAATGAATAGTGCCCTCTATAAAAAAAAAAAAAAAGTTTCCAGCGTATGTAGCATGATAGCACACTGTTGCTGAGACAGGTAAGAGTTAAGTAAGAGGAAAGACTTTCTGCATCACTAAAACTATGGTGGAAAAAGCAGACTGCATGTTTGTGCATTTTACATCTGTGAATGTTTCTCGATAGTCTGTTAATATTTGGTTGACCGAGATGTCTTCTTATTCAAAGCAAATCTTAACGGAGCTTCTAAGATTCTCTCTGCATCGGTTTGATAAATATCTTTGAGGGTTTGACCTAATTAACTTAACAAAAGAGAAGCTGTTCAGGGCTCCGAACATGGTTTTACACCTTTATGAAAACAAAAGACCACAGGCAGGAAATGCAATGTAAAAAAAAAAAAAAAAAATACTTCAAGTGTTCTCCTGTATAATACAGTACAATGTATTTCAACCCATGGCTGGCCTGTATCGGCTATTCAAATGCTAATGGAGCAACAAGCTGCCCCTTTTTTATATGTAAAACAGAAATCTATGCCTTCTCAATCTGTTGTCGGATTTCAGCCAAAATAGAATCTAGATTTCCTCCGCTGATAGGAAAAATAACCAACAGGATACAGCAAAGTTCTTTAAGTGAACCCACACATATGCTGTCCCGCTATGCCAATACACTGAAAATTACAAAAAGATTATTAGCATATTCACCCCCCACACAACCTCTTCTAGATGGATTATATCTACATATGAGTAGAATGCATACTTTTCCCATAAATTAGAAATTCTAATCAGTCTGCTATATAGTGTCTTGGAGTAAGATTATACCCGGCCTCTAACAATACAGCCTATTATCCATTTATGGCTCTGCTATATTACGCTTCAGTCTGATTTACATTCTGTAGTGAGCACTTGGAAAATCACAAAGTATTGTTACAGCTCTAAAAAACATTTTCTTTATAGCTTGTGTGGTTTGTGCAACTAGCAAAAAAGTGACCTTGATTTATAGACACATAAACAAACAGCAGTATACAGAAGACAGAGCCTGTCCACGGACGTACATGGAAACATAGAGGAGTTTATATAAAAATAAATAGTAAAATACAGTAACATATAGATAACTGTGTACACAGAAATAAATAGTCTCATATAGAAAAGTATATACACTGGAATAAACCTATACATATAGGAAAAGGTGTAAATGGAAATAAGTAGTAACATACAGAAGAGTGTGTGCACAGAAATAAACTGTAACGTACAGAAGACTGTATACAGAGAAATAAATAGTAATATATAGATGTGTGAATACAGAAATAAATAAAAACATAGAAAAGTGCCTACACATAAACAATAACATATAGAAAAGTGTGTACACAGAAAAAAATTGGAACATATAGAAGAGAGTGTACATAGAAGTAAAATGTAACATATAGAAGAGAGAGTACATGAGAATAAATAGTGACAGATAGAAAAATGTGTAAACAACTAAATAGTAACATATAGAAGAGTGTATATACAGAAATAAACAGCAACATATAGAACATGTACACAGAAATAAATAGTAACATATAGCAAAGTCTGCAAAAAGAAATAAATAGTAACATATAGAAAAGTGTGCACACAGAAAGAAATAACAACCTATAGGAGAGCATATAGACAGAAATGAATAGTAACATGTAGAAAAGCATGTACACTGAAAAAAAATTTGTCAAAAAAGAGCACAGTGTACAGAGAGCTAAACAGCAACATATACAAGAATGTGTAGACTGGAATAAATAGTAACATATAGAAGAATGTATACACAGAAATAAACATATAAAAGAGCATGTGCATATAAATAGTAACATATACTAAAGCATATACATAGAAAGAAATAACATAGAACGTGTACACAGAAATACATAGTAACATATAGTACATGTACACAGCAATATATAGTAACATAGAAGAGTGTACAAATAAATAGTAACATATAGAAGAGAAAGACCAGAGATGGTTGAAACGTTGCTATCTGTATGCTGCTGTTACTAATAAAAGTAACCGTATTTTTCACCTGAATTTAAGTGTGCTGTGGATTTCTCTATATCTCACAGAAATAAATAGTAACATATAGAAGAGAGTGTACACATAAATACATAGTAACATATAGAAGAGATTATACACAGAACTAAATAGTAACATATAGAAGAGAGTACACAGAAATACATAGTAACGTATAGAAGAGTGTACACAGAAATAAACAGTAACATATAAAAGAGAGTGTACACAGAAATACATAGTAACATATAAAAGAGAGTACACAGAAATACATAGTAACATATAAAAGAGAGTACACAGAAATTCATAGTAACATATAAAAGAGAGTACACAGAAATACATAGTAACATATAAAAGAGAGTGTACACAGAAATAACCAATAACATATAGAAGAGAGTACACAGAAATACACATAGTAACATATAGAAGAGAGTGTACACAGAAATAAATAGTAACATATAGAAGAGAGTACACAGAAATACATAGTAACATATAGAAGAGAATATACACAGAACTAAATAGTAACATATAGAAGAGAGTACACAGAAATACATAGTAACGTATAGAAGAGTGTACACATAAATAAACAGTAACATATAAAAGAGAGTGTACACAGAAATACATAGTAACATATAGAAGAGTACACAGAAATACATAGTAACGTATAGAAGAGTGTACACATAAATAAACAGTAACATATAAAAGAGAGTGTACACAGAAATACATAGTAACATATAGAAGAGAGTACACAGAAATACATAGTAACATATAAAAGAGAGTACACAGAAATACATAGTAACATATAAAAGAGAGTGTACACAGAAATAACCAATAACATATAGAAGAGAGTACACAGAAATAAACATAGTAACATATAGAAGAGAGTGTACACAGAAATAAATAGTAACATATAGAAGAGAGTACACAGAAATACATAGTAACATATAGAAGAGAATATACACAGAACTAAATAGTAACATATAGAAGAGAGTACACAGAAATACATAGTAACGTATAGAAGAGTGTACACATAAATAAACAGTAACATATAAAAGAGAGTGTACACAGAAATACATAGTAACATATAGAAGAGAGTACACAGAAATACATAGTAACATATAAAAGAGAGTACACAGAAATACATAGTAACATATAAAAGAGAGTGTACACAGAAATAACCAATAACATATAGAAGAGAGTGCATAGAAATACATAGTAACATATAGAAGAGAGTGTACACAGAAATAACCCATAACATATAGAAGAGAATATACACAGTAATAAATAGTAACAATTAGAATAGTGTACACAGAAATAAACAGTAACATATAGAAGAGAGTGTACACAGAAATACATAGTAACATATAGAAGAGAGTGTATACAGAAATACATAGTAACATATAGAAGAGAGTGTACACAGAAATAAGGGTACTTTCACACTAGCGGCACTGACCTCCGGCAGGCTGTTCCAGCGGGTGAACAGCCTGTCGGATCCGTCCTGCTGCTAGTGCAGGCGTGCCCCTGGACTACCGCTCCGTCCCCATTAACTATAATGGGTGTGGGGCGGAGTTACGGCGGCAGCGCATGCCGAGAGGCCGCCGGAATAAAAGTACATGTCGTACTTTTATTCCGGCAGCATCTCGGCATGCGCTGCCGTGCTTCCGCCGGAACTCCACCCCCATTATAGTCAATAGGACTGGAGCGGTAGTCCGGGAGCACGCGTGCACTAGCGGCAGGACGGATCCGACAGGCTGTTCACCTGCCAGAACAGCCTACCGGAGGTCAGTGCCGCTAGTGTGAAACTAGCCTAAATAGTAACATATAAAAGAGAGTGTACACAGAAATGCATAGTAACATATAGAAAAGACTGTACACAGAAATAAACAGTAACATATAGAAGAGACTGTACACAGAAATAAACAGTAACAAATAGAAGAGAGTACACAGAAATACATAGTAACAAATAGAAGACAGTGTACATAGAAATAAACAGTATCATATAGAAGAGAGTGTACACAGAAATAAATAGTAAGATATAGGAAAAAGTGTACATAGAATAACATATAAAAGAGAGTGTACACAGAAATAAACAGTAACATATAGAAGAGAGTACACAGAAATAAACAGTAACATATAGAAGAGAGTGTACAGAGAAATAAATAGTAAGATAGTAGTACCTTTTTTTCCCCACTTGAGGTACGGTTTTGGGGTCAATGGCCTTTTTTTCACACCGCAGAAACCACTGTAGTTTTTCCCTCATTGCCTGGTCCCCCATAAACTTGAGCTTTTTTTGCAGCTTTTTGCACATGTGTAATATGTGTTGGTGTTTTTTTTAATGGCACCAATGCTGGTTTTCCCATTCAGCTCTACAGAGGAAGTGACATTACAGGGAGGTACACACATTCCTCTAAAAAAGCCATAAAAAATGCCAGGTGCTAAAACACACTATATACCTAAAAAAAACTGTACACAAAAGCTACAAATATGCTGATCAAGACAGGTGGATTTTTTAAGCTTTTTTTGGCCTCCAAAATGGCAGGACAAAAACGATGTGTGAAGGTATCCTTAAGCTAACCATACCGTACGAACAATCCCACCAGCTACATGCCAGACTAAACTGGCCGACCAGGGAGTCAGATATTTTTTTTTTTTAACTGACTCCCTGGTCCTTGAACAGAATGGCAAATGATTACCTGAATTCATGCCGTAAGTACGCAGTTTCGTCCGACCGCAGCTGAAATTTTCCAGCATGTCGGATTACAAAAGCCTGCCATCGTCCATTGCGATATTTTTCAAAAGGCAGTGGGCTGAAACCGGCCATTCCAGCCAACAGGCATGTACATATGGTAGAGCCAGCTATTATAGGAAATCAGTATGTTATGTGTAGGAGAAAAGGAGTATTACATGAAGTGAATCATATGTACCTGCGACTTATGGAAACTCCAATGAGATGGTGGTCTCAGCTTATGAGAAGCCGATTTCCAAGCACAATGATTGGGCCCTTTAAGGTATTTGATCAAAACACATAGTGATTGAATATATACTGATGGATAGTTCATCAGGATCTGATAGGTGGGGGTCTGACACTCAGGACCCCCGACAATCAGCTGTCTGAGAAGACACCAACGCTCCTGTGAGTGCCGCGACCTTCTGGCATTTCCTGAGCGGCTGTGCTTGGTATCGTGCTCAGCCCCATTCACTTCTATAGGGCCGAACTGTGTCAGGGTGGCGTGACCGATTAACATGTCATCACTAGCCTAGGGAAAGCTGACAGAAGGCTGCGGCACCAAAGCAAGCTCTGCTGCCATCTCAAACAACTGATCAGCTGAGGTCTCCACCGATCAGATACTGATGACCTATCCAGAGGACAGTAATAAACAAATGTAGAAGCAGAACCACTCGGTCCTATCTGATGTATTCTTGTAGATGCAACAGCCTCACCAATGGCCCAGGATCCAACGGCCGGAACATATAGATGAATACAAACGGTGTCAGCAGCATCTCACATCATCGACTTTATTGGGACTTCAAAGCAATAATACACATAGCAGCAAGGCTTGACAAAGGCTGTTTATCAGCCGAAACGTTGCTGCTATGTGTATTATTGCTTTGAAGTCCCAATAAAGTCGATGATGTGAGATGCTGCTGACACCGTTTGTATTCATCTATCCAGAGGACAGGTCATCAGTATAAGGCCCCTTTCACACGAGCGAGTTTTCCGCGCCGGTGCAATGCGTGACGTGAACGCATAGCACCCGCACTGAATCCTGACCCATTCATTTCAATGGGTCTGTGTACATGAGCGTTGTTTTTCACGCATCAGTTCTGCGTTGCGGATGCAATGCGTTTTTCACTGATGGTTGCTAGGAGATGTTGTTTGTAAACCTTCGGTTTTTTATCACGCGCGTGAAAAACGCATCAAAGCGCATTGCACCAGCGCGGAAAAAACTGAACAACTGAACGCAATCGCAGACAAAACTGACTGAACTTGCTTGCAAAATAGTGCAAGTGTCACTGAACGCACCCTGAACGCATCCGGACCTAATCCGTCATGCTCGTGTGAAAGAGGCCTAAGGGTCTATTCACAAATTGCAGATCCGCAATACACCTGGCCGGCACCCCCATAGAACTGCCTATTCTTGTCCCCAATTGCGGACAAGAATAGAACATGTTCTATTTTTTTCGGGAGCCGCGGACCAGAAGATAGGGGCCGCGCTCCGGAAATACGGATGCGGACAGCACACTGTGTGCTGTCCGCATCTCTTCCGGCCCCACATTCTACGGACGTGTGAATGGACCCTTAAAGTGTTGGAAAACACTTTTAAACTATCTTCTCGATTTTGCCTTGGCCGCTGTATAGCAAAGGCCCCTGCATACAGCAGGTGACAACCTCAGATCCCCAGCGTCCTGTGTGATCAGCTGTTGTCACTGAGTAATGGGTATTTAGGTTGTGCGGAAAAGATTGAGGAAGCGAGAGCAAAACGGGCTGAAGTTACACTGGTCGGTATATGATATAATTTACTACCTATCCATGTTACCTTACTAGACTCGTAATAGTTCGGGTGTCCTTTTATGTTGAGGCTGTATCTCCAATCCTTATTGGTTAGCACTTGCACTTTATATTAGTTGGGGTGGCCAGACATACACCAATAGGCGTACTGATTTATATAACCGGGGATATAGAGTCCACTTAAAGTATTATATAGTGCTATTACAGCCCCAGTGTGTGTCTTTGTATGCCGCCGCTATTGATTTTAATATTTGATCTTTTTATTGTATATATGTATAATAAAGTCTTGATTATATTTATTAAGGATGTACTGTGTGTGTGATTCTATACTAGAGTGGTGGATTTCTGAGGTACACACAGTTGTGTTATTAAATTGGGAGCCCTATTTTTTCTAATGTTGGGGTGTGCCGAAAAGATGTAGACACTGATTCGAGAGATGATGTTGTCCCCATTTTAATAAAGCGACTCCGCGCCTTCATACATGCAGTAAACTGTCACACTACACTATTAATAAAGTCAGCATTTCCCGAAATTATTTTGAAGTGCGCATGAACACAAATCAAGTCTCTGTGTCTCATGCTTCCACTTTCCGGCACTTAGTGAGTTAAACAGTTTAAGTTAGTTTATAAAAATGGTAAAATTGCACACACCTTTATAAGAGAGCGGCACAGGGCGCCGATGATGTTTATCTAGATACCACAAGGCTAGGCGTTCCATGTATGCAGTATATACCAAGTGAACTGTTTCACACTCACAAAACACAAATCCCCCGCCACCCCCTGAAACAACATATCTATATATATATAAAATTACTGACCCATTAAGATTTCCATCAGAAGGTGGGTGACATTCTGGTTGAAAAGGTAAGAGATAATGTTTCATGAGAATCGGCAAACATACAATCCTAGCTGGATCAACATATCAGAAGAAAGAAAACGATGCGGACTGTCATTTCTTTAAGGAGCTGACTTGTACACAATTGGGTCTGTTCCTGAAAGATAAAAAATTCCCAAATGCTAGCTGATAGACATAAAAGTAGGCCGATTTTGACTGACCACTGACTGAGATGTGGTCTGAGGTTGGATTTATCTCGGCCGTGGTAAGCTGAATCTACAAGTGTATGGCATCAGTGGCTGAATTTGATCGATCGTTTGTGGCTTTGCACATACCCAGTTTTTTTTTTATTCTTTTTTAAACTGTCTCCTTGTTTGGTCCTTTCAGTCTGACGTATTAATGGTCAAATGCTTTCTACAAATGCCCTGAAGGATGACTGATCGGCCACATTCTGGCAGGGGCGGATTGGCCATAGACCTTACAGGGAAATTTCCCTGTGGGTCGATGCCCAAGGGGCCGCCTGGGCCCTCCTCACGGCTGGCCAGTGGAAGTTTTTGGGGATGTATTTTGTGCCGTTGGCAGTATTTTATGATGGACTGTGGTATTTGGCTCTGTTGGGGTGGTATAACGTGCCACAATATGGTATTGCTGGCCCGGCCTTCCATCAATTTGGGCTACTTTTAGTATTTTTTCCGGGGCCACTTTCCCAGTTCCCAGTACGCCCCTGCATTCTGGCCAATCATAATCTTATGTGCGTGGCCAGCTTGAGTCTTATGTCTTAAGTGCTATGATATTCCCTTTAGGTCTTTAGTATAGACAGTAGATAAAACACGCTAAAACTAAACAGGTGTGTAGTACATCACAAAGATCGGAACTTGAGAATACCGATAAACTGCTACCTTCCTTAAATCCATTTTACGAAGGTGACTTTTGACTTCCTCTATTTAGTAAGTTCATTAATAGAAAACAAAGGAGTTAAAATATACCAAAAAAGCCAATTCCTGTAATGTGATGCCCTTTCTCAGTGGGGAGCAGTAAAGAAGCAGAGAGCAGTTAGTCATATGCAGCATATACGTCATTTACAATATGCCTTCCTTCTTTCAGTGGAAAAATACAACACACAGACAGGATCTGTACGGCTTCATTTAAGGAACGCCATTACCATAAACACATACCAATCCTTCATGGTCTACAATGGACATCTGCCATCTTCAATAAAACTGCTGACCGGAGAACCTGTGGTTTAACAGTATTAGCACATGAATCTGCCTAGTGCTATAAACTGATAGATATGCAATGAAAATGTTTAAGATTCCAGGAAAACATCTGAGACCCCCAGAAAGAGAAACATGGAAGATTCCGCTGTATTATACTGCACATCTTAACACCACGTCTATACCGTACCCTGCGCCTACAATGCTAGTCAGTCCCATTATCGTAGTCCTCAGTAAGTGGCGCTGAGAAAAAATACTAAAGGGCATCTGTCAGCAGTTTTGTACCTATGACACTGGCTGACCTGTTACATGTGCACTTGGCAGCTGAAGGCATCTGTCTTGGTCCCATGTTCATATGTGCCCGCATTGCTGAGAAAAAGGATGTTTTAATATATGCAAATGAGCCTCTAGGAGCAACAGGGGCGTTGCCGTTACACTTAGAGGCTCTGCTCTCTCTGCAACTGCCTCTGTCTCCACTTTGATTGACAGGTCCATGCATCGTGCCTGGCCCTGACAATTGAAGTACAGAGGTTGCGGCAGTTGCAGAGAGAGCAGAGCCTCTAGGTGTAATAGCAACGCCCCCATTGCTCCTAGAGGCTTATTTGCATATATTAAAACTTCAGTTTCCCCTGTAATGCGGGCACATATGAACATGGGACCAACACAGATGCCTTCAGCTGCCAAGCACACATGTAGCAGGTCAGCCAGTGTCATAGGTACAAACAGATGCCCTTTAAGGGGTTGCCCGAGTATTTTTTTTTTTTATTTGCCCCCAACCAGCGGTACCTTCGGAGAAATTTGTACTCACCTGCTCCTCCATTCTGGCTCCCTTCACTGAACTATTGCTCCCTGTCTGTCAACTACCACATGGAAGGAGTCAAGTGCAAAGCCGCAGCCAATGACTTCACCAGTGACATGTCGCCAAGCAGCACGTCACTACTGGGTTGAATGGGACAGGGAATGGAAGTCCAGTGAAGACAGCCTGGGAGTCAGGGAGCTGAAACAGAGCAGGTGAGTATAGATTCCTCCACATGTACTGTTGACTGGGGGGGGGGGGGGGGGGGGGGGGAGAAACCCTTTAATTACATGTATTTTCAGCAAAATGCTATAATGAGGGTTTATGTGCCTTTTTTTGTGTTTTGCATTTTTTTCATGTGCTTTTTTTCTAGTTTTTTTCACCAGATGTTGGCTAGAAATATATGGGCATTTTTTTTTTGTGGGGGTTTTCCTTCACTTGTGTTGTATTTTTGGGGCCAACAGCTTTTTTTACATTTTTTTTTTTTTTTTTTTAACTGCAGCATGCTCTGGGTCTGGGATTTTGTTCTATAGATATCCATTGGCTTTTTGGCCCTTCTAGATAAATCTATGTGTGTTATGTTGCTTAATGTCATTTTTACATTGCCCTTTTCTCATACTGATTTACAGAGGAGGTGACATCAGAGAGGGGTACATACTTTCCTGTAGAAAAATGCATGCACACTACATTGCAACACACTATCAGTTAAAGGGTCACTGAGTGTTCAAAACACTTTTGGTTTATCACAGAAACATATCAAATGTTTTGATCGGTGGGTGTCTGAGTGCTGAGACCCCCCCCCCCCGATCCATAGAAAGAGGAGAGAGAAGTGCACGCATATCTTCCGCAAGAGCGTGATATGCAAGCACTTCTTTTTCCTCATTCTAGTGGTCGGTGGATTCCCAGCACTTTTGATATATCGCTATGACATAACATTTTTTTTCAGTAACCCTTTAAAAAAAATAAAAAAAAATAAAACACCCAAAGAAATCAAAGCACTAGGCTGTTGTTTTTAGGTGCCTTTTTTTTTTTTAAGCAAAAGAATGCAGAAACTAAAAAACCTTAGCAGCCTTACATGTACAAATATGGGGGGGGGGGGGGGGAATTTATCATGAGGGGAAAATTTGAAGTCAGTTTTGCTTGAGTCTGCATGGTCGTACCTTATGCCACATTTATCAAATGTCACAGGTTGTTTGAAAAATTTGGTTTATTTTTAAACCTCAAATTTTTGTCCAGAAAAGCTACTCCGGTTTTCCTACTCCACCCTCCTCTTTAAAAAAAAAAAAAGTCTCAATGATAAATCTGGAGTGAAACTCATTAACATAGCTAACCACACCCACTTTTCCACCCACTTTACAAAACTAAAGTGCAAAAAGTCGCAAATTTTGGGCAAGTGAGTGCAAAAAGTTGCAAAAGCCCTATATTGCAACTTTTTGTAGCCAGATTTCTGTACTGAAGGCGTGATGAATCGGGGCCCATAGTTTACAACAAAGTGCTATAACAGGGGCATAGTGGGGCATGCTATGAAGAGAGTGGTAAAAGCATGCAGTATAATATAAACATTGATCAAATTAAGCTAAAAAAATATATTTTATACCCATGGACAAATTCCAGCCTCTAGGTAGGCAGTGCACCTAGAAATCCTCTGCTGGCAACTGGATAGCTGGATTATTGGCTACTCATGTCAGTGATAGGACTTGCATCTGGCTGTGGAATGCTCTACAGTCTATAGAACTGGGCGCATCCTTTCTTATGGACATCATGATACATGATACGGCCATGTACATGAGGCCTAGGAGTTCTTCTGCTCTGGAAATCACTTGGCTTTCATACGCAAATCGCAGCAAATTTCTATGTGCAGCTGAGCACACACCTAAAGAAACTTCTCATTGTCCTCTAAAAATGCCAAATGAATTGGGCATTTTTCTGCATTGTGCCAATTCTAATTTCGATCAGGTATTTAGAAAGGGTCGATCATGCTGTGCAGAGTCTCTGAATTTCACATGATCCTGAAAGCTGGGGATGGGAAAAGTTTGCAACTAGATGCATAAAAATGTTCAGAAATGCTGTCTATAAATGAAATGTGAGTGAGAAAATAAGAAACAAAACGTTTGGAAAAAAAAAAAAAAAAAAATATATATATATATATATATATATATATATATATATATAACATAACACATATGAGAACCAGAGCTGATGTGTGTGAACATTTTCAGTGTAAAATAAAAAGTAAAACGTTAAAAAAATACATAAAAAATATAAAATATTACGTATGAGAATAAATAGAAACAGAGTTGATGAGAATGCAAATTTACAGTGTAAAATAAGAGGCAAAACAGTGAAAAAATATATAAAATAATATGTAATGAGAATAATGAGAACCAGAGCTAATGTGTATGCACATTTACACTGTAAAATATGGACTTTCTAGGGGGCCATTTGGTTGTGAGTTGTTTAAGTTTCAGGTTTTGCAACACCTATTAGGCTCTTTTCACCTAATGTGATGGGGAAGCTTTGGGCCATAAAGGATGCCACAGAGTGCCATCTGTCCCCCCATAGGCACCTATGTTAAAAAAAAAAAAAAAAGATGTAATGGGTTCCTATGGGTCCATTTAACGGATGCGCCAGGAGCTCACATATCATGTAGTGACACAACCATATTCACAACTGTGATGTTGCAATGTGATCCTTGCCTTCTTGGTGTCTTGCGACCAAGGTCACAATGTAGCCTATAATGTGCAATGGTAACCTGCTATGGTCAGCTTGATTAGTCTAGGTTTACAGGTATAGACCTCCACAATAAGAGGGACATCCAGAAAACTATTTGTACCACCGGTAAACATATCCAGCCCAGAGGCGGATTGGCCATAGACCTTACAGGGAAATTTCCCAGTGGGCCGATGCCCAGGGGGCGACCCAAGCCCTCTTCTCTGCCACTGACTGGGTACATAATGAGTTCCCAGCAGTAATTAACGCTGTGAGAGTCAGCGACCACACATTCCCTCCTGAATTCAACCCTCATCCTAAGCCCTCTGCTCCATATCTTAAATCGGAGACAACTGGAGGTGCAGGACAGAAAATGGCATCGACTGGTGGCTCAGTGGTTGGCACTGTTGCCTTGCAGCGCTGGGGTTCTAGGTTTGAATCTGACCAAAGACATCTGCATGGAGTTTGTATGTTCTCTCCGTGTTTGCGTGGGTTTCCTCCCACCCTTCAAAGACATACTGATAGGGACCTTAGATTGTGAGCCCCATTGGGGACAGTTGGTTGGTGATGCTAATGTCTGTAAAGCGCTGCGGAATATAGTAGCGATATATAAGTCATAAAATACTACCACTTTTATATATTTTTTTTCAGGACCATTTTAAGTTTCCAGTCCGCCCCTGATCCAGCCGAAACCTGGTACTCATGCTGGAAAGCAGCCAGATCCAGACCCCCTAGTCTACCAATAAGCTTCCTATCAGATTGTCGTTTTGCTGATATTAGTCATATATGGTAAAATCTGAACAGAGGAGCGACTGTTAGGACAGGGCTGATAGGAGTGATTACATTCTGTGTACTGTGCCCATCTAATAGATAAAATGATCCTGCAGTGATTTAATATTAGTTTCCCCAGAAACTGTTATAAAGGGGTTAATATTGATGACCTTTCCTCAGGTAGGTCATTAACATCAGAACAGCGGGGGTCCGACTCCTGGCACCCCTACCTATCAGCTGTTTGAGCGGGCCAATGAGCTTACCGTTTGATAACGGCTGTGCTTGGTATCGCAACTCAGCCATATTTACTTGAATGGGACTGAGCTGCGCCAAAGCCACATAACCGAATAAGAGGCCACAGCACTCACCGGAGCGCCACGGCCTCTTCAACCATCAGTGTTGGATTTTTGGTTGTAACGTGACCCCACTAATGATCATTACGTGTAAAGTCACAGTGTGACACATGTTGCTGTTTAGCCTTAGCCTAAGGCCTCATGCGCACGAACGTATTTTTTGTGAACCCACCCTAAGGTGACAGGCACACAACGCGCATTACACGTGGGTTCTCGTGCGGAAAATCCGTATCTTAATACGGTACCAGCTGAGTACATGAGAAATCTCATCTACTTAGTGCAGACATTTTCAGCGTGGAAATTGACCTGCGGTGCGGATGGTGAAATCTGCAGCATGTCAATTGTTTGTGTGGATTTGTCCTGCAGAATTCGCCTTTTGCAATGCAAATGTTGACATCTGGGGCAAATCCGCGTCAAAACCTAGTAACACATGCAGATTTCTGGTTCAGAAATTCAGCAAAAATGAAAGCACAAAAATCTACATCAATGACACTGCTGTGTGCACACACCTTTAGGCCTCCTGCACGCAACCGTATCTGTATCCGTAAAATAGGGATGCGCTCTGTGTGCGTCCCGCCATTTCCACGGGGCCTACTGTAAAAAAGCGTATTCTTGCCCGAAAAATGTATGAGAATAAGTTGGGTTCTATCATTTGCAACCCAGCAAAAAAGCATACGATTGACATCTGTGTGCTGTCTGTTTTATTTTGTGGACCCATAGAAATGAAGGGGTCCGTGTGCGATCCACAAAAAATGCGGATTGAAGACGGACCACAAATAGGGTCATGCACATGAGGCCTGACAGAAAGAACTGCACCTTTTCTGTATTTTTTTGGGACCGACTCCTAGTTTTGCCTTCCAAATACCGCCGCATAAAGTGGCGCTACACTGTGCCAGGTAAACCGTGAAAATAAAAATTGGACCCTTCGCACTTCTCAGAAGCTGCGTGTCACCTGAGGACGTGGACAGTTACCTATACTAGGGTGTCATGCCGTCTTCACACGTGGCAAATTTTGGTGCAGAAAAATGTTGCCACTGAATATCCATTCCATTAATCTGAGCTCGCAGAGATCCATCTGCTTCCCACCAGGGAGTATTCACACGGCTGTGTCCATTTTGCGAACCGCAAATCCCCAAAACACAGACACCACCCGTGTACACCCCACATCGCGGTGCAGACCCACTGACTTCATTGGGTGCGAGATCTGGAATATACAGCCGCACGGACCCGGAAACCCTAGCGGTAAACAAAACGGAAACAGCCATGTGAATACACTCTGATTCAGATGAACGGAACTGATTTTCACTCGTAGAAAAATTTCTGCAACAATAATCTGCCGCGTGTGAACGTACCCTTATAGGCAATGTTTTTTTTTTTTTTTGGGGGGGGGGGCAATTTCTTGTTTCCCTTCTCCATACTGGCCCTTTTAAATGGTCTCAGTAAGGGCTCAGTCACACGACCGTATGAATGGGTCACACTGAGCTTATTGACATGGATTTTGGTGCAAATTCCAGATTCAATGAGGAAACCTCTTGTTAAGGCCTCATGCACACAAACGTTGTTTTGGTCCGCATCCGAGACGCATTTTTTGCGGCTCGGATGCAGCCCAGACTGCCATGAAGTCGGATGCGGACTTCAATGGGCCCGCAAAAGATGTGGGCAGCACATCTGTACCTCCATTTCACAGCCCCGCGAAACATTTTTTTTTTTTACTTTTTTAAACAATAGAACCTGTCCTATTCTTCTCCGTATCACAGACAAGGATAGGACTGGTCTATTGAGGGCCAGACCTTCAGTTCAGCGGAATACGGAACGCACGCGGTCGGTATCCGTGTTTTGCGGATCTGCGATTTGTGGACCGCAAAACACTTTACGCCCGTGTGCATGAGTTCTAATTCTTGATTTTTTTTTTGCTTGTGGTTTTTAAAAAACTTTTTTTTTTTTTTTAACTCTTGCACGGAATCTGCTCCCAGAGTTCCGACTGTAATGGGGCAGGATAAGAAACGAGACGTGAAAAAGAGCATTGAAATGAAAAAAAAAAAAAAAAAAAGCGGATTCCACATCAGGGTTTTTTTCAGCACGGAAAACAAACTCCATGTGAACATACCCCTTATCATAATCAGGCAAACGTTTCCTTCCAACTTCAGAAGTAAATGACTTTTGGGACGTTCATTTTCTCGTCAAAATCCCTTGTTTAGTTTTTTTTCTTTTTTAATAATCAACTCAACAAAAAACCTGATAAAGTGACTTGTAATGAAGGAGATTGTAGCTGGTGCTCATGTAAATGGCTCCCCCGCCATGTACAGTCCCCATGAGCCAATAATACCTCTCCTATCACCAGGCTTATTCTCATTCATTTGCAAACAACTTTTTTTTTTTCTTTCTTTCACTTGCAAACCACCCATCCCCATTGTGTTGACTTGGAATTATACAGCATTTCTGGTCATTGGGGGGGGGAGGGGTCTTGTGATGGAAAGAAAGAAAAAAAAAGTTGATGTTTTGTTGCAGTCAGAAGCATGGGCAGCAGGAGCAGACTACATTTCCCGGCCTGCCTCACGCCCCTTTCTGATCAATAGCCCTTATTTGAATAATCTGTGAGTTTTTTGGACTCAGGCCAATCAGCTGTCAGGAACCCATGATAAATCGCAATGCATTATTGATAATCATAATTACAGCGACATGCGCATTTCCACCTGAAGGGGGGTAATTACCCGACTCTTGGAATTTGTTGTGAGGAGGGAATAATTGGCACTGTTTGGCTCCTGATGCACGGACCATGTCGAGGCGCAAGCAGGCAAACCCCCAGCACCTCAACTCAGAGGGGCAGCAGCTCCTGGAGGCGTGCGGTGAGTACACGAGCTCTGCCCGGTGACTTCAGGACCCGGGACCCCCGGCTGCAGACACTCTCCCCGGGCTCCGTCCCTGCTCCAGCGGCCGCCGGTCTCTCTCTTCCCCCCCTATAGCATCCGCAACTTCGTACAGTCTTATCGCTGCCGGACGGTGGAATGTACCATTTGTAGCAAGTTGTAGGAGCTGCCGCCGCGGTACCTCTCGCACCTGCTTTATCCCGGCGGGGACCTCGGAGTTTAGGGCGATTTTTTTTTCACGTTCCTACAGCCATGAACCAACTTTTGGGAAGCTTTGGAGGGACTTCTGGGCAGGTAGGGGTTTACAATGCGTTCGCGGTGTAGTTTTTAACCTGTCTGAATGCTCGTCTAAAGGTCAGTACTCCATAAATGGGTCAGGACCGCTTCCCTTTGTGCGTGGGATGGTGGTGCTGTTGGCACCCACTAAGGGGCTTATTATTAGTTTTGTGGACACTTTCCGTGCGGTTGTGTCTCCCAGTACTGACCGCTCGGTATGTGCTCACATCTGTCCGTAGGTCGCGCCTGCAGAGCGGAGACCGCTCACGTTTGGCGATGCTCGGACGTGAAGGTGATTCCTAGCGTTATCCTCCAGCGCCCCCTGCCGGTGAGTGCTGGCAATGACAGTCCCACTTGTGAACCACAGGCTGGAGGGGGGGAGTCCATGGGACCTCTTTTTAGCTGAAGAATTTGTCACTTTTTTTTTTTTTGGCTTTTTAAATCTTCAGATGAATCCCTCTATTGGACCCTCCTGGGAGAACAATGGGCAGCTCTTTTACCCTTTCCTGGTGAGCAATTACCAGTTCAGGAAATCTGCAGGGGGTGCTCCATAGAGACAATACTACGTATTGTACGTCGGCATTTGTCACAAAGGAAGGTCACAAGTGGCTTTTATTTTATGCTCTGTTATTGGACATCGCCATCGATCACTCTGCTTTCTATCCAGAGCGCCCCCCCCCCCCCCAATAAATAGGAGCGCCCCCCCCTAATAGTGGAGGTACAGCACATGTCTAGTGTAAGACCCCCCAATGAGATGAAGGTACTTGTTGTTTCTATATATTATTGACTACAGGTCGTGGACCCCCTTATGTATATTAACTCTTCTTTTTTTTTGGGGGGGGGGGGGGCTGTCCTCGTCTGTGTAAACCTAATCTTTCTTGTAGCGGTGGTCGTCCCCATGCCCCCTGTGCTTGTGACTGACTTGCTTCTGTAACCTTTGCCGCCTACTGTGGGTGGTAAGCTGATGTCAGGCTTACAATTAGGGTTCCTGCAATTGACCTTGGCAGCAGGGTTTGTCTTCAGGACTGCTTGTGGATGGGGCCCGAGAGGACTAGCTTTGTGGAAGCGCCTGTCCTTGTTGGGACTTCTTACAGCTGAGGTTTGTTTTTGTGTTTTTGCTCCTTGTTGCTTTAGGTGGCGTTTATTATAATTATTATTTTTATTTTTTTTCTGTTCTATACCTGCGGCAATGGATGATTTGCCTAGTACAGGGCTACATGCACACAGTATGTATTGCGCGTAGATTGCGCAGCTCTTCGTGCAGAAAATCCGCAGCGTAATACAGTACCAGCTTAGTAGATCATATTTTCCGAATCTCGGTGGAGGTTGACCTGCTATGTGGATATTGGAATCGGCAGCATGTCAACTGTTTGTACGGATTTGCAATGCAAAGGGTGAGATCTGGGGCAAGTCCGTGTTTAGACCCACGAAGCAAAGTTTGCAAGTAGCCCATGTGGATATCGGCGCAGAGACTCCAGCGCTGTGCGCATGGACTGAGGAGCTGATTAGTTTTGTTGTTAACGTCTTTTAGGGCTCATGCGCAGGAGCATATCTGTTTTCCATGTCCGTTCCGTGTTTTTTTTTTTTTTTTTTTTTTTTGTGTCCCATATGCCAAGCCATTCACTTCAATGGTTCAGCAAAGGGTAGGCATTGTTACATCGGGTCTGCAAAAAAACTGATGCAGTATAGACGTCATCTGTATTTTTTGCGGACCACAAAATAGTTGCGGTCCTGTGCATGAACCCTTAGGAAGACCGAAGGCTGATGTGGGTGTGCGCTCGCTTGTAAGGCTATGGCTTTATGCAATGTAGGTCAATGGCATCGCCATGCAACACGCGACATGGATTTTGTGTTGCATGTCGCACGCGCCTTTCACGCCATCAATTAATCGCACGCGACTTGGCTGTGTTTTTCACAGCCAAATCCCAGAACGATTTGCAGACAAGTTTCATGATTTTTCTGTCGTGTGCCATGTGTCT
This sequence comes from Bufo bufo, assembly GCF_905171765.1. Classification (NCBI taxonomy): domain Eukaryota; kingdom Metazoa; phylum Chordata; class Amphibia; order Anura; family Bufonidae; genus Bufo; species Bufo bufo. The sequence continues at coordinate 148,029,461 of NC_053394.1, forward strand.
CTGTGTAGCCCTAACCTAATAGAGACAAAGGGTTGTAGGAACCGTCACGTTCTGAACGTTATTGTGATAATCCAACTGTGTGAAATACCCCTTTTAAACGAGCACCGACCAGCGATGGTTTCGGGAAGTGGAACTACCTGTGTAAATGGACCCTACGTCTTCATGGAGTTTCTGAAAGCCCCCTATTCTGTAAACACATTAGCATAATTAACAATAGCATTGGATTATTTTTCCCCCCTTCTCTGAAATCCATTTGTTGGTGATTTTAATCTAAACCCCTGCTGACTTCACTGCATTCTTCTAACTTATTGGATAACTAGATGCTGAGAGATAACATTCCACAAATTCAGGGGTGGAGATGGCAAAACAGATGAACTTTCTGGATCTCTGCTTTTATCATTAATGAAAAGGCCCTCCATCCCCCCTCCCATGTGCACCATTATTTAATGACTGGCCATGGCTAGAATTTTGCTGTGTAGCCAAATGTTACAGTGCCTGGTGGGTGACAAAAGCCATGTGCCCGCCACCCTTCATGAATATTCCTTGGTCTGATCTATTAACACTGAGGGGCTTGTATTAAGCGAGACCTTTACAAAAAGCTTAAGCACTTGTACAGTCCAACATGGTGATGTCAAACGAGCAATGCTCTGCTAAATGTGTCCATAAAGTATGTACTTCCAGAGCTGTGGGGTCCATCAACCAAACTTCTGACCCCTCTGTTCTTCCATACCGTGACTACTTCAGAAATGGCTTGCGTATGATTAGTATTAACCAATCTACTGTGGTGAAATGAGGGGGCCCTCAGGCTTGTCACATCTTCATCTACCAGCTCCACAGCCTGGTTAAGCCTACCACCCATCATTGTGACTGTTGTGCTGGAGTTTGCTTTAGTGTTAAATATTCTTCCATAAATCCATGAAGAGGTCATACACCATTCATAGGATGCAGAGAGTTGTGAGGCACACGTGTATGGATCCATGAAGCAAAGTGCTTCAGTGTCCATGCAATTAAAATGAGGACGGGCTTTATTATGGGACTCCTATGAGAGTGAATAGACCATGCAGACTCATGTCGTGTGGTGGGTTGGATCCTTAATTCTTAAAAAAAAAAAAAAAAAAAAAAAGTTTGTCTTGGTACTCTACAGGCAACCGCCCATGCGCTTTTTAACAGGTGATGAAACCCAAAGGTTGTTGTTTTTGAAGATCTTCTCAGCTAGGGACTAATAGGAGCTGAATTATGGTACTAGGCAGCATGGTGACTTAGCTTTTGGCCTTTGACCAAGGCAATGTGTTGGTTGTCAGTAATTGTAAACCCCCGCCACTTCTTCTCTAGACTTTTCTAGAAGGATATACTATTGAGAATGATGAAGTCTTTGTGGGGAGGGGTGTTGGTGCCTTTGACGTCAGAATGGTTTCATTACTGGAAGCTGCGCACATCAGACTAAAGGGGGGGGGGGGGGGGGGTGGATGGAAAGCGTGTAAATATATTCAAGCCTAGCTTATGGTATTGGGTTCAATGATAGTTTATTCCCATGAATGATAGCAGCATTGTTAGTCAAGGACTTAATAGGACCATGTCCTCCTGGTTTACAGGATACAGTTAGTGCTAATAAAATGCAGTTTTGTGTGTGTATGGTAATCTACATGGAGTGATGTAACCAATGTTCATGGCCGCTCATTTGTCTTGTCTTTTTATTTTAGCTGAAGCTCAAGACAGTCCGAGCAATACAGATGGAGAAAGAAGCGTGAAGCGCTGCAGGATGGAAGAGACACATGTCTGCAAGAAGTGCTGCGCCGAGTTCTTCGATCAGTCAGAGTTTTTAGAGCATAAAAAGAACTGCGAGGGGACACCCGAAGTCTACTCTGAAGAACCTTCTGGAGGTGCCGAGCCAGCTGAGATCAAAGCCAAACAGGAAGGACTTGCGAAGGGCTCCACTGTGTTAGCAGAGAAGATGGACGGAAAAGTGGACTCTGCCAATAAAACAGCTTCTCAGCCAGCTCCCAAGACTAATGGATTTGGCTACCTGCCTAAAACAACCATCTCCAACACTAATGTGACTTTGCAAAGTATCAATACCACTAAAGTGGCTGTTAATCAACATGCATCAGAGGGCATCTCTAATCCAGTGAGCAACCCCAACGCCATTCCGATGATTCTCGAGCAGCTAGTATGCCTGCAGCAGCAGCAACTCCAGCAGATCCAGCTTACTGAGCAAATTCGCATTCAGATTGCAATGATGGCTCCTAACTCCTTGCATCCTTCCATAGCTGCAGCCACGGATCCACTAAAAGCCTTAGGGGCCCATTTGTCTCAGCAGCTTTCGGCTGCTGTTGCTCTAATTGGGCAGAAGGCTGGAACACAGAACTTGACACTTGAGACTATTAAACAATCCAAACTACCTCATACCACCATACCTGTGGCAGCATCCGGCGCTGTGCCAATTGCCATTTCAAGCCAACTAATGAAGCCTCAGGTCAACAGGGGAATTCCTACTTCCATTTCACGATTTCCAAACCCTGTCCTACCTCATTCTCCAGGAACTGTAATCTTCCAGAATCCACTCAGCATGACTGACCCCGCAAACAAACTGAAGATTAGGTTTCCAGGTGCCGTGACCTCTGAAGTGAAGTCTAATGGTGAGGATCAGTTCTTCAGGCATAAATGTAAGTTTTGTGGCAAAGTATTTGGTAATGACAGCGCGCTGCAAATCCACTTGCGCTCCCACACGGGTGAGAGACCATATAAGTGCAACATTTGTGGCAACAGATTTACTACGAAAGGAAACCTAAAGGTTCACTTCCAGCGGCATAGAGATAAGTATCCACACATCAGAATGAATCCTTATCCTGTTCCTGAGCATCTGGACAATGTCCCAACGACTACTGGAATTCCATATGGAATGTCTGTCCCGATGGACGAATCTAATGTGATCATAGACCCAAAACCTATAGTGACTAGTCTTCCTAGTTCTGGGTTAACGATCACAAATGTGGCTAGTACAGGTGACTCATCAGTAGCCTCTATCCCCTTAAATCTGCAGTCCAAGCCATCTCCAGGCAGTGAAGGTGAATCTGTGTCTGGAGTAGTTGGCCATGAATCTGGCACTGATCAGAGTTTAAATTCTCCTTCTGCTAGTGGCTCAAGCGAGCAAGGGTCTGAAACGAGCAAGCTCCAGCAGCTGGTGGAGAACATTGATAAGACTGGTTCTGACCCGAACGAGTGCTTGATATGTCACAGAATTCTCAGCTGTCCAAGCTCCCTTAAAATGCATTACCGCACCCACACTGGCGAGAGACCATTTAAATGCAAAATCTGTGGACGTGCCTTTTCTACCAGAAGCAACCTCAAGACCCACTATGGAGTCCACCGTGCAAACACTCCATCAAAAGTGCAGCACTCGTGCCCCATCTGCCAAAAGAAGTTTACTAATGCGGTGGTTTTGCAGCAGCACATCCGAATGCATATGGGTGGTCAGATTCCAAACACGCCAGTTTCTGAAGATTCTTGTGAGGATGTTGACATTGATTCATCTATGAACAATGAGAAGAATGGAGATGTAAACTGCTTTACAGATGACATTGATGACATTGATATGGAAGAAGATTCTGAGCTTGGAGATGGTCCTTTGGGTTCTAAGCCACAGACACCACAAAGTGAGACCCAGGCAGTCTCGCCTTCACAGCTTTCTGAGCTTGCCTCACAGGAGAATCGCATATCTCCGGCCCTTAACTTACAAAGGCAAAACAGTGTAAGATCTATGGACAATGGGTCGGTGGAAAGTGAAGGCCTGACCAATGATTCCTGCTCAGTTGGCGACCAAGAATATCCTAACGGTAAAAGTCCCACACAGTCAGAGCCTAGAGTGTTTTCACCAGCTAACAGCCAAGATGACAGCCTTCCATCGAAGTCACCACCTTTATTTAATGGCCATGATATGCTGAGTGTGTCCAGTAAGACAGAGCAGTCTGAACACTGCTCCATGAACACAGAGGATGATGGTGCCCTCGACCTAACAAATGGTAACCTGGTCCGGAAAATCAAGGAAGAACCAGGGCTGCTCCATAATGGAGACTTCGGTAAGTTTTCTTCACTTTAATGTTAGGTTTCGTCAGAAGACTATATTCTACTTATGTCTGTAAGTGGATTTTAGAGACCTTTTCCTGATGATGTAGCACCGTCCTGTTTTTTTAAAGAGCATTTTTGGGCTGTCTTGTGGGAGATTGCTCTGTGCACACAGTAAGGTGTTTAAGTTGGCACGTGTTTAACAAGTATTCGTTGTTCTGCAGGTAGGAGTTCAACTGTGTACATTGGTCCACCCCCAACGCTTATTAAAGTGGAAATGCCAGCAAATCGGGTTATAGGCACTGCACAGTTCATCACCCCACCAACTCTGTCACCCGCCATAATGCCTCTAATTGCCCCACAGCGCCGAACAGCAAAGCAGCATTTATGCCTTACATGTAATAAGAACTTTTCCTCTGCAAGTGCGCTACAGATACATGAAAGAACCCATACTGGGGAAAAACCTTTCGCTTGCACAATTTGTGGCCGGGCTTTTACAACAAAGGGAAACCTAAAGGTAATTTTATTTTTATTTTTTCTACCGGTAAAAATGAATCAATCCAAATGATGGTTTTATGTTCCAAAAAAATTCATTAAATACCTTGCCTTTCCCTTTTTGTAAGCTTATTAAAGGTTTGCAGAAATTAGTAGAATCTGCCAGAAAAAATCCTGTTTAACTCTTATTTTAGAGAAGAAAAAAATAATGTAAAATATATTACTCTTCTGTAATAGTTGTATTTTGACCTAAACTAAAACTTTGTCCTATATACATTATGTGCGTCCCTTATTTTTTTTGTCAATAAAAGGGCTATTCCTGTCCACAATATAGACAAGAACAGGACATGTTCTATAGGTTGAGGATTAGCCACATGGATCTGCGAAAATACCAATGTGTGCCTGGGCCCCATAGAAATGAATAGGTCACTGAGCTATCCATAAAAAAGTAGATAAGGGTGTGTGCATGAGACCTCAGTCGGGTAATTCCTTGCCCCTCATATCCTATAAATACTATGGCCAGAATCGGATCGAAATGTCAATTTTATAGGAACCCCCTGCATGCCATGTCTTCCAATGTCTTGATTAGATTAGCGTTTTTCTCTGTGAAACTAGACTTTAGAGACTTTCTATGATGGCACTGACCTTCTCTCTTCCTTCCCTAGGTACATGTGGGAACGCACATGTGGAATAACTCTGCACGCCGAGGACGGAGACTCTCCCTGGACAACCAAATGCCTATCTTGGGAAACGATACAAAGAAATTGGCTGAGATTTTTCCGAAGTATCTTGTTCCTCCAGCCGTCAACATAGATCCAGCGCTATGGAGTCAGTACGCTACAGCTCTTAGTAATGGCCTGGCCATGAAGACTAATGAGATCTCTGTGATCCAGAGTGGCGCCATTCCTGCATTACCTGTCAGTAATGGGGGCGCTCCCATCATCAGCACAGCCACAGTCTCAAACCTTGAGGTCTCTCAGTCTAATGTGGGTCAAAGCTTGTCTGAGATGGAAGAAAAGACTGCAGAGTGCACCACAATACCAGTTCACTCACTTCATGTCGGAGAATATAGCCGTGAACTAGTGGCAAATTGTGCCATGATGCCAAAATGCGTGGGCGTTAACCCGTAATCAGATGGCTGGGATCTGCTGCATTTGTCCTCTAGTTGGATTTTCTTACTGTAGAACGACTTGGAGCACCTCTGAAGGCTGGCCGCTACTGGAGTAGGGAGGATGCATCCGTAAGACTGAAATGACTTGTTATCCGCCCCCATGAGACTCGTTTACCTCCAAACTGAAAGTTGCATTAAAAACTTTAAGTGTGAGAACAGTCCTCCCCTTCTGTGTTTAAGACTACCCGTGGGTACATCTTCTGGAATATCTGCCATCCTTTATTTTTAAAAGTAGATGTTTTTTGAAGTCTTGAATGTAGGTTTTACTCCAAAGTAACTGCACGGAGGACTCTCCTCCTGCGTCTGAAATCGTCTGCCTGTTCCAGTATTTCCAATAGGGTTTTCCAGTGGCCTTTCTGGGATAAGACCACTGAGAACTTCTTTAGACGCGTGACAATGGCTTCTTCAATGAGCTTTAAGTGTTGTCTTTACTGATGAGCAGTATTACCTTTAGTCAGCTTTCTGATGACCATCTGTTACTATAGTTTCTGTAAGAACCTTTATTTTTTTTAAGTTATCTACCTCATTATTTTATTCTTCCCCCCCCTCTTCCTCCTCGTGCTCTCTGAAATCTGAAATTCTACTGTAAACCTAACTGGTACTGGAAACTCTCCAAGCACTGAAATGTACTTCTGTCGTGTTACAGCTCTTCCTATTCATCTACTGTATGGGGAGTATGTGTATGTAAATATAAAGACTTGAATCCTACATGCAACATGAACAAGAGTTGTAAAATTATAATTTTTTTTTTTTTTGAAAGGCCCAAAACTCTGCAAAAATACCAAAAAAAAATAATCAATTGCACGTAGCTTGTTGCTTCAGACCATTGCCATTTTGTGCCTTTCTTAATGGACTAGTGAAATCTTGAACACAATAGTTCCTGTTTACATTGAAAAGTTTGTTACAAAAGGCATTCCAGTGCCAAGTTTCTGCAATGTGAATGTATGCCTTTTAGGAGTATGTAGTGTTATGGCATCTACTGAATGTATTACTATGAATTTTTTTTTATTTTTTTTTTCTCGCCTTTTTGAATAAATTTTTGGGATGGCTTTTTCTCATGAAAGTTTTGTCGTTACTGCAGTGTCTACACTGACTGTATCCTTTGGTATACTACATCTCAAAGCTGACAATACACATAAGGTAATCGGCTGATTTTTGGAGGGGGAGAAATGGGCACAATGAATTACTTCAGACTGTGCTGAAACTTTATTTTTTTGCACCTTACTGCCAGGCCACATTGACTTTAATGGGACCCGGCAGGGATCTGCATTGTTTCCAGGATTGAGTCAGACTAACACCTCTGCAAGCAGTGGTTTTCTTCCAGCCAGATCCCTGTGGGTCCCATTATAGCCGATTGGCTTGTGGGGGCGCAAAGGTATTATCTGGCTATGCCGAATACTAGAGTTGAGCGATTCTTAATCCGAAGTCGCATTGTTCAGAATACTGTACAGAGATTCGTCTCCATACAGTATTAGAATGTATGGGCTCCGATGAGCCAAAGTTTATCACAAAGTCATGTGTGATTTAGTTGAATAACTTTAAGAAGTTGATTTTTGTAGTGGCAAACCACTTTAACCCAAACTCTGCTTCAGTTCTGAGGCACTAGTTGGAACTGAAACTGCGTTCGGTTTCAAGTTTTAAAGTGGTTTTCCACTTTAAAAATCAACTACCGAAGTTATTCAACCAAGTCGCGCGCGACTTCGTGAATAACTTACTTCAGCTCATAGGAGCCCATACATTATAAGCTACTTCGGATTAAGCATCCTAAGCTCTCTTCGCTCAACTCTACCGAATATGATAAACTCCGGCAGGCTGTTCCTCTGCCGTAAGATTTTAACACTAGTGAAAAACTAGCCTTACAGAAGTGCACTTTGTTTTGCGCTTGATCTGATCCGCTAGTTGAGTCTGACCTCTATCAGGTTTTTCATGACCAGTCTGAAGTACGTTGGCTGCATTAAGTGTCTGTTCAATTAAACTGATACGTCATAGCAACCTACTAAAGGTTTTGTTTGGTAGGGGTCAGAGTACAACCTCCACCAATTGCTAGAATGAGGAGAAAAGTGCCACATTATCCCTCTATTACCCCCCCCCCCCCCATCCCTCAGCAAGGAGACGCTAAGTGAGCCCTATTTCATCGTTCCAGCAAATGGTGAGGGTCTTGGCACTTAGACCCCAACCGATCAAAACATTTGGTGTCACTATGACATCACTGTGGTTTGCCTCCATTGAATAGGTTAATCCTTGGGAGGATCTGTGGCAGAAATCAGACTGTGGACCATCCTAGTTTAACATGGTGTATCCATTCTCACCTGCGTACGACTTTTACGGCAGATCCACAGGATTTGGTTTTGCACAGAGAAGGCAACAGGATCAAGAGATGGCCGGGAAAACCCTCTCCATTGTAGCTTATGGGAGTTGTGAAATGCACGGGTATTGTAGTGAGGGTCTAATCTGACCAGGCGCCCCTCGTTTCAGAAATGTTGTGCACTCTGCTTTTCGGCCCCTTTCACACGAGCGAGTTTTCCACGCGGGTGTAATGCGTGACGTGAACGCATGGCACCCGCACTGAATCCTGACCCATTCATTTCAATGGGTCCGTGTACTTTTTATTTTATTTTTTTTCCCCCACACATCCGTTCTGCGTTGTGTGAAAAACGCAGCATGTTCTATATTCTGCATTTTTCACGTAGCCATGGCCCCAACCTTGGAACCTTACATGAAGTCTTTATACTTCCATATGAAGTTTCCTGCACGTGGCTCTGTGTTCATGAGGCCTGGAAAATGACCAGCATTGTAAAGTGGGAAGTGAAGGTGACGCCTGACTACAAGGGGGTGGCCACGTGTGCGGAGTCTGCAGTGGAGCAGCTGATATATTTTTAGCTGCAAAAACCTGGTTGGAAAATATATTGCACCTGTAGTGCCGGATTGCTGCACAGTCTGCATTGGAAAGCATAAGTCAGCCCCAGCTAGCTACACCGCGTGACGCCTTCTGCAGAGCGTAGATGAGCTGCTACTGTTAGCACTGCAGATTTTTTATTTTTATTGCAGAAAATTGGCGATTTTATTGCAGATTTCATCCTTTTGCATTGTTAGTTCCGACAATCAGTCTAAACTGTAAAGCCTGAGCCTCATGCAGACGTTCGTGGAACAGTCTGTGAGATACCGGACTGGCATTGCAGGAGAGCACGGCGTCATTGGTTGCTTTGACGCTGTGCGCTCCTGCAATGCCAGTCCGGTATCTCATGGGCCGTGTTCCACGGACATCTGCATGAGGCCTAAAGCAATAAATATTTTTTTTTTTTCAGAAGACTGCTGTGTCCAACTGTACAGATATTGATTTTGGTGGGAATTTTTTTTTTATTAAAATATATATATATATATATATATATATATATATATATATATAAAAATTTGGCGGGGGGGAATGCATGTTGGCAAATGCAACAAACAAAAATGAAACCGGTGAACAAATGGAAATTGAAGAAAGGAAGTAAAATGTAGCCTCCAGGTCCTTTCACACTCCTAATAGAAGGTGTTGTATCACTCGGAGTGCCATATTGCCTTGTTCTCGCCACCCAAAAGTGACTACTATTTTGACAGTGACTCAGGAAGGTTTGTTCTTGGTACCATATGGAAGTAATATGAACTGGTTCTGAGTTATGATTGCCTTAGAGTTGGAAGAAATTCCATATTTTTGGGCTATAGGAAACTTAGTTCCACCCTGGATAGTACCATAAACTACTTCTGTGCTGCCCTTTGCAACATTTTATTTTTTTTTTGTTTGCCTAGCTTTCCTTTAAACCGTTTGCATAACTATTTTGCTTTGCTATTATATTTTATTTTTACATTTACTTTCCCTATTCAAAGTAAAACAGAGCTTGCGGGGGATCCACAGCCAGGATAAAGTTTGATTTGAAATGTGCCCTTGTCAATGATGGCAATCAAAATGTGCAGGACAGTGTATGAGTCTTAAAGGGAACCAGTCACCGGGATTTTGGGTATAGAGCTGAGGACATGGGTTGCTAGATGGCCGCTAGCACATCCGTAATACCCAGTCCCCATAGCTCTGTGTGCTTTTATTGTGCAAGAAAAAAAAAGATTTGATACATATGCAAATTAACCTGAGATGAGTCAGAGCTTGAAAATATGACTCTTCTCTGGTCACACAAGTAAGATATGACTCTTTTATGTTAGTTTGCATATGTATCAAATCTGTTTTTTTACACAATAAAAGCACACAGAGCTTTGGGGACTGGATATTGTGGATGTGCTAGCAGCCATCTAACAACCCATGTCCTCAGCTCTATACACAAAATCCCGGTGACAGGTTCCCTTTAACATGGCAATGCAGTGTCAGGCTGATTGGTGCTAGCTGCGAGACATGGTGAGGGTGTTTGCACACTGTGCATTATTGTAGCTAGCTGAAATTGATTAAATCATTCCCACAATGCAGAACACCAGGGTTTGAATGCATGTCAGACCTGCACTGTGTGCCAGCACCCTGAGGGTTCTGTCCTGTCCACTGAGCATCAGTGCCAGGCGGGGAGACGGAGAACTGTGCAGCTCTTAATGGCTGCAGAGTTCTTGCCACAATAGAAAACTGATCACAGTGTGCACAACATGTTCAGCATCTCCTGCTGCCACACTTGGTGCCAGGTAGGGGGAGTGAAAGCTGTACAATGATGAGCATTCAGGCAGAGTACTATGGGCACTCTGCCCCATCATTAAAGGCTGCCAGCAGATTTGTACCTATGACACTGGCTGACCTGTTACATGTGCTCTTGGCAGCTGAAGGCATCTGTGTTAGTCCCATGTTCATATGTGGCCACATTGCTTCGAATTTTTTTTTTATATATGCAAATGAGCCTCTAAGAGCAATGGGGTGGTGCCTTTACACACTTGCACTTTGAGAGGGCTGGGCAATGTAAATGATTGACAGGGCCAGGCAGTTGTGATCACAAAGTGCAGAGGGCGCAGCAGTTACAGAGAGAGCTAAGCCTCTAGGAGTAATGGCAACGCCCCCTTTGCTCCTAGAGGCTCATTTGCATATATTAAAAGTTCATTTTTCTCAGCAATGCGGGCAGATATGAACATGGGACCAACACAGATTCAACAGGTCAACCAGTGTCATAAGTACAAATCTGTTGACAGATGCCCTTTAAGGAAGCAGTCCGATGGGTCTGGCACTGCCAGGTCCCCTCACTGTGAACTAGAGATTTATTCAGAAAAATATGGTGGGGGGGGGGACATTTATCACGCTAAAAGTGCCATAAGGGTGTTGCAAGTCTTGGTGAACGGCTTATGTGCGGCAAAACATGCGACTTTTCCCAAGTGGCGAGAAAAGGGCTTAAGCTTAAATCTATGCCAGCATCTGAGACAATGGGGACATATCGCTAGGTCCCACCGCTATCTACTAAAGGGAGCCCCGAAAGTGGTGGAGGGCGCATGCGCAGCCTCCCTCTATTTGTTTCTATGGGGTCGCCGAAAACAGCAGACCGATGGCTCTGCTATTTCCATTTGGGTCCATAGAATTCAATGGGAGCGGCGGCCGGTCATGCGCGGTGCGTTCCCATTCACTTCTATGGGGAGAGCGCTTGGTGGTGGCCAGACTGCAGTCCTCTAGCCACCACTTTGCTCACTCCGTTCTCGATATAGGTAGGACAGTGGGAGTATGTGCTAGCAATATGACCCCAATTGTCTCAGATGAGAATACCCCTTTAAGTCTGTCGCACAGAAGTGGCAAATTTATGTAGAGGCACCGATCTTAATAAATGTCCTCCATGGTATTTGTATATTACAAAATTATCACTTCTTTTCCGTGTGCATGGCGATTATACAAGGGCCATATTATAGAAAGACTTCTCCCTTACCACTGGCTTTATGCAGGAGCTGTAAATGTAGTGCAAAAGACAGGATTAGGTCCTCTCGTGTCAGGAACATTAACGTTTTCTGATCCCAGAACATGGGATCTGATCCTGTCTATGGCACTAAATATTGGGCCGTGTTTACAGAGCCAATTTCACGTAAGCGTCATACATGGCACAAAAATGTGCTCATATTATGCGTGTGTAAAGCTGGCCTAAATTTGGTAGAAATGAAAAGGATGCATTGACACATCTCACCTGATAATCCCTGATTTTAAAGGGTTTCTCCACTTTGGATTGTATCTACTTGTTAGAAGGGTCACTGTCAGTAACCTTATGCTGAAGCCTTACAGAAACCTGGCAGGAAGCGATCAATTTCTCTGCGCCGCCATTATGGGGGAAATGATAGATTACTCAGTGCCCATTCATCTCAATGTGGTAGAGACGCTCTTTGTAATCACTAACTACTCTAGTTAAGGGGGGCACTCCTCTATAACGGGTTGTGTTATGAAACCTATTCTACATCTTTGAAAACCAGCACCTGGATCTGAATAGTTTTGTAATTGCATTTAATAAAAAAATTCATATAGCTACTGAGTTATTCCATAAAATGTATCTGTATAGCGCCTCCTTCTGTTTGTTCTTTTCCTGATTTTTTTTATTTTTTTTTATCCGTCTCATTGAGCTAGTTCAGGGATGGGCAAACTGCGGCTCTCCAGCTGTTGTAGAACTACAACTCCCAGTATGCCCAGTCTGCCTACAGCTATCAGCCTACAGCAGGGAATGGTGAGAGTTGTAGTTTTACAACAGCTGGAGAGCCGCAGTTTGCCCATCACTGAGCTGGTTGAACGTGCTCAGTTTAAATCTTCAACTGCCGCCAGCCATATGTTCCGTTATATGCTGTGGTAGTTTCAGGGAGAGCGCTGCAGCAGAAAGGGCATGCCCCCTGAGCTGCCACGCTGAAGATAACCTAGCAGAGAAATGTGGAATGTGACGATTAGGGATGAGCGAATCGACTTCGGATGAAACCTCCGAAGTCGATTCGCATAAAACTTTGTTTCAATACTGTACGATGAGCCGAAGCTATTACTTTGCGAAGTCTCTCAAGACTTCGCATAATTACTTCAGAAATTGATTTATACTGTAAAAAAACATTTCCCGAACTCAGGTTCGGTTCCAAGGTACCATTTGGAACCAAACCCGAGTTCGGGAAATGTTTTTTTTACAGTATAAATCAATTTCTGAAGTTATGTGAAGTCTCGCGAGACTTCGCAAAGTAATAACTTCGGCTCATCGGAGCCAATACATTCTAATATTGTACGGAGCTCCGTACAGTATTGAAACAAAGTTTTATGCGAATAGACTTCGGATGTTTCATCCAACATCGATTCTCTCATCCCTAGTGGCGATCTCTGGATCCATGTGCGGTAAAGGGCTGGTTCTAGCTTTGTTAGGGGGAGTTCACATCACTGTTATTTTTCCGTTCTTGTGAACCATCAGGATCCTTTAAAATAAATAAAAATACGGATCCTGTGCATCAGTTATGTACATTTGACATCCGTTTGAGCCATTTCTGTCAGAGATCCGTTTTTTTAGACAGAAAAAGAAGTACTGCTTTGCTGATTGGAGTCTGGGGGAAAACCGGAATGAAAATCCTGTCTCATGAGACTCGTGCTGCTGCTCAGTCCATTTCTTATCCTTAATAGAGTTGAGCGGACGCCTGGATGTTCGGGTTCGACGGGTTCGGCCGAACTTTACAAAAAAGTTCGAGTTCGGGACCCGAACTTGACCCCGAACCCCATTGAAGTCAATGGGGACCCGAACTTTTGAGCACTAAAATGGCTGTAAAAAAGTCATGGAAAGGGCTAGAGGGCTGCAAATGGCAGCAAAATGTGGTTAAGAGCATGGCAAGTGCTATGCAAACAAATGTGGATAGGAAAATGACTTTAAATAACATAATACATAAAAATAAAAAATAATAATCTTGATCTAGGAGGACGAGGTCCATATGGAGTAGAAGGTTGAGGAGGCGATGGATGTGGCGGTGTAGGTGGAAGTGGCGGTGCAGGAGGAGGAGGTAGCCAACACTGTTTTTTTGTTTTATTTTTTATTGTTTAAATTAGGGTACACCCCAAAACATTGGGAAATATAACCTGTGATAACCCCCTCCAGCCGTGCTAAACACACGTTCAGACAATACACTGGCTGCAGGGCAGGCCAACACTTCCAAGGGGTAAAGGGCAAGCTCAGGCCATGTGCCCAATTTGGAGACCCAGAAGTTGCAGGGGGCAGACCCGTCATTCAGTATGTGTAGGCATGTGCACACATACTGCTCCACCATGTCGCACGTCCCAGTGATGTCCACGATCCAATTGGATATCTGCTCTATCAACTTTCGATGTTCTTTTCTGCACCTACCATGGTGATCATGGTTAGCGGCGAATCAGGGTTCCAGGCCGGAGAGGGAGCCTGAGAAAGGGAGACCACACCCAAGGGAGGTCAATGGCTGCAATGTGATCAAGCTGAAATGTGGGACAAATTATTAAAGCAGAAGGATCGAATGAAAGGGCCAATTAAAGATGAATTTAAGAAATTTAAGTCCTTGTGACCTATGCAGAGCAGGGGTTTTTCATCGCCAGAAATGGGTTTCATCACCCACCAATGGAACACATGATTTTTTAAAATTTCGGTCCCTGTCACCTATGCAGAGCAGGGGTTTATTCACGGCAAAAATGGTAAAATGTCACCCAAGAATGTTACTGAAAAATTTGTGAAATTTATGAACCTGTCTACTAGGTTGAGCAGGGGTATATCACAGCCAAAAATTGGTGAATTTCACCCGAAAATGTAACAGACAAATTAGTGAAATTACATAAAATAAAATACGTACAAATAAAAAAATAATAATCTTGATGTATGAGGTGGAGGTCCATATGGACTAGGAGGTTGAGGAGGCGGTGGACGTAGCGGTGTAGGTGGAAGCGGAGGTGGAGGAGGACGAGGTAGCCAACACTGGTTTTAATATTTATATATATTTTTTTAAATTAGGGTACACCCCAAAAGAGTGGGAAATATCAAAAATATAACAATGAGCAATTGCGCTGTAGTATAGCAATGGCTGGGTAAGGCCGGTATACATGTCTATTCTGCACAAGGTACGGACAAGTCCTGTGGGATCCATGCCTGGTTCATTTTAATGAACGTGAGCTTGTCCACATTGGCTGTGGACAGGCGGCTGCGCTTGTCTGTGATGACGCCCCCTGCCGTGCTAAACAAACGTTCAGACAATACACTGACTGCAGGGCAGGCCAGCACCTCCAAGGCGTAAAGGGCAAGCTCAGGCCATGTGCCCAATTTGGAGACCCAGAAGTTGAAGGGGGCAGACCCGTCATTCAGTACGTATAGGCGTGTGCACACATACTGCTCCACCATGAAATGCTGCCTCCTGCTAAGACGTTCCATATCAGCTGGTAGTGCTGGTTGTTGTGGCGTGCTGACAAAGCTTTTCCACATTTCGGCCATGCTAACCCTGCCTTCTGAGGTGCTGGAGGTGCCCCAGCTGCGTTGGCGACCTCTTCCTCCTCCTATGCCTTCGCCTTGTGCTTCCACTGTGCCCCCGCTGTCAGGTGGGAATGCCACCAGCAGCACGTCTACCAGCTTGCGCTTGTACTCGCGCATCTTACGATCACGCTCCAGTGACGGAATTAAGGACGGTACGTTGTCCTTGTAACGGGATCCAGCAGCGTGGCCACCCAGTAATCAGCACAAGTTAGAATGTGGGCAACTCAGCGGTCCTTGCGGAGACACTGCAGCATGTAATCACTCGTGTGCCAGGCTGCCCAGAGGCAACGAAAAGCTGTCCTCTGTGGGAGTTGTATCGTCTGTGTCCTCTGTATTCCCCCCAGCCACGCACCAGTGATGGCCAGGAGCTGGTTTGGGTGCCACCCTGCTGTGAACACGGTTCCTTCTCCTCCATCTCCTCATCGTCTACCTCGTCATCCTCCAGAACTGTGCCCTGGCTGGACAATTGTGTACCTGGCGTTTGTGGGTGCAGGAACCCACCCTCGGAGCCACTTGTGAATGACTGGCCTGAAACCTTATGAAATGATCCCTCTTCCTCCTCCTCCTCCTGTGCCACATCCTCTTCCATCATCGCCAGCAGCGTTTTTTCAAGGAGGCATAAAAGTGGGATAGCAACGCTGAGAACGGCGTCATCAGCACTGGCCATGTTGGTGGAGTACTCGAAACAGCGCAACAAGGCTCACAGGTCTCGCATGGAGGCCCAGTCATTGGTGAAGTGGTGCTGTTCCGCAGAGCGACTCACCCGTGCGTGCTGCAGCTCAAACTCCACTATCGCCTGCTGCTGCTCACACAGTCTGGCCAGCATGTGCAAGGTGGAGTTCCACCTTGTGGGCACGTCACATATGAGGCGGTGAGTGGGAAGGCCAAAGTTATGCTGCAGCATTGACAGGCGAGCAGCAGCAGGGTGAGAACTTTGAAAGCGTGCACAGACGGCCCGCACTTTCTGCAGCAGCTCTGACATATGGGGGTAATTTTTAAGGAACCTCTGCACCACCAAATTCAGCACATGCGCCAGGCAAGGGATGTGCGTCAAAACGGCTAGGCCCAGAGCTGCTACGAGATTTCGCCCATTATCGCACACTACCAGGCCGGGCTTGAGGCTCACTGGCACCAACCACTCATCGGTCTGTTGTTCAAGGGCCGTCCACAGCTCCTGCGCGGTGTGGGGTTTGTCCCCCAAACAGATACGTTTTAAAACTGCCTGCTGTCGTTTACCCCTGACTCTGCTGAAGTTGGTGGTAAAGGTGTTACGTTGACCGGATGAGGAGCTGGTAGAGGATGAGGAAGCGGAGTAGGAGGAGGAAGCAACAGGAGGCAAACTGAAGCGCCCTGCAATCCTCGGTGGTGGAAGGACATGCGCCAAACTGCTATCCGCCTCAGGCCCAGCCGCCACTGCATTTACCCAGTGTGCTGTTAGGGAGATATAACGTCCCTGACCGTGCTTACTGGTCCACGTATCCGTAGTTAGGTGGACCTTGCCACAGATGGCGTTGCGCAGTGCACACCTGATTTTGTCCCCCACTTGGTTGTGCAGGGAAGGGATGGCTCGCCTGGAAAAGTACTGGCGGCTGGGCACGACGTACTGTGGGACAGCCACCGCCATAAGGCCTTTAAAACTATCCGTCTCCACCAGACGGAATGACATCATTTCAAAGGCCAGTAATTTTGAAATGCTGGCATTCAGGGCCAGGGATCGCGGGTGGGTAGGGGGGTACTTCCTCTTCCGCTCCAGTGTTTGGGAGATGGAGAGCTGAACGCTTCTGTGGGACATTGTGGAGATGCTTGGTGACGCAGGTGGTGGTGTTGCTGGCAGATCCTCTGTTTGCGGGGTGGCAGGTGGCACTGTCACTCCAGAGGTGGATGAAGAGGCCGAGACTGCAGCAGAAGAGGAAGCAGGAGGAGCAAGAGACCTTTCTTGGTTTTTGAGGTGTCTACTCCACTGCAGCTCGTGCTTTGCACTTAGATGCCTGGTCATGCAGGTTGTGCTCAGGTTGAGAACGTTTATGCCTCGCTTCAGCCTCTGATTGCACAGCAAGCAAACCACTTGTGTCTTGTCGTCAGCACATTGTCTGAAGAACTGCCACGCTCCGCTTTTGGACCCTGCTCCCTCTTCTGCTGTGCTAGTGGCTCTGTGCGACCACCGCCTCTTCCTCCGAACTGCACAGGTCACTCGCATGACCTTGATTCCATGTGGGGTCGAGGACCTCATCGTCCTTCACATCATCTTCTACCCAGTCTTCACCCCTGCCCTCCTTGTCGGCCTGCACACTTTCGAAAGCCACAGCAGTTGGCACCTGTGTTTCCTCATCATCCGAGACGTGCTGCGATGGTCCTCCCATGTACTCATCTTGAAACATAAGTGGTTGGGCATTGGTGCACTCAATCTCTTCCACTTCTGGGGCAGGGCTATGTGGATGGCCCTGGGAAACCATGCCAGCAGAGTCATCAAAAAGCAGAGGAGACTGCTGCATGACTTGGGGCTCAGACTGCTTGGCTGATTTGCAAGGGTCACTAGCTGGACATCGGCTGCAGGTGCTAACTCTGATCTTACAACAGGAGACTGGGTGGGAGACAATGTGAAGGAACTGGAGGCACTGTCAGCAACCCAATCTACTATCACCTGTACTTGTTCTGGCCTCACCATTCGTAGAGCCGCATTAGGCCCGACCAAATAACGCTGAAGGTTCTGTCGCCTACTTGCATCTGAGGAAGGTGTTTCACTTCTGTGTGTAGCTGGCACAGATCGACCACGTCCTCTCCCTCTCTCCCTACAACAGGAGCTCCACCAGCAGCACCACAATCGGGGGCACGTCCCTTATTCGAAGCTCTCCTCATTCTCCGCAAATTTAGTATTTGGCCCAAAATGGGTGTTTTTTTTACTTTTATAACAGAATATGACAGTAGTATCTAACGCTTGTATTTCACACTGACAGATGCAGCAAGGGCTGTAAAATGTTGTCTTTTGCCCAAAAAGGGTGTTTTTTAAAACCCAGAAAATTATTTCAGTATTTCAAGCTTAAATTTCACACTGACTAATGCTGCATAGGCCACAGATGGAGGGCATTGCCAAAAAGGGGTGCTTTTTTAAACACAGAAAATTATTGCAGTCTTTCAAGCTTGTATTTAACAATGACAGATGCAGCAAATGCCACAGATGTAGGGTCTTGCCAAAAATGTGTGATTTATTTTAAACCCAGAATGTAATTGCAGTATTTCAAGCTTCTATTTGACTGTCACAAATGCACATATGCTGTGCTGGTGCACTAAACTTGCATAAAATGGCCGCCGCCGCCCACCTAACTAACAGACGGATAAAAGTTATTTTTCTGTGTCACTGGGCTCAGGGCAGGGTAAAAAGATTGTGCACAGCACCCACACAATAAAATCTAGGTAGATTGCTGAGTTAACAAGCACTTCAGATTAAAGATTCTGTCCTATTCTCTCCCTCACAGCAGCAGCATCCTCTCCCTACACTAATCAGAGCAGAGTGACGTGCAGCACTACGTGACTCCAGCTTATATAGAGGCTGGGTCACATGCTGCACTGGCCAATCACAGCCCTGCCATTAGTAGGCATGGCTGTGATGGCTTCTAAGGGCACACAAGTTAAACGCTTGTTGATTGGCTGCTCTGCAGCCTTTCAAAAAGCGCCATTAAATCACCAAACCCGAACTTTTACTAAAAAGTTCGGATTCGGGTCCGGGGTCCAAAAATCCTAAAGTTCAGTACGAACCCGGACTTTACAGTTCGGGTTCACTCAACCCTAATCCTTAACACTGCAGCGTTTCCCATTAGGGTTGCCATGTGTGTGCCAGCACAAGCACAGCAGAAGGTCTGTACATGGGGAGCTGATTACATTCCAGTAATTACAGAATGATTATAAAGTACAAGCAACTAAACTCCAGTGAGGAAACGATTTCTAGGAAACTACTAGCATTGGCGGTGGGGCCTCAATAAAGAGGGGCGTGGCCAAGGTACATATTAGACAGTCACCTGAACACTTTGGTGTTTTTTTTATAAAGATCTCACCAATTGATGCTTTATAATGTGCAGGCATTTCTGACATTTAGATCACTGGGTGTCCAGCCTAAAGTCGTTCAGCAGGGTCCACCATTGTATCAAAATGGTTTCCACACCCTACAAAAAGTGTTCAAAATGGACTCTGCGCACAGTGAGGGACTTATTTCCACAGCCTTAGGCCTAGTTCACATGAACGTATGGCTTTTATAGTTTTTTGCGGTCCGTTTTTCACTGATCCGTTGTTCCGTTTTTGAGTTCCGTTGTGTTTCCGTTTCTGTTCCGTTTTTCTGTTCCGTTCAAGCTCCATTCACACGTCCGCAAAATGGGTCCGCATCCTTTCTGCAATTTTGCGGAATGGGTGCGGACCCATTCATTCTCTATGGGGACGGAATGGATGCGGACAGCACACAGTGTGTTGTCTGCAGCCGCAATTGCGGAGTGCGGCCCCGATTTTGGGTCCGCAGCTCCGCAAAAAGATAGAGCATGTCCTATTCTTGTCCGCAGCTTGCGGACAGGAATAGGCATTTCTATGGGGGTGCCGGGCTGGTGTGTTGATGACCCGCAATTTGCGGGTCCGCAACACACCACGGACGTGTGAATGCAGCTTTACTGGCCGTTTTTTGCGTTCCGTATACGGTCCGTATGCGGAACCATTCATTTCAATGGTTCCGCAAAAAAACGGAATGTACTCCGTATGCATTCCGTTTCCGTATTTCCGTTCTAACATAGAACATGTCCTATTATTGCTCGCAAATCACGTTCCGTGACTCCATTCAAGTCAATGGGTCCGCAAAAAAAACTGAACACATACGGAAATGCATCCGTATGTCTTCCGTTTCCGTTCCGTTTTTTGCGGAACCATCTATTGAAAATGTTATGCCCAGCCCAATTTTATCTATGTAATTGCATGATTTTCCTATTTTATGACGTAAAGTCATGATTTTATTAAAGACACGGAGGCGAGTATTGCTTTTCTCCTTCTTTACTGAAACCAACAGCAGCAAAGAATTAGCATAAAAAATTAAGGACAACCCCAAACAACCCCTCCCAATAGATAGTCCATAAATAGGTCCTCCTCTGTCATCTCTTCCTCTTTCTTTGATGTGGACCACTTGAATACCGGACTGAACATCTTGTAACCGAAACTTCAAACGGAAACACAACCCGAGAACTGGAACCCAAGCTCAACCGAACCACGGCCAACTGGTCCTAAGAACGTCCTGGCAACCTCACAAGGTATGTAGGTATGTATCGGGAGTCAACCTATGGAAAGAAAAATATGATAATACGAGGATACTCCAAGAATTTCAAGACTTACCAAACATGTGGGAAACAAATACCAGTCATAAATAATATAAATAATATAATATAATAAATAACATAAAGAAAATATCAGGTTATCTCCATAAATAACATATAAGCAAAATAACAGGGAGGGAACAATTAGGGCGGGCAATACTCGCCTCCGTGTCTTTAATAAAATCATGACTTTACGTCATAAAATAGGAAAATCATGCAATTTTATAACAAGACACGGAGGCTTCGTATTGCAAGTTTAAAGCGACGAAATTACCGTAGAAAAAGCATGTGGAGGTGGTCTGAAATAAAATTCCCTAAACGTAGACGCTCTAGACCAGTCGCTAAACGTAAGACATCTTCCAGACGGGCACCCGCAACGGTCATGGAGGTAGCCGAAGCTCCCCTGACCGAGTGAGCCGTGAATACCGACGTATCAACTCCAGCCAGTGCAAAAATCCACTTAACCCAGCGGGAAAGAGTGACACTAGTAACCGGAAGAAAAGGTTTGCGGAAAGAAATGAACAATTGCGGGTTAGAAGGGACACGCAAGGAAGTAGTGCGGTCCAAGTACTCTTTCAAACATTGCACCGGGCACAGGCCTGGGTTATCTGGAAAGGCCGGGTAAGATACCGACCGAATATTAGTTTTTGTGCGGCGAGAAATATTAAACAAGACTCCGCTAGGAATAAAAGAGAGAGCATCGAAATCCAAAGCTCTTACATCAGAGACCCTTTTGCATGAGATCAGACATAGCAGGGTGACCAGTTTCGCCGAGAGTTGCCGTAGAGTCAAAGAAGAGTTGAGGGGCCAACCCGAGAAAAATTGAAGAACCAACGTAACATCCCAAGAACTAGAGAAACGGGGTCTAGGAGGACGAGATAACCGAGAACCCCTTAGGAGACGACACACCAAAGGATGTTGCCCCGCCGGGCAACCTGCAAAACCTTGGTGTCGAGAAGATATGGCTGAACGGAAAAGGTTAATGGACCTATAAGCTTTGCCCTCATCATAAAGCGACGTCAAAAACTCGAGCATGTCAGTCACAGGAGCCGAAGAGGGATCCAGATTCCTCCCCACGCACCAGTCAGACCAACGCTTCCAGGCTGATTGATAAGCGCGTCGGGTGCCAGGGGCCCACGCGTTCTCCAAAAGGGTACGAGCTGATCCCGATAAGCCTGTGACGCCCCAGCGTTCCCTGAGACTCTGCACACGAGTAGGCGAAGAGAGCCGTCCGTCACCAGCGGATGAAGTTGGTCCAGAGGTCCGCGCAGAAGATCTGGAAATGATGGAAGAAGACGGGGGTCCTCCACTAGAAGTTCTAGGAGTTGAGGGAACCATGATTGGGCTTGCCAAAAGGGGACTATCAGCACCAAGTCCGCGAGTTGGCGACGTACTTGAGATAGCACTCTCGGGATGAGCGCAAAAGGGGGAAACGCGTAGGCTAGTTGACCCGACCAATCCTGAAGAAGGGCGTCCACGGCTACCGACAGAGGGTCCGGTCTCCAACTGTAGAAGTGCGGGAGCTGGGCGTTCCAACGTGAAGCAAAAAGATCCATAGAGAGAGGTCCCCAAATCGATGTGATGGATGAGAATACCGCTGGATCTAATTTCCAATCGCTGAAGTCCGATGAGTGACGAGAACTCCAGTCCGCGAAAGTATTGTGTAGCCCTGGGATGTATTACGCGACCACTGTAAAGCCTCTGTCTAGGCAAAAGGACCAGAATTCCTTCGCTAGATGGGTTAGGATTGACGAGTGGGTGCCCCCCATGGCGTTGACATACCGTACGGCCGACACGTTGTCCATTCTGAGCCTGATACACGCTGAAATCCTGTCGCTGGTGAAGCTGCGGATAGCGAAGGAGCCCGCCAACAGTTCCAGAGCGTTTATGTGGAGGTGGGATTCGTTGCCTGACCATGGTCCTCCGGTGGAAACCCCGTTGCAGTATGCACCCCAGCCAAGGAGACTGGCGTCCGACTCCACGATCAGATCCGGTTGAGGTCCCACGATGGCCTTGCCATTCCACGCGTCGAGATTGGAGATCCACCACGTAACTTCGTCCCTCGTCTCGCGATCCAACGTCACCATGTCCGCATAGGATGCACCCGCTTGCAAATGGGCGATCTTTAGTCGTTGCAATGCTCGGTAATAAAGGGGGGCTGGAAAAATCGCCTGGATTGACGAGGATAGAAGGCCGATAATGCGTGCCAGGTGACGCAGGGACATCCGAGGAAGTCTCAGGACGTGACGAAGTTCCTTGCGTATAGATCTGATTTTGGATCCAGGGAGGCATAGGGTCTGTTCGGTGGAGTTGACCACAAAACCCAGGAATTCCATCGATCTCGACGGATGAAGGCAGGACTTCTCGGTGTTGATGACGAATCCAAGACCTGTAATAAGAGACATCGCAGCCTGTAGGTGAGTCAAGAGTTCCGATGGGGATTGAGCCATGAAAAGGATATCGTCTAGGTAAATCACAAGACGGATACCCTGACTGCGAAGGCAAGCCACCACTGGCCTCATCAATTTGGTGAAACACCAGGGGGCCGAGGACAGGCCAAACGGGAGGCACGTGAATTGCCATAGGAGGTCGTGCCAGTAAAACTGGAGGAGCGTTCTGGATTGAGGAGACACCGGAACCGTCAGATAGGCATCTTTCAGGTCCAATTTCACCATCCAGTCCCCTGGCAGTAAAAGGTCTCTGAGCAGATGAATCCCTTCCATTTTGAAATGGCGGTAACATACAAATTTGTTCAGATTCCGCAAGTTTATTACTGGACGGAATTGACCTCCCTTCTTTTCTACCAAAAACATATTGCTGATCACCCCCGGAGATCGAGGAGGTGCTTTCTCTATTGCTCCTTTGTCTGCAAGGGAACGGAGCTCCTGGTCCAAGTAAGACCGGGCTGATCTCGAGAGTATCAGCGGATGAGGGTCTGGGAGAGACAGGTGAGAAACCACAAGATCTATGTGAAACCCCTGGACTGTGGCCAGTACCCAAGGATCGGAGGTAACCCGGTTCCAAGCGGGTAAAAAATGTTGGAGTCTGCCCCCGATGCAAGGGTTGGAAGAAACACACAGGTTTTGAGGACTTACCCAGTGGACGTCTGGATCCAAGGTTGCCTCTGAATCCTCTGGAGCGAAACTGTTGACCCCTGGATGGGAAGAAGGAAGATTGTTGCCTTTGTTCTTGGAACGATGTTCTTTGGTTATAGGAACCTCGAGCGTTTCCACGCGTCTGGAAGTGGACACGGCCGGACAGTCGGCCCCTAAAACTGCCGGCCCTATTAGAGACACGCCCGTGGAATACTCTACGCATAGAGCTCTGAGCTTTATCAAGCGCAGTAAATGCTCCTACAAATTTACCTAAGTCTTTGATAAAACTATCGCCAAAGAGGAGCCCCTGAGCCTCCTCACCCGTTTCCGTTAGGGCCATGTTAGTAAGTTTGGGCTCAATCTTCATGAGCAATGCCTTCCTACGTTCAATGGATAACGAGGAATTAACGTTTCCTATTAAACAAATGGCGCGTTGCGCCCAGCCACTAAGCTCTTCTGGGTCTATGGCCGTACCCTCAATTCTGGCAGTTTCTGCCAATTCAAATATTTTTGTCATGGGTCCTAGACTGTCTAAGAGCTTGTCTTGGCAAGCCCTCAGAGCGGAGTCTAGGCCCTTACGGGGGTTAAAACCCGACTTTGAAAGGAACTGGATCATCTTAGGATCCACATTGGGCGTCTCACCCACCTTATTCGGGATTAAGGGATGGGGGCATTCAGCCTTTAGTTTATTCCGGGTTTCCTTGGAGAGAGGTTTTCTCACCCTATTCTCCAGGTATTGTGCCACATGTGGAATAGGTACCCATTCAGCCGACCTAGGATGGTGAAGGCTGTCTGGATCAAACAGGGGTTCGCCCTGTGGATCAGTAAGGGAACTGGATCCTGGAGGATTAGCATCCGGAACCATACTAGAAGGGGGATGAAGTGGGGGTGAAAACCCTTCTAACTCGTCAGCCACCCGGACCCCTTCAAGGTCTACATCAGAGGCATACTGATCCTCACTAAAAACCTCCTCATCAGACTCAATTTCAAAGTCAGAGCTGAGTTCGGGACGGGCCCGAGCAGACTTCCAGGGGCGCGCTTTTTCCGCCTGGCGCGGGCAGGCTCTCTTGCGTGACCTATGCACGCCGTCTTTTGATGGAGCTAAGCCATCGTTACAGTCAATTCTGGAGGTAGCTGGGGTAATATCAACAGATGGGGTGGTGACAGGGTTTTGCGCCTTAAGTGCCTGGGAAAAAGATTGCGATATCATGGAAGACACATTGCCCATGGCGTTAGCTATTGCTGCAGAGATAGACTGCTGTAAATCTACCACATGTGGTTCAGCATGGCTGATATTGGAAACTGCAGGGCAGATGTAGTGGAGGGATCCCCAAGGGCAGAGGGCAGATCGGTAGGTAGGGACATGATAAAGGAGTTAGTCACTCCTGAGAGAATCAGATAACAAGAGAACAACACCTAACTATGAGCAGGGCAGGCAGGAGCGGACGACGACCGTGTCCAACGCAGAGTTAAGATGGAGCCGACGGAGCTAGGGGGCGGAGCTACTCCGATACGCCCCCTTACACCCAGGATGAAGAAAGGTGCAGTAAAATGGCTGCCGAGATGACCAATCTCGGCGCCGTAGGTGTAGCAGGGTGGAGGAAGATGGCGCCCGAGAATCTCGTATGACGCATGCGCCCCGCCCTCTTCCGCAACTGCCCCCGAAGTCCCGCGAGATGCGAGACTTCGGGCGGCAAGAAGCGCGAACGGCTAGCCGAAGTGTGGAAACGGCGCCTGAAGTAAGTGGAGAGAGGGGGGGAGGGGAAAGGGAGACCGACCGGAGGTGTTCGCTTGCGGTACAATGAAATAATGCGATGCGGCACAATGAAATTAATCAAACCTGGGTGGAAAAAAGGGTCACAAACAGAACTAAGACAGGTAAAGGATGATGTAAAAAATAAACCTAGGTACAAAGGTAAAAGATGATCGAATAAACCTGGAAGGTGCTTCCACCTATATACCTAAGGATAATAAGGACAATAAAATCCTCAATAATATCGGTTAGGAAATAAATATACAGTGATAAACGAGAGGTACTTATCTGCTGTGGGCAGCAGCAAAGAAAGAGGAAGAGATGACAGAGGAGGACCTATTTATGGACTATCTATTGGGAGGGGTTGTTTGGGGTTGTCCTTAATTTTTTATGCTAATTCTTTGCTGCTGTTGGTTTCAGTAAAGAAGGAGAAAAGCAATACGAAGCCTCCGTGTCTTGTTATAAAATTACTGTATACTGGATCCGTGAAAAATGGACCGCAAAACACTGAAAAAGCCATACGGTCGTGTGCAATAGGCCTTAGGCCTCATGCACACGACCGTGCCGTTTTTTGCGGTCCGCAAACCACTGATCCGCAAAAAACGGAAGCCGCTCGTGTGCCTTCCGCAATTTGCGGAACGGGGCGGCCCATTGTAGAAATGCCTATTCTTGCCCGCAAAACGGACAAGAATAGGACATGCTATATTTTTTTTGCGGGGCCACGGAACAGTGCAACGGATGCGGACAGCACACGGAGTGCTGTCCGCATCTTTTGCGGCCCCATTGAAGTGAAATGGTCCGCACCCCAGCCGCAAAAAATGCGGCTCGGATGCGGACCACAAAAACGGTCGTGTGCATGAGGTCTTACATAAGTCATGCCTATCCAATGAAGGCTTTCTTTCACATTTGACGCTACTGTCCTGTCAGGTGAATTAGTGATGCTTCAGGCCGCTGTCAAGGCTCATTTAGACGAGTCGATAAGAGTTGTTACGATTTGAACGCTAGCGACTCATGGTGAACAATAATCGTGTAATGTGAATGTACGTAGCGAATAAGTAAATCATCCTTTGTCGTTAATGAATTGTGGTAATGTAAATGTGCATCGTGTGACCTTTTGCCGATAAACACGACTAGACCTGTGTGATCACAGTCAATGATCATCGTTAAGAGTCCATTCATCTGACCATTTAGAAGGGGCAAGGAAAATATTATATAGATGGTATAGAACCCCTCTTTACTTAAACAGGATTTTGGAGATGTGGCCAAGCTCCTGGTTCATATATACATTTGTGGTGGGACTGCCCTACAGTTAGATGTTTATGGGATTCAATATTTAAGTTCATCTCATCTTTAGCTTGCTACCCTATTAGACCTTCATCTCAGATGGCTCTTTTGTCTGTTGGACTTATAGACCTTCCCTGCCCCTTTAGGTCTATAGCCAGCCACTTAATATTTGCCACCCGGCTAAAAATCGCTGCTTGCTGGAAATCTGGGAACCTCCCTAATATTAACAGAATTTTTAGAACTCTGGATAACAGCTGCTTATATGAAGGTTTATGGGCATCTTCTAGGAATTCGAAATCCTCCTTCCTAAAGAACTGGGATGTGTGGCTAAATCATAGTAGTTGTAAACTACCTCCTAACGCAGCCATTAGATTATAAGTTTCTTCTCATTGATATATATCTGTGCACATAAGTACTTACCTCATTATATTTGTACCTGATAAGCTTTATTCCTTTTAACGTTATAATATTCCTTGTCATATGCTGTGTAATAACTTCTAGCTTTAGAAGCTTCATACTTGCCTTAATTTTCCTTGTTTCAAACATGTACATGTGATTGTCATTCATTCATTCTGTAACCTATTTTTTTAATGAAAACTATTTCAATAAAAATTATTGTTAAAAAAAAAAAAAAGAGTCCATTCACACGTCCGTAGTGTATTGTGGATCCGCAATATACCCGGCCGGCACCCCCATAGAACTGCCTATTCTTGTCCGCAATTGCGCGTGTTCTAGATTTTTGCGGAGCCGAGGCCCAGAAGTTCGGGGCCGCGCTCCGGATATGCGGATGCAGAGAGTACATAGTGCGGACCCATTAATTCCGGCCCCATAGAGAATTAATGGGTCCGCACCTGTTCCCGATATTGCGGAACGGATGCGGACCCTTTTGCGGACGTGTGAATGGACCCTTAAAGGGGTTGTCCGGGTTCAGGGCTGAACCTGGACATATCCCCATTTTCACCCAGGCATGCTCCAATGCTCTCCTTTGCCCTGCGCTGAATCATGCAAGTAAAAAGGCATTTTCTGGAGTTCCGGTGACGAACCGGGCTCTACTTAGGGCTGCCAGGTGGAGGCCCTGTAAAACGGCTAGGGCAGCGCTAAAGCCCGCCCCTCAGAGCCGGTGACATCACTGAACACACTGCCTCCGCCCAGCAGTGTTATGGTAAACAAAAGAGTCCCTTCTCTGCACGAGCTGCCTGGGTGAAAATATTGGTATGGCCGGGTTCAGCTCTGAACCTGGACAACCCCTTTAGGCTACTTTCACACTTGCGGCAGGACGGATCTGACATGCTGTTCACCATGTCGGATCCGTCCTGCGGCTATTTCGCCGGACCACCGCTCCGTCCCCATTGACTATAATGGGGACGGGGGCGGCGCTCCGGCGCAGCACGGCGGTGCATGGCGAAAGCCGCCGGACTAAAAAGCCTGACATGCAGTAATTTTAGTCCGGCGGCCTTTCGCCGTGCACCGCCGTGCTGCGACGGAGCTCCGCCCCCGTCCCCATTATAGTCAATGGGGACAGAGCGGTGGTCCGGCGGCACGGCGAAATAGCCGCAGGACGGATCCGACATGGTGAACAGCATGTCGGATCCATCCTGCCGCAAGTGTGAAAGTACCCTTAAGCAAGTATACAATGAAATATGTAGACAATACTCCCTGCATGTAAATGCTTGTCGTTATCATTGGTGTTGTGTCGGTAGGTCCCTTGTGTGGTCACGCGCCTGACAATTATCTACTCGTGGAAATGAGCCATTACTTTGCCTTCTCCAGGTTTGACCCCAAATAGTCTAATGGAGCCACACACATGCCCAGCCGCTGACAAACCTGCCCCCTTGGCAAAATTGTGCTAAAATGGTGGCTCCTCAGTTTAGTCTCAATCTCCCTCAGATTTTAGTGGACACAAAAAGGGCCATGTCAGGCGGCGTGGCATCGACTCGTTGGTTTTACCCACATCTGTTATAGACTTAGGCCTCATGCACTCGACCGTGCCGTTTTTTGTGGTCCGCAAATTGCGGATCCGCAAAAAACAGATGCCGCCCGTGTGCCTTCCGCAATTTACGGAACGGAACAGGAGGCCCATTATAGAAATGCCTATTCTTGTCCGCAAAACGGACAAGAATAGGACATGCCTCATAATTTTTGCGGGGCCACGGAACTGAGCAACGGATGCGGACAGCACACATAGTGCTGTCCGCATCTTTTGCTGACCCATTGAAATGAATGATTCTGTATACGGACCGTATACGGAATCAAAATATGGCCCATATACAGTACAGACCAAAAGTTTGGACACACCTTCTCATTCAAAGAGTTTTCTTTATTTTCATGACTATGAAGGCATCAAAACTATGAATTAACACATGTGGAATTATATACATAACAAACAAGTGTGAAACAACTGAAAATATGTCATATTCTAGGTTTTTCAAAGTAGCCACCTTTTGCTTCGATTACTGCTTTGCACACTCTTGGCATTCTCTTGATGAGCTTCAAGAGGTAGTCCCCTGAAATGGTCTTCCAACAGTCTTGAAGGAGTTCCCAGAGATGCTTAGCACTTTTTGGCCCTTTTGCCTTCACTCTGTGGTCCAGCTCACCCCAAACCATCTTGATTGGGTTCAGGTCCGGTAACTGTGGAGGCCAGGTCATCTGGCGCAGCACCCCATCACTCTCCTTCATGGTCAAATAGCCCTTACTTTCAAAGTTTTCCCAATTTTTCGGCTGACTGACTGACCTTCATTTCTTAAAGTAATGATGGCCACTCGTTTTTCTTTACTTAGCTGCTATTTTCTTGCCATAATACAAATTCTAACAGTCTATTCAGTAGGACTATCAGCTGTGTATCCACCTGACTTCTCCTCAATGCCACTGATGGTCCCAACCCCATTTATAAGGCAAGAAATCCTACTTATTAAACCTGACAGGGCACACCTGTGAAGTGAAAACCATTTCAGGGGACTACCTCTTGAAGCTCATCAAGAGAATGCCAAGAGTGTGCAAAGCAGTAATCAAAGCAAAAGGTGGCTACTTTGAAGAACCTAGAATATTACATATTTTCAGTTGTTTCACACTTGTTTGTTATGTATATAATTCCACATGTGTTAATTCATAGTTTTGATGCCTTCAGTGTGAATCTACAATTTTCATAGTCATGAAAATAAAGAAAACTCTTTGAATGAGAAGGTGTGTCCAAACTTTTGGTCTGTACTGTATATGGAACGCAAAAAACGTTCGTGTGCATGAGCCCTTCTTACAGTTCTGTGCATGACCTCTGCCAATCAGCTGTTTGAGAAAGCAACAGTGCTCGCAGTTTTCCCTAGGCCAGTGACGACATGTTTTTTAGTCACATGACTTAGGCGCAGCTCAAACCGTGCGATACCAAGCACAGCCCCTATATAATGTATGGTGCAGTTCTTGGTAAGCTGTGAGAAGGCCGTGGCACTCACAGGAGTGCAGGTGCCTTCTCAAACAGCTGATCGGGGGGGTTTCGGACCCCCACCAATCAGATATTGATGACCTATCCTAAGGATTTTAAAGGGGTTGTCTGGGTTCAGAGCTGAACCCAGACATACCCATATTTTCACCCAGGCAGCCTCGCTGACAAGAGCATCGGAGCATTTCATGCTCTGATGCTCTCCTTTGCCCTGCGCTGAATCGCGCAGGGCAAAGGCATTTTAAGGAGATCCGGTAACGTACCGGGCTATCCTTTGGGCTGCCAGGCAGAGGCTTTCGCCCAGCAGTGAACCCGGTGACCTCACCGGCACTGGTGGGCGGGCTTTAGCGCTGCCCTAGCCTGTAAAACGGCTAGGGCAGCGCTAAAGCCCACCCATCAGAGCCGGTGACATCACCGAACACACTGCTGGGCGGAAGCCTCTGTCCGGCAGTGTGTTATTGTAAATAGAAGAGCAATTGCCCTGCGCTATCCAGCGCAGGGCAAGGGAGCGCATCAGAGCATGACATGCTCCAATGCTAACATCAAGGGGGCTGTCTGGGTGAAAATACGGGTATGGCCGGGCTCAGATCTGAACCCGGACAACCCCTTTAATGAACCCGGACCCCGGACCCGGACAACCATCAGTAATGATGACAGCCAATATTACATGTTTTTCCAGAAGCTAAATTACTATAGTATTGCTATAAAGGTCAGTAATTTTGTATGTGGTTTATCTAGTGGCATAACTACAATTGACTGGGCCTTACAGCAAATTTTTGAAGCCCCTTTCACTTGAATGGGTCTGCAATCCGGAAGGTCCGTTGCGGAACGGAGGCGTGGAACCTCCGCACCGCAAAAAAATATAACTTCAATTTTTTTGTGGTGCGGACAGATCACATACCCATTCAAGTTGAATGGGTCTGCATCCATCTGCAGAAACCACGCGAATGTTGCTAGTATATTGGGGACAGCAAATTGCAGTCCCCAATGCATGGAACGGCCGGACAACGGTCGTCTGCATAAGCCCTTACATGGGCGCAAAGTAGGACATGCTTCCGCTGTTTTTCTGCGGATGCGCGGAACGTAAAATTTCATAGAAATTTGAACAGACCATAGATTTCTTATGGGTCAGTATGCTGTCCGCTAAAAATGCTGACAGCACACGTCACACGAAAATGTGAACGAGGCCTAATGCCTTATTCAGGCTTCTTTCACATGAGCGTGACGTATTGGCTCTGAATGCATTCAGGGTGCGTTCAGTGAAACTCGCACCATTTTGCAAGCAAGTTCAGTCAGTTTTGTCTGCGATTGCATTCAGTTGTTACATTTTTTCCGCATGAGTGCAATGCGTTTTGATACGTTTTTCACACGCGTGATAAAAAACTGAAGGTTTACAAACAACATCTCCTAGCAACCATCAGTGACTTGCTTGCGGATGCAATGCGCCTCATTCACTTCTAAGGGGCCAGGGCTGCGTGAAAAACGCAGAATATAGAACATGCTGCGTTTTTCACGCAACGCAGAACTGATGTACAGAGACCTATTGAAATGAATGGGTCAGGATTCAGTCCAGGTGCTATGCGTTCACGTCACACATTGCACCGGCGCGGAAAACTCGCCCGTGTGAAAGGGGCCTCACAGTTAGTGATTTCCATCCCTTATCCTTGTGTAGGTTTCACGCCTGGTTCTGGCTCACAATAACTGATGGAAATAACTGATCAAAACAGTGACATGTGAATGAAGCATAAATCTATGGTAAAAACCACCAGTGATGGCCAGTTCACAGTGTTCGCCAGCGAACACATGCGGGCTGCCATCTTGACTCACAAGTCCGGTGATGCACAGGTAAGCCCTTGCCTGTGTCGGGAGCCGGTCTGAAACAAATGCGGTCACCGGGAGCACCGAGAACAGCCTGATGAAGGCCCCCGGCGGCTGTTCTCGGAACTGCCTGCTCCTGGTGACCGCATTTGATTTCAGACCGGCTCGCGGCACAGGCACTGGTAAGGGCTTACCTGTGCATCGCCGGACTTGTGAGTCAAGATGGCAGCCCACATGTGTTTGCTGGTGAACACTGCGACCTGGTCATCACTGAAAACCACTCTACATAAGGTGCGGAATCGCATAAACAATTGATATGCTGCGGATTTGAAAATCCACATGGCAGATCAATTTCCACACAGAAAAAAATACACAAAGTGTACATGAGATTTGTCATATCTCATTCACATGGCTGGTACTGTAATACGCTGTGTTTATTCCTCACAAAAATTGGTGTGGGAAAAACGCACGTAATGTGCATGTGGTCTAATCTCTGAGCAGTTTGTAGCGGCGTCTGCATTGAAACCGCGCCAAGAAGGGACATGTCTCTTCTCGGTATCATCGTGAAAATAATCCGCAGCTACGTGGAATCCCACTGTCAACAACGGGAGGCGGTTTGCTCACGAAGCCCATGCGGTTTTTGGTGCGGAATTAAGCCAAACGCCCAATCATTTGTGTGCAGCCAAATATTTTTTGCATCCGTCTTGTTATCTGACATTTCCTATACATCATGAAGGGAGGATCTTTACGTCTATGGCTAGCTCTACCATTGTAGGACAATTAGCCAGTCACCAAGGGGTTAAGGAAGGTGCAGCCATTGTATTGTCTGTGAATGCAGGAGACAGAATGAGCTGGACAGTCCCCCCCAGCAGACCAGCCCCATTGTTACTGGTCAGACTGGAAGGAGAGAGCAGGAAACTGAGGGAGAGAGCAGAATGCAGGCTCCACCTTCCTCCAGCAGCTCCTACATTCCCAGCAACACCCACAGCCTTACAGCAGCCAAGATGACGGATAATATTCCCCTTCAACCTGTCAGGCAGAAAAAGAGAATGGACGGCAAGCACAAGAGAGGGTAAGCAGGCCTGTGCACCCCAATAATACAGCCAGGTGTCCTCCCCCCTCTGTACAGTAGACCTGGCCGGTCTGCAGGTGTGGTGCCTATGGCCCCAGTGAAGGGCCACACACTGACAGGAGGGTCCCAGGCAAGGCAAGCTGACATTGTGTCTATGTGTTATGTGCTATTTCTTTTTTCCTTTTTGCTGGCGGTGACTGTGGAGGCTTTTGTTCTCCTGTTTACCCTCTGCTTGTGTCAGAGGAAACACCTTGTGTCTGTGCTGCTCCTACACTATGTACCGTCCTTTGCGTATACGTAAACTCTTATCTACTATACTATATGTAGGTGTATACGTGTGTGTGTGTATATATATATATATATATATCTCTATCTCTATACATAGTATAATTATCGGTTTCTAGGTAGTGATTAACCTGTCCAACGAAAG
The DNA here is from genome assembly GCF_905171765.1 of Bufo bufo. Taxonomy (NCBI): domain Eukaryota; kingdom Metazoa; phylum Chordata; class Amphibia; order Anura; family Bufonidae; genus Bufo; species Bufo bufo. The sequence goes on from NC_053394.1 coordinate 148,062,835, forward strand.
GTGTTCTGTGTCATAATCAAATATGTGACTAATTTGGATATATGCTATTATTAAAATCATTACACGCTATCTGGCGTGGTGATGTCAGCACTTGGGGGCCACATCATTTCTGACGCAGTCTACGCAGGTGGAAGTAGCTGTCATGAGCCATCTCGTTGGCAGCGATGGCTTGGTCTAGTTAAAGGGGTATTCCGATCGTGAGAAGTTATCTAGGCAGGGGATAACTATTAGATCATTGAAGGTCCTACTGCTGGGACCCCTCACCTATCATCAGAACGGGGACCCTGTACTCCTTGGTTCCCCCCCCCCCCCCCTGAAATGAAAGGAAAGGCAAGGCAGGTTGGGCATGCACACTGCCCCTCCATTCATCTCTGGAGGGATTCTGGAGATAGCTGAGCTCTGTACTCGTCTGTCTTGATGAAGGGAGTGGCAGTGTGCATGCCTGGGGGTCCTGAGGGGTTTGGATTCCCCATTCTTGTGACTGGTGAAGGTACCAGTGTTAGGATACCTAAAAATGTAATAGTTATTCCCTATCCTGTGCATAGGGGATAACTTCTCACAACCAGAATACCCCTTTAATTCAAGCCAAAACTGCATTTAAAGGGGTTTTCCGAGAGTTATTCACTGATGATCTATTCTCTGGATAGGTTATCAGAATCTGATCAGTGGGGGTCCGATATCTGGGACCCCCTCCGATCAGCTGTTTGAGAAGGCATCAGCGCTCGCCGTAGCTCTGTGGCCTTCTCATTGCTCACCAAGCACAGTACGGTACATAGTATGGCAGCTGTGCTTGGTATCGAAGCTCAGCACCATTCACTTCAATGAGGCTGAGCTTCGCCTAAGCCATGTGACCGATAAACGTGACGTCACCTGGCCTAGGGAAAGCTGGAGAAGGCCATGGGGCTACTGGGAGCACCGCTGCCTTCTCAAACAGCTGATCGCCGGGGGTCCCAGTTGTTGGACCCCACTGATCAGGCACTGAGGATAGGTTATCCAGAGGATAGGTCATCAGTAAAAAAAAAAACTCTCTAAAAACCCTTTAATAGAGGTAGGTGACACATTGTGAAGCTTGAATATCTAACCTGGGTGGCCGGTGGAGTTATGGAAACCGTATAGCACGGCCTTCTGTTTTCATAACTCCCTCCACCGTGGTTTCTGGATAAGCTTGCATTTACATTGCCGTGTGCAGTCTGTGAAATAAGATCCATGTGACGGCACATTTCCCAGACTGACCGCGGCTCTATGATGCAGTGAGTTATGCTACGTTCATAGTAGTGTTGTGAATCGGTAGCCTGATCCAAAGGGCTGTTTTGGCATAAATGCTGGCTGTCGGCCAGACAAAAAAAACTGTACTTGTTTGGCCTAAACCCAGTATTTGTGGCGGAGAAGTGGGCAGATCACCGCTAAATACGATTATAGTCGGTGAGCTCCGGTAGACTGATCCTGACCTGGAATTCAAACGTACCTGTGAACGAGGCCTTACAGTCCCGACACAGGTCTACGGTCCCGTACTCACAGCATCATTTGAGCACAGGACAGTAGACCCACCATGGTTGAGCTGGAACTCCCAGCATCTTAGATGGTGCCGTGATTTAATGAGTCAGTCCATGACAGCAGGGGCAGAGCTAAAGGCTCATGGGCCCTGGTGCAAGAGTTCAGCTTGGGCCCCCTTCCCCCAGTGCTTTGTGGCCAGGGAAGCACATCGCCTTCCTACTGCCTGAGGAAAACATTAAAATGGCAATCCCAAAATGCCAGATTCTTGACCTAACCCCTTCCCTCCAGCCATAGGTGTAACTTGACCTGCATGCACTTTCTATAATACCAGTGTCTTCTTATGTGGCACAAGGGTCTTTGGGCCCAGTAGCGACTGCTACCTCTGCACCCCCTATAGCTACGCCCCTGCATGACAGCCACATTTCACAGACTGCAATTCTGGAGATAGCTCAGCACTGAACTCCCATAGACATGAAGGGAGTGGCAGTGTGCATGCCTGACCTGCCGCTCCATTTATTTTGGGGGGTCTTAAAGGGGTATGGGTTCCCCGATCGTGATTGGTGAAGGAACCAGTGTTATGTCATAGTTATTTCCTATCCTTTGCATAGAGAATAACTTCTCACAACCAGAATACCCCGTTAATTCACATACTACAAGCCGAAACAGCATTTAGAGGGGTTTTCCGATAGTTCTTTACTAATGATCTGTTCTCTGGCTATGAATGCAGCTTTAGGCCTCATGCACACGAATGTGTGCCAGCCGCAATTTGCGATCCCCAATGCACGGGCACCATTCGTACAGTTTTCTCAGATGGATGCAGACCCGTAAAACCTGAATGTTCTATTTTTGGCAGTGCGGAGACCCAGCGGAAGCACTCCGTAGTGCTTCCATGGGGTTCCGTGCCTCTGTTCCGTGCCGCTCCTTCATTCCGTGCCTCCACAAACAGTGGGTCCGCAATATACCGGCACCAGCCATGTGCACACTGTATCACGGACATGGACCCATTCACTTCTGTGGGGTTTCTCTTCATGCCTCCGCACCGCAAAAAAAATAGAACATGTTATATATTTTTTTTTTTTTTGCGGTGCGGACGGATCACGGACCCGTTCAAGTTGAATAAGTCTGCATCTGTCTGCGCCAACTGCACATGCATTGGGGACCACAAATTGCTGTCCCCAGTGCATAAGGCCTTAGGATTAGTTTATACCTGAATCCACATATTTTAAAAAAGGTGGAAAAAATTGTGCAACATGTTGAGCTATTTGGTCCGGTAAAATGCCAGACACCTTGACGGAAACCGGACAGAGCCTATAATTGGGTGTTGCTTTTTTTTTTCGTCCCTAGAATGGAACACAAAAAGCTGTGCAGATGTGAACGTAGGCTAGGGTTACACAGCGGTCTTGGGAGAGGCACACGTGTGTCCCACGACCAAGGCTTGCTATATAGCAGTGCAGCCATTGACCTGACTGGGGTGGCAGCACGACTTGCAAATTGCTGCAACTACAGAATCACAAAGAATCCAGCACTACTCCATCTTTGGCGATTCTAGGATCGACGTGGAAGCAAGTTATGCTCGAGCTCCATTCAGTACAATGGCTGCACAGCTACACAGCAATCTTTGCTTGTCCCATCTAAGCCCCAGTCTTAGGGCTCATGCACACCACAGCAAATTGCGGTCTGCAATGCACGGGCCCCCGCATGTGGATCATCCAACGGTCTGCACCGCAAAAAAGTAGAGCATGCACTACTTTTTTGCAATGCGGAGGCAGAGCCAGAAACACCACAGAAGTACTGTGTAGTGCTTCTGTGGGGTTCCGATCCGTGATGCAGGGTGCACATGGCCGGTGCCCCGTGTATTACGGGCCGCTATACAGCCACGGTGGGGTAAGGGCCGTGTGCATAAGCCCTTAGGCAAATCCGCGGCCATACACCTAGCTCATTCAGATAAGTAGTTAAACTAGTTTGTGCTCCAGCCTGTGAACACGGGCAGATTTTTATACAGACCACTCACAGATGATGGACTCCAAAAACAGGTACGGTTGTGTGCAAGAGGCCTAAGTCAATAGGTCAAAAGTTAGTGATAAGGAGACATGAGAAGCAACATTGAAGTTAAAGAATCAATATAAATCATTAGTTTTCTCTGTGAAGTTCTGCCCCTTCTTCTCGATGCCCTAGGCACATGCCCTCATATGCCTTGTTCTACATATGGTCCTGGAGAGGGGGCCCCTGTTTAGGGCCCCCTCTCCATCACTTGAGGAGAACTACACAAAAAACACTTTGGAAAACCAGAATATGATTTCAATGTGTGCACTGTATTGGTTCAATGCCCCTTTAGTGTTACAGCTCTTTCCCAAGACAATAACAGTGGGGTGGATGGTGTCCCAACAATACGACCCCTCTCTCTGTCACCCCATTGGCACGCTATGACAGGATCAAGTGGTGCCATACCAGCTGGGAACAAACAAAGACCCCCAGGCCAATCATGGCTATGTGCCAATTAAGGTGACCGTGAACCTACTGACTTTTGAATACACATGCATGCTCGGCTCAGTGTGCATGTATTGTCCATAGGGAGAGGATTATATAAGCGGTCAAAAGATCATATAATAAAGGTTAATAAAGTTTATAAAAAATTATTTCATTTTGTAAAATCATTTAAAAGATTCACTTATATAACGTCACTGCGATCATAACGGCAGTATACTAAAATTAGCTTCAAGGTGAACCCCTTCATAAAATGAAGATTAATCAGTAATTTATTTGTACTCCAAGATGGTCCGATTACAAAATATGACTCATATCGCAAAATCCACATACGGGCACATTAACTGAAGAATAAAAAAAAAGTCAACATGCGGCAGGCTTTTTTCCCCCATGAAATGTGCTAATATTGTGCAAATGTAGTAAAGCATAAAATAAGCTATACATATTTATCACAAGAATAAAAAAGACCCATAGAATAAAAGTGACACATTATTTATGCTGCATGATAAAGGGTGTATATGTTAACCCCTTTTATACAGGGTGACACACAGCGGGGAGAAGACAGGAGCGGTTTATTACCGCTCTTGCCTTCTCCAGTGTAGGCAGGAGAGTGCTGCATGAGCGCAGGGGGGAGAGAAGCCGCTTCCTCTATTAGTCCCGGCGGTCACGTGACCTCTGGGTGTCTCGGGGCAGGAGCAGAGCTACAGGGTATAAGGAGAACCCCGATCAGCTCTGCTTGTGTGTAATGCCTCCACAGGGGGCTGTTTTCCCCTATAACTGGGGCTCCTGTGGACGCTCCATTTACAGTGGAAACAGTGGAAGGAAAAAAAAAAAGATATCATATTTTGGGACAGGAAGTAGCTGTTTGATATTCAGTGACCATTGACACCACCACCTCTCTATTAATTTCTATGGGAGCGCCGGAGATAGCCGAATACAGCGCTTGGCCATCTCTGGTGCCCCCATAGAAATGACTGGAGCAGGTGAGTGCATTTCCTGCCAGTTGCTCCGTCTATTTCAGGGGGAGTCCACAGGGTACGGGCTCCCAGCAGTCCATAGGGGATAACTTTCCTAAACTGGAGTACCCCATTAACCCACATTTATATCCTAGAAGATTGCAGGTGATGTCATTGAAGCAGGAAGTAGCTAGCTTCTTCTCCTACTTGGGTCATAAGATCAATGAATCTCACTGTCGTCTGGGACATACCAAAGTAAAGCATGGGGTTGGGGATTATAGCACACAAATGGAGCAGTTTTATTGTCCATCCTGAGACCCAGACTCTGAACATTTTAAGTTTGTTGACCGACCCCCACTTTCTAATGTGTATGGGGTCCTCCTGACGGTCGATGTCTGGTTGAAGCTCGATTGTTTGTCCTGTCAGGAGATAAGCGGCTGTCAGAGATATCTAGCAGTAACTTGTCTCCCTCGTAATTAAGCATGCATGCTTGTTTATCGGGCCGACGGCCATCTTAAATCTCTGGAAACGGGACCTATGGCCACACAGAAAATCTCTACTGTACATCTATTCTTTTTATGCTGTCACAAGTTTTCTAGGATGTGACTGTCACGTCAACTGTTGTGTGTTTAAGGTGTGCTTGCGTCTGACCGCTTATTAACCAAGGTGTGTCTATAGCAGGGATGCCCAACCTGCGGCTGTCCAGCTTTTGCAAAACTACAACTCCCATCATGCCTGGAAGGCCTTCAGCTATCAGGGAATGCTGGGAGTTGTAGTTTTGCAACAGCTGGAGGGCCGCAGGTTGGGCATCCCTGGTCTATAGCCATCCCGGCTTATATGAAAAGTTCCTCGGTGCCATGTTGCATCCTCCATTGCCACTTATTGCTTGTCCTTCTCTTAAAGTGACGTTCTATCTCACTGTAAAAGGCATACCATGTGGACTGAGATTGTTCGTAAAGAACAGGGAGGATCTGAGTTTTAGGGGGAAAAAATGGGGACAGAGGTTTAGGCCTCATTCACATGTCTTGTGCAGGGCTGTAATAGGCTACTCATAAAGGAACCATTAGGCTATATTCACACGTGGCCGATTTGTTGCGTAAGTTTCTGTCATTTATCCTTCTGGTCCACCTTCTCCGGCAGGCAGAGGTGGACGGACATGCTCAGTAGTGTCCCTGCTCCCTTCCCCTCCCCTCAGTGCTAGTGTAATGATCTCACAGAGAAGCAGGTGAAGCAGCCCAGGCAACAGCCATTCATCCCTACTTCTAAATTCATAGAAATATATAGATATATCTCTCTCTAGACAGTGGAGAAGGACATTATGGGGCTTCATGTGAGGTGCTTTTTTGTATGGAGAGGGGTAAGGGGTTAAACAAGAGCTAGTTGCAATGAATCGCGGGAGAAGCATTTGTTTAATGAGCTGCTGCCTAACCATGAAAAGGGAAGAACGTCCTCCAGATATGCAGATAAGTGAGTAAAAAAAAGAGTTTTAAATTTGTGGGATAAGCCCTTTTAGGCCTCATGCACATGACCGCGTTTTTTTTTTAATCCCACTATGGGTCTGCAAAAAAAATAATAAGAATGGGCAGCACATGGATGTCATCCGTGTGCAGTTCGCAGCCACAAATGATAGAACCTACCCTATTCTTGTCCATTTTGCAGACAAGAATAGACTTTTTTTTACAGTGGGTCCCGTGAAAACTAGAGTATAGTTTAGTATATCGCACAGCAGCAGACGGAGTCCGTCTGGATAAGATAGAAGCATTTTGTATTGCACTTTTGACAACAGCAGCTTGGATAATGTCCTTTGCATAGCAAATGGTTAAAGGGGTTATGCAGGTGTTTAATATTGATGAGCTATCCTCAGGACTCCCCGCTGCTTGAGTGCAGGCGCACAACCCGCAAGCATTGTAGGTGGAAACGGGGCTAGGGTTACGTGCCCAACATGTGGTCCTGGAAGCCGCTGCTACAGTTTGTACACTGGTAATGATAACAAAATATAGATTACCGGATATCTGAAACAAATCTGCCACATATGCAGTGTGCTGAGGAGTTGAAAATCTACAGCATGCCCTTAAATCAGCACAGATTTATTTTTTTCTGCACCATGTGAACTGCGTTTTGTAAAACTTCATTCGCTTGCTTTGGTCTTTGCATCTGTTGTCACATGATAATCTAGCATAACTGGGCAAAAATATGGGATTTCATTTCTTTCCTGAAACTCAGCTTGGGCGGATGCTCAAGACAGTATGTATTTTGCAGTCCGGAAAACACAGATCCGCAAAAAATACAGATGACGTCCGTGTGACATCCGTATTGCATCCGTTTTTTTTTTTTTTTTTTACGCATCCATTGAAACGATGCCTATCCTTGCACGCAAAACGGACTAGGATAGGCCATTTTTTTTTTTTTTTTGTGGAATGGATTTGCTGACATAGGCCACATGCACACGACCATTTTCTGTTTTGCAGTCAGCAAGTCACGGATCCGCAAAACACGGAACGGCACGAATAGCCTTTAATATAACTGCCTATTCTTGTCCGCAGAGCGCGGACAAGAATAGGACAGGTTATTTTTTTTTTTTGCGGACCACAGCACAGGGCAACACACGGAGTGCTGTCCGTATCTTTTGCGGCCCCATTGAAGTGAATAGGTCCGCATCCGAGCCGCAAAAACTGTGGCTCGGATGCGGACAAAAACAACGGCCGTACGGAAACGGAATGCACACGGAGACATTTCAGTTTTTTTTTTCTGGCACCATTGAAATGAACAGTTTTTTGCCCGCATATGGGCCGCAAAAAAAACGTATGGACACGGAAAAAAAAATATGTTCATGTGCGTGAGCCCTTATTAATAGATCTGACATAATTGATAATCTGTGTTTCATATGCTAGTCTAAAAAATGTATTGGAGTGAATTGCTGCAAATTTATTAAAAGATCCATGCCTTTTAATAAATGTAGTGCATTTTGGACTGTCCTAAAGTCAGAAAATGTAATGTACGCCTGCTGGCCGGTATACATTTGCTCTAAAATCTGCACCATTTCTGGGTTTAGTGTTAATAAATCTCATTAAAATCCAAAACCACACCCCTTTTGATAAGCCACTCCCACTTCCCAGCCATTAGTGAGCATGGATAAAAAGCTAAATTTTGCCTCAGTTTGCAACTCCAGTCCAGGCAATGTTCTGTCAGCTATGCAGCCTTGACTCCAGACTGATACATTGCAGCAAACCACCAGATCTGTGCAGCAGCTGCTGTGTAGACTGGATACATAGCTCTTCTACGCAGTTTCTAGCTGTTTTGATTAGTGACATGCATTTTATCCCATTTTTATGTTGCATTATTAATGTGCTTTCGGGGCATAAGCGCCTCCTCTCCCGGCACATCACTTGGTTAAAATATGTAAATGTATTACTGTACACATTGTTTCTTTGCAGTGCAGATTTTCTCCATTAAAGGGGTTATCCCATCATAATGATCACTGTTAAATCTGTTGATGATTTGACAGTGATCATTTTTGTAAATATACTTGATTAACAAATTCCCACCGTTTAGGATAAAATTCATCCCCACTTACCTCATTGTTGTGACTCGGTCTCCCCTGGTTACGGCCACTGCTCTTCTCAAGAATCCCTGTGGCCGCACTTGCGCAGAAGACTCCTTCTTTTCTCCCGATCGCATGCGCGATGGGGACTTCTTCCCGGCCAGAATAGTACAGAGCTGCGAACGTGCACGCCGGCTCTGTACTATACTGGCCAGAAATAAGTCACCATGGCGCACGCGCGGCCCGGCCGGGAGAAGACTTTAATCAAGATGAAGCCCGCCCCCAGCCAGAAACCAGGAAGTGAACGGCGCGGTGGCAGCAGGTAAGTATAAAAAGGCGAAGTGGGAATAACCCTTTAAGGACAGGTTTTTGCGGACAAAAAAAGTTCATGGTCCATTCACACAACGTGTCCATTTTGCAGACCGCAAACTACAGACACCGTCTGTGCACCCTTCACCGATGTGCGGACCCAAGTCAATGGGTCCACGATCTGCATGTTGCATCATCCAGAGATAGGATATGTCCTATCTGTTGTGGCACAGCCACACAGACCCAGAAGCACATGGAAGCCCTTTACAATATAATATTACTAGCAGAAGGGCCCGGCTTCGCACCGGTATATTTAATCTATTTAATGTTTGTGTGTGTCATTAAAAGATATCGACAGTATCCCCCATAACAGTGATATCTACTGCACCTGCCCCTTTAACAGTGAACTCCACAGTCCCCCACCTCTTAACACGGACCCCCCCCACAGTGCCCCGCCACTTTAAAATGGGATCTCCACAGCAGCCCATTCCCTTAACTTTGACCTTTACAGCAGCCCGCCCCTTTAACAGTAAGTTTCACAGCACCCCACTCCCTTGACAGTGACCTCCTCAGGCCCCCCCCCCCCTTTAACAGTCACCTTCACAGTACCCTGCTGCATTAAAGAGGACCTTTCACTAGAATAAAAAATGTAAACTAAGCATACAGACATGGAGAGCGGCGCCCAGGGTTCTCCCTGCACTTACTATTATCCCTGGGCGCCGCTCCGTTCTCCCGGTATAGGCTCCGGTATCTTCATATGTTCGGCTCCACCCAGTTGAACCTGCCGGCGTCTCCTTCTCCCAGGCTGTAGCGCTGGCCAATCGCAGCACTCAGCTCATAGCCTGAGAGGTTTTTTTTTCTCTCAGGCTATGAGCTGAGCGCTGCGATTGGCGAGCGCTACAGCAAGGGACACGCCTCATACAAAAAATCAGTCCAGTACAGCAGACGGAGCTGCAGACACCAGAGCCTATACCGGAGCGGCGCCCAGACATACTAGTAAGTGCAGGGGGACCCCTGGGTGCCGCTCTGCCCACTGATATACCGTAGTTAGTTTTTAGTTTGTACACTAGTGAAAGGTCCTCTTTAAAGTTACTTTTATTCAACCAGCAAGTAATTTTTTGACGGGAAATGACATAGGTGTCTCCCAAAAGATAATAAGACGATGTACAAGAGGCATTATTGTGGGGGAAAAATACATTTCTCAGCTTTTATTTACATATGAGCAAAAAATACAAGATGTTCCGCACTGTGGAAAATCTCAGAGGACGTGGTCGGAAGCCAAAAGTGACACCTGTGCTGGCCAGGAGGATAGTTAGAGAGGTGAAAAAGAATCCAAGGATCACCACCAAGGCCATCCTGGTGAATCTGGGCTCTGCTGGTGGCAATCTCTCAAGGCAGACAATCCAACGGACACTGCACACTGCTGGGTTCCACGGATGCAGACCAAGGAGGATGCCACTTCTCCAGATAAGGCACACAAAAGCTCGCTTGGCCTTTGCAAAAGCTCATCTGGACAAAGAAGAAGACTTCTGTGTTATGGTCAGATGAAACAAAAATCGAATTGTTTGGTCACAATGATGATTCCTTCATTTTGCATAAAAAAGGAGAAGCCTTCAACCCAAAGAACACCATCCCCACTGTTAAACATGGTGGTGGGAACCTAATGCTTTGGGGGTGTTTTTCAGCCAATGGACCAGGGAACCTAATCACAGTAAACGGCACCATGAAAAAGAGCAATACATGAGGATTCTCAGCGACAACAGCAGGCAGTCTGCAGAGAAACTTGGCCTTGGGCACCAGTGGACATTTCAGCATGACAATGACCCAAAACACACAGCAAAAGTGGTGAAGAAATGGTTAACAGACAACAACATTAACGTTTTGGAGTGGCCCAGCCAGAGTGCAGGCTTGAATCCAATTGAGAATCTGTGGAGGGAGCTAAAGATCAGGGTGATGGCAAGAAGACCCTCCAACCTGAAAGATTTGGAGCTCATTGCTAAAGATGAATGGGCAAAAATACCTGTGGAGACATGCAAAAAGCTGGTCTGCAATTATAGGAAGCGTTTGATTGCTGTAATAGCCAATAAAGGCTTTTCTATTGATTATTGAGAAGGGTATGAATAATTTTGGACTGGACACTTTTTGCTCAAATGTAAATAAAAGCTGAGAAATGTTTTTTTCCCACAATAATGCCTCTTGTACATCGTCGTATTATCTTTTGGGAGACACCTATGTCATTTCCCGTCAAAAAATTACTTGCTGGTTGAATAAAAGTAACTTTTTAAGTCAAAATTTGTCAGCACTGAATAATTATGGGCAGCACTGTATATAACCCTCTCTATCTCTCTCTATCTCTCTCTCTATCTCTCTCTCTATCTCTCTCTCTATCTCTCTCTCTATCTCTCTCTCTATCTCTCTCTCTATCTCTCTCTCTATCTCTCTCTCTATCTCTCTCTCTCTATCTCTCTATCATCTCTCTCCATCAATCATCTCTCTCTCTATTTATTTATATATATAAGAATGACAGCTCTTTGTCTCAAGTGCAGATGCTTTTCCTTTGCCTCTCACTGTATCTGACGTGTAGTGTCTAGATACAAGATAAAAATCCAGAATTCCTCTAGATCAGTGTTTCCCAACCAGTGTGCCTCCAGCTATTGCAAAACTAAAACTCCCAGCAGGCCTGCACACTGCTCTAGATAGCCTCAAAGCTAAATCTGAAGCAGGATCCCCACCTACCATGTCCCATATATAATAATGGTAATTTTTTATGTGGCCTTTTGACCCCAGGGTCCGGGTGCGTCTGCTATCTCTGCAGTATACTCATAGTCAGGATCATATCATTATCTAATATGAGAGGACTTTTGGGAGATTTATCAAGACTGGAGTTCCTTACACTAGTCTTGATCCCCCTGTGCGCTGGGATGAAATGCACCTAATTTATGAAGCAGCATCCGCCTCTTCAGGACCGGACCATTTTCCCTTTTTGGGTTTTTGTCTTTTACTCCCTACATTCTCACATTCCCAGAGCCACGACTTTTTTATTTTTCCATTCACGCAGCGATATTAGGACTTGTTTTTTTTGTAATACAAATTGTACTTTCTAATGGCACCATTTAATATGGCATACAATGTAGTAGGAAGCTGGAAAAAAAATCCAAAATGGGGAGGAATTGGATTTTTTTTTTAGTTTTACAGGTTTTGTTGTTACATTGTATACAGTGCTGTAAAACTGACATGTGCCCTTCATTCTCTGAGTCTTTATGATTAAAACAATACCACATTTGTATAGTTTTTCTTTTATTGCCATATTCTGACCCCATAACGTTGTTAGTTTTAGGTCTATGGAGCTGTGTGAGGGCTCAGTTTTTGTGGGGCAATCAGAGATACCATTTTGGCATGTGTACAACTTTTTGATATATTTTTATTGCATTTATTTGGACAGGTGAAGTGACAAAAAAATTGGGAATTCGCCATTTTATATATATATTTTTTCCATTGCGTTATTTTTAATAGTACAGGCGTATTTGGACGAGTTTTATTTTAATTTTGGGGAAAGGGAGGTGATTTGAAATTTTAGATATATTTTTAAAAACTGTATTCTATAACAGATTTTTTTTTTTATCCATTACCGAATACTACATTCAGTATATTCCATTGCAGTGCTGCCACCTGCAGGCTTGAGTTTGAATATACCAGTGGCTTCGGACCCTCAAGCAGGCTCCGGCCTGTCTGCAATAATAGCAAACAGCTTTCCCATCTCAGTCAGGGGAATCTGTTAGGCCCCTTTCACACGGGTGAGATTTCCGTGCGGGTGCAATGCGTGAGGTGAACGCACTGAATCCGGACCCATTAATTTCTATGGGGCTGTGCACATGAGCGGTGATTTTCACGCATCACTTGTGCGTTGCGTGAAAATCGCAGCATGCTCCTCTTTGTGCGTTTTTCACGTAACGCAGGCCCCATAGAAATGAATGGGTTTGCGTGAAAATCGCAAGCATCCGCAAGCAAGTGCGGATGCGGTGCGATTTTCACGCACGGTTGCTAGGGATGGGGACCCGATCATTATTATTTCCCCTTATAACATGGTTATAAGGGAAAATAATAGCATTCTGAATACAGAATGCATAGTACAATAGGGCTGGAGGGGTTAAAAAAAATAAAAAAAATAAAAAAAATAATTTAACTCTCCTTAATCCACTTGTTCGCGCAGCCGGCATCTCTTCTGTCTTCATCTGTGAGGAATAGGACCTTTGATGACGTAATTTTGTTCATCACATGATCCATCACCATGGTGATGGATCATGTGATGAGCGTAGTGACGTCATCAAAGGTCCTATTCCTCACAGATGAAGACAGAAGAGATGCCGGCTGCGCGAACAAGTGGATTAAGGAGAGTTAAATTATTATTATTTTTTAACCCCTCCAGCGCTATTGTTCTATGCATTCTGTATTCAGAATGCTATTATTTTCCCTTTATAACCATGTTATAAGGGGAAATAATACAATCTACACTACAACTAACCCAAACCTGAACTTCTGTGAAGAAGTTCAGGTCTGGGTACCACAGTCGGTTTTTTATCACGCGCGCGCAAAACACATTGCACCCGCGCAATAAAAACTGAACATCGGAACGCAATCGCAGTCAAAACTGACTGCAATTGCGTACCTACTCACGCGAGTTTGCCGCAATGCACCGGGACGCATCCGGACCTTAATCCGGACACGCCCGTGTGAAAGAGGCCTTACCCGGCGAGGGAGAATGCAGCTCCCTCATTTTCACTGCTCAGATTCTGTGGTCACTTTTGACCACAACATCTGAGGGGTTAAATGTCTGCGATCAGCATTATCTTCAATCGCAGACATGAGCCCCGGGTCTCTGCTGTATAAAATGGTGGCTATGGTGCCTGCTGTGCTCATGAGTGGGTGCCATATTTAGGGTTAAGCGCATCAGTTTTAGGCTACATGCATACGAACGTTGTTAGTTTCCGTGTCCGTTCCGTTTTTTTTGCGGATAGGATGCGGACCCATTCATTTCAATGGGTCCGCAAAAAACGCGTACAGCACACTGTTTGCTATCCGCATCAGTATGTCCGTTCCGTTGCCCCGCAAAAAAAATTGTGCTTGTCCTATTTTTTTCTAGTTTGCGGACAAGGATAGGCATTATTACAATGGGTCCGCAAAAAAAAGGATGCCATACGGAACATCATCCGTTTTATTTTTTTTTTGCGGATCCACAATTTGCGGACCGCAAAACACATATGGTCGTGTGCATGTAGCTTTACTCCATGCTCCAGAAACTTTAATAATTCTAGTGGCTGGTGTAGACTTGAGCAATAATTGACGCCAGTTTTTGGCATACACAATCAGGTGGGCGTTGAGGCCTTGCCACCTCTTCTCAAAACTTTTAGAAAAGTGGTGATCAGCACTAAAAGCAGAAAATTATGATGTAAATATGGCATGCGCCATAATTTGCAACTTTTTACCACCATTTTGTGGCGTAAAAGCATTCTTAAATCTCCTTCATTGTGCCTCTACACGTTAGTGCAATTCTGTTATGTACATTATGGGCCACTCAACATCAGGGGCCCAGTTACAAGTGCCACCTCTGCTGCCCCTACATCCTCACACATGCTGTTTCTCCCCATCTAAACGCTGTTTGCCAACATTGATTCATCTCTGGGGTAGATCGACAGTGAATATTTGCCTTCCCTCCAGGTATATTACATTGCTTTGCTGCTTGCAGTTGTACATTTTTTAATTCCTGGTTTTACATATCATCTGAATCCTTAATGTGGTGTTTCTACGATGACTTAATTAGTGGGCTCAGATTGGGTTGTTGTACATGCTTATGTTACCACTGGTGAAGCCTAACCCCTTTAAGAAGTCTGGTCTTTATATATGGCGCCTGCTCATGAGCACAATGGGCTCCATAGCCACTAGGTTTCTGCTGTTTTAGACTGCAGAGACCCAGGGCTAATGTCCGCGATCGAAGAGAACGCCGATCGCAAACATTTAACCCTTCAAATGTTGTGGCCAAAAGTGACCTTTGGGCAGCTGGTGCCTGAAGGACTGGACAAATTCAGTGGCAATACAAAAATGTAGAGATTTGGGCAGCGCTTCATTGGTATGAGTTTATACTCTAAACTGTGAGTGAAGCTGTAAACAGGCCAATATGTTTGGGATGAAGTCAGCCTTCTGCTCCACACTTTGCTTATGAGTTTGCAGTAAGGGCATCCATTGTAAGGGAGGTCCATGGAATACTGAACCCTTTAATTGCCCTTTTACTCTGACTCTAAGGCCTCATGCACACGACCGTGTGCCCCCTGTGGCCATATTGCGACCCGCATACGGCGGGTCCGCAATACACGGGGCACCGGACGTATGCATCACAGATGCGGACCCTTTCACTTGAATGGGTCCGGAGATGCGGAACGGAAGCACGATACGGAAGCACTACGGAGTGCTATCATAGGGTTTCGTTACGTGCTTCTGTTCCTCAAAAAGGTAGAACTTGTCCTATCTTTTTGTGGGACAAACGGATCACTGACCCCATTGAAGTGAATGGGGTCGCGATCCACATGCGGCATCCCCGCGGTCGGTGCGCGTGCATTGCGGACTGCAATTTGCGGTTTGCAGCACGGGCACGGCCAGCACACTTTCGTGTGCAAGAGGCCAAGAACAGTTTCTACTGCACCTTCTCCAGAACCTTCCTCACTATAGATGGCCTTGCACTAAACCTATACATATACGCTGGGGATATGGCACAGTAAAGAGGACTTTTCGCTTTTCCTGACCTGTCTGTTATAGCAGATACTTATGTCCCCCTTGTCACAACAATTCTGGAGCATCTATTCTTATCGCTCTATGTTGTTCCTTTCCTTTGTTATTCCTGCTAGAAATGATGAATGCACACACATGCTCATTTGCATGAGCCCTAAGATTGCTCTCGCACATCAGTGTATGGTCAGTGATTTCCATCAGTGATTGTGAGCCAAAACCAGGGGCAGGTAAAAAACACAGAACAGGTGCAGATCTTTCCATTATACCTTATCTCTTGGGAGGATCCAATCACTGATCAAACACTGACCGTGTAAAAGCGGCTTTACACTATCCAGTCAGTGCTGCCTGTGTCAGACTGTGCAGGGACCCCCCCCCCCCCCAACTGGTAACACCCATCTGGATCTTCACTTCAAGCTGTTGGCAATTCATTCATAACTTCTAGAAGGAATAATAAAGGAATGGCACAACATATAATCAGGTGATTTTCCTATTTCATGACGTAAAGTCATGATTTTATTAAAGACACGGAGGCGAGTATTGCTATTCTCCTTCTTTACTCTGACCAATAGCAGCAAAGACAAAATATTGAAACATTTGAACAGCCCCTCCCCATAGTCCTAGTATAACAGGCCACACTTCCTGTAAATCCTCCTCTTTCTTTGTAACACGAGACCGAAAGTCCAACTGAACCGGAAAAATCAAGAGTCCCAGAACATCATGGAACAACCACCGCCTTCCGTCCGGAAGCGAAACGGGAACAACTGTAAACAACACCGCAGGATGCTCCTCGTCCTGTCCATATCAAACGATCGTCTGGAACCGAACTGTAGACGACGTAGACAAATGGATGCAGCACACCAGGCCGGTCTCAACCTGAAAAGGTGAAAACAGAGAATGATAGAAACCAATAGGGACATGGTATCCAAAATCAACTGGTTGCGACAAACCTACTCAGGAAAAACTCATAGAGTTAAAATCAATATGCGTATGACAACAAATCAATAATATCTTTCGGAATAAACATCATTCATAATAATAAACATACATATAGGGAGGGAACATAGGGTGGGCAATACTCGCCTCCGTGTCTTTAATAAAATCATGACTTTACGTCATGAAATAGGAAAATCACCTGATTTTATTACAAGACCCGGAGGCTCGTATTGCAAGTTCAAAGTTTAAGATAAATTCTCAATGATTGATGAGAAAACGTGAGGACCTGGCCGAAAATAAAATTCCCTGAACGTGGATACTCTGGACCAGTCCGCCAATTTTAAAATGTCCTCCAGTCTGGCGCCAGAAACCGCCAAAGAGGTAGCAGATGCCCCCCTAGCGGAATGCGCCGAAAAAATAGAAGTGTCCACGCCCGCCAATTCCATGATCCACTTCATCCACCTAGCCAGCGTGGGAGTGGTCACTGGGGCAAAAGGACGAATGGTAGAGAGGAAGAGATGAGAAAATTCTCGCGAACGATGAAGTGACGTGCGAGCTTCATATTCCTTAAGGCATTCCACCGGACAGAGAGAAGGCGAGGCCGGGAAAGCAGGATAAGTGACTGAACGAATGTGAGTCTTGGTCCTCCTAGAGATGTCAAAAGAGACCCCTTCCGGAGTGAACGAGCGGGCATCATAATCCAAAGCCCGGACGTCGGACACCCGCTTGCAGGAAATTAGACAGAAAAGAGTGACAAGCTTCGCCGACAGTTGCCTTAAGGAAAGGTCTGTATTCTGAGGCCAAGAAGACAAAAAGGAAAGGACACAAGACACGTCCCAAGTAGAAGAAAATCTAGGCCTAGGAGGACGAGACATCCGAGAGCCCCGTAAGAGACGGCATACCAAAGGATGTTGCCCCGCGGGCGTACCATCAAATCCCTGATGGGACGCAGAAATGGCCGACCTGAAAAGGCTGATCGTGCGATAGGCCTTACCCTGGTCGAAAAGAGAAGACAGGAAATGCAAAATCTCCGTCACAGGAGCCGAAACGGGATCCAAGTCCCTAGCCACGCACCAGCGATCCCAAGATCCCCAGGCAGATCTGTAAGATCTTCTGGTTCCTGGGGCCCAAGCGTTCTCCAAGAGGACTCTAGCTGTTCCCGAAACTCCCGGGACCTCCCAGGGTCCCCTGAAATTCGACATGCCAACAGGCGCAGGGATCCGTCCAGGAGAAGAGGGTGTGGTTGGTGATTCGGACCTCGGAGGAGAGTCTGAGATGTCGGGAGCAGGCACGGGGTCTCTATCATCATCTCCAGAAGGTGAGGAAACCACGACTGGGAATTCCAAAACGGGACCAGAAGAACCAGATCCGCTGCATGACGGCGTACTTGAATCAGGGTCCTGGGAATCAGCTGGAAAGGAGGAAATGCGTACAGCAGGCCCCTGGACCAATCCTGTAGGAACGCGTCCACCGCCTCGGCCTCCGGGTCCGGGCGCCAACTGTAGAAGCGTGGTAGCTGCGTGTTCAGGCGTGAGGCAAAAAGGTCGATACAGCAAGGTCCCCACAGAGATGTTAAGGAATGGAACACCGCTGGATCTAACTGCCAGTCGCTGGAGTCGGAGAGATATCGAGAGCTCCAATCCGCCCGAAAGTTCTGGACGCCTGGAAGATATTCTGCCAAGACAATCAACTCTTTGTCCAGGCAGTAGTCCCAGAAATCCTTCGACAACCGAGATAGAATGGTGGAACGGGTTCCGCCCATGCCGTTGATGTAACGCACTGCCGACACGTTGTCCATGCGAAGTTGAATGCAGGCTTTGGCCGTGTCTCTCGTGAAACTCTTGATTGCAAACGAACCTGCCAACAGTTCCAGCGCATTGATGTGGAATCCCGCTTCGTCCGCTGACCAGCCGCCTCCGGTTGAGATCCCCTCGCAATGAGCACCCCAGCCCGACAGGCTGGCATCCGAATCTACCACGAAGTCCGGACGATGACCGAAAATGGCCTTGCCGTTCCAAGCCTGCAAATTCAGGATCCACCAGGATAGCTCCTCCTTGGTTTCCTCGTCCAGGGAAATCCAATCCGCATAGGAAGCCCCCGTCCGCAGGTGGGAGATCTTCAGTCGTTGGAGAGCCCGGTAATGTAGTGGGGCCGGGAAGACCGCCTGAATGGATGAAGCAAGAAGGCCTATGATCCTTGCTAGTTGGCGCAAAGGGATCTGGGAAGATGACTTGGCTCTGCACAATTCCTTCCGTATGGACCGGACCTTGGCCGGTGGTAGGCTGAGAGTTCCTGCCGTGGAATCCACCAGAAACCCCAGGAACTCCATCTCGCGCGCCGGAGTGAGACAGGACTTCTCCTGATTGAGGAGGAAACCCAGATCCGACAGGAGATCCATTGTCCAGCGAAGGTGATTCAGTAACACCGAATGGTCCTGTGCCATGATCAGGATGTCGTCCAGATAGACGATGAGGCGAACTCCCCGACTGCGCAGCCAGGCCATGGCCGGGCGCATCAGCTTGGTGAAGCACCATGGAGCTGACGAGAGGCCGAAAGGGAGGCAAGTAAACCGCCAAATCCTGTCCTTCCAAGAGAAGCATAGCAGGTTCCTGGACGCGTCCTCGACAGGGACGGTAAGGTAAGCATCCTTCAGGTCCAACTTGACCATCCAATCGCCCACCTGAAGAAGGTCCCGAAGGAGATGGATGCCTTCCATCTTGAAATGGCGGTACATGACGAACGCGTTGAGGGCGCGTAAATTGATGACGGGCCGCAGCTGGCCCCCTTTTTTCGCCACCAAGAAGATGTTGCTGATTATCGCACCCGGGGATGCCGGTGCCGGCTCTATGGCCCCCTTGCGGAAGAGATCTGATAACTCTGAGTCCACCAGTAAGCGGCTTTCTACCGACAGCACTGCAGGGTGTGGGGGCGGAATGGGTAGATGAGAGGACGTCAGCTCTATATGGAAACCCCTGACCGTGGATAGAATCCATTGGTCCGAGGTGATGCGTGACCAAGCTCGAGAAAAGAGCCGGAGTCTGCCCCCTACGCAAACAGTTAAAGAATTGACATGAGGAATTGGTCTTACCGTAGGGACGTCTGGAACCAGGGTGTCCTCTGTATCCTCTAGGTCTCCAGGATCCTCCCCGGGAAGGGAAAAAGGATGTTGTCTCTCGCCTTTGGTCCTGGAATGCAGGTCTCTGGGCGAAGGAGCCTCGGCCCGAACCACGGGCTTGAAAATGGGCACGGCCGGACAGGCGGCCCCTGAAACTGCCGGCCCTGGTAGAGACTCTACCATGAAACACCCGTTTCATTGAACTTTGGGCTTTGTCGAGTGCAGTAAAAGCACCGACGAAACGTCCTAAGTCCTTGATAAAGGACTCGCCAAAGAGCAGGCCCTGGGCCTCCTTACCTGCTTCGGTAAGCGCCAAGTTGGAGAGCTTTGGCTCAATTTTAAAAAGGATGGCCTTGCGCCGTTCAATAGCCAGGGACGTATTCACGTTTCCTGCTACGCAAATTGCGCGCTGCACCCACTCGCGCAGCTCTAGAGGGTCTACTTGCCTACCCTCAGCCTTGGCAGCTTCGGCCAAGTCGAAGATCTTTGCCAGGGGGCCAAATATGTCCAGGACTTTGTCCTGACAAGCGCGCAGGGCCGACTCCAAACCCTTCCTCGGATTCCACCCAGATTTGGTGAGGAATTGGGTCATTTTGGGGTCTACCGCTGGAGTCTCGCAAACCCTGTTGGGAACTATGGGCCTGGGGCATTCTGCCCTAAGTTTGTTGCGCGCCTCTTTGGAGAGGGGGCAACGCACGCGGGCCTCCAAATATTTGGATACATGATCCAATGGCAACCACTCCGCCGACCGAGGGTGGTGGAGGGAATCCGGGTCAAACAGAGGTTCCCCTGAGGGATCTGTCAAAGAAGCAGGGAAAACATCTGCTGCCGAAACCATGGAGCTACACCCGGGTAAGGGGTTAGAATCTATGACCCCAGAAGGGTCGTCCTCAGCCTCCTCATAGGCGTCATCTATTGCCTCCTCATCAGAACCGACATCAGAGTCGGAAGCTGTATCCTGCTGTGCTCTAGCACCTTTCCAATTTCGCGTACGTTCTGCCTGACGCGTACAGGCTCTTTTGCGCGGACCTAGCGCGCCAACATTGGTGGAAGCATCGTCACCAGTCATGCGTTTTCTGGAGGCAGGCCCTGGCCCGGTTGGTTTAGAAACCGTAGCGGGCTGTGGGGTGGGAGAGGCAGCTGGGTGGGTAGCAAGGGCCTGGGCAATGGACTGGGATATGACCGAAGTCATTGATCCCATAGCCGCAGCAATCACATTAGATAATGTGTTTTGAAAAACCAGGGAATGATCCGCTGGGGCCATCACATCATCCCCAGAAGGGGTTAAATCAACCTGAGGGATGTCCTCTTCAATAGGGCCCTGCCCACTGAGACTTGTATTAGGCATGATAAACACAGCCTGCCTCTAATCGGTAATGATAGGGTTAATATGCCAACGGATCCTACCCTGTGTACTCCGCTGGTGAGGATTTTCCCCAGCCAGGGAGAAAGAACTATAGAGATATAGAAAAAACCTGAAAGAGGTAGGAGCCGGGCAGTAGAGAGGCCGCCGATGCACAGGAGCCGGAGCAGATCAGAGCAGGGGCGCCGAGACTCCGGAGTGCCGCACTGAAAGACCGGAAGCGGAAGTGCCCGAGATCTCGCGAGATCTCGGGCGGAGCGAAGCGCTGCAAGCAGGAGAGCCGGCGGCAAGATCAGAGGTGAGCCGCGGCGCGAAAAGCAGCCGAGGGGGGAGGGGGACCGAGGGGGAGCAAGGGGACTGAGGGAAAATCAGTCAGAAGCAAAAGCAATACCCAACTAGGGGAAGGGACAGACAGAAGGGGATAATAATAATAACCCCATAAGGAGATAATCGGTACATAGGGGTGAACCAGAATAACAGGGTCATTAGAGCTGTGCCAAAGGAGATAAACGGCACAAAAAAAAAAAAAAAAAAAAAAAAAAAGGGGGGAAGAGTCCCTAAATCAAAACCTGCAAATACAACAGTATATCACATAAACCCAAAAAGGGGGAAAAAACTACATAAGATAATAGTAATAACAATCAGACATATATCACAGGTACTTATCTCTGCGGTCAGCAGCAAAGAAAGAGGAGGATTTACAGGAAGTGTGGCCTGTTATACTAGGACTATGGGGAGGGGCTGTTCAAATGTTTCAATATTTTGTCTTTGCTGCTATTGGTCAGAGTAAAGAAGGAGAATAGCAATACGAGCCTCCGGGTCTTGTAATAAAATCATAAGGATAGATGCTCCAAGTAGTTATTGAAACGGACATGTCAGGAGAGGAGAGAGGTCCCTACTTGTTTGTCCTACCGTATACAGAGGACAGTTTGATATTCCTCCTTGTGCTATAGATTTCTACCTCCTTCTTCTTCTTCTTCTTCTTCTTCTTTTTTTTTTTTTTAATCACCCCCCCCCCCCCCCTCATTTATAAATTATTAGTAAACTCTCCTGTGTTCAGTACTATGCTAGAGGCTTTGACAGGCAGCCAGATGGGACTGTTATTAGTCCTTGTGGACTGCATTTATATTCAGTGGTCTCTGGTAATTCCATTTCTGTGGAAGCGTGATTCAGTGATTTTTTTCCAGGCAGGCTGAACCTGAATGATGTCATCTGAATTTCTACTGTGATGACATTCGGCTGATATCAGGAAAGAAATGTACTGGAGAAAGCAGGAGCGGACTAAAAGACTCATTAACCATCTCTATTAAAGAGCCAATGCCTTCTTACGTAAATAAAGCCATAATGAGACAATCGGCAACTTTCTAATTGTATTTAAAGAGGACCTGTAACTTCTCCTGACGTGTCTGTTTTTAGCAACTATTCTCACCCCCCTTGTAATAGCAATTCTGGAGAATTTATTCTTATGACTCTGTTGTGCTGTTCCTTTATTATTCCTGCTAGAAGTTATGAATGAATTGCTAGCAGTTTGCAGTGAAGATCCAGATGGGTGTTACCAGTTGGGGTGTGTCCCTGCACCGTCCGGTCTGACACTGGCAGCACTGATTGGGTGGTGTCCGACTGTGCAGGGACACACTCCCACGTGGTAACACTTATCTGGACCTTCATTGAATTACAAGCAGTTTGCATTCATAGCTTCTAGAAGGAATATTAAAGGCATGCATAAATGTTAAATATATATATATATATATATATATATATATATATATATTAGTATTTTTACTCTTCTGGAAAATGTAGTGCGACGTCTGGTTAGGATTGTCCAGCAGGGGAACAGCCTGCCGGATCCGTACTAACGTTTGCACGAGTGTGCTGCCGGTAGTCAGCCCCGGCTCCATTCACTATAATGGGGACGGATGGTAGATGCGGCCGCAGCACGGCAAACATGCTGTGGTTTTTGTCCGGCAGCCTCTCGGCATGTTTGCCGTGCTGCGGCCGCATCTCCCATCCGTCCCCATTATAGTGAATTGAGCCGGGGCTGACTAACGGCAGTACGGATCCGGCAGGCTGTTCCCCTGCTGGACTATTCTAACGCCAGTGTGAAAGAAGCCTAACCTGCGGAGCCCCCTGAAATGGGCAGAGTGGCTGGTTCGGAAAAGTGCGCCTCTGCTCTATTCATTTCTATGAGGGTGCTGGAGATGGTCAAGCGCGGCCATGCTATCTGATAGACCGATATCTCAGGATAGACCATACATATCAGGTCCAACACACTGGATCCCCACTGATCAGCTATTAACTTGTCCTCGCAGAGGCAGAGCTGTTGAAGGGGTTATCCCACAAATAATCATTTACCATGTTAGATCACACAAAACCTAGTGATGGCGTGAGAAGTGGCAAAATGATTAAGAGTCTCTCTGGCACGTCTCAGCAGGTCTGTTTGTCAGAATCTGAAATCTGTGCCACCTAGGAGCCGCTTTAGGTGTGACTTGCAGCAGAAACTAGCTTGAAGGGAATGTGTCATCAGAAAATGACCTATTTTTTCAATCACGTTTTTATGTTTAACATATTTTGTAAGAAATTTTGATGATATTTTTAAACAAATAAACAAAAAACATAAAATACGGCAGACGTGTTCATCGGGTAATCGGAGTCTTTCAACATGTTTAAAAATAATAATTTGCTGGCGGCAGATCGGGCTGGTGGGATTAGCGATCGCTCGTTCCCATGTTGAGGAGGAGATCGCTGCATGTAATAGCAGCGCTCTTCCCTCCTGACGGTCGCCTGCTTCATCTGCCTGTGAAATAGGGCCTTAAAGAGAGGACCTTTCATCGGCCCAAACATTGTAAGATAACTATCAGGCTGTGTAGAGCGGCGCCCCAGGATCTCACTGCGCTTACTATTATTCCGGGGCGCCGCTCCGTTCTCCCGCTATGTCCCCTGGTATTTTCGCTGAATTGGTTACACTGGGAGGAGTCTGCCCCGTTTCTCCCTGGGCGTTCCTTCTCCCAGGCTATAGCGCTGTCCAATCGCAGCACAGAGCTCACAGCCAGGTATTTTCGGGGGACATAGCGGGAGAACGGAGCGGCGCCCCGGAATAATAGTAAGTGTAGTGAGTTCCCGGGGCGCCGCTCTACACAGCCTGATAGTTATCTTACAATGTTTGGACCGATGAAAGGTCCTCTTTATACCTAATAATAGGCGTCACTTCTTGGTCTGTACAGATCACTTTACTGCAGTTAACTGCTTATCTGTCATTCTAATCTTGCCTATAATGATATCACCTCTGTGTATAGCTAACACATGATCCACCATTCACAGTAGGTGATTGTCAGAGCTTATCTATTCTTTCCTTGTACAATAACCTCTGCACAGGGCACAGAGAATGCCTAGAAGACTATCCCATAGAAGTCAGTGAGGTCTTCTCCTGACCGTTGTGTCTATGGACCATGGGGCAGCCGTAAAGCAATTTTCTTAATGCTTTCTAAATGCTGTTAAGAACAGCTCAGGCAAGATGGCTGCCCCCATAATCGTGTTCAGGAAATAGAATAAAAAAAAATTGAAAAAAAGGAGATGTGGTACTGGTTTTAACTGGCAGATAAAATATTTGGTGACACGTTTCATCTTAGGGTACTTTCACACTTGCGGCAGGATGGATCTGACAGGCTGTTCACCCTGTCAGATCCGTCCTTCCGCTATTTTGCTGTGCCGCTGGACTGCCGCTCCGTCCCCATTGACTATAATGGGGACGGGGGCGGAGCTCCGGCGCAGTACGGCAGTTCGCGGTGAGAGGCTGCCGGACTAAAAAGTCGGACATGCAGTACTTTTAATAAAGAAGGAAGGACCGGCACTCGCGATGATGATGAATGTTGCGTTTATTCAGTCACATATTAAGGACATATAGTGACGCGTTTCAGCACAACATGTGCTTTCTTCAGACTAGTATAGTCTGAAGAAAGCACGTGTTGTGCTGAAACGTGTCACTATATGTCCTTAATATGTGACTGAATAAACGCAACATTCATCATCATCGCGAGTGCCGGTCCTTCCTTCTTTATTGCAAGTATTGGGACGTCTCCCCACTGACTCGTGCACCGCGTCTATTCCAGCAGTGCCGACCCTTTTCTACATAAGAATGCAGTACTTTTAGTCATTATAGTCAATGGGGATGGAGCGGCGGTCCGGCGGCACGGCGAAATAGCGGAAGGACGGATCCGACAGGGTTTACAGACTGTCGGATCCATCCTGCCGCAAGTGTGAAAGTACCCTTAAATGTCTTAGGCTGTGTAGGACATGCCCCTCCGGACCACATTCTTCTCACTGTATATAATAGTGGCAAAAAGGCTGAAAAAAAGACATCTGTCCGTCCAGTTTGGCCTGTTAGGGTCCATTCACACGTCTGTAGTGCATTGCGGATCCGCAACACACCCGGCCGGCACCCCCATAGAAATGCCTATTCTTGTCCGCAATTACAGACAAGAATAGGACATGTTCTATTTTTTTCCAGATCGGCGGCGTGCTCCGGCAATGTGGATGCGGAGAGCACATAGTGTGCTCTCCGCATCCATTCCGTCCCCATAGAGAATGAATGGGTCCGCACCGGTTCCGCAATTTGCAGAACGGATGCGGACCCGTTATTACGGACGCGTGAATGGATCCTTATTCTGCAAGTTGATCCAGAGGAAGGCAAAAAAAAAACTGTGAGGTAGAAGCTAAATTTCCCCATTTTTAGGGTAAAAAAATTCCTTCCCGACTCCAATCAGGCAATCAGAATAACTCCCTGGATCAACGACCCCTCTCTAGTAGCTATAGCCTGTAATATTATTACGCTCCAGAAATACATCCAGGCCCCTCTTGAATTCCTTTACTGTACTCACCATCACCACCTCCTCAGGCAGAGAGTTCCATAGTCTCACTGCTCTTACCGTAAAGAATCCTCTTCTATGTTTGTGGAGAAACTTTCCTTCTTCTTCCTCCTCCTTCCTGCTGTATGGGATTGATACATCTCCACCATCATTTTTCAGTTGGTCCTGGTAGTCACAAATGTGTTCTAGCCCAGTGGTACCTGGATGACCTTGTGCATGGGGGGGGGGGGGGGAATTAATTGATTACAACAACAGTGAACTAGAAGTGTCTTCTTCTCACCGTTACTGGACACATTCGGTTCTGAGAGGGAATTAACAGAACAGCATGGTGCGCCATAACTAGTATAACAGAAATATCTGGACACAGGAGTGTGTGTTGTCACTTCTGCTTTTGGTGAATGATAGAATGTGTCGGCAGATAAGAACCATTTGGCCCATCTAGTCTGCCCAATATACTGAGTACTATGGATAGCCCCTGGCCCTATCTTATATGAAGGATGGCCTTATGCCTATCCCATGCATGCTTAAACTCCTTCACTGTATTTGCAGCTGCCACTTCTGCAGGAAGGCTATTCCATGCATCCACTACTCTCTCAGTAAAGTAATACTTCCTGATATTACTTTTAAACCTTCGCCCCTCTAATTTAAAACTATGTCCTCTTGTAGCAGTTTTTCTTCTTTGCTAGGTGGGACTTCTTCTTCTCAGGTGGGACTTCCTGATTTGTAATAATGAGATCAAATATTGTAAGCAGAACGTTCAGGCAACTTGTAGGGCACTCTGCGAGTTTACAGACATGTTAGACAGGAATGACTGGTTTGTAGTGGTTTCTGCCAGTTAAGGATGTGTAACTCGAGCACTACATAACTGGTCCTGGGACAACATCCCACAGGGTCCTCCTCATGAAGAGCACACTTAAGGTACTTACCAGTGGCCAGCTGTTCCGTTCCGCAAAATACGGAATGCACACAGATGTCATCCGTATTTTTTGCAGATCCATTTTTTGTGGACTGCAAAATACATACGGTTGTGTGCATGAGCCCCAAGTAGCATACTACTTGGGGTCCATTCACACGTCCGCAATTCTGTTCTGCATTTTGGGTCTGCAATTCTGTTCCTGAAAAAAAATAGAACATGTCCTATTCTTGTCCGCAATTGCGGACAAGAATAGGCATTTTCTACTAAGTGCCGGCGATGTGCGGTCTGTAAAATGCGGAACGCACATTGCCGGTGTCCGTGTTTTGTGAATCCGCAAAAAACTTACGGACATGTGAATGGAATTATTGTCAATTTTTTTTTTTCGTTTTCCTCGTGAAAATTCTCCTGGCAGAAACCTTGGTCACATGTGTAGTAAGTAGATCCAAATGTGGCATGAAATCCACACTGAATCTGTGTCAAATCGGATACATGTGAATGGAGCCTTTCAGAACATTGCTTACAGAAGTGGATGTGACTATATAAATAAGAATTATAATGCACCTGAATATGTTGCCTTCTGTAAGACCCATGCTGCCACACACCAAATACCAAGATCTCTACATACAGTACAGACCAAAAGTTTGGACACACCTTCTCATTCAAAGAGTTTTCTTTATTTTCATGACTATGAAGGCATCAAAACTATGAATTAACACATGTGGAATTATATACATAACAAACAAGTGTAAAACAACTGAAAATATGTCATATTCTAGGTTCTTCAAAGTAGCCACCTTTTGCTTTGATTACTGCTTTGCACACTCTTGGCATTCTCTTGATGAGCTTCAAGAGGTAGTCCCCTGAAATGGTCTTCCAACAGTCTTGAAGGAGTTCCCAGAGATGCTTAGCACTTGTTGGCCCTTTTGCCTTCACTCTGCGGTCCAGCTCACCCCAAACCATCTCGATTGGGTTCAGGTCCGGTGACTGTGGAGGCCAGGTCATCTGGCGCAGCACCCCATCACTCTCCTTCATGGTCAAATAGCCCTTACTTTCAAAGTTTTCCCAATTTTTCGGCTGACTGACTGACCTTCATTTCTTAAAGTAATGATGGCCACTAGTTTTTCTTTACTTAGCTGCTTTTTTCTTGCCATAATACAAATTCTAACAGTCTATTCAGTAGGACTATCAGCTGTGTATCCACCTGACTTCTCCTCAACACAACTGATGGTCCCAACCCCATTTATAAGGCAAGAAATCCAACTTATTAAACCTGACAGAGCACACCTGTGAAGTGAAAACCATTTCAGGGGACTACCTCTTGAAGCTCATTAAGAGAATGCCAAGAGTGTGCAAAGCAGTAATCAAAGCAAAAGGTGGCTACTTTGAAGAACCTAGAATATGACATATTTTCAGTTGTTTGTTATGTATATAATTCCACATGTGTTCATTCATAGTTTTGATGCCTTCAGTGTGAATCTACAATTTTCATAGTCATGAAAATAAAGAAAACTCTTTGAATGAGAAGGTGTGTCCAAACTTTTGGTCTGTACTGTATATACCGGGGAGCAGAGCGGTTCGAGATGGGGGACAATCATTTTGGACTTGGTGTTGGTTATCATCCAGCTTTTCCTGAAACTATGAGATGGCTGGGCACTTTGAACAACTTTACAGAAGATTTTATATTATGTTAAAGGTGTTGTTGTCAATTCAGGAAATGGCATTTATTATGTAGATAACGTTAAAGGGAACCTGTCACCTGGATTTTGTGTATAGAGCTGAGGACATGGGTTGCTAGATGGCCGCTAGCACATCCGCAATATCCAGTCCCCATAGCTCTGTGTGCGTTTATTGTGCCAAAAAAACGATTTTATATACATGTAAATCACCTTAGATGAGTCCTGTCTCCTCCATGCTTGAGAGATGAGTCCAGCGTTCTCTGACTCTGAGCCCAGCCACACCCACGGTGAAGGAGCCCAGCACCGCCCCGCATCCTCCGAATCTCCTCTTGCTCCCCGACGTCACAAAGCTAGAGCACCGAGCTAGCGCATGCACAGTTTGTTCCCTGAGACTGATGCCAGGACAGGGAAGGAACACTACGCCGACACTGCGCATGCGCTAGCTCGCGCATCGCAAGATTACAGTGCTCTAGCTTTGTGACGTCGGGGAGCAAGGAGGAGATTCGGTGGATGTGGGGCGGTGCTGGGCTCCTTCACAGTGGGCGTGGCTGGGCTCCGGAAACGTTAGTAGCCTCATTTACACATATATATATATCGTTTTTTTGACACAATAAAAGCACAGAGAGCTATGGGGACTGGATATTGTGGATGTGCTAGGGGCGATCTAGCAACCCATGTCCTCAGCTCTATAGCCAAAATCCAGGTGACAGGTTCCCTTTAATACAAGCACTTACTAATTCATAGATTTTTTCCATCGCATTTATACACTGCTCATTTCCAGGGGTTACGGCCACCGCTGCAGTGAGGCCAGTTCTTTTTTTCTATAGTGTGCAACAACGGCTACCACTGCTGGATACGAGCAGTGTATAATGAGATGGGAAAATGAATCCAGCCAGTAAAGGAAGCAATATGGACAATCACATTACATTAGTAATTGCCTTGTATTAACTTTCGCTACATGATAAATGCCATTTGCTGAAGTGAGAGAACTCGGCTCCAGTTGATCCTGGAACAAACGTTCCCAGTGTCTGCTGAAGGTGCCGTCACTAGAACAAAGCTGTTGAATGACGTGTGTTGTTCCAGTTGTCCTGGGCTGTGACTGCCAGCTCACTGAATCAACATCCCGGCACTCTTTCGACGGGCACTGCGCTGCTCCTGGCTGATCCCTTCTGCTTGAGTCCTATATGAAATGTTATTTGGGTCTCATGCACACAGTCATATTTACGGTCTGCAAACTGTGGCTCCACAAAGTACGGATACCGGCCGTGTGCATCCCGCAATTTTCACAGGGACCATTGTCAAAAACCCTATTCTTGTCCGCAAAACGGACAAGGATAGGACATGTTCACCTTGGGGAGAGAGCGCCTTAATCGGCGTGAGGAGACTTATAGGCCATTCATGCTCCTCTGGAATTCTGGGAAGAAAGGGGTGCAAATGTGCTCTTGACAAGCTCTAATGCCACCAGATGTAAGGCAGATATCTTATACGTCAATGTTTGATCCTTTTATATAGGCCTTAAATTAAGGAGATATAGACCCCCCCCCCCCCCCCCCCCCCCAAATCCTGACTTAGGCCTCTCACCCAGTAAGCCTGTATTCTCTGCTTTGCACTGATGAGGGGCAATCACCCGAAACAGCGGTCTGCAGATGAGGTGCAGGCTTATTTAATATCCAAGTCATGTCTCAAGGCTTATTTAAAGGGTCAAACATTGACATAAAGGATAACGGCATTACATCTGGTCGTATTAGAGGCAGAGCTTGTTAGGGGCTCATTTGTATCCCTTTCTACCCTAGTTTTTTCTGGTATGGCCATGCAGGCAGAGTGCTGCTGTCTGCATTTTTTTCGGCCCCGTTGAAGTGAACAGATCCGCATCCGATCTGCAAAAAATGCCAATCGGATGCGGAAAAAAATACAGCATCAAGCTAACCTATATGCTAGTTTTAGAAACCGGCATCCAAGGCACAGGATAGATCCCAGATCGTCAATCATTCTGGATTATCAAATGGTCATAGAAAACTTGAAGAGCCCAAAGATGTTACCAAAATAATCTACTTTACAGTTCTGTGCTGGAAACGGCTGGATTATCAGACTGTCCGGATTACTAGATGGCCGCTCAATAAGAAGAGCAGTTTGGCTGTAAATGCTCAGGGCGACCACTGATGGAATGATAACTAGCGGTCCTTCCATGAGGTGCTGTGTCCAGCCTATGAAATGAGTTTTTTTGGGATAAAAACGTATATAGTGCTTTCTGTATTCATCAAGCCTGTTTTTATTTGTATTGAGAAAGCTCACATCTTCTAAGGATATGTTCACACAGCAGATTTTGACGCTGTCAAATCCATGGTTTTTGCTGCATGTCTTCACTTTGAATGCTGCTGACCTGTTCGCAGGTTATCCTTATTGAATGGAGCTGACCGCAGCATCCGTCTGGATACCATATCATGTCCCTTCTTGGCACGGACATGGCTTTAAACCGCCGGCAGCGCCAACTTCACCCCTGCTTTCCATTAAAAAGAAGTCCATGCCAAAATTGCGCCGGCATAAACCACCCTATGCAGATTTTATTTTTTTATGCAGTCCTTGAAGCCAAACTCAGAAATAGATTCGAAAAACAGAAGTCGTATCTGCCCTTTATATACTTTCTCTCCTTTTATGATCCACACTTGGTCTTGGCTTCAAAAACTGCATAAAAAACCCCTGAACGTGCGGCCGTTCCCTAGGGGCTTGTCCACACAGAGTCTTTTGCAGGCTAAGGGCTCATGCACACGACCGTATGTATTTTGTGGTCTGCAAAAAATACAGATGACGTCCGCGTGCATTCCGTATTTTGCGGAATAAAACAGCTGGCCCCTAATAGAACAGTCCTATCCTTGTCCGTAATGAGTAAAATAATAGGACATGTTCTATTTTTTTGCGGAACAGACATAAGGAAATGGAATGCACACAGAGTGACTTCCGTTTTTTTTTTTTCCGGACCCATTGAAATGAATGGCTCCTCATACAGTCCGCAAAAAAACAAAACGTAACGGACACAGAAAGAAAATACGTTTATGTGCATGAGCCCTAACTTTGGTGTGAATTGTACGCCAAAAGGCTGCTGGGCGGCCATGTGGAAGCAACTTCCCATATGTTCTTTTTTTTTTGGGGATGAAAATATTGGAAGGTTGTTTCCGTGCGGCCACCCAGCGTTTTTTTTTTTTTTTTTGTTGTCATGGAATATGTGCCAAATTCAGTGCTGTGCAGAGATACCATAGGCCTGTGATGGCTAACCTCCGGCACTCCAGCTGTGGTAAAACTACAACTCCCAAGATGCCCCATTGCTTGGCTGTTCTCCGAAGGTTAGCCATCACTGCCATAGGCTCTTGAACACCATTTTACGCAAGGTTTATGTTATGTGAAAACGTGATTTTTATGTAAATGAAAAGTATGGCAACAACCTATGCAAACCTACCGCATCCATCTTCATACTTCGCCCCTCGAACTTTCATTAGAAAAAAAAGAAAGTGTAATACGTACACCTCATGTACATTATATGTTTAGAGCAAGAATACTGTAAAGCCCTATGGTAAAAATAAAAAAAGCAATGCATACACATTTTGGAGGTTCGAACACCGTGCACTACTTCACAAATACGTTCCTTTATGGGTTGTTTTTGTCATTTTCTTGTTATATGTTGAAAAGAAAAATCAATGGCCTACATTTCTTGATCGATTTATCAATGGCCTACATTTCTTGATCGATTTATGCCATTATGTGGTCTAAACTGAGTCCTAATTTGCAAAAAAATATGCTCAAACTGTACAAAAATGTCACTTTTGACGCTGTACTCATCAACTTTTTTTTTCCAAGTTTGAAAAGGCATGGTTTACTGGGGAGGCCTAAAAGAGATATACGGTGCCATTTTTGCAGCTGCAGATCTATGCCTGCCCATAGCAGGCGTAGTTTTAATTTTATTACTTATTTAATTTAATATCCAAAATGTGCCAAATTTATTAAAAGGCATGTACCTCTTTGGAACACGTCACTCCAACATTGTGGTGTACCTCCCATGTGCTCGGGGGTAGGGGAGCCCAGCACTGAACTCCTTCCATTCCCAACATGAAAACCACAGCATTTTTATACAGCCGCCACTAGAGGGAGCTCACTGTAGAAATATTTTCATAGCTTCCATTGAATTCAGTGGTAACTGTATAAATTCCTATGCAGTGAGCTCCCTCTAGTGGTGGCTTCTGGCAGACGGTTTTATAATGCACAGGGAAGCTGCAGATATAGAGCTCTATTGGGTGATATATCAATGTAGTTATGCCAGTTGTCTGGTTGGTATAACAACATGAAGAAGCATAGTGTTCAGAATGAGTGCCATATTTATGCAGCACCTGTTCAATTTTTTCTGTCACGAAAGTTGGATAAAGGGGGTTAAGCAGAGGGTGACTTTTATTACAATTTATTGAATAAAAATGTATTTTGCTTAATAAAAAGAAATATAGATTTGTCAGAAATCTGGTAGTCAGGCTTTGTGTTCTGCGTTGCCTGAGAGTGTTTATTGCATGTGTACACAGAAATTTGGTAGGGCCCATACTAAGTTTTTTGCTATGGGGCCTTAGAAGTTCTGCTTTCGCCCCTGCTCCAACAATCTTTTTATGCGACGCTGGGTATGCAATTCCACTGTTAAAGGGGTTGTCCCACAAAGAATATTCTACAGTTTTAAAATGCATCTGGATCAGAAAACTTTTAGAACTAGAAATTTAGTATAGCCACTGAGTTATTCAATTAAATCTGTCTGTTTAGCGCCACCTGCTGTTTGCTCTAATTTCTCATGCACATGCTCCGTTCCATCCTTCAACTGCCACAGGCTGCAGTAGACTAGACACGCCCCCTCAGAAAGGACACACCCCCTGAGCTGCCATTTTTTTATAAATCTAGCAGATCTCTGGATCCATGTGAGGTACAGGTCTGGTTCTAGCTTTGTTAGAAAGAGGTTTTGATGACTGATTTTTATGTTTTACATTAATAATGGGATAACCCCTTTAATAATTCTGCCGCTTATGTAAGGTAAAACCGCAGCACATAGTTTCACACTCTAGCTTTAAAAATGTGCAGTATTCTGCCAATATTATCTGCCTGAGATTATTTTTGCAGAATCCTGTTCATGGCAATGTTACATATGGCTCAGATGGAAAATTAATACTGTGACCGAAATGCAACAAAACCGACACACGTAACCTATCACTATAGGGTGTGAAATATAGTAACCACCACGTTAAAGGGGTTCTGCAGTTTGTTTAAACTGATGATCAATCCTCTGGATAGATCATCAGCATCTGATTGGCGGGGGTCCCGGGTGTCGGACCCCCGCCGATCAGATGCTGATGATCTATCTAGAGGATAGATCATCAGTTTAAACAAAGTGCAGAACCCCTTTAAGGATAAAAAAGCTTGGAATGTACACACGCTGTAATTAGCAATAAATGTCCATTAACTAATTGCATATAATCTGTAATTGGTCTGGAATTAAGGAACTTTATCTCTGCTCTACTGCCGCAGGCAGCATCTCGTGATTCCTTAAATCTTTACACTACTAAGTATTTTATTTTATTTTTTGTGTTTTTTTGTTGTTGTTAAGGTGCTGTGATTGTTTGGGCTGTTGTGGCCGTCGGGAACTAAGGCCACGGACTGTCTGGCTTGGACACCCCGAAAAAAGAGAGCAGAGGTATCCGCGAAACGTCATCAACAATCAGAAATACAACTTCTTCACATTTCTCCCGGGGGTAAGACTCTTTGTCTCCCAGAATATTTTACACTTAAAGGGGTATCCCTTTCTCAGACAGTGGGGGCACATCACTAGGATATACCCCCTTTGTCTAATAGGTGCGGGTACCACCTCTGGGACACACACCTATATCAAGAATGGAGCGGGGAAGGTGGTGGGCCGGAGGGGGACTGGTCGACATCTATCGAGTTAGGGGGCCTCCTGATTCTCCCCTGAGTGCCAATGTTAGGGGAGGCATGGTGGCTCAGTGGTTAGCACTGGTACATTGCAGCGCTGGGGTCCTAGGTTTGAATCCAACCAAAGACAACATCTGCATGGAGTTTGTATGTTCTCCCTGTGTTTGTGTAGGTTTCCTCCAACACTTCAAAAACATACTGATAAGGATTGTAGATTATGAGCTCCACCGGGGACAGTGAGAGGTGATAATGTATGTAGAGCGCTGAGGAATATTTTGGCGCTATATAAAGCAACAAAAATAAAAGTTAAGGATCAGACATGTTGGATTTAAACTGCCCCATCCTTTTGTTCTCCAGAGGTGTGTGGCAACAGTTTTCTCCCCACTCCATGATATGCCATAAATGTAAGAGATCTATAGGCTCACATGTACAACCTGCACCTATGCTGAAAAAAGTGGCCCCGGACTTCTGTCCTGCCTAGTAAAGGGGGGCTGGCTACCACACCTGTGGCTATGCCATAATTTTCTTTGATGGAAATAACCCTTTTACGGTCTACGCATGCAGCATTTCCACGCACTCAAACACTATTGGGGTAATTTATCAAATTGGTGTAAAGTGGAACTTGCTTAGTTGCCCCTAGCAACCAATCAGATTCCACCTTTCATTTTCCAAAGGAGCTCTGAAAAATTTAAGGTGGAATCTGATTGGTTGCTTTCATTTTTCAGAGCTCCTTTGGAAAATGAAAGGTGGAATCTGATTGGTTGCTGTGGGCAACTAAGGCAGTTCTACTTTACACCAGTTTTGATAAATGACCCCATATGTGTTGGCATATAGAGTCTTTATCATTGTCCGTAGGCTCTCTGTGCTCTGCCATATGGGGTCTCTGTATACACGAAGAGGCTCAAGGAGGAGTACAGGGCCCACAATCTAAGAAACCGCTGTACCGAATTTTTATCAGGCGACAGATGGACTTTCATATACTACATTGCCACATGAACAACATAGAGACCTGAAATGTTTAACAATAATAACTGCAGACCCAACGCGTTTCATAGCTGAACTCTGACCTCACAGCAGGCTCTGGTCTGATGTAATTACCCCCCCGGGGGGCAGAGAGCCCATCTGTGGCTGCAGTAGTGTCTATTATCTTGAGAGCTGCGTGTCTACAAGTAGCTGTGTGCGCTCTGACACTTCTTGCATTGCTTTGTCTGTAGATACATCAGGTAAAAGTATTGCTCAGTGTCAGTAACGTCCTGCTGGTTAACCAATCATGGCAAGAAGCCGAGCCGTCCCCTGGGGGCAGATTGGCCTTAATTAACACCTCACGGGACGGGCAGGGGGGATGTTGACAGCTGTTGGCACAATTGATCATTTCTTACACTTCTGTTATTCGGCCAGTTGTTTAAGGAGGAGACATTTATAAAGCTGGACATAGACGCGAGGTGGAAACCCTAATCTTATATGGATCCAAATACGACCATGCAGAACGGTCTTCGGATCTTCTTCTTTAGCAAAACTAAAAGCAATGAGGGTGTCTTGTAGTCATTTTAGTATCTTTTCTAAATTACAAAAATTGGGGCAAAAAGTAACAAAATCCACCCTAAGGGTGCATTCACACGACCGTATTTTTGGCTCCGCAGCCGTTTTTTGCAATTTTGTGGAACGGGTGCGGACCCATTCATTTCAATGGGGCCGCAAAAGATGCGGACAACACACAATGGGCTGTCCGCATCCATAGATCTGTTCCGCGGCCCCGCAAAACACATACGGTGGTGTGAATGTAGCTTTATATAACATCCCATCAGCCGTACAAGAGGTGTTTGCAACTTAAGGTTCAGCGTCTCACAGACTAGCCTCCAAAAGCCCAACATGGCTGATCATTGGTGGTAGATTGAAAGCATTTGGTCCGTTAAATGAAAGAATTTGATAACTATTAGGAATACAAGCGAAACCTATAAGTTTGACTGGTTGTTAGGAAGGTATTCACACCTGGTGGTCACATCGCATTTTACGGAACCTTGTGGAAATTGTGGCAATACATGCAATGTGACCTCTGCATGTAAAGAAACCTTAACCGCTCCTATATCTGTCTGGAAATTGTTTCAGGATTTGGTTTCAGTAAATGATGAACGATCATTTAGGGTTTTATTTGCCTTTTTTCCACAAATATATCAGAAAAGTATGGACATTTTCATATTTGGCCGATTGGTTGCATAGTCATTGTAGGAGAACACTCCAGTTAAGGCTACTTTCACACGACCGTATCCGTTTTGCAGTCTGCAAATCGTGGATCTGCAAAATACACGTGTGGTCCTTGCGCAACCTGAACTTTTCTTGGCCCCCATTGTAAAAATGCCTATTCCTGTCCGCAAACGGGAATGTAATATAATCTGCTACGGACAATGCACAGGTGACATCCTTGTGCTGTCTGCATTTTTTGCGTTCCCATAGAAATGAAGGGGCTCTTTGTGCGATCCACAAATAATGCAGGACACGGGCCGAGAATACAGTCGTGTGAATGTAGCCTAAAACTGATACACAGTCCAATTGAGCAAGCGATTGTCGGGAGGGAAGCCTGGCAATCGCTTGCTTGCTAGCGGAGGAGAACGCTTCGATTACAAGCAGCGATCTCCTGTGCAGCATGGGGAGAAGTGATCGCTATGCCATCACTCATCCCCATACTGTCTAGTGGTATGACAGAGGCAGATTGCTATCTGCCGCCTGCAATCACAGATTTTTAAGCATGCTAAAAAATTTGAATTGCCCGAAGAACGAGTGTTTGCTCGTTCATCAGGGAATCAGTGGCAGTATTACACTACAAGATGATCGCTAACGAGCTTTCATGCGAACACTCATTAGCGATTATCAGCCGAAAAATCGGCCAATGTAATACTGCCTTTATGCTCGGTGCAGAGCCTAATGGCATGACCTGTGTCATTCTCCAGCCTCTTGGGCCCTGCCGTATGTATTTTTTAATTGGGAGGCAGAGGGCACGCGTTCACTAACATTTCCTTGAAGGGATCTTCTCACATGAAGTAAATTTCTTGTTACACACAATCATTTCTTTAACATCTCGACTCTTTTACTTGCAAGATGTTTTTTCATTTCTTGGCACCACTGACATTACATGACTCGACCCTGTTTTTCTCCATTTTAGATCCTTTTTAACCAGTTCAAATACTTCTTCAACCTGTATTTCCTGCTGCTGGCCTGCTCACAGTTTGTGCCCGAGATGCGGCTGGGGCCCCTGTATACGTTCTGGGTCCCTCTGGTATGTAGATGACCTTGCATTGGTTTTAAACAGTTCATTGTTTCAATACAATTTTACAACTTTTATCTAGATAGAAAATTTAGCAGCTTTTCTTGTATTTTATTGCGCTTGAGTTACATCCTGTATTATACACCAGAGCTACACTCAGTATTCTGCTTGTGGAGTCACTGTGCACATACATTACATTACTTATCCTGTACTGATCATGAGTTACATCCTGTATTATACACCAGAGCTATACTCAGTATTCTGCTGGTGGAGTCACTGTGTATATACATTACTTATCCTGTACTGATCATGAGTTACAGCCTGTATTATACTCCAGAGCTACACTCAGTATTCTGCTAGTGGAGTCACCGTGTACATACATTATTTATCCTGTACTGATCCTGAGTTACAGCTTGTATTATACTCCAGAGCTGCACTTACTATTCTGCCGGGGGAGTCACTGTGTACATACATTACTTATCCTGTACTGATCATGAGTTATACCCTGCATTATACTCCAGAGCTGCACTCACTATTCTGCTGGTGGAGTCACTGTGCACATACATTACATTACTTATCCCGTACTGATCCTGAGTTACATCTTGTATTATACTCCAGAGCTGCAGTCACTATTCTGCTAGTGGAGTCACCATGGGTTTACATTATTTCTCCTGTACTGATCCTGAGTTACAGCTTGTATTATACTGCAGAGCTGCACTCACTATTCTGCTGGTGGTGTCACTTTATACACATATTACGTTATTTATCCTGTACTGATCTTGAGTTACATCCTGTATTATACTTCAGAGCTGTACTCACTATTCTGCTGGTTATTAATTGATAACAGTCAGCAAGTTTGTGTTGTGGGCAGATATCTTGTTACAGCTTAGCTGAGTTCCTGTGATGGAGTTTGTTTTTCTTACATCAGACGCCTGTACAGCACCTCATGTGAAAATAACACTTTCCAGAATGTAAATCACTGGAGCGTGCTTTGTTTTTTTTAACCTGTGCAGTGAATATTTCCTGTACACACCAAGTACACTTATCTGCCACGCAATAAAGTGCAGCCAAATAATGGGAAAGTTGCTTTTTAAACTTTTGAAACCCTGGTTTCTTACATGCTTACAACAAACAGTGCTGTGCCCCAAGTGTATGTGCTCAGTGGCTCCAGCTTAGCTGCATTGTCTGTTGGAGTAACACGATGACATAAATTACATGTATCAGGGAGAATTTCTTATTTTCATTTACTGTATTCTTTCTGAATTTCTTTTGCCTGTGCCTTTAATAAAAGTACTTTTTTCCGCCTCTCCAGGGATTCGTCCTGGCTGTCACCATCATTCGTGAGGCTGTAGAAGAAATCCGATGTTTCATGCGGGATAAAGAAGTTAACTCCCAAATCTACAGCAAGCTGACAACCAGAGGTCAGATTTCAGGGTCCCCACATTGTTGGAGTCAGAGTGGGGGGGCTTTGCTGTAATTACAAAACCACTGCAGGAGCTCTGACAGACTGAACATCTGCACCGTATGCCAGCAGCGTCTGCATGGGGGGGTTGCCTGCTGCCTTCATTCTTTTTTTTTTTTTTATGTATTAATTTTTTTACCTGCATCTGCCACAAAAACTGAAGAATTGAAGTAATATTCCAGCCAAAGAGCATCAGGATACACATTTTTACAGGATCTATCAAGATAAGTTCTGTGTCAATTGTTAGTAGAACCGCTGGAGGTCCAAGTACTGCAGCTGTAAAACGGACATTAAAATACGGCCACGTTATACCAACCTTAAAAGGGGTTGTTTTAACAGACAGAACATGAGCAACTTTTACACCGCTTGAGTGAATGAGATTTAAAGTGTTTGTCCCCCTCAGTATATGGGATAAGTGTGTGATCTGCGGCTGCCCGACCACTGGGGCCTCTGCCGATCTCGAAAACTGTGAGTCCCATTTGACTAGAGGGGCAGACACACGGCCCGATAGAGCTGAATGGAGTGGGAATGTACATGCATGATCCCTGTTCCATTCAAAGAGGGGTGCACCGGCCCCAAGTCGCATAATCTCCACTGGCTGAACCACCACCGATCACACTGTGGATAGGGGATACAACCCCTTTAAGGCTCGTTCAGATGAACAATGGAAGATCCATCTGTATTCTATCCAGTAAATGCTGATGATTTTTTCCCCCCGTCTGTATGACATCAGTATGTCATCCATTTTTTCAAGCCAGTCAGAAAACTGGAAGAAAGTCTACCTAGCATTTCCTAGCAACCATCCGTGAAAAACGGACCTGACATGGATTGAATGGACAAGTCTAGCATCAAAATTGGAACAAAATAGTGCAAGCTGCGCAGCCCGGTGGCTCAGTGGTTAGCACTGGTACCTTGCAATCCTGGGGTCTTTGGTTTCAATCCGACCAAGAACAACATCTGTATGGCGTTTGTATGTTCTCCCCGTGTTTGTCTGGGTTTCCTCTGGTTTCCTCCTGGACTCCATACATACTGACAGGGACCTTAGATTGTCAGCCCCATTGGGGACTGCTTGATGCTAATGTCTGTAAAAACGCTGTGGAATATGTCAGCGCTATATAAGTGCATAAAATAATGAAATAAGGCTACTTTCACACTAGCGTTTTAGTTTTCTGGTTCTGAGATCCGTCATAGGGGCTCAATACCGGAAAAAAACACTCCCGTTTTGTCCCAATTCGTTGTCAATGGGAACAAAACTGAACTGAACAGAACGGAGTGCACCAGAATGCATTCCATTCCCATTAGTTGCGTTCCCATATCAGAGAGCAAACCGCAACATGTTATAGTTTGCTTTCCGTCCTGGGATGCGGAGCAAGACGGATCTGGCATGACCCCCAATGCAAGTCAATGGGACGGATCCGTTTTCTCTGCCACAATAGAAAACGGATTCGTCACCCATTGAGTTTTAATGGAGTTCATGACGGATCCATCTTGGCTATGTTAAAGATAACACAACCGGATCCATTCATGACGGATGCAGACGGTTGTATTATCAGTGACAGAAGCTTTTTTGCTGAACCCTGCCGGATCCAGCAAAAACCTAGTGTGAAAGTATCCTAAGCTAGAACTGTGACGTGTGAATTGGTCCATTGACTTTAGGCTACTTTCACACTTGCAGCAGTGTGATCCGGCGGGCAGTTCCGTCGTCGGAACCGCCTGCCGGATCCACCGATCTGGATGTGACTGAAAGCATTTGTGAGACGCATCCGGATGCATTGCAAGAACGGATCCGTCTCTCCGCTTGTCATGCGGACAGAGGGATCCGTCTTGTATGTTTTTTCACATTTTTACCGGTCTGCGCATGCGGCATTCTGGTATTTTGAATGCCGGATACAGCACTAATACAATCCTATGGGGAATAAAGCCGGATCCGGCATTCAGGCAAGTCTTCAGTTTTTTTCGCCGGAGATAAAACCGTAGTATGCTACGGTTTTCTCTTTTGCCTGATCAGTCAAAATGACTGAAATGAAGACATCCTGATGCATCCTGAACGGATTACTCTCCATTCAGAATGCATGGGGATATAACTGATCAGTTCTTTTCCGGTATAGAGCCCCTGTGACGGAACTCTATGCCGGAAAAGAAAAACGCTAGTGTGAAAGTACCCTAAATGTGTCAGTGTTCAGTCCGTGTGTTCTTTGTTCTACACTTGGACAACAAACCCATTAATGAATAAGTCCTAAGAAACATTTTTGCTTCTGGTCCCAAATGTGCAGGTTTTATGTATCTTTTAGGCCTCTTTCACACGAGCGAGTTTTCCGTCCGGATACGATGCGTGTTGTGAACGGACTGAATCCGGACTGAATCCTAACCCATTAATTTCAATGGGTCTGTCCACATCTTTCACGTATCATCTCTGCGTTTTGGAAAAATCGCTGCATGTTCTATATTGTTCTTTTTTTCATAGAATGGGTCTTGTGTGAAAAACGGAAAGCATCTGGATGCAATGTGTATTTCAGTGAATGGGTCTTGTGTGAAAAACGGAAAGCATCTGGATGCAATGCGTATTTCACTGATGGTTGCTGGGAGATGTAGATTGTTGTTCTTCAGTTTTTCTTCACGCGTGTGAACAACGCATCAAAACTGATTGCGTCCGCGTAGAAAAAACTGAAACACTGAATGCAATCACAAACAAAACTGATTGAACTTACATACAAAACCATCAGTTTTATCCTGAACAGATCTTAAAGGGGTTCTGCACTTTGTTTAAACTGATGATCTATCCTCTGGATAGATCATCAGCTTCTGATCGGCGGGGGTCCGACACCCGGGACCCCCGCCGATCAGCTGTTTACTGTTCACTGTTTACCGCCGGCCCAGTGACGTCACGACTAGTATCAACTAGCGTGGGCGGGGCTAAGCTCTGTTCACTTGAATGGAGCTTAGCCCCGCCCACGCTAGTTGATACTAGTCGTGACGTCAGTGGGCCGGCGGTAAACAGTGAGAAGGCCGTGGCGCTACTGGAGCGCTGCTGCCTTCTCAAACAGCTGATCGGCGGGGGTCCTGTGTGTCGGACCCCCGCCGATCAGAAGCTGATGATCTATCCAGAGGATAGATTATCAGTTAAAACAAAGTGCAGAACCCCTTTAACGCAATCCGTAACACTGGTGTGAAAGAAGCCTTAGGTGGCTTTCACATAATCAGTGTTTTGTCAGTGTTTGATCAGTGATTTCCATCAGTGCGTGAGCCAAAGCCCGGAGTGGAGGCTACATGCAGATCTTACCATTACACCTTATCTCTACTCTATCTGTTCTGTGTTTTTAACCCACTCCTGGTTTTCACTGATGGAAATAACTGACCGAACACTGACCAAACACTGACCAAACACTGACTGTGTGTGAAAGCAGCCTTATTGTCTGCAATATGAATGAGTTACCTAAACACATGGGACCGGCTGACGTCTTCTGTTCTTTATTACAGGCACTGTCAAAGTCCGCAGCTCAAGCATACAAGTTGGTGATCTCGTTATTGTTGAAAAGGTTAGTTTTGATGCAGCCA
Source organism: Bufo bufo (assembly GCF_905171765.1). NCBI lineage: Eukaryota > Metazoa > Chordata > Amphibia > Anura > Bufonidae > Bufo > Bufo bufo. Next base: position 148,105,486 of record NC_053394.1, read on the forward strand.
GTATCTATAATTAGGGTTGAGCGAATCGGAGTATCTGAAGTGGACTTCGATCCGAATTTCAGGAAAATTTTGATTCACCATAAAGCCGAATTTCCTGTGCTTCATGATACCGAATCAATTTTTTCTGAAATGGCGTTAAAAAAAAAAAAACATACTCTCCTCATCCATGAGCATGAAGAGGCCACCGTGGCCATCTTGATTGAAGATCCTGTGTGAAATCTCGTGCGCTGTGACGTATGACGCGCAGTGTCTTCGATCATGATGGCCGGATTAACCCCTTAAAGCCCTCACTATTCTCAGATGTTGCGATCAGCATGGCATCTGAGGAGTCCAGCACTTTGTATAATGTATCAGTTCAGAATGGATTTCAGCCGGCTGTACAATATCGTTGGCAGCCTTGACCCAGGGCTCAGGTGGCAGCAGCATCTTTTCCAGGGCACTTTTCATGCCTCCATATCACTATAAAGTGTCAACTGTTTGAAAAACCTAAAATCTAATAGGACCTTCTTTGTCATGCAGAATCAGAGAATTCCGGCCGACATGATATTTCTAAGGACGTCAGAGAAAAACGGTAAACCAACCATATTTTATAAGGACTCTCCATCTGCATTTATTTTTTCTTCCGATGACCTTTCAGACTTCCGCCCACGTCTGGGTACGCCTGTTTTTAAAAAAAGTTTTCGTTATGGACTCATTAATTTGAATGATTTCCGGGCTAAAAACCGATAAGACTGGTGCATGCTGTTAGTTTCCGTTTGTCTATGCTGAAAAACTAAGGTGTGGATTGCACCAATTACTATACCATCTGAATCAGGCCCAAGACTGGGCTCACGCTATGTTTTTGCCAAAAAAGACTGATCTATATGTGAAATGGATACTTCATGAGCTTTTTAATAGCTTTTCAGGACGATCCATTACATTATAACCTATGGGTGATGGATGCCACTGCTACAGGTACCCTTTTAAAGGGCATCTGTCAGCAGATTTGTACCTATGACACTGGCTGACCTGTTACATGCGCACCTGGCAGCTGATGGCATCTGTGTTGGTCCCATGTTCATATGTGCCCACATTGCTGAGAAAAATGAAGTTTTAATATATGCAAATGAGTCTCTAGGAGCAACGGGGGCGTTGACATTACACCTAGAGGTTCTGCTCTCTCTGCAACTGCTGCTTCCTCTCCACTTCAGCTAGACATGTCCAGCCAATTTCTTGCATCGTCTGCTGGGCGTGCCGGCTGGAACAATTGGCCGCAGGTGTGAAAGAAGCCTTAGATTTCTGTGTAACCTGTCTGGTGGGTTAATGCTGCATCCTGTTCCTTCCATATATTTCATTACGGGAGTATAGGGTATGTACATTACAATTCCTGGTAGTCTTGTAGCTTAAAGGAGTGGAAACCCAGGAAAGATCCTGATGATAAATCTCTGAGCAGTGCATTAGTGGGACTCTCCATGGGTTATCATGTAGACGAGCTAAAAGGACGTGAAGAGAAATATAAAGGGAATCTGTCACCAGTGACCTCCCTATCCAACTCTGCATAGACACATATTCGCTGTAGTTCACCTGATTATAATGCTTTTTTTCTTTTTTTTGATGTGCGGCTCAATTCCCAAATTATGATTCTTGTTCTAATTTGCAAATTCGGCCTTTGGTGCAACAAGGGAGTTACCATTGCTCTTGTTGCACCCAAGCTCCACTTCTTTCTGTGGCCAGCTCCTCCCTAGCTGCTTTGCTACTGCATGGTCTTGTCAAGCGGGGCTGGCCCCAGAAATAAGTGGAGCAGTGGTGACACCCTCATTGCATAAAAGGCCTAAGTTGAATATTAAGAAAAATTATCATAACTTTAAACTACAAATCTGGGTCTCACTTCCCTTTTAAAAAAAAAATTCCATCCCCTCCTATCACTTGATGGACTTGGGCCTCATGCACACAACCTTTTTTCGGGTCCACATCCGTGGCGGCTCGGATGCGGACCTATTCACTTCAATGGGGCCGCAAAAGATGCGGACAGCACTCTGTGTGCTGTCCATATCCGTTGCTCCGTTCCGTGGCCCCGCTAAAAAAATATAACATGTCCTATGCTTTGCGGACAAGAATAGGCATTTATATTGAAAGCTGTCCGTGCCTTTCCGCAAATTGCGGAATGCGCACGGACGCCATCCGTGTTTTGCGGATCTGCGATTTGCGGACCACAAAACACACCACGGTCATGTGCATGAGGCCTTACAGTCAGGTCCATAAATATTAGGACATCGACACAATTGTAACATTTTTGGCTCTATACACCACCACAATGGATTTGAAATGAAACGAACAAGATGTGCTTTACCTGCAGACTGTCAGCTTTAATTTGAGGGTATTTACATCCAAATCAGGTGAACGGTGTAGGAATTACAACAGTTTGCATATGTGCCTCCCACTTGTTAAGGGACCAAAAGTATTGGGACAAGTGGCTTCTCGGCTGTTCCATGGCCAAGTGTGTGTTATCCCCTCATTATCCCAATTACAATGAGCAGATAAAAGGTCCAGAGTTCATTTCAAGTGTGCTATTTGCATTTGGAATCTGTTGCTGTCAACTCTCAAGATGAGATCCAAAGAGCTGTCACTATCAGTGAAGCAAGCCATCATTAGGCTGAAAAAACAATACAAACCCATCAGAGAGATAGCAAAAACATTAGGCCTGGCCAAAACAACTGTTTGGAACATTCTTAAAAAGAAGGAACGCACCGGTGAGCTCAGCAACAGCAAAAGACCCGGAAGACCACGGAAAACAACTGTGGTGGATGACCGAAGAATTCTTTCCCTGGTGAAGAAAACACCCTTCACAACAGTTGGCCAGATCAAGAACACTCTCCAGGAGGTAGGTGTATGTGTGTCAAAGTCAACAATCAAGAGAAGACTTCACCAGAGTGAATACAGAGGGTTCACCACAAGATGTAAACTATTGGTGAGCCTCAAAAATAAGAAGGCCAGATTAGAGTTTGCCAAGCGACATCTAAAAAAGCCTTCACAGTTCTGGAACAACATCGTATGGACAGATGAGACCAAGATCAACTTGTACCAGAGTGATGGGAAGAGAAGAGTATAGAGAAGTAAAGGAACTGCTCATGATCCTAAGCATACCCCCTCATCAGTGAAGCATGGTAGTGGTAGTGTCATGGCGTGGGCATGTATGGCTGCCAATGGAACTGGTTCTCTTGTATTTATTGATGATGTGACTGCTGACAAAAGCAGCAGGATGAATTCTGAAGTGTTTCGGGCAATATTATCTGCTCATATTCAGCCAAATGCTTCAGAACTCATTGGATGGCGCTTCACAGTGCAGATGGACAATGGCCCAAAGCATACTGCAAAAGCAACCAAAGAGTTTAACCACCTCAGCCCCCATAGCTTAAACACCCTGAAAGACCAGGCCACTTTTTACACTTCTGACCTACACTACTTTCACCGTTTATTGCTCGGTCATGCAACTTACCACCCAAATGAATTTTACCTCCTTTTCTTCTCACTAATAGAGCTTTCATTTGGTGGTATTTCATTGCTGCTGACATTTTTACTTTTTTTGTTATTAATCGAAATTTAACGATTTTTTTGCAAAAAAATGACATTTTTCACTTTCAGTTGTGAAATTTTGCAAAAAAAACGAGATCCATATATAAATTTTGCTCTAAATTTATTGTTCTACATGTCTTTGATAAAAAAAAAATGTTTGGGTAAAAAAAAAAAATGGTTTGGGTAAAAGTTATAGCGTTTACAAACTATGGTACAAAAATGTGAATTTCCGCTTTTTGAAGCAGCTCTGACTTTCTGAGCACCTGTCATGTTTCCTGAGGTTCTACAATGCCCAGACAGTACAAACACCCCACAAATGACCCCATTTCGGAAAGTACACACCCTAAGGTATTCGCTGATGGGCATAGTGAGTTCATAGAACTTTTTATTTTTTGTCACAAGTTAGCGGAAAATGATGATTTTTTTTTTATTTATTTTTTTCTTACAAAGTCTCATATTCCACTAACTTGTGACAAAAAATAAAAAGTTCTATGAACTCACTATGCCCATCACGAAATATCTTGGGGTCTCTTCTTTCCAAAATGGGGTCACTTGTGGGGTAGTTATACTGCCCTGGCATTCTAGGGGCCCAAATGTGTGGTAAGGAGTTTGAAATCAAATTCTGTAAAAATGACCTGTGAAATCCGAAAGGTGCTCTTTGGAATATGGGCCCCTTTGCCCACCTAGGCTGCAAAAAAGTGTCACACATCTGGTATCTCTGTATTCAGGAGAAGTTGAGGAATGTGTTTTGGGGTGTCTTTTTACATATACCCATGCTGGGTGAGATAAATATCTTGGTCAAATGCCAACTTTGTATAAAAAAATGGGAAAAGTTGTCTTTTGCCAAGATATTTCTCTCACCCAGCATGGGTATATGTAAAATGACACCCCAAAACACATTCCCCAACTTCTCCTGAGTACGGAGATACCAGATGTGTGACACTTTTTTGCAGCCTAGGTGGGCAAAGGGGCCCATATTCCAAAGAGCACCTTTCGGATTTCACTGGTCATTTTTTACAGAATTTGATTTCAAACTCCTTACCACACATTTGGGCCCCTAGAATGCCAGGGCAGTATAACTACCCCACAAGTGACCCCATTTTGGAAATAAGAGACCCCACGGTATTCGCTGATGGGCATAGTGAGTTCATGGAAGTTTTTATTTTTTGTCACAAGTTAGTGGAATATGAGACTTTGTATGAAAAAAATTAAATAAAAAAAAAATCATCATTTTCCACTAACTTGTGACAAAAAATAAAACATTCTAGGAACTCGCCATGCCCCTCACGGAATACCTTGGGGTGTCTTCTTTCCAAAATGGGGTCACTTATGGGGTAGTTATACTGCCCTGGCATTTTCCAGGGGCCCTAATGTGTGGTAAGTAGGTAAATGACCTGTGAAATCCTAAAGGTGCTCTTTGGAATGTGGGCCCCTTTGCCCACCTAGGCTGCAAAAAAGTGTCACACATCTGGTATCTCCGTATTCAGGAGACGTTGGGGAATGTGTTTTGGGGTGTCTTTTTACATATACCCATGCTGGGTGAAAGAAATATCTCGGCAAAAGACAACTTTTCCCATTTTTTTATACAAAGTTGGCATTTGACCAAGATATTTATCTCACCCAGCATGGGTATATGTAAAATGACACCCCAAAACACATTCCCCAACTTCTCCTGAGTACGGCGATACCACATGTGTGACACTTTTTTGCAGCCTAGATGCGCAAAGGGGCCCACATTCATTTTATGAGGGCATTTTTAGACATTTGGATCCCAGACTTCTTCTCACGCTTTAGGACCCCTAGAATGCCAGGGCAGTATAAATACCCCACATGTGACCCCATTTTGGAAAGAAGACACCCCAAGGTATTCAATGAGGGGCATGGCGAGTTCATAGAATTTTATTTTTTTTTGGCACAAGTTAGCAGAAATTGATATTTTTTTTTTTCTCACAAAGTCTCCCTTTCCGCTAACTTGGGACAAAAATTTCAATCTTTCATGGACTCAATATGCCCCTCACGGAATACCTTGGGGTGTCTTCTTTCCGAAATGGGGTCACATGTGGGGTATTTATACTGCCCTGGCATTCTAGGGGCCCTAAAGCGTGAGAAGAAGTCTGGAATATAAATGTCTAAAAAATTTTACGCATTTGGAGTGAGGGGTATGGGGAGTTCATGTGAGATTTTATTTTTTGACACAAGTTAGTGGAATATGAGACTTTGTAAGGAAAAAAATAATAATTTCCGCTAACTTGGGCCAAAAAAATGTCTGAATGGAGCCTTACAGAGGGGTGGGGGGGGGATCAATGACAGGGGGGTGATCAATGACAGGGGGGTGATCAGAGAGTCAATATGGGGTGATCACCCCCCTGTCATTGATCACCCCCCTGTAAGGCTCCATTCAGATGTCCGTATGTGTTTTGCGGATCCGATCCATGTATCCGTGGATCCGTAAAAATCATACGGACATCTGAATGCAGCATGACGGAGGGGGGGGGGGGTGATCAATGACAGGGGGGTGATCAGGGAGTCTATATGGGGTGATCACCCCCCCTGGAAGGCTCCAGGGAGACGCATGTATGTGTTTTGCGGATCCGATCCATCTATCAGTGGATCTGTAAAAATCATGCGGACATCTGAATGGAGCTTTACAGGGGGTTGATCAATGACAGGGGGGTAATCAATGACAGGGGGGTGATCAGGGAGTCTATATGGGGTGATAACCACAGTCATTGATCACGCCCCTGTAAGGCTTCATTCAGACGCCCGTATGCGTTTTGCGGATCCGATCCATCTATCAGTGGATCCGTAAAAATCATGCGGACATCTGAATGGAGCTTTACAGGGGGTTGATCAATGACAGGGGTGTAATCAATGACAGGGGGGTGATCAGGGAGTCTATATGGGGTGATCACCACAGTCATTGATCACGCCCCTGTAAGGCTTCATTCAGACGTCCGTATGCGTTTTGCGGATCCGATCCATCTATCAGTGGATCCGTAAAAATCATGTGGACATCTGAATGGAGCTTTACAGGGGGTTGATCAATGACAGGGGGGTAATCAATGACAGGGGGGTGATCAGGGCGTCTATATGGGGTGATCAGGGGTGATCAAGGGTGAATAAGGGGTTAATAAGTGACAGGGGGGGGGGTGTAGTGTAGTAGTGCTTGGTGCAACATATTTACTGAGCTACCTGTGTCCTCTGGTGGTCGATCCAAACAAAGGGGACCACCAGAGGACCAGGTAGCAGGTATATTAGACGCTGTTATCAAAACAGCGTCTAATATACCTGTTAGGGGTTAAAAAAAACATATCTCCAGCCTGCCAGCGAACGATCGCCGCTGGCAGGCTGGAGATCCACTCTCTTACCTTCCGTTCCTGTGAACGCGCGCGCCTGTGTGCGCGCGTTCACAGGAAATATCGCGTCTCGCGAGAGGACGCGCCGGCGCGTCCACCCAGTAGAGCAGGGCCGCCGCAAAGACGCAATCCTGCGTACGGCGGTCCTGAGGAGGTTAAGGGAAAGAAGTGGACTGTTATGCAATGGCCAAGTCAATCACCTGACCTGAATCCGATTGAGCATGCATTTCACTTGCTGAAGACAAAACTGAAGGGAAAATGCCCCAAGAACAAGCAGGAACTGAAGACAGTTGCAGTAGAGGCCTGGCAGAGCATCACCAGGGATGAAACCCAGCGTCTGGTGATGTCTATGCGTTCCAGACCTCAGGCTGTAATTGGCTGCATAGGATTTGCAACCAAGTATTAAAAAGTGAAAGTTTGATTTATGATTATTATTCTGTCCCATTACTTTTGGTGCCTTAACAAGTGGGAGGCACATATACAAACTGTTGTAATTCCTACACCGTTCACCTGATTTGGATGTAAATACTCTCAAATTAAAGCTGACAGTCTGCAGTTAAAGCACATCTTGTTCGTTTCATTTCAAATCCATTGTGGTGGTGTATAGAGCCAAAAATGTTAGAAGTGTGTCTGTCCCAATATTTATGGACCTGGCTGTATGTCTTTTTTTCAACCGTATTAACTATGTAACTCGGGAACGGTCGGAACGGAGCCTCAGATCCACAAAAGACAAACCGAGTTTTAATCAGGTGAACCACAGCTATGTGTCTATGCAAACAACTAGATAGTGAGGTCACTGGTGACAGATTCCCTTTGTTACAGTTTTCACCAGCTCCTGGATCTGAATACTTTTGTATTTGCCTGTAATTAAAAATTTAGCATAGCCGCTGTGTTATTCAATAAAATGTATCTGTATAGCGCCGCCTGCTCTTTGACCTGCTCACTGAGAAGGCAGCACATGCTCAGTTTCATCCTTCGAGTGCCTCCTGCGCTGTGATAGGGAGAGCTGAGACACGCCCCCTTAGCTGCAGCAGAAAGGACACTCCCCTTGAGCTGCCAGCTTGATATAAATCTAGCAGAGCAATAAATGGGGAGATCTCTGGGTCCATGTGAGGTACAGGGCAGGTTCTAGCTTTGTTAGAAAGATATTGTCATGTAGTATATGATGTGTGATTTTCATTTTTTACGTTAGTCATGGGATAACCCCTGTAAATAAGTTGATATATAACTTCTGTCCTTAGGGTCCTGCTTTCTGCGCACTGATCAGCTGGACGGTGAGACAGACTGGAAGTTGCGGCTGCCGGTGTCCTGCACACAGAGACTGCCCACAGCAGCGGTAAGTGACCCATATACTTACCACGTGGTGGTGTTGACCCTCTGCACGGTCATAACTTTCTGAGCACCTCTCGGTTTACAGATGCGGAATCTGCAGATGACAAATCATTCAAATGTGAATGGACATGCAGAACTGTGCAAAAGTTTAAGGCATGTGTGGAAAAAAATGCTACTAAGGCTGCGTTCACACGGGCGAGATTTCCGCGCGGGTGCAATGCGGTAGGTGAACGCATTGCACCCGCACTGAATCCTGACCCATTCATTTCTATGGGGCTGTTCAGATGAGCGATGATTTTCACGCATCACTTATGCGTTGCGTGAAAATCGCAGCATGCTCTATATTCTGTGTTTTTCACGCAACGCAGGCCCCATAGAAGTGAATGGGGTTGCGTGAAAATCGCATGCATCCGCAAGCAAGTGCGGATGCGGTGCGATTTTCACGCACGGTTGCTAGGTGACTGTCTATACACTGTATTATTTTCCCTTATAACATGGTTATAAGGGAAAATAATAGCATTCTGAATACAGAATGCTTAGTAGGTGATCAATTGAGGGTTAAAAAATAAAAAAAATTAACTCACCTTGTCCTCTTGTTCGCGTAGTTCTCCCGGTCTTTAGTTCTTTAAAAAGATGAACTATGGGCTAAAGGACCTTTGGTGACGTCAGATCACATGCTCCAATCACAGGGTCCATCACCGCGGTGATGTACCATGTGATTGGAGCATGTGATCTGACGTCACCAAAGGTCCTTTAGCCCATAGTTCATCTTTTTAAAGAACTAAAGACCGGGAGAACTACGCGAACAAGAGGACAAGGTGAGTTAATTTTTTTTATTTTTTAACCCTCAATTGATCACCTACTAAGCATTCTGTATTCAGAATGCTATTATTTTCCCTTATAACCATGTTATAAGGGAAAATAATAACATCTACACAACACCGAACCCAAACCTGAACTTCAGTGAAGAAGTTCGGGTCTGGGTACCACAGTCGTTTTTTTATCACGCGCGTGCAAAACACATTGCACCCGCGCGATAAAAACTGAACATCGGAACGCAATCGCAGTCAAAACTGACTGCAATTGCGTACCTACTCGCGCGGGTTTGCCGCAACACACCGGGACGCATCCGGAACTAATCCGGACACGCTCATGTGAACGCAGCCTAATTGAGAATGCTTTAAAAAATATAAGTGTAAGGCTACTTTCACACTAGCGTTTTTGCTGGATCCGGCAGGGTTCAGCAAAAACGCTTCCTTTACTGATAATACAACCATCTACATTCGTTATGAACGGATCCGGTTGTGTTATCTTTAACATTGCCAGGACGGATCCGTCGCAAACTGTATTGAAAGTCAATGGGGGACGGATCTGTTTTAGATTGTGGCAGAGAAAACGGATCCGTCCCCATTGACTTGCATTGGGGGTCATGCCGGATCCGTCTTGCTCCGCATCCCAGGACGGAAAGCAAACTACAACATGTTGCGGTTTGCTCTCCGGTATGGGAACGCAACTAAATGGAACGGAATGCATTTTGGAGCACTCCCTTCTGTTCAGTTCAGTTTTTTCCCCATTGACAATATATGGATACAAAACTGAAGCGGTTTTTTTTTCCGGTATTGAGCCCCTATGACAGAACCCTTAATAGTTTATTTTTTAATGAACAAAATACAAAGTGATTGGATAAAAGAGAAATCTAAATGAAATCAATATTTGGTGTTGCCACCCTTTCAACACAGCGTCCGTTCTTCTAGGCGCACCTGCACACAGTTTTTGAAGGAACTCGGCAGGGCTGTTTATCCAGACATCTTGGAGAACTAACCACAGATCTTCTGTGGATGTAAGCTTGTTCAAATCCTTCTGTCTCTCTGTGTTATCCCAGACAAGCTCGATGATGTTGAGATCAGGGCCCTGTGGGGCGCTATCATCACTTCCAGGACTCCTTGTTCTTCTTCACACAGAAGATAGTTCTTATTGACATTGGCTGTATGTTCAGGATCATTGTCTTACTGCAGAGTAAATGTGGAGCCACGTGCCTGTACGATGGATAAGTATCTGCCTGTATTTCTGAGCATCGAGGACACCATCAACCAAATACCCAACTCCCATTTGCTGAAATGACGCACCAAACTTGCAAACAACCTCCACCATGCTTTACTGCTGCCTGCAGACCCCTATTATTGTACCCCTCTGCAGACCTTTGGTGACCAAACTGCCTAGTGTTACAGCCAAACATTTCAAATTTTGACTCCATAGGTCCTGCCGCCATTTTTTGCACCCCAATTCCTATACTTTTGTGCACAGTTGAGTTGTTTGACCTAGTTTCCACATCAAAGGTATGGCTTTTTGGCTGCAGTTCTTCCATGAAGATCACTTTTGGGCAGACTTCTCAGAAGAGCTGATGAGTGTACCTGGGTCCCACTGGTTTTTGCCAGTTCTGAGCTGATGGCACTGCTGAACATCTTTCGATTTTGGAGGGAAGTAAGCATGATGTGTCTTTCATTTGCTGCACTCATTTTTCAGAGATTTGGTCAGGATTAATGGTGTCCTCAGTGATGAGAAATACAGGCAGATACTTCATAGATCCATCATGCAATGCGATCAGGAAGGCGTCTGATTGGCTGCAAGTTTATTCCGCAGCAGGACAACAACCCCAAATGTACAACTAGGGCTTCAACGATTATTCGAGTAACTTGACACAGAAAAATCCTTGATGCTAATTTTTTGCATTGAAGATTCGTTTGTGTCCTGTGACCACGGAGTGAGAGTGAATCGCTTGCTATTACTCACACTCAGTGTTCACCCACCGCACCGCGCTGCACTGGATCCTGACATATCGTCACTGTGACCTGACGCTGTGTGACGTCAGGACGTTCAGCGCGCGAAGAAGGAGAGGCTAAGGAGCTGAGGAGTGTTGCCGGTGCCCCTACAGGAAAGATGAGTACTGGTGCTGGGGACTGATGGCTAGAAGTGGAAGGCACGGAGGGCTGATGGCATGGGGGGTGATGGCACAGAGAACTGATGGCATGGAGGGAGTTGTCACAGAGGACTGATGGCATGGGGGGGATGATGGCAGAGAAGACTGATGGCATGGGGGGTGATGGCACAGAGAACTGATGTCACTGGGTGATGGTACAGAGGACTGATGACACTGGGACGGGTGATGGCACAGAGGACTGATAGCATAGGGGTGATGGCACAGAGAACTGATAGCATAGGGGTGATGGCACAGAGAACTGATGGCATGGAGGGAGTTGTCACAGAGGACTGATGGCATGGGGGGGGATGATGGCAGAGAAGACTGATGGCATGGGGGGTGATGGCACAGAGAACTGATGTCACTGGGTGATGGTACAGAGGACTGATGACACTGGGACGGGTGATGGCACAGAGGACTGATAGCATAGGGGTGATGGCACAGAGAACTGATAGCATAGGGGTGATGGCACAGAGAACTGATGGCACTGGGGGGGGTGATGGCACAGAGAACTGGTGGCACTGGGGGGTTGATGGCACAGAGGACTGATGGCATAGGGGGTTGATGGCACAGAGGACTGATGGCATGGGAGGATAATGACACAGAGGACTGTTGGTATGGGAAGCTGATGGCACTGGGGGGTTGATGGCACAGAGGACTGATGGCATGGGGGGTGATGGCACAGAGGACTGATGGCATGGGGGGAACTGATGGCACTGGGAGGAACTGACAGCATGGAGGGGGCTGATGGCGCTGAGGACTGATGGCGCTGAGGACTGATGGCAGGGGGGCGGATGAGTTTTTTTCTTATTAGAGTACTCGATTAATCGTTGGATTAATCGATAGAATACTTGATTACTAAAATAATCGATATCTGCAGCCCTATGTACAACCAATGTCATTAAAGGGGTTATCCAGTAATATGTAATGTTGCCCTACTCTCAGGATAGGTCATCGGTATTAGATTGGCAGGGGTGCCGGGTGTCAGACCCCCGCCGATCAGCTGTTGGGGGGAGCTGCTGCACTCATTGGAGCTGTGGTGAGAGCAGTCGGCTCCCGGCATCTCTCCCAAGCACAGCGCTGTACATAGTTTTGCAGACCAGCCTCATTCACTTTAATGGGGCTGAGCTACAACTAGACCATGTGACCGATGTACGGAGCGCCGGCCTCTTCTGTGTTGACCGCCGCTGATCTGATATTGGTGACCTACCCTGAGGATAAAAATAAACAATTATCACTTCTATTTTTGCAGGCATTCTTACTTTGCAGCATTTTTTCCATACCTGCCTAAAACGTTTGCACAGTACTGTGTGCCATACCTTTACAGGCACCACAATACAGTTAGCTCAGATAAGTGCTGGATTATCTGATATTCTATTTTATCTGTTATGTAAAAATTACATTAACCCTACCAGGAAGTCCAAGAGCCCACTATAAAGTGTTGCCACAGAGTGCACTGCTCTCCTTTATATATATTTTTGTTAAATCGCCTGAAAATCTTTTGTTTAAGTTCCTGATCTGGTTATCAGGGTACGCCTACACCGCATCACTGGTTGCGTAACAGCAGTCTTGGATTTCTTCCGACAGGCGTGGCAATCCCATTCATTTCGATCGGATTACCGTTACTTAGCGAATCTGGCCAAAAGGGCTGTCACTCAACCAGTGTCGCCAGGTACCCATACCATTAGAGGGATGTCTGTCCACCAGCTTGCTGTTTCCAACAGGGTTGTCAACCTTGGTTTTTTTTTTTCTTTCTTTTCTGGACAATTTATCCAAAAATCATGGACAGACATTTTTATGGGCACATTGGAAAGCCATAAGGAATAATAACTGTAAAGTGATGATAATTACAATCACAGTAACCTGCAGAAGCTCATCCAGCTACAGAAACATTCAAGGACATATCTTTTTTTTTCACTGAAAAAAATCCTGGTTTTCATAAGTCAGATGTACAGAATGTAAAGACAACACTTCCTAGAATGCAAATTACTGAGAAATCTCTGTGCAAACTGAACAAGAAGGAACTAGTGGACGATGTCAGCTCTGAAGCAAGCAGAATAGTGAGTGCAGCTCTGGAGTATAATACAAGATGTAACTACTCAGAATCAGTACAGGATAGGTAATATATGTACACAGTGACACCACCAGAAGAATAGTGAGTACAGCTCTGAATTATAATACAGGATGTAACTCGCGATCAGTACAGGATAAGTAATGTATGTACACAGTGACACTACCAGCAGAATAGTGAGTGCAGCTTTGAAGTATAATACAGGATGTAGCTCAGGATCAGTACAAGATAAGGAATATAATGCATGTACACAGGGACTCCACCAGCAGAATAGTGAGTGCAGCTCTTAAGTATAATACAGGATGTAACTCAGGATCAGTACAGGATAAATAGTTCATATGCTGTGGGGATTCGCTCTGGTAGACAGGGTATGCGGACGCAGTACAGAGGCAAATTACCAGTTATTAAATCAAACTTCCGTGTTTATTCACACATAAAGCAAAAACTAAACGTCACTTTGCAGTCTTGGTGTTAGTTCACACACATAACCAAAATCAACTTGTTGGCAGTTCTGCCTCTAGCAGTCCATAGCAGGCTTTTAGGGGGCCCGTTTCCCTTACAGACAGGTCTCGGCCCTTCAGCACGGCACAGGCCTCAGATCCCAGCACACACACCTCCTGAGCTCCACTGTCAGACTGAAGTAATCCTTCTCACCTGGCAGTGCTGGCTGGTTTTTTAGGCCTGGCAAAACCGGACCTGGAACGTGGGGAGTAGTTACCCACCCAGCACTATGACTACTCCCAGTAACAGCTGTCCCAGATCAGCTATACAGCCATACTAAGTATTAAGGTGTCAAACAGCAACTGCTGCTGACACATAAAACCCGGCTCTTACTCCACCGAGGCTAGGAACCTCAGTGACGCGTACCTATTATCTACGATGATTCCTTGTACCTTCTTACAATACACCGTGACTGCACCAGCAGTGAGTGCAGAATAGTGAGTGCAGCTCTCGAGTATAATACAGGATGTTACTCTGAATCAGCAAAGGATAAAAAAAGCATATATATAGTGATTCCACCAGTAGAATACGGAGTGCAGCTCTGGAGTATAATGCAAGATGTAACTCAGGATCAGTACAGGATAAGTAATGTAATATATGTTCAACAGTGACTCCAGTAGCAGAATAGTGAGTGCAGCTCTAGAGGATAATACAGGATGTAACTCAGAATCAGCAAAGGATAATAAAGTGTATATTCAGTGATTCCACCAGCAGAATAGTGAGTGCAGCTCTGGAGTATAATGCAAGATGTAACTCAGGATTAGTACAGGATAGGTAATATATGTACACAGTGACACCACCAGCAGAATAGTGAGTGCAGCTCTGAAGTATAATACAGGATGTAGTTCAGGATCAGTACAGGATAAGAAATCTAATGCATGTACACAGTGATTCTACCAGCAGAATAGTGAGTGCAGCTCTGGAGAATAATAGAGGATGTAACTCAGGATCAGTACAGGATAAATCGTTTATATACACATTGGGCCAGATTTATCATGACTGACAGCTCACTCCACTTTCACATATGGCTAAAGTCAGTTTTAGCCAAGTCAGATTTATGATCGGCCCTTTAAGACTGTAATAAATGTGGTTTGACGGTAGCAGTTTATCCGTCAGTAAGCAGCTTTACAAAAATCGCACATCTTTAGGAAAAAGTCGCACGTTTTTATCAAAAAGTCGCATGTTCTATTAAAAAGTCTCATAAGATAAGCATGGTCCTTACTGGAGTGAAATTGCGACTTTTTTGCAACTTTTTTGCGACTTTTTAAATAATCCCAATAGTAAATCTGTCTAGAGATTCATTTACATAAGAAAACACGCCCACTTTCAGAAAACTGGCGAGCAAAGTGCAGAGCAGAAAAAAGTCGCAAATTTGTGCGCAGTTTTAGCGTTTGGGACTTTTTTTGGGACTTTTTCACTCCATTATTCTGACCTGAGCTAATGATAAATCTGGCCCATTGACTGCACCAGCAGAATAGTGAGTGCAGCTCTGGAATATAATACAGGATGTAACTCAGAATCAGTACAGGATAAGTAATATCATATATGTACACAGTGTATCCACCAGCAGAATAGTGAGTGCTGCTCTGGAGTAAAATACAGAGTGTCGATCACCATCAATTTAATACAAGATAGCAATGTATTTACAAAGTAAATCAAACATCCGAGCAGTATAATTCTGCGTAGTGATTAGGGGTTACCTTGATTCTCTTTCCTGTGAGGTTAATTTAATCTACCAACTATAGCATCGATGAATTGTCATGTAAACATCCCCTGATTTATTTGGTCATGTTCTGTCTCATTAATTGCATATATAGTGACCATAGCTGCAGCAGTTGTCCGCGTCATCTGACAGTCATCAGTCCATGTCCTTGGGGCGTCCAGATGTTTCACCTTTACAGCTTTCTTTGGACACAGGGACCTCAATAACCATGCACATGTTGTCTATTGATATACAGAGCATATGCGTCTATCATAGAGTGAATTCTCAGTGTAGTCTGCCCCCATCACGTGTGATCTAAGTAACATCTCCCCCCCAAACCATATATCTGTAAATACGGCATTAAAGAGACGTGCGTTCATGTTTTTATTTATTTCTATTTCATGCTCAGACATTTTTGCAGCAACTTCTCTGGAACTGCTATAATATAATACATTTTCTTATTATATTTCAGGACCTGCTCCAGATTAGAGCCTATGTATATGCAGAAGAACCGAATATTGACATCCATAATTTTGCAGGAACGTTTACTCGAGTGAGTAATGGTCAGACTTTTTTTTATTTTTTATTTTCTTGGAGTGATTACAGATAGGAAAATGTAGTAACCCGACCCCAGTGAGATTATTGTCAAATTTAATTTTTTTTTAAAATTAATTGGAGAAAATATTTTGTAAAAAAAAAAAAAGTTACGCTCTGCCTCACCTGCTTTACTCGACCACTGTGTTGGAAAAAGTGGAACAAGTGCTTGCACTCAGTCTGAGCACCATATTTCTCCATATATTTACACTAGACAACTGGTATCAATATGCTGATAAATCTCCTTCTTACAGCTCCTGATTCTCTTCACATAGTTCATAATAAAACTAGCTGCCTGCAGGCACCACTAGGGGGAACTCTTGCAAAGAAATGTATACAGTTACAATTGAACTCAATGGAAGCTGTAATAAATCTCTTTCGCACTGAGCACCTCTAGTAGTGCCTGTTACAAAATGCTGTGCATTTATATTGGGAACAAAAGAAAGGGTTCAGTGCTGGGCCCCCCTCCTGCCCTAGGTCCCATAGCAGTTGCGTGGTCTGCCTCCGTGTAAGCCACTGATTTTTTTTGGACTGTCCCATTCATCTTAAAATAATCCATGCACATGGGGCAAAATAACTGCAGTTTTGAATTTAAGCTGGCCATACACATCAGATGTATGTTGGCCAGACCTGACGATTGTGGTGGAATTGGCCAACCATCTAATGTGTATGGGGGCCTCCTGACTTTCCCTAAATAGCAGAGGTCGGGGAATATAAAGATCGGGCAGTTAAACTTCAACATGCTTGATCTTTTTGTTCTTGGGAAGATAAGCCGCTGGCAGAGACACTAAGCAATGACTCCCCCCCCACCAAGAACAAATGCTGACTTGGCTTAGCCGACCCTGCATGTATATGTGGGAAGAGATAGCTCTCCATCGAACAAGCTTTTGGCCGCCAGCTATCTCATGTGCATGGCTGGCCTTACCCTAATCGTCCTCAAGGCCTCATGCACACGACTGTATCTGCAAATTGCAGATCTGCAAAATACGGATGCGGTCCGTGTGCTGTCCACATTTTTTTGTGGACCCATTGACTTCAATGGGTCCATGGTCTGCATTTTGCGGACATGTTCTATCTTTTTGCAGAACAGACATCCAGATGCGGAAAGCATCCATTACGCAAAAAGAACATGTCCTATAGTTGGATGCAAAATCCGGACTACGGACCCTTTAAATTGAATGGGTCCATGAAAAATGCGGATGGGCCATGGACAGCATCCGTAATTTGTGCATCCACAATTTGCAGACCGCAAAATACATACAACTGTGTGCATGAGGCCTTAAAGTCAGCCCATATGCTTGTGCCAGTCTCTTCCTTGGTGCTTCATGGTGCACACCCTGTCAGAGGACATATATATGAGTCACACGGAGTGCAGCTCTGAAGCACCACCCTCTTTATGTGACAGCTCATAAAAGGTAGAGCAGGGGCTTTACAAGACTAAACATATATTTCTAATTCCCTTCCAGTTGTATCCATGTTCTCTTCTTCTTCACAGGAGGACAGTGACCCCCCAATAAATGAAAGCTTAAGTATCGAGAACACGCTGTGGGCCAGCACGGTTATTGCTTCTGGTAAAGATAAACATTCTCAGTCTTCAGAAATGCATGTTAACAATTTAATCCCTCATTAATTTGTCTCTAATTGATAATAATTAGGTCTGTCATTGAGAAAATTAGTCCCCAAATTAGTAGTTTTTTGTGTTTTCTCTTCCATTTTTGACACCATGAGAGCAGAACTGACATGCAGTCACCCCGGGGCATTCTATAAATGATGCTAATGTCATCTGTGATGTGGAGCCGCTTCATCTTTCATCTTTCAGGAAACCAAACGTATGACATCACATAATGAATGGCCATTTCTGTGCCATCTAATGGAGAGCAGCATCTCTGCCAACCTACAGTGAGGCTCCAATGCTGCTCTGTTTAGCTAATCCCTTAAATAACAATTCCTTACAGCGCCCAATCACTATGGAATGAAAACTTATGCAACCTTATAATAAACATTGTCTTTCTAGTGTTTTTAACGCCTCCGTTAGCTGTCAGTGAATTATTCTGGTTTACATATAGAGTCTGAAAACCCCTCCAGACCTGTCCCTGCACATTCTGACACTGGCAGCACTGATTGGATAGTGTCCGACTGTGCAGGGACACCGCCCCCCAACTGGTAACACCAATCTAGACCTTCATTGCAAACTGCTAGGAATTCATTAATTATTTCCAGCAGGAATAATAAAGGAATCGCATGTCAGAGTGATAAGAATACAGAATTGTTATCACATGGGAAATGCAAGTAGTTACTAAACAGACATGTCCGTAGAGGTGACAGGTTCTCTTTAAGAAAGTAGGTGAGTAAAGGGAGGGAAGCTAGAAATGTCCAAAGACATAAGGATAGGGACCTTAGATTGTGAGCCCCATTGGGGACAGTTGGATGCTAATGTCTGTAAAGCGCTGCAGAATATAGTAGCGCTATATAAGTGCATAAAATAAATAAATAATAAAAAAAATAATGTACCGTAAGGGTGCGTTTACATGGACATGTGATGTATGTATATGTGGTGTTCTCTGTTCCAGGTACGGTGGTCGGAGTGGTTCTTTATACTGGCCGGGAGCAGCGCAGTGTGATGAATACCTCTAATCCACGGAGTAAGGTACAGGTCCTCGGAGTGAATTGGCAACCATTTATCACATGTATTGTGTTCAGGCTGTATGTGCTCATGGGAAATGTGCAGACAGTGCAACGTGCCGCTCACTAGGGCCGATCGTATCCCAGGTTTTTAGGAATGCTGAGTGGTGGTGCGGCTTTATTAGTTCTGTGTGTCACGGTGCTCCTACCTGGATACCATTTGTCCCCAGGGTTAGGCTTCGTAGCAATAAATGGGAAAGTCGTAGTTGGTGGAGAAAAGGTTGAGTCCAGAATTTATAAAGTTTAACAGCTTTAGGCCGAATGCCTAAAGCTGAACGGTCCGTTGTAACCCGGCCCGGCATCTAGCTGAGAGCAGGAGCGCACGCCGTCTTTGGTTGCTATGACGCCGTGCGCTTCATGCAGCCGCTGCACTACAGTAATACACTCGCATAGATCATATGAGTGTATTACTGTAGTGCAGCGGCGGCATGAAGCGCACGGAGTCATAGCAACCAAAGACGGCGTGCGCTCCTGCTCTCAGCTAGATGCCAGGCCGGGTTCCCCCGGACCGTTCACAGCCATGTGCATTCGGCCTTACTTGAATAAACTTGCGTCCAGACAATATTTGGTCTCTTTGCTCCAGCAGGTTCTGGGGTAAACTGGCAGGCAAACTGGGATACCTTGCTTTCTCTTTCTCTGTGGTGCTCAACTCTGGCTTCAGTCTGGTAGCTGGACTTTCAGACGGTTCTGGTACCTTTAAGTGGGGTGCCTTTGGCCGTTTTCCCCCTCATAACTGTAAGGAGTCATGGTGCTCTATGAGCTGCTTCCCTTGGGAGACTCCTGCTGCAGGAGGGGGGGGGGGGGCATTCCCCACACTGTGCCATGTCTCTTCTCTTTCTAGCTCCACTATTGACTCTAGACTGACTGTAGCTTCCTGCAACCTCGCCTTGGTAGGAAGCAGGACTAGCCCACTTCTGCCTAACAGGGGGGGGGGGGGGGGAATGG
This sequence comes from Bufo bufo, assembly GCF_905171765.1. Taxonomy (NCBI): domain Eukaryota; kingdom Metazoa; phylum Chordata; class Amphibia; order Anura; family Bufonidae; genus Bufo; species Bufo bufo. Next base: position 148,125,198 of record NC_053394.1, read on the forward strand.
AATGTTAAGTTCCATTCTATCTAAAGATCTTCCTCTGCCAGATACACTGCCACCTGCTGTATAACCAGGCACAGTGCATGTAATACAATACATAAGTTACATAGCAATGTTTTTAAGGCACAATATCAAAGGACCTGGAATATATACACAGATGACATTATTGGTTATCCATAAGTAAGGTGTAGGAATGGTAGTGCCCTCTCTGGGGTACTATAACAGTGGTTGTGGGTGTTCGTCAGTCTATGTGTTCGTCAGTCTATGTACTGGTACAGTCTATGTACCAGTATTTGTTGTTATGGCCACTTTTCTTTTGTTGTTTTAATGCCTTACTACTGATTAAAGACAATTATCAAGTCATTATAAAGTCATTTATTGGATGAGCGAGCGCAGGAGCAGTGATGTATGTGAATATCTGCGTCATCAGACTAGTTGCTGACATCTTATAGCATATGTCCCCCACCCTCTAAGTGATGCCAGCTTTACAGTCTCCTCATCCTGTGCCACAGATCGGCCTCTTAGACCTGGAAGTGAACTGTCTGACGAAGATCTTATTCAGCGCCCTAGTGGTCGTCTCTCTGGTCATGGTGGCTCTTCAGCATTTTGCCGGTCGCTGGTATCTACAGATCCTCCGCTTCCTGGTCCTCTTCTCCAACATCATACCTATCAGGTGAGGGGCAATAGTTATACAAGAATGTTGTTCACTGACCACTGTCCCTTAAGTTTATAATGCGTCAAATTCACTAGAAAATAGAGAAAGTACAGAGATTGTGCTTTACTAGAGTAATGTTGGCCCGGTACTGGCCGGCTGACCGTTTTCTGCGAGTACATGCTTGTGGCCCTACCCTGAACTGTTGTCTATGCGGCCTGAAAACCATTCTTAACGAAAAGCATAGCAACAGCTTTTCATTTCCTTTTAAAGGGTTATGCCATGATTGATGTAAAATCAGATATCATACAGTACATGACACAGTTCTAACAAAGCTTGAACCAGCCCTGTACCTCACCTAGATAAAGAGATATTCTCGCTGCCAGCTTGGGGAGTGGGGGGGGGGGGGGGGGGGGGGGAAGGTGGATCTTTTCTGCTGCAGCTATCTCTCCATTACAGCTCAGAGATGTGAACTTTCTGCTGCAGCTATCTTAGTCACATTTAAGTGGGTGTTTCCTTTCTGCTGCAGCTCTCTCCCTGTCACAGCTCAGGGGGTTTCCTTTCTGCTGCAGCTCTCTCCCTGTCACAGCTCAGGGGGTTTCCTTTCTGCTGCAGCTCTCTCCCTGTCACAGCTCAGGGGGCCTGTCTACTGCAGCGCTCTCCCTGTAACTGCCTCTGCTTTTAACAGTTGATACAGCTGAGCATGTGCAACCATCAGGGGCGGACTGGCTTTAGACCCTACAGGGAAATTTCCTGGTGGGCCATTGCCCAGGGGTCGGCTGAGCCCTCTTGACAGCCGCGTGCTGGGTATATAATGATCTGATGCTCTTGGCATTTATTAATGCTAGAAGCATCAGGAACTTATGCGCCTGGCCAATGGCCGCAGGGATCCTCCTGAATGTATAGTTGAATATTGCAGGCCCTGCCCTACTTCTGTTGTCTGTCTTCTGTCAAAGAAGTTATCCAAACGATAAAGCATGTACCCCAATGCCCAGGCCCCTCATATAGATTATACTTACCCTGCTCCCCGGCACCCGCATTGCTCCTGATCTCCGCACGGCCGCCGCTGCATCTGCCCGTCACTCAGATCAAAACATCCAGCGATGGGGGGAGCAGCCAACAGTAGGCCGCGACGTAGACAAGCCTCTCTCGCGATCAGTAGAAACACGGGTGCTGGGGAGCAGGGTACGTATAATCTATATGACGGGCAGGGGCATTTGGGGCATAGCTCCTTTAATTTACACTCGCCTACAACACGGGGTCACTTGTAGCTTTTTTTTTTTCCAGGGCCACTTTAATTTTCCAGTCCACCCCTGGCAACCAGGCTTATCCAGATCAGTTGATGGACGTGCACATTATTATACAGATTAAACACCAGGGGGCGCCATTATAATGAAGTAAAAAGAATATTGCATTTTTGTAACAGAAAGTAAATTACAAAGTAACTAATGTTTCATACTGAATTATATTAAAATGTAATTGGAATTGTAGTTCCATCGCAAATTGCAGTTTGGTAATTCTAGCATCAAAAGGGTTTTTTATATTTGTTCTTTAATATTAATATTGCCTAATAATGTTCTGCAACTTTCTTGTACTTAGATTAATAAAAAATTGGCTTTGTTGTCCATAGCAACCAATTAAGGCACAGCTTTAATTTTTCAAGAGCCCTATTAAAAATGAAAGCTGTGTTGTGATTGGTTGCTATGGGCAACACAGACGTGAGGCTTAGACAGTTTCATACATCTCCACCATTTTCAAGATCTCTGCTTACTGTTGGTGATGGGTGGTGTTGGCAATATCCTGACCTCATAAACAATCTTCATAGAAACTGATAAGAATATGACTTAAATGATTGTTTATGTGGTCAGGGATCTGAGAAAAGGCTTCACATGAGCCGTCAGCTGACGGGACTGAGAAGTGATACTTTCAAACAGACTGATTTTTAACCCTTGTATCTCAAAAACAGCTGAAAATCTTTAATAAAGACCAACTGAAAGAATGATTTTAGCCACAAATGAACACAATGCAATCATAAATAATTGCCCGAAGGTGTTCATAGCCTTTAAGGCTATTGAATATTACATTCCCTATAGAGGATCAGTCTTCAGCCTGCAGCTGTCAGAGCATGCTGAGAGTTGTAGTTGTGCAAAAGCTGGAAATTCCCAGGCTGGAGACCACTAACGCTGAGACTGCAGGGTCCATTTACCCTTTATGTTCTTCATCATGCAGCTTGCGGGTCAATCTGGACATGGGGAAAATTGTATACAGCTGGATGATCCGCAGAGACCCCAAGATCCCAGGAACTGTGGTCCGATCGAGTACAATCCCGGAGCAGCTTGGACGAATCTCCTACTTATTGACTGACAAAACAGGTTGGCTACACGTGTGGCGAAAGGCAAATGGAGGGTAGAATGTAAATTAGGGCGTGCAAGTGTCTTTCACATTTTATGTATAGAATTACTACATCTACGGGTGAATGGTGGGCAGAACGGCCAGATGTGTTATATTTTGCTTGTAATTCCTTATAGATTTTTTTTTTTTATTTCCCCTCTTCCTGTCCACATCTAAAGGTGATTTGTTGTATTGTCAGATTGTGGTTCTGTCCTATAGAAGCTGATAATGTTACTATACTGTGTCTTGTAGGGACCCTGACCCAGAACGAGATGGTCTTCAAACGTCTTCACCTAGGGACAGTGGCTTATGGAATGGACTCCATGGATGAAGTGCAGAGTCACATATTCAGTATATACACACAGGTACATCATTGGAGGAATTGTCATATGAGACTGATGCAGCAGGGTGCCCATTGCTTGTACTGCCTGCTATTTGAGTTTGTGTTCTGGGGTTATTTTAGTTGTGCCCAATTATTGGAAATGAAAGCCTAAACCTGGATTATAGTGGGAGCGTGCACTCTGGGGCCTCCAGCCCTTATCAAACACTCCCAGCAGCAAGGCATGGATCTTTAAAAACATTTAGGGTATCTCATTCACACGTTGCATAAACCGGCCTGGGGGGCGGATTAAAATCCACGACATGTTAATTTATGCTGTGGAATTCACGCTTTCCAAAGACAGCTGTTTCTGGGTGCTTGCCCCTCATCAGTATGGCTGGGTGCAGTAATGCAGCTTAGCTCAGCCAGCACCCTGCCTAAACTTTCAGCACCCTGCTTTTAAGGAATCACACTCGTACTGATGGGGGGCAAGCACCCCGAAACAGCTGACTATGGATGGATATTTGGCTTGACTATAATCCCTTGTTAAATCCCAGGGCTTGTTAAAAAGTCTGAATTTGACTCATACGGAACCACTTCCAGAAGGTGGCGCTAGCGAGATAGTTCTTTCCTTTGGAGATCCCTTTTGCATATATATATATATATATATATTTTTTTTTTCCCGTGAGCATTGCCAATAAGTCTCTCTAACATGAAGCACTGGTCTCCGCATAGCTGGTCTCTTTAAAGGGGTTGTCTCATCTGAGACAATTGGGGCATATCACTAGGACCCGCACCTATATCGAGAACGGAGCCCTGAAAGCGGTGGAGAGCGCACTGCGCATGCGCAGCCGCCCTCAATTCATTTCTATGGGGCCACTGAAAATTGCCAAGCGCTGTCTCGGCTATTTCCATCGGGTCCACAGAAGTGAATAGGAGTGGTAGCTGTGCATGCTCCAATTCACTTCTATGGGGAGAGCGCTTGGTGGTGGCCAGACCAGAGTCCTCCAGCCACCACTTTGGCCTGCTCCGTTCAGGAGATAGGTGCGGTTCCAATCGGTGGGATCCGCACCTATTAGAAAATGGGGGCATATCCTAGTGATATGCCCCCATTGTCTCAGATGAGACAACCCCTTTAAGGAGAGCCAGCACCCTGCCTAAGCCTTGAACCGGGTGAAATCCATGGCAAATCTACCCCAAAATCTGCACCTATTAGAAAATGGGGGCATATCCTAGTGATATGCCCCCATTGTCTCAGATGAGACAGCCCCTTTAAGGAGAGCCAGCACCCTGCCTAAGCCTTGAACCGGGTGAAATCCATGGCAAATCTACCCCAAAATCCATGACAAATAAAAAGGTAATAAGGATTTGGCTGCAGGTTTGTTACGGGTTGGCGGATTTAGGACTCATGTACATGACCAGTCCGTTTTCGGTCAGGAAAAAAATGACAATACTGTCTGACCGTATGACTGTTCTGTATTATATATGTTCTCATTGGTGTCTGCTCATGAGCCGCTTTAAGCCCATGTGGGGGACGGTATGATAAAACTCTGTAATCGCTCACATGAAAGGTAGTAGATAACAGGAAGCAAGGGGAATGAGATTTATGTGTAACCAGAGGGTGGTGCGCTACCTCCACCATCTCCGACCCCCCAATTTAGTTCGGCAGTTGAGAAGTGAATTATGAAGCCGATTCTGTTATGTGTAATGAGAAGCTGTTCCTTCCACTGTAGATCTGATTCATGGCTTCCATTACTATTTCCATTCAGTCACCTTTTGACCTGGAAGTGAAACTTTTTCGTGCTCCTTCTGACACCAGAGGTTAACAGATCAGGAAGCGCAGCCCTGTGTCCGCTGCATGACCAGCCTAATTATGGAATTGTCTAATTACACCAGGAGTTTGGAGGCAAAAACTAAAAATAGTCTTAAAGACATCTCCCAGAAACGCGTTGGGAAGTCCCACGTTCAGCATCTGGTTTACATTTCCATTAATCATATCCATAAAGGGCCGCGCAGCTCCTGACTGGAGGGTCACTCACAAAATGTGTTTCTAATGCAGCGTATAACCTGACAGGTTTATTATGAACATTTGATCCAGCTCCTGCCACCGCCACTGCACATTTATTTCACAGTCCTGCGAGTTCATATTTTTTCCTGAAATTTAAACTAAACCGTTACATGATGCAAAAGGCTTAAAAGCAGCACATGGATCAACAACGTCACAGGCGTATACAAAAAATGGTGCAAATGCCACATAATTTATCAGAATGTGGTCACTTTAATGGTTTATTTAGACCAAATGCACTGCAAAATGGTGTAAAGTGCCTTAGGGCTCATTCAGACAACCATATATTTGTGTCCGTGCGGAACGGATGCAGATCTATCCATTTCAATGGGGCTGCAAACGATGCATGCGCTCTTCCACATACGTACTTGCTTTCACTGGCCCCGCAAAAAAGATTGAACATGTCCTATTCTTGTCCGTAATTGTGGACAAGAATAGGCATTTCTATCGTAGGGCTGGCCGTTCCGTTCCACAAAAGGCGGAACACACATGGCCGGTATCCATATTTTGCGGATCCGCAATTTGTGGACCGCATAACAGATACGGTCGTCTGAGTGAGTCCTAAGAAAACCTATGGTTATGCATAGTTGCCAACTCTCCCAAATTTGGCAGGACTGTCCCTGATTTTAAGAGACAGTCCCGGCAAATTTGCGCTGTCCTGGGCTGAAAATGGGCAGTGCTAACTCAAACCCCGCCCATAAGTGGGTAATTCTGGGTGAGGTCGGAGCGTTCCCAATGGCGAGGCTAAGATGCCCCGATTTTAGCAGATGAAATGTTGGTAAGTATGGACCCGCATTATGTTGGGGTGCCCATTATTGAATCTTTATACCATTGACACAGATTATGCCAAAATCCAAGACCTCCCTTTCTTATGCGACATTCTTCACCTTTTGGATACGTGTTCTGACTGTAAAATCATTTTGTGTTATCCACGCCTTTCAGAAGGACTGCTTTTTAGGGGGGGGGGGTGGGTGCCCTTTGATACATTGAACTTGTCAGGATCCTGCCATGTTACAGCGTTTCTTATATTGACCTCTCTCTCCAGCCATCCCAGGATCCTCCAGCGCAGAAAGGCACCACGACCAAAGTGAGGAAGACGATGAGTAGCCGCGTTTATGAAGCTGTAAAGGCAATCGCCCTGTGCCACAACGTTACCCCCTCCTACGAGTCTAATGGTGTGACAGACCAGGCCGAGGCAGAGAGACAGTTTGAAGATTCTTGCCGAGTTTACCAGGCCTCCAGCCCTGATGAGGTAAAGCTATTTGTTCCATGGTCCTCCAGTCTCATATGAAAGTTTTCATTTACCGGTACATCAGCAATTTTTCAGTGTAAAGAAATAGTGTACACATGATAAAACGGCATATTGGATTATAAATATGACACAGACGACTTGTCCAAAATTTTTTGGAACCTGTACCGATTTTAAAACATGACCTTAACCAGTTCAAGACTGGGCCATTTACCCACCTTCCTGACCAGGTGTATTCTTGTTTTTTTTATTTCATGCATCTTTGAGAGCCACTTTTTTGTGAACTGCAATATACCTATACCATCATACCGTTTTTTCTGGATTATATACAAACTACAGACTTTGTGTTTTACGCTCATTTTTTAATTGCCATTCTGGCGTTGACTATTAATCACCTACACAGCTCAGAGAGCAGCCACACAGAGAGTAATTTTAATTAATTATTCTTTATTAGATATCCAACATGATAGATGGTATATCAGTTAAAAAACATATACAAAAGACAGGCCCCAAGAGGAAGCACTTTGCGAAACGATCGTCGGGCGGCTGTTTCAGACCAGGGTCAGTAGGTATTTATTGCACTTGCACTTTAAACAGTGTTTTTTCCCCCCTTATCTCCTGCAGTCTCCGCTTGTTGTGGGCGGCATCCAGGCTTACACTCCCTTAAATGTTTGGAGTGTTGGTGTATGTATGCTCTGGATGCCTCTATTGCTATATGCGCCCCACCTAGCTGATACTGCGCTACTGTGTACGGGGGGATACTAGTCCCTTATTGGTTTGGAGCTTACTCTGTTTTTATACATTTATTGTAACACCGATCTGTTCCCAGTATGTACTGTCTTTTGTATATGTTTTTTAACTGATATACCATCTATCATGTTGGATATCTAATAAAGAATAATTAATTAAAATTACTCTCTGTGTGGCTGCTCTCTGAGCTGTGTAGGTGATAATACGAATAACTCCATGCGAGATATTTATGATATATTTGTTTTTTGGTGCTTCGTTGACTATTAATGTAGTGGATCCACATTATTAACAGCTGCAGGGCCCACAGCAAATGTTAAGACTAGAACAGTTAGGTTTGAGTTTGTTATAATTGTATATTGTCATTTTTTTGTATGTCCTCAGGGCTTTTTATGTTTTAATTTTATTTTTATTTAATATATTTTGGGGATTGTTATTTAGAGCACCTGCCCATTATTTTCAAATAATAGTGTATGTGTATATGTGTATATATATATATATATATATATATATATTATTATATTATTATTATTTTTATTATTATTTATTATTTTATTTTATTTTTATTTTTACATTGGGCTTTATTTTTATATTTTTGTTTTTATAACCAGCAAAATGTAAAAAAAAATATTGCATAATAGGGGGTTTGTGACTTTTTGAGGTCACTTGCGCAAATTGCGACTTTATGCATTTTTATACACTCACTCCAGTTTTTGAAATATGGGTGGAAAAGTAGGCGTGGCTAGCTATGTAAATGAGATTCACTCACTCCAGTAAGGCCGCTTTCAGACGAGAGAGTGTCACGCTCCGGACTCGCATCACCTGTCCTGACCTCCCTGCACTGCCGGGATCACATAGCATTATAGTGATTTATGATGCTATGTAACCCTTACAATTCTGGAATGTATTGGATAACACTGCCAGCATTATGCCAGTATTATCCAATACATTCCAGAACTGTAAGGGCATAGCATCATAAATCACTATAATGCTATGTGATCCCGGCAGTGCTGGGAGGTCAGGACGGGTACTGCGCTGCGAGTCCGGAGCGTGACACTCACTCGTCTGAAAGGGGCCTAAGAGGGTGGTGTAGGAAAACTGGAGTAGCATTTCAAAAGCAACAGATTTAACAAACGTGTGACATTTTGATAAATTTGGTGCAAAATACTGCAACACAGAATACTGCAAAACTGACTTCAACTGATAAATTTCCTCCTACCCCCTTATATATTTCACTTTTTCCATTTTATTTTTTCCTAATGGCACAAAGTGCAGCTAAAATAATATTTTTTTAAAATTACATCTCCTTTCTGCAACGGTCATTTTGATATAAGGGGATATATAAATGTTTTTTTTTATTTTTTTTTATTTTACACATTGTGCCTCCATAAGGTCATACAAGACCTTTGGGGGGCATTCAGACATAATTTTTTTTTTATTATTGCTGATTTCTCCTGTAACCGAGGCTGACACTTTAGCCCCAGTTATAGGGGCAATACACCCCCAGAGAGGTTGCACAGGGCTTCTCAGCCTCACTGCAAAGCTGACCGGGACCCATGCAGATACTCAACTCTCATTGAATGCTGTGTATACCGCAATGGAAAAGGCAGGGATGTTAAGAATCCATCCTTGCCTTCCCTATGGGTATCCCAGCAATTGCTGACAGTGGGCTTCCAGTTTCCATAGCTGCACAATCTCCATGCATCTGTCCTTACAGAGTTAAGTGCTGACCTCCCGGACACCTAGGTCACCTGCACACGAGTGCAGGTGAACGCACATATAAGATCCGCGCAAATTTCCGTGTAGATTTATGTTTCTGCACCAAAATCCACAATTTCTAACTTTTTTTTTTGTGTGGATTTGATTTGGTCGTCTTCTTCATTGGAAAAGGATGAAATCCATAGCGAAAACCGCAAACCTAATTGACGTGCTACGGATTAGGAAATTTGCATGGCAGGTCAATATCGCACAAAAAATATTCTCAATGTGTACATGAGATTTGTGCAATCTCATACACTTTGCTGTTACTGTACTACGCTGCGGTTTTTCAGCATGGGAAAAAAACGCATGTATTCCGCGACATGTGCTGGTGGCCTTATAGTCAATGGGCAATCCGCAAGTTGTATGGATCCAGGTGGCTGTTCTTCAAATTATAGTGCAGGTGCTACTCTTGCGGATGGGAATAGCCCTTTCTATTGATCGAAGTGAGAAAAATATGGAGTTCACACGGAAGGTATCCGTATTTTGTAGATCCGTTGTTCTTGGACTGAAATATGGGCGCTGCTTTGTTCGTGAGCCCTTACAGTATGGTTTCCACATTCTAGCAACTTGTGGTAGTTCTCTGCTTAACACATATGTTCCCTCAGGATAGGAAAGGTTTTCAAATGAGTGTGTGAAATGGTCAATCGCAGGAGATCATCCAAAGTAAAAGAAGTGAGGGATTTGTACCTTTCTATTCTACAAATAGACACTATAGACCAGGCATGGCCAACCTGCGGCTCTCCAGCTGTTGCAAAACTACAACTCCCAACATGCCCAGACTGCCTACAGCTATTAGCTTACAGCAAGGCATGGTGGGAATTGTAGTTTTACAACAGCTGGAGAGCCACAGGTTGGCCATCCCTGCTATAGACCATAGGCCAAGGTGTCAAATGATGTAATAACTGGAGTGAAACCTTACTAAATGCCCTAATAGACAGCCCTGCTGCCCCTAGTGGAGAGGAAGGAGAGTTACAGGGTACATCAGCTCTGTCTAAGAGCTTTATGAGTGAATGGAGAATATCATACCTATCCTCAGCATCTACACAGTCGCACTGGGGTTCCTTGGGCCCACCAGAGAAAAGTATTGTCTAGGCCCAATCCCTATATCGTCAATAAATTCTAATGGGTTCTGAATTAAAGAATCGGACCCTACCAGCAATTGATTGGCATCCTGGACCTTTGGGGCCCACTAAAGTAGCGTTTATCCACATACTGCCTATGCCCATATTTTAAAACGATTACGCATGGATCTGCTTGTGGTCCTTTTTCATGTGCATCCATTGACTGCAGGAAAATTGGACCTAAATGTTGCATGCTGTGAATCGGCCCACAGACTATAATTCGTCAGTGTTTAGTCCGGGTGCAGTCCGTTCTACTCTCAGACAGTACACGGACATGAACATCTCTCGCCTGAATGTGAATTCCCATAGGAAATAATGAAGTTGTGTTTGGCAATTCCCTTGGTCACCTTCGTCTTTTATTATTTCCGATGAGGGTCTAACCCAAACCCAGAACGGCACTCTGTAATCAATCTGCTTATTATGATATCCTGCATTATAATATCTCCGGGAAGCCGCCTCTGCTTCATGTGTCTGTAAGGATCTGTGTGGAATCCGCCGCTGCTCGCATATTACCATATCCAGGAAGGTGAGACTCTGAATTAAGTAAGAAATTGTTTATTCTGTCTCTTCTTACCCTCAAATTTTAACCAGTTGACATAAAATTATTTTCCTGAGACAGAAGGCAGGATTTCCTAAATTTGTTTCCTCTCTGAAGCCCCTGTCCTGAGCTATCTGTTACACCCCCCTGGGCAGAGCCGTCCGTCCACTGCTACAGTAAGCGGATACAAGTAGATGGCAGATAAGGGGCTCAAGAGCTTCTAGTTATCCAGCTGCCGTGCTATTCCTTCCAAGGAATCTCATTCACTCTGGAATTTCACGTTACCCCGTCTGGTGGGCCATGCTCGGAGTTTGGCATCAAGGGAATGATTCAGCATCATTATTAACCTTGTCTCCTATATCTATCTAAAAAATGAGAATCAGACATCGTATAGCACATGACAATCTCTAACAAAGCTAGAACCAGCCCTGTACCTCACATGGACCCAGAGATCTCCCCATTCATTGCTCTGCTAGATTTATATCAACCTAAAAGCTCAAGGGGAGTGTCTTTTCTGCTGAAGCTAAGGAGGCGTGTCCATGCTCTGCCTATCACAGCTCAGGAGGCAGTTGTAGGGTGAAACTGAGCATGTGCGGCCTTCTCAGTGAGTAGGACAAAGAAATGGTAAAAAAAAACTAACAGCAGGTGGAGCTGTACAGATACATTTTATTAAATAACTCAGCGGCTATGCTGAATTTTTAATTACATGCAATTGCAAAAGTATTCAGATCCAGGTGCTGGTTTAAAAAATGCAGAATATTTTCTCATGGGACAACCTCTTTAATGACATACAGTGTTTAGAACATTTTTATAGGTTTTCTCCCATTTAAAATTAAAGGGGTATTCTAAGAACAGGTTTTTTTTATTTATTTTTTCTATAAAATATATACGGTATATATATATATTTTTTTACGTGGGATGCAAAGTACATCATTGGTCGACATCATAGAGGGGAACGGACACTGATTTCATTTGTCACTTAAAATTACACTGTGCTGCAAAGAAAAACGAAGGGGCAGATTTACTAAGACTGGCGTTCTTTACACCAGTCTTAGGCCTCATTCACACATCTGTGTATGGTGATGACTAGGGTTGAGCAAATCGAGCTTTGGATCATAGATCCGAAGTCTATTTGTAAAAAAAAAAAGGTGTTTGTACTGCTGTTTCCGTGCACAGCATTAAAATGTATGTGCTCTGTGTAGGAAAACAGAACCAATGTTGCGCGAGATTTCGGTAAAAGACTTCCTATCTTCGTATTTAAAAACAATTTAAAATAGAAATCCGAAGTAGACTTTGGTACCGAAATACTCGGCAGTACCAAAGCCGACTTCAGGTTCCTATTTTAAAATGTTTTTATATATGCAGATAGGAATACCGAAGTCTCTGGCAACTTTGGCCGAGACGACGTTTTCCTACATAGAACACATACATTTTAATGCTGTCCGGAGACAGCAACAGAAACAGAATTACAAAGTTTTTTAACGGATCTACCTCAGATCTATGATCCGTAGCTCAATTCGCTAGTGATGACATCTGTGACAAGATGGTCAGTGCTTCATCATGAAGATCGCTGTGAAGGATCCGTGGGTCTATTTTTTATCCTCCATATGTAATCCACACTTAGGCCTCTTTCACACGACCGTTTTTTTTTTCCGTTTTGCGGGCCGTTTTTTGCGGTCCGTATACGGTCCGTATACGGAACCATTCATTTCAATGGTTCCGCAAAAAAAACGGAATGTACTCCGTATGCATTCCGTTTCCGTATTTCCGTTTTTCCGTTCCGTTGAAAGATAGAACATGTCCTATATTTGGCCGCAAATCACGTTCCGTGGCTCCATTAAAGTCTATGGGTCCGCAAAAAACGGAATGCATACGGAAATGCATCCGTATGTCTTCCGTATCCGTTCCGTTTTTTGCGGAGCCATCTATTGAAAATGTTATGCCCAGCACAATTTTTTCTATGAAATTACTGTATACTGTATTTGCCATACGGAAAAACGGAACGGAAACGGAAACACAACGGAAGCAAAAAACGGAACAACGGATCTGTTTAAAACGGACCGCAAAACACTGAAAAAGCCATACTGTCGTGTGAAAGAGGCCTTACACTGCTAGGCTGAAAATTTATTTCCAGAGAGTCTCCTAGCATTGATCCATCAAATCTACGGACCAAACTCGGATGGCATTCATGTTGTGTCCTTGGATTTTTACAGATCCATACACTATAATGTGCGTGAGGGATCCGTAATCATGGAAAAAATAGGGCACGCTTTCGTGGTGTCACCAGGGACGTCGGACAGTGGAAAACCACATTAAAGTCAATGGAAACCACGGACAGCACGTGTATGACGTGCGACAGAGGGCTTAGTGAAAATTTTGTCAGAGTGAAATGTGCCAAATCAATTAAGAGGCGCAGACAGACCGTGCAACAGAAAATCTAATCTGTCCAGCATGAGGTGGTGTAAGATGCACGATGACATTCACACCTCTGGGGCCCGCTCCTATCTCCTGAAGTCACTGGAGAACATGCCATAGATTTGCGGCCTTTCACTTACCCTGCAATCCAGCGGCGGTGGTCGTGCTTGCATATTATAGGAAAAAGCTCCAGCCTATGCACACTTCCACAGTCCCGGCCACCACAGAGGCCAATGCTTTTTCCTATAGTGTGCAAGCACGACCACTGCTGCTGGATTGTAGGGTAGTCGTAACTCTTGGATTCGAGCAGTGTATAATGTGATGGAATAATGAATCCAGCCAGCAAAGGAGGCAATATGGACAATAACAATACAGTAGTAAGAGCCTTGTATTAACTTTCTCTACAGGATAAATGCCATTTACTGAGGTGAGACAACCCCTTTAAATTCCTGGCTATTCTCACATGTCCCTGTGCTCGACCATATTCTAATTTGATTATGGCCATTTGTGTTCATTTAATTGGTGCATCCTTCTGACAGCCACAAAATTACCAATCCTCTTTAATATTCATATTGCAAGGGCATTTTCTTTTAAATAGCTGTAGAAGTAGTAATGGCTGCACTAGACTGAAACGGGAGCGCCCTCTAGTGGCAGATCTGTGTAACTGCAGCAGGTACCGTTCCTCTCTCCAGAGGTTAAATGTCAACTATCATTAACTTTAACACCGGTGACCAGTTAAGAGGGGAAAGAAATAGAAATGTTGGAATCGGGCCACACCGCAGATCTGAATGTATGGATGTGGCTTTAATCCTTCTGAGACTTTGAAATGAGGCTAATGAGTAATCAGAGTATTTGCCCCGATTTGTGAGATTGGGGGGTGGGGGTCACATGCATTAAGAATGAGGTGAGAAATGTATTGGGACATGGCAAGTGTTTCCTGGATTTCTCTGAATGTATTTACTTGACACATGTGGCATTAATTGCCCTTCTTTATCCTGAATAAACATCTGCATTGTTTTCAGGCTCAGGAAGGAAGTGGAGACGTATAAACTATTGTCTGATTAAACCCCCTCCTTTTAATCTAAAGGAATTATTTTGACATGACATTAAATGAATGGGGAGGGGGGCGTCTATAATAAATCCTGCAGACACTTCAAGGACTTGTGAGTGAAATAAAAGGATGGCTATGAAGTGACTGTTGATGTACCGGGCATCATTACAATTTCCAGGCCAGGTACTGTCTCTCATTGAAGAGACTCGGCAGTGTATTTATGTAGTGGCAGTGCTCCATGGGAAAAGGCAAATGTGCAAATTAGCCCCTAGCAACTAAACCAGACACCTGTAGACACAGTGTCGGACTGGGGTGCCTAGGGTCCACCCGTAGAGCTGACTCTGGAGGCCCACCCTATATATGCAAATATCGCAAATTTCTTTTTTTCAGCCTTCAGAATGGTCTTTTTTAGATTTTTCATCATAGCATTTGAAGATCCATCTTTTATTTATTTTTTTCCCATTCACATAGCTCTGCTAGGTTTACTTTATTAGTGCCACAATGTGCGGTTACATATCTTTTATTAATTAACCTTTTTTTGCGAGGGGGGGACGGTAAATCAGAAATAGTTTTTCATCTTTTTAATAATCTGTACTGTGCAGTATAAATAACTATGTAACTTGTGGCAATAGCAAATATGTCTAGTTTATTTCATATTTTACTAATTTTGCACTGCAAAATGCTTTATAGAAAAAATTTTTTTTTCGTTTCATCACATAACTTTTTATTTGTCCACCAGACAGAGCTGCTGCTAAAAACCCTCCACGGCATTTAGGCCCAAACACTGCACATTTGTGGTCACCACTTTCCATGCTGCAGTAGGGAAAACCCCCCTAGTGCAATGAATGGGCCTGAACGCCACTGCAATTTTATTTCATGGCGCTCAGTTCAGCACTGTTTCATGGCGCTCAGTTCAAAGGGAAGGAGATAATTTTTATTTATTTTTATTTTTTCACATTTGCGTTTAGAAAGCCGACAGGTTGTTGGAGATCATCGTATGTGGCGTAGTTGGATAATGCTGTGAACCGCCGGCATGCGCAACTTTTTGTCTGAATGAAAGCAGCCAAATTCCTTTCCTTGTAGGATCCCATAAATCCCATATCAAATATTCTAAGGAGGGCTAAATAAAGTAAAAAAAAAAAAGGAAACCCATCTCCAAAGACCAGGTTGTTGAGAGGTGTCTGACAGCAGCTGGTGAGCTGCCGTGCCTGTGCCAGGTCATGATGGTTATCTTCTAGTGAGGGGGTGAAGGGACCTTGGGCTCAGAGAGCACACAAAGTGATTGTTAGGATTTACACTTTCTGCTCAGCATAACTCAAATCCCTGAGCCGGCGCCTCATCTGCCAGAGTCCAGGCTCACTGATCGCCATGCACCTTAACTAACAGACCTTCATGACACTGGCAGAAGAAGAATCCTGCAGTCCAGGGTCAGGAAGGTGTGTTAGTTTAACCTGTATAATCCCTGCGCTGCCACCACCATCACACGCTGGGGCTGAATTCTGCTGGAGGTTACTCCATGACACTGGAGCTCCAGACCTGAAATATCTGCTGGCACTGCTGTTAGTAGCAGCAGTGGTGATGGCTGCAGACCACCTGCTGCGGCCCTGCTCTCCTGATGTGGTGCCCCCTGTTCCAGAGAAGGGTGATAACCCTGTGCAGTTGGACTGCACTAAGCCCGACCCTGCTCTCCACACTTTACACTCTAGAGCAGAATCAGTACTTAAAGGGGTTGTCTCATCATGGACAATGGGGGCATATCGTTAGGATACCCCCCCCCCCCCATTGTCTTATAGGTGCGTGTCCCACCGCTGAGACCCGCACCTATATAGAGAACTGAGCCCCACATAGTGGTGGCTGGAGGACTCCGGTCCGGCCATAACCAAGCTGGCTCCCCATAGAAGTGAATGGGAGCGTACCGCGCATGCGCGGACCCCGCTCCCATTCATGCGGTGGGACCCGCACCTATAAGACAATGGGGGCATATCTTAGCGATATGCCCCCATTGTCCATGATGAGACAACCCCTTAAACTTGCAGGAAAGTCCCTCGCTCCACTCCTGCTGTCTCTGCCTTGTGATGTCATGCTCAGTGTGCAGCATGCCTGCTGGTGCTGCCCTATTCTTTAAAGTGACCACTGCTGGAAATAGCTTTTCTTGTGGTGGTTCCCTGTCTTACCACATCTGAAACTGTGTCCTTAGGACGCAGATATAGTTTAAAGTTCTGCCGCTGTCTTACCCTCCTCTCAGGGGGCCCTACTGGTTATATGCAGTAACATAGTACATAAGGCCAAAAAAAGACATCTGTCCATCCAGTTCGGCCTGTTATCCTGCAAGTTGATCCAGAGGAAGGCAAAAAAAAAAACTGTGAGGTAGAAGCCAATTTTCCCCACTTTAGGGGAATAAAAAATTCCTTCCCGAATATGCAGTAAGCCGGATTGGGGTTATGCACACTGACGCTATAATATGCAATGACTGAGTCAGGTGTAAATGATAGTTAAGAGTATTTTTGTTCGTGACGCCAATTGCAGCGTGCGCAGGGTACAGTCTCAGGGCCCTTTAAGGTGTTGCAACTCACGTACCAGGTTAGGAATGCCAGAGTGGTGTAATGTCTCTGTGTAGTAGTAGGTATAGTGTCAACGGTGTCTCCTACCTTGGAACGGCTGGACTCCTGGATCCTGGCTCACTTGCAATAAAATGAGTGTTGCTAGTAGGAGTAATTGAGGAACTTGGTAGCAATGAATGAGATCCAGACTTGAAATATAATTCAACTTGTCTTTACTGGAGGCAGCATCAATCCACATGAGATACAGCAATAGTCTTGGGTCCCAGCAGGTATTGGCAAATAGGTGGCAGGGATTACTATCTCTTCTGCTTCTATCATATGCCTGGAGAATATGGCAGGAATCTATATCTTCTGCTCTGTCTTCTGCTGTGTTGGGGACTGACTAGCTGAGGAGGAATTTGGCTTCTCCTGGTCTCTGGATGGTACTCACAGTTATGCTCACAGGGAATGGTTCGTCCTGGAGTTCTGGAGATGGCTGCTTGCTTGTCACCAGTTGAGGCTGAAGGGCTCAGACTGGGAATGAAGATCTTTGGTCTCAACCGAGACAAGATCCTGGTTTGGGATCCCTATTTCTGGGAGCTCCTACCAGCACAACCTTCCCCTAGCCGGGGTGGCTGGCACACTAACTGAACTTCCTTCCCTCCCCATGAGGCAGGACATGGGGGCGAGCCCACTCTGCTCAAAGAGGGGGGAGCTAAACTGGAATGTACTATTCCAGTCTAGATATGCTAAACTGTTACTAAGGCCCTGGTAACACATTGCTGCCACCTGCTGGTGTACATGGAAATTACAGCAAATACATGTAACAGGTTTAGAATATGCACATTTGGGAGGATGTGATGTTAAATTACACAGGATGACAATGCAGATACACTTAACAGATTGTAGCGGGGTAAAAGAGTTTAGTAACATAACTCTGGGATGTTACAACTCCAATCAGGCAATCAGACTAACTCCCTGGATCAACAATCCCTCTCTAGTAGCTATAGCCTGTAATATTATTACACTCCAGAAATACATCCAGGCCCCTCTTGAATTCCTTTATTGTACTCACCATCACCACCTCCTCAGGCAGAGAGTTCCATAGTCTCACTGCTCTTACCGTAAAGAATCCTCAGTGACAACGCTTGCTTGCGCAGAGAAGAGGACAGAAGGACCCCTTACTGATTAGCTCAGGGGCCCACCGAGGGATTCACCTGCTCCCCGGTGGGCCAGTCTCAGCCTGTGTAGACAGCACCGTTTTAGGGTTTTTGACCCTCATCAGTACAGGATAGGGTACTGGCTGACTAAATGAGATCCCTTACATGCCGCTCAGGGGGCAGGGAGCATCAGCTCTCATTGAAGACCATTGTATGGAGACTTATTGTGTTTATATGACAGTATTTTACTGAAGTACAATACAGCCCAGCCTAATAATCCCATCCATAAAGCAATACTTCAGCTAAAAAAGCAAAGTGACATTTTTTTATGCTTTATTCACATGTCAGTGTTCGGTCAGTGATTTGCATCAGTGATTTAGAGCCAAAACCAGGTGCGGCTCTAAACAAAGAACAAGGGCAGATATTTTCCTTATACCTGATGCCTGTGTAGGTTTTGGCTCACAATCACTGATCAAAACACTGATGTGTGAATGAGGCTTTACACAGAACTCAATGGAATGATGATTGACAGCATTTGTTTCCTGTTCAACAATCGGTTGATTTTTTTTTATTGGAAAATTTTGCGACTTTTTTTATTTTTACACCACTCACTCTCTAGTTTTGTAATGTGGGTGGGAAAGTGGGCATGGTTAGCTATGTTAATGAGTTTCACTCCATATTTATCATTCAGACTTTTTTGAAAAAGTTGCAAAAAAGTTGCAATCTGACTCCAGAAGGAAGGTGGAGTAGGAAAACCGGAGTAGCTTTTCTAGACAGAAGTGTTAGGTTTAAAGATGAGACAAATTTATCAAGTAACATGAGACATTTGATAAATGTGGCATAAAGTACCCCAACGCAGACTCAAGCAAAACTGACTTCAAATTTTCCCCTCATGATTAATCCCCCCCATACAGACTGCCACTCTGGCGGACCCTGGTCATTCATGTAATACATGGAAAGCACGTCATTTGAATGGCCATCATGTAATGTCAAATTTCCCCTGTAGCAACTGAATGGTGGAGATATTGAAGCCTGATCCATGGTGGTGATCGGTGTCACCAGTGGTGTCAAGGTTTGTGTTCCTTGAGACACCGACCAAGGCACTGCATGCTCTGAGTTTCTCTGTAAAGAGGTGTGAATAGCCACTTCTATGGGTCCATGTGCTGTGCGATTCTGTGTCTTCTGCCTTTTCATGTATTTTTTTTTCCCCTTAATTTTCATGCACCTATACATATTTTTTCCCATTAAATGAAAAAAAAAAAGTCTCTCCATTTGTGAGTAGCAGCTGGTAACGTATGCACAGGAACAGTCAATCATTGTTGTCTTCATAACCGCTCATAAAGCTGCATTGTCCCTTGCTGTGTGCCACCTTGCTGACTCCCCAGTTCTGACCTTTCACCTTTCATGCTCATAGGTGGCCCTGGTGCAATGGACTGAGAGTGTGGGGCTGACACTGGTTGGGAGGGACCAGTCTTCAATGCAGCTGAGGACACCTGGTGGCCAAATCATGAACTTTACCATTCTGCAAATCTTCCCATTTACCTATGAAAGCAAAAGGATGGGAATCATTGTAAGGGTAAGTAGCCTGCAATAGCTGTAAATTATCTCCATTTTATACAGGATTGCAAATAACTGTGTATGTGGGTATATTTGTGAACGCAGCAGTGAGCCCAGTGTCTTCACTGTTCAGGGCTGTGAAGACAGGTATTCCTTACCAACGCTCATTTAGAGGGCGCTGCTAAGGGACACTTCAGTGCCTGTTTTTTCATACAAATGTACAAATTCACTTAAAGTATATTAGAAAGTCTTTCCTTGTCACTTTCTCTACACAATACAAAAAGAAAAACATTTACATGACAGTTACACTTTAAAGAGAGACATTTCAATTTGGTTAGAGAGACATGTCAATCTGGTTGCCAAGTGTATGAGTGCTCGCTCATTTTCCTATTACTACACTTTAAAGAGAGTCTGTGACTTTCTAGTTTAATTTCAGTGTAAGCAGACCACAGAAGTTCAGAATATACACCAGGCGTCCGTAGTTCAGGTTCCGCATCCGTTCCACAATTTTGTGGGACGGGTGCGGACCCATTCATTTCGCAAAAAAGATAGAACATGCAATCGCAGACAAGAATAGGCATGTCTATCACAAGGCTGGCCATGTGCAGTCTGAAAAATCCGGAACGCATACGGCCGGTATCCGTGTTTTGTGTATGCGCAATTTGCGGACTGCAAAACACTTGCGGACGTCTGAATGGACCCTTAGATGGCCATACACTTGTAATAGCAGTTGGTTGATCGATCGTACAGCTGAAAGCTATCTCTCCCGACTCCCCCATACGCAAACACATTCAGCTTGGCCGAACGTGTCTGTGTATTCAACGGGGAGAGAGCAGGAAGCCGATGCCAGACACTTCTGTCGGAGGCATATCTCTCAGAGAACAAAAGGATTGGGTGAAGATATTTACTTCACCCGATCCTTTTCTCCCCCGACTTCAGATGTCAGCAGGGGCGGACTGGGAACTTAAAGTGGCCCTGGAAAAATTACTAAAAGTAGCCCGGTTTTGTAGCCGGGGCCAGCAATACCATATTGTAGCACATTATACCACCACAACAGAGCCAAATACATCAGTCCATCACAAAATACTGCCGCCAGCAGCCCAAGATACATCCCCAAAAATTCCACTGGCCGGCCTCGGGGAGGGCTCAGGCGGCCCCCTGGGCATCGGCCCACCTGGAAATTTCCCTGTAAGGTCTAAGGCCAATCCACCCTTGGCTGTCAGGGGAGAGTTGGGAGCTCCCCACACACATCAGACTGTCGACTGATCCCCCTGTTCTCGGTGGATTTGTCTGGCAATACACTAATGTGTATGGGAGCCTTAAGGGCTCATGCACACGGCCGTAGTTTTGCTCCGCATCCGATCCGCGTTTTTTGTGGACCGGATGCGGACCCATGCATTTCAATAGGGCCGCCAAAAATGCGGACAGCACACACGTGTGCTATCCGCATCTGTAAGTCCATTCTGTGGCCATGCAAAAAAAAAAAAAGAAAAGAACATATCCTATTCTTGTCCATTTTGTGGACAAGGATAGGACATTTCTGCAGGAGTAAAAAAAAAACAACAAAGGGCCCCTGTTTTGCGGATCTGCGATTTGCCGTCTGCAAAACACCTACAGCTGTTTGCATGAGCCCTTAGATAGATGTAGGGTCATAGTTTAACAAGTAGTTCAACAACGATTTTCTGATGAACGGTCGATATGTAGACAAGGCCATACACATTTCACTTCGTCCTGTCCGTTACGGCCATTCAGACGGCCCAAGCATGTTCAATGGCGTTCTTTCATAGGAAGATCGCGCATTTGTCGGCTGAAAATTTGAAACCCACTTCTGTATGGTTGAAGTGATCCATTTTCAACAACTTTAGCCTAATGTGTATGGGCACCTCAATATAGGAGAAGCTTGAACAGAGCTTTCCTGCAAGAGTCAGGAGATATGAAGGCAGCAGAGTTTGAGAGAGGCCATAGGGATGTTCTTCAGCTTTGCTGGCAATAAATGAAAATATTTTTCGCGTTCTGTCTGCAGGGTTTATAATAGAAAAAAAATCTGATAGAAAGTATATCGTGGCATTATCCGACAACAGCAGGGCAGGTTTTTATGTAATGTTATGATTGCAAACGGGCATCTTGAAAATGGAAACAGAAGTAGTCTATTAGAAGAATGCAGAGCTTTTCATTAGAATCATGAATGGTCCTCACACAGTTGTGTGGACACATGCCTGTTTCGACGCAGTGCTTTCAATTGGCACAGCGAGTGCCAACCACTGCCGTGATCCACTGTAAACATGAGAAAGTTCTAACCTCCCCCTGAACCTCAGCAGAGGAAGTGACTCACACGAGGGTCCGCTGACATGCTATTTGTGTTGGAGCGGCTAGTGAGGCTTTCTACGGCAGCCTTAGTGTGCAGGAAGCCGGGCTCTGCACCATTTCCTCCATATATGTCATTAAACACCTTCAATAATAACAGCTCCTCTATGGCTGATTGCATCGGCTCTAACCTCGTCACCTCTTATCGCTTGTGTGGTATTCAGCCGCAATCATGTCACTGTTTACACGCGGCCTCCTCTATGTCACTCCTCAGGTATTGTCCTTCATTTAGAATAATACGTGTCCGCGTTGTGCTGGCTACTGTATAGTCACATGTAGAAGCACTCGGAACATTTCCCCCTCAAGTCTAGTACCCGTGTCACAATATGGTCAGTTCAAGGGTTTCCAGAACCAGGAGGTGCAGGATGAACAAGCCCAAAGGTTCTGTAGGGATCTGCGTATGTGAACAGGGACTTCGCTTGACCTGTTTTTTTAAAGTCCACATCAATTTATTTAACATCCAGCAGAATAGGACAATCACCTGGGTGAAGCCACGGTACCAAAAACAAACATAAATCACAAAATCAAAGACCTTGCCCATCTGGGCACTTACTAAACAATACATGTACCTTAGCTAGGTATAAGTCACAAAGAGGTCAGGCTTTCAGAGGAGACAGATCTACCAGCTTCACGGCTCTGTTACAATCCCAGTGACTATACCTCAGACTAGGTGCAATAGTTGTACTGGAGTAAGGTGGAATAGCATGTCTCTCTAACAATCCTACCTACCATTTCAAAAAAGATCCAGCCCATAAAAAAAGTCTGAATAACCAGTTCCAGCAAACTATACTTTGTTGAAAACATACAGCCTTCTGGATTCCTTTTCTCTTGCCCATCTGAACAATCTGGGAGAGACCTAGACCCCTTCCAGTACTTTACCAAAGACATTGTTACAGTTCATATAGGCTTTGAGGGGAGAACAGGTATAAATGATGTGTGTACCATGTTGCATTCTGTTGGTACCAAGTTATCAGTGCTCATTCTTTAACCTCTGCTATGCAGGAAGACTCCACCGGAGAGATAACATTCTACATGAAGGGAGCAGATGTGGTGATGGCTGGGATTGTGCAGTATAATGACTGGTTGGAGGAGGAGGTAAGTGTCCTGTGGTCTTCTTAATAGGTTATCCAGGATTTTAATTGATGGCCCATCCTCAGGATATGTCATCAGTATCTAATCAGTGGGAGATCAACTCCCGGTACCCATGCCCAGCGCTGAGGTGAGCACCGGGCGATGCCACTTCCTAGGCTAGTGACGTCACGTTTTTCATTCACATGGTTTTGGTGTAGTTCAGTTCCATTCACTTGAATGTGGCGGCATTCCAGGGTCCCCCCCCCCCCCCCCCCTTCCCACCCCAGTGATTAGATGTTGATGACCTATTCTGAGGACAGTCCATTAGTATCAAAATCCTGAACAATCTTAATCACCTGATATTCTTATAAATTACGTTTCTTCTTTCCGATAATAATTCAAAATCCCTGTGGCTTCATACAAGACCCCTTAACGAATGCAAGTTATTATAAGGGATTGTCTGAGTTTATTTTATTTTTTTAAAGGGGAAGTTATTGGAATGATAAAACCTATACTTATTGGTGTCATACTGCATACCGCTGAGGCCAGTGACTGGCTGCAGCAGCCATGTGTGGCATGTCACCGCTGCAGCACAGAGAGGATTGGTGCAGCTGTGCTGGAACATAGGGAGTTCAGGATGTAGAGGTTTTATTTTTATTTTTTTATTATTCTACTTACCTTACAATGTCTTTTACATTTTTTTAAATTGGACAACCCCTGCAGCCTGCCCTTGTATAAGGAGGTGTGGCCTTTTACAGTGATCTGCCGACAACATAGGGAACAATATCGTAATAAAAATGCTGAAACTTTCTAATGTAATTTAAGTTAGATTTCTGTTCCTTTTTAAAAACACTTTCTATGGCTGCATTCACATGGCTGCGTGTGGTGTGTGAAATGCAGTCTGCGCAGGCATGGGATTTAGCCAGTTCCCTCCAGTTCTCCAGATCGGGTAGTTAAAATTACAGCGAATAGACATTGGGTAGAGTTAAAGGTGTGGGCCAGCACTGCAAAAAAGCTTTTTATAAAGTTGGGCAGTATGTGGGTGTAGTGTACAGTGGGATGCGAAAGTTTGGGCAACCTTGTTAATCGTCATGATTTTCCTGTATAAATCGTTGGTTGTTACGATAAAAAATGTCAGTTAAAAATATCATATAATAGACACACACAGTGATATTTGAGAAGTGAAATGAAGTTTATTGGATTTACAGAAAGTGTGCTATAATTGTTTAAACAAAGTTAGGCAGGTGCATAAATTTGGGCACTGTTGTCATTTTATTGATTCCAAAACCTTTAGAACTAATTATTGGAACTCAAATTGGCTTGGTAAGCTCAGTGACCCCTGACCTATATACACAGGTGAATCCAATTATGAGAGAGTATTTAAGGGGGTCAATTGTAAGTTTCCCTCCTCTTTTAATTTTCTCTGAAGAGGAGCAACATGGGGGTCTCAAAACAACTCTCAAATGACCTGAAGACAAAGATTGTTCACCATCATGGTTTAGGGGAAGGATACAGAAAGCTGTCTCATAGATTTCAGCCGTCTGTTTCCACAGTTAGGAACATATTGAGGAAATGGAAGACCACAGGCTCAGTTCAAGTTAAGGCTCGAAGTGGCAGACCAAGAAAAATCTCGGATAGACAGAAGCGACGAATGGTGAGAACAGTCAGAGTCAACCCACAGACCAGCACCAAAGACCTACAACATTATCTTGCTGCAGATGGAGTCACTGTGCATCGTTCAACCATTCGGCGCACTTTACACAAGGAGATGCTGTATGCGAGTGATGCAGAGGAAGCCTTTTCTCCGCCCACAGCACAAAAAGTGCCGCTTGAGGTGGGCTAAAGCACATTTGGACAAGCCAGCTTCATTTTGGAATAAGGTGCTGTGGACTAATGAAACGAAAATTGAGTTATTTGGCCATAACAAGGGGCGTTATGCATGGAGGAAAAAGAACACAGCATTCCAAGAAAAACACCTGCTACCTACAGTAAAATATGGTGGTGGTTGCATCATGCTGTGGGGCTGTGTGGCCAGTGCAGGGACTGGGAATCTTGTCAAAGTTGAGGGACACATGGATTCCACTCAGTATCAGCAGATTCTGGAGACCAATGTCCAGGAATAAGTGACAAAGCTGAAGCTGCGCCGGGGCTGGATCTTTCAACAAGACAACGACCCTAAACACTGCTCAAAATCCACTAAGTCCAACGTTCTGGAATGGCCATCTCAGTCCCCAGACTTGAATATAATTGAAAATCTGTGGTGTGACTTAAAGAGAGCTGTCCATGCTCGGAAGCCATCAAACCTGAATATCCCTTTTTACTGAAAGCAAGCGGAGATCTTGAAAACAATGAGTCACTGAAACATGAAATACAGGAAAAAGTTGTAGAACTTTCCATTTTACAGTAGCGGGTTCTAAGTTAAATAGAAGCAGAAATCTCCTTTATTACGCTGAATGTTATTTAGTCAGGGGTTAGATTTATACCCTGTACTAAACAACACCCCACAGGTCACGGTATTTTATTGTGTGGAATAATTAAAGTCCATTTCAATGAGAAGCGCATGATTAAGGAAATCCTGGACCGTTGTAAGGTACTTATGGGAATTGGTGAAATCCTGGACCTGGACCTTTCGCCCTGGGTGTATCTCCAGCTGCTGAAATCCCCACAATTCAGTACCTGCTGTTCTTGACACTTGTCCAGTTGAGACATGAAGGCTTTAACTTAGCTCTGCTACACCGTTGTTGACTTTGTGACGCATGACACTATTTGCCCCTGGTTATGAGCGGATTGTCATGGGTCTGGCTGCTGGAATTCTTGGCGACTAAATGTTCTCATCGGGGAAAGCTGACAAACATCCAAATACTTATATTTTTTGCATCGTAAATTGTGCCCATCAAAGTCAATGGATGCCCATGTAACACCTTCTGCTCTGCCTATAGAGGGCGGTCCCTAGTACTGGTCCCTATGACATCTATACCCCCTATTAGTACAGTAATGGGGGATTTGGTGGGTGCATCCACTGCTGGACGTCTATGTCTGATAGAGGCAAGGAATAATCTGTGGAGGAATTCTTTAAAGGTTGTGACCCCAACCACTTTCCTACATCTTGAGTGGGCTTTAGAAATGTCCAATACTCCAGAAAATCATTGAGTTCACCTTCAGTGGAGATCATGGTGTCGAATTCTGATCTGATGTGTAGTAAGATGCTCTGACAGGACATTTCTTCTTTTTCAGTGTGGCAATATGGCAAGAGAGGGACTCAGGGTTCTGGTAGTGGCAAAGAAGTCTCTAGCAGAGGAACAGTACCAGGATTTTGAGGTGAGACTCTTCATACTTTTTCACTCTTAAAGCTACTTTTATAGAAATGTTTTTGAGAATGTATTTTTTTTTATGCTGCCCTAAGGGCAGCTACCTTAAGGTGGCACTAGAGATACATTTTTCTTCCTTCTGGAGGAGAGCTAATCTGCATAGGGCTTCTAAAGGAGCATTGCCTGTATGACTAACTCCATCAGCTGGATCTCCACAAGGAGAAACGTTGGGTAGAAAATCTAGATAATAACAGCTTCTATTCTATAGTTTGCCTCTAGATCAAATTGTTCGTCAAAATCGATTCAGGTCAGAATAAATTCAACATGAATTGAAAGTGCCCCACATGCCCTGAAAAATCTTATCCAACCCCTTTCAAGCCAAGACAGCATTAACCCTTAGCGGACCAGGCGATTTTTAATTTTTTTTTTAAAAATTATTTAAATTTTTTACAGTTTGTCTTCCAGTAGACATAACTTTTTTATTTTTCAGTTCACATAGTCTTGTTTCTTGCGGGACAATTTGTACTTTTCAATGGATTTATTTAATATTGCATGCAATGTAGTGGGAAGCTGGCAAAAATTCAAATTGGGTGTAATTGTATAAAAAAAAACTGTTTTATGGGTTGTGTGTTTACGGGGTTCCCTATTCAGTAAAACCTACCTGTGCCCTTCATTCTCTGGGCCAGTACAATTACAGCGATACCACATTGATTATAGTTTCACTTGTGTTTTAATACCAGAAAAAAAAACATCTTCTGACCCTAATAACTTTTTTATAGTTAGGTCTACGGAGCTGTGTTGTGGCTAATTTTTTGCAGAATGATATGTAGTTTTTATTGATACTGTTTTGCAGTGTGTGTGACTTTTTGATCACTTATAAAAAATTTATTTTTGGGCGGTGAAGCAATGAAAAAACAGCTAATCGCATATTTTGATATTTTTTTTTTTACAGTTACAGTGTTCACCGTACGGGATAAATACATTTATATTTGAAAAGTTGAGGCATTCTGGGACATGGCGTTGTATATGATGTTTATTTTTTTTATTGTTTATATTTTAACTGAGGAAAGGGGGTTTGATTTTTTTGATTTTTGATTTTTATAATTTGTAACTTTTTTAAATTACCCTAGGAGACCATAAGAAGCCAATTTTACAATGCATTGAATTGCTAATGCAATTCTTTGCAGATTTGCTATATTGTTATAGAGCCCAGCCACCTGCAGAGATCCATAGGAAAGTCAGATCTAAAAGCCCTAGTTTCTTCAGAGAGACCATAGCTTTCAGAGACAACCAACAGCTCCCCCAATTGTCGCATGGTGAGCTGTTCAGGACCCAGGAGCGCAGTGTTCCCGGTTTTCCGCTCTCAGATGCTATTGTCACATTTGACCACAGCATCTGAGCAGTTAAATGCCTGCGATCGGTGTTATTGCCGATCGCAGACATTAGCCCTGGGTTTCTGCTGTGTGAAAATGGTGCTCGCTCCACTTGGCGGCTGTCATCAAGGGGTAATGTCAAAGTGACAGCAACGTATATGGCTACAGGTAAACGGATTGTAGCCAGTGGTAACATATACTGTCAGATTTTATTTTTAATTACAAAAACCCAAAGATGTTTTGGGTGGCTGATGCCCTCTTCTGCCCTGTAAAAGAGTGGCTACCATTTTGAGTGGTTCGCTAGAATCCAAATTTGTGGGGAAATTCATTACAAAATTTGATTCATTTGGAATGAATTTCCCCATCTCTAATAAAGATATTTTTCACTTTTGACTGTATGTTTTCTTGGTGTGTTGTCCAGGCGCGATACATACAGGCAAAGCTCAGTGTCCACGACCGCTCATTAAAAGTGGCCACTGTGATCGAGAGCCTGGAAATGGAGATGGAGCTGCTCTGTTTGACCGGGGTTGAAGATCAACTGCAAGTCGATGTCCGACCCACCCTGGAGACTTTGAGAAATGCTGGTATGAAGGTACGAGGAGTGACTGTAATCATGGCTGAAGTTTTGGTTTCTTCCCAATGATAAATGGCCATCAAATTGCAGCATTTGTCACTTTATCAATATAAACCTTGCTCTGGATGTAGCCAGCAGTGTAAAGAATGGAGGTTTCATTTCTGGCTGTTATGAGATGTAATAGGGTATGTGTATTTAGGAGATCTGCTATTAACTAGATGTGAAACCTTACATACATAAAGTCATAGCCACTACAACTAAAATAGATCCTCTATGCTTTACACTGCAGGCAGAATTGAGTGAACTGGGAAAATATTAATTGTCTTTTTTTTTCTCTTATGACTCCTCAGCTTTACTTAGAAACCGTTTTAGAGCCCGTTCGTAATATCTCTTCTACTAAATGTCTTCAACACATTAACATTTTTGTCAACAGGTCTGGATGCTTACTGGAGACAAACTGGAGACTGCAACCTGCACCGCCAAAAACGCTCATTTAGTGACCAGAAACCAGGACATCCACATCTTCCGGCCTGTGAATAACTGCTCATATGGGGGGTGATGGAGTTCTTCAGCAGTGATTTCTTATATAATGAACCATGTATTATCATTACAGGTAACTAATCGCGGGGAAGCCCATCTAGAGCTGAATGCGTTTAGAAGAAAACACGACTGCGCTCTGGTTATATCAGGAGACTCTTTAGAGGTAATTACAGATTGCATATAGGGGGAGATTTATCAAACTGGTGTAAAGTAGAACTGGCTTAGTTGACTATAGCAACCAATCAGATTCTACCTTTCATTTTCCAAAGGAGCTGTGAAAAATGAAAGATGGAATCTGATTTGTTGCCACGGGCAACTAAGCCTGTTCTACTTTACACCAGTTTGATAAATCTCCCCCATAGTGTATACGCTCTGATCAGTGCTGATTCCCCTGCTATGCGGTATCAGTAGCTGTTTCCTCCATCCTCTACATTGGATGTCTGAACAGTATTGTTTCTGCTTTATGGTCCCCATATGGCATTTCCTTTGGACATTCAAGTGCGCAACAGGATTGTAGAGAGTCCAAACATGGCGGAAAAATCTACAAAATATGTATTATAAACAATATTAATTGCTTGTGATATGTGGGAAATTGGAGTGAATGTGTATTGACTCTCGGAAGAAAATCACTTGGGACCAGTGAATATCCCTCTAAATTTTCCGAGATATTTTTACTGATGACCTATCCTCTGGATACGTCATCAGTATCTGATCGATGGTGGTTTGACACCCAGGACCCCCCGCGGATCAGCTGTTAGAGAAGGCAGCAGTGCTCACAGCAGCGCAGTAGCCTTCTCACCGCTTTCCCTAGGACAGTGACGTCAGTTTCATTGGTGACATAGCCTAAACCAGTGATTGTGAACCTTTTAGAGACCAAGTGCCCAAACTGCAACCAAATACCCACTTATTTATCGCAAAGTGCCAACACGGCAATTTAACCTGAATACCAATATAGTATATCTTCCATGTACTTTATCATTTAGCTATAATAGCTTAATAGCCTACATTCAATGTGCTGCCTGTGCTGTTCATAGTGCGTCCTGTGCTGATGAGTGGCAGGAAATGTCTAAAGCATATTGGTACGCCATAGACTTTTTCCAAGGCGTGGGTGCCCACAGAGAGGGCTCTGAGTGCCGCCTCTGGCACCCGTGCCATAGGTTCGCCATCACTGGCCTAAACGCAGCTCAGCCCCATTGATGTGAATGGGGCTGAGCCGCGACACCAAGCACAGCTGCTATACAATGTACGGTTCTTTGCTCCTGCTGTCAGACCCCTACTGATCAGAAACTTTGCATTGTCAGCTGAACCCGCTGAAAATGATGGGTTCACCGACAGTCTGATGTGTAATCTACTGCCGAAAGCATCTTTTTTGCTCTACCTATTGAATACACATTCATGTTCTGCCATGCCGAACGTGTATGTGCAACGGGCCCACTAGGCCACGCCTGGGGTATCCCTTGCCCCTTAGGAGGTTTCTACGAAATATGTCCCTCTTATACAGCAAGTAAACGTGACGCCAGCTGCCGTTAAGCAGCGGAAGCACAAGTCTCTCTTTGTAGATGGTAATGTTGGTACCCACAGGTAGGATTGCCAGAGTGGTGCATGGTGGCCTACAGTCTCTGTAGATGTTATGTACACGTCTCACGGTGTTCCTACCTGGATATCTGTGGATCCCAGACGTGATGTGGTCCGAAGCAGTGCAAAAGGAGTTGGTGAACTTGGATGCTGGATGAGTAGAATGAATAGAGTCTAGACTTTGTAATAACGTTGAACACAGCTTTGCTTGGCATAAACGGTAATCCAAACTGTTTCCAAACTGTATCTTGATCATCAGCAGATATTGGCTTAACTTTGGCAGGAAAATGCTTCTCTGCAACAATCTTAGCTCTGCTATGCTAGCTGGAGTAAATAGGAACTTTTCCTCTTCTGCTGGAACTTAGTTTAGCTGTAGTCTGTCTCTTACTTTAATCCTAGGAACTTCTTGTCCTGGCTTTGGAGTACCTCAAGCTCTAGCTTTAGCTTGGATGAAGGCAATGCAAGCCTAGGATGGGACAAGCAACTATGTAGACTTCAGAGGCAGGGCCTCTGGGCCTAGCAGAGCAGTCAGTGCTCTGGTAGCCGACACAAAACCTCTCCCTAAGGAGGGTGGACTAGACACTGACTTCTAACTAACTAATTCCTCCCTTTCTAGAGAGGGCTGGAAGGGAACAAGCATGTTCCTCTCCAGGGAAGCTAATACTGCCAATGTTGCCACCATCTGCTGGTAGACCAGGCAATTACATGAACATAACCAGTTTCAGGAATAAATATGCACATTATTAGGCAATATTATACATTAGCACATAGGAGACGGTAGCAAGGCGCCAAAAGAAGTGATAATGGCACTCCGGGAAATTACATATGTATATAGGGGAACTGAAGGGATTTGGGGGGGAGAGCTGTCAGTTGATCGTTTGGCCGACAGCTACTGAATGTGTGTGACCACCCTAACTACCTAGATTCTGCGGTCACTACTGACCAAGGCATCTAGAGGGTTAAGAGGCCGGGACTGGACTTAGCTCCGATTTGACAGCTACAGTGGTCAAGAAAGCTGGAATCTAGTTGCTATGGGCAATACCTCTATATTTATACTTTTACATTTTTTTGCTAAAAAGGATCATGACAAAATGTGTTCCACTCAAACCCAGAATGTTAAATGATAACCCCTCCATATAGTGCCTCCTGTTCTGGTCTCTCCAGACAGACTTGTGTATTGTCTCTGCTCACACTTCTTGTTTGCTCATGTATCAGGTTTGTCTGAAATATTACGAGTATGAATTCATGGAACTGGCCTGTCAGTGCCCGGCTGTCGTCTGCTGCCGCTGTGCCCCCACTCAGAAAGCTCAGATCGTGCGCCTCCTGCAAGAACGGACAGGAAAACTCACCTGCGCTGTAGGTACGAGAGTGACCCCAAACTGTAGCCTCTGTATTCTCCCTTGTGTGGTCCAGTAAATTATTCGGCAGTCTCTCAGGATTACCCCCCCGTGCCTTCTTTCTGGAAAGTAAAATGAAGCAAATCAAAAACCTTTAGCAGCCATAAGAAAAGCCTCATATTCAAAGGACAGAAACGGACGCGTTTCATGTCTGTTTCCAGACACGAAGCTGTGGTGATACACATGCCCTGCACACCGCCATCATACACTGCTGTCCTGAGGCACCTGGATTACACACTTTCCTGCCCTTCACATGAGACTGGATACTGGCCTGTACAACAAGATGTATCTCAGGATCCAGGATAAGGGCTCATGCACACGAATGTATTTTTTGTCCGCATCCGATCCATATTTTTGGCAGGTCAGATGCGGACACATTTACTTCAATGGGGCCGCAAAAGACACCCTTGTGCTGTCTGCATCCGTATGTCTGTTCCTCGGCCCCGCAAAAAAATAGAACACATCCTATTCTTGTCGTTTTACAGACAAGGATAGGACAGTTCTACAGAGGGCAGGGCCTTCCGTTTCGCAAAATGCATAACCTACCCGGCTGGTATGTGTGTTTTGTAAATCCGCAATTTGCGGACCACAAAACAGCCAACGGTCATGTGCAGGAGCCCTAAATCCGACTCGTTGGAATCAAAGGTTTTGCAATGTTCTAATAAACTATGGTGGAGATTTATCAAAATGGTGTAAAGTAAAATGGGCTTAGTTGCCCATAGCAACCAATCAGATGCCACCTTTCATTTTCCAAAGGAGCTCTGAAAAAATTAAAGTTAGAATCAGATTTTTTGCTATGGGCAACTAAGCGAGTTTTTCTTTATACAAGGTTTGATAAGTCTCCCATGTTTTTCGATTTCACCATTTTAATATCTTTGGTTGCTGTCAGTGAAAGGAAACAGTCTTGTTGATATGCTGAAAATGAAAACCTGTACAGATACAATAATTGTAATAATTCTCAGCTGTGAGATGTGTCCGTCAGGAAGGGTTTTCAGCCTCGGAACGTAAATGACTATCTTTCCATTGAGTGACAGCCAGCATTGATCTTGAAAAAAATGGTGTTAAATTGAAACATAAATTCTTTTAGGCTGCAAAACAGACGATTAGGACACGTTCTATAACTTGCAGAACTGTGACACGGATGACATCCATGTGCGGTCTGATTTTTTTGCGGCCCCATAGAAAATACAGACGTGTGCATGAGGGAGAAAGTTGCAGAAAGTTTCATTTTACACATGGCTGAAAAACTTTTTCAAAGGTTTTACCAAAAACAGTGACTGAACTCTATTCATTATAGATAGAGTTCAGCGAATCGAATCCAACAATGTGGAATATGATCCGAATTTCAGGATAAAATCAATTCGCCGCAAAGCCGAATTTCCTTGTGATTCTTGGTAGCGAATCGATTTAACCTGAAATAGTGTAAAAAGCAAAAAAAAAATCATACTTGCCTCCTCCATTTGCTCACGACGGGCCGGCCACCGGCATCTTGATTGAAGATCTGGGACGAAATCCCGTCGGTGGTGACGTATGACCGTCACCATGCCAGCGCGGCAACATCATCTCGGGCCGCGCAAGATCTTCAAGCAAGATGGCGGTGGGCGGCCCGTCGGGAGAAAATGGAGGCGGTAAGTATGATTTAATTTTTTTATGTTAATTTTACACTGTATTATGACTCTCAGATGCCACAATCATGTATGAACACGGCATCTGAAGGGTACAATGACGGGGGTGGCGCTATCGCAGCTCTCGGTCATTGCACCTGCTACTTACAAAAAAAATGCGCCACAAAGCAATTCTGCAAAAAAATCCCAATGTGCAGGTGCACACTACCATGCCTAGAAACACAAAGAAAAAATTACAATACAACAGCACTCTGCAAACACAAATAAAGTACAATAATGCCATAATTATAGAAAATATTCTGGTGCTAATGCTACCCTTTTTTTGCAAATTGGAGATTCTTGGCAAATACATTTTGTACAAAATTATTTGAGCCCGTCTGCCACACGTCAAGGCGATCTCTGTAAAACGGGAAAATAACACTAAATCCTACCCGTTATGTGCCATAATGGCCACCATAAAATTCAGGGAGTGCAGGTTCTACATGCATGCTGGGTCCACTCTGCTTTTTACCATTTTTGGTGCCAAAACAGCCTCCATTAAATCCAGCGATGCAGGTACCAACATGCATGCTGAGCCCACTCTATACCTCTCCTTGTTCAAAATGTCTTCTAATAAATACAATGAGGGCAGGCTACAGCTTTAGGGCTCATGCACACGACCGTATGCCCTCCGAGACATACGGTCCGTAAGCGGGCCATATGTCCCAGACCGTCATACATCGTGCGCACGGGAGCGCACAGCATCATAGGTTACTGTGATGCCGTGCGCATCGGGCCGCCCGCGGGGCAATTGTCCCGCACTCATAATATCATATGTTCGTGTGCAGGAGGCCATACGGATGCATTTCCGTATGTGTTCCGTTTATTTTGCGGACACATTGCCTTGAATGGAACGTGATTTGCGGGCAATAATAGGACATGTTCTATCTTTCAACGGAACGGAAATACGGAAACGGAATGCATACGGAGTACATTAGTTTTTTTTTTTGCGGAACCACTGAAATGAATGGTTCCGTATACGGACCGTATACGGAACGCAAAAAAAAAACGGCCCGAAAACGGTTGTGTGAAAGAGGCCTAACGCAGACAGGCCGTTATGGCACCAAAATGGTAAACAGCAGAGTGGATCCAGCATGATTGTAGAACCTGCATACCCTGAATTTTATGGTGGCCATTATTTTCCCGTCTTACAGAGATCGCCTTGACGTTTGCCAGACGGGCCCAAATAATTTTGTACAAAATGTATCTGCCAAGAATCTCAAATTTGCTAAAATAAGAGTAGCATTAGCACCAGAATGTTTTCTTTAATTATGGCATTATTGTACTTTATTTGTGTTTGCAGAGTGCTGCTGCATTTCTCCACGAAGTAATTAGTCATGAAGCAAAATTTTTTGGTAAAATTCGGCGAAGCAGCCAAATCAAATTTTCCAAAACTTCGCTCATCTCTAATTATATCCTCAGTATTTCTATTGCAGACACTTCACAACACCACACCCGGTTTAGGGGCTATGCATCATAGAGACAGTACAGCCGTGTGAATGCGCCATTGCTACGTTATATGCTGGTTTCTTACTCCTCCTTACTCAATCTTGAAGAATGTACTGAATCTTCACCTTTGCATGGCTTGTCTTCCAGGCGATGGTGGCAATGATGTTAGCATGATCCAAGAAGCAGATTGTGGTGTTGGAGTTGAAGGAAAGGTGAGATTTTCGATTTTCTTTACCAATTCTCTATCAGACAAAACTTCGACGTACAGTAATATCACTTGAGCGCCCCCTGCCCTCCGGTGTAATAAGTGGACTGCTGACCGAGTGATTCCGACTACATTGTACTGGAGAATTGTCAGGGTAGGTTTCTACAAAATTTAATTTCTGCAGAAAAAGGTTTCTGCAGATTTAGCCCCGGATCTGCGGCACTCGTAACCCATGTGGATTTTACAGCAGATTTCACCCTATGCATTTCAAAAGGTGAAATCTGAAGTGTAAGTCCACATGCTGTGGATTTAAAATCCTTACTGCAGGTCAATTTCCATTCAAATTCTGTGTGGATTTTATTATATTTTTTTGCAGATGTTGATAAGATTTCGTAGTATCTCCTCTACTTTATTGCTACTGTAAACGCTGCAGATTTTTCGCCTGCAATTCCGTGGGAAAAAATCTGCAGCATATCCACCTTGTATGGAACATACTCTTCTGCAGTACTAAAGGGGAACTAACTAGTATCTAACTTTATCTCTGACGTGACAGAAGGGGACATTGCTTTGTATTTGTATTTCTACAAGCTCCTTTCAGATGAATGGAAAAGCAGCAGAAAGGATTCAGACGGTGCCCGAGGAGAGCTGGTGCCTTCTCAAACTGCTGATCGTGGGGGTCCTGGGTGTTGGACCCCCACCGTTCAGTTATAAAATCTTGGAAAACCTTTTTAAAACTGCATTGGAAACAGCGCATGTGGTTTTTGGTGCAGTTGCAGTGTTTACAGATGAAACGTGATAAATAAATGTTTTCAACCATAAAATCCGCAATGAACAGTACATGCCTTTTTAAATTCAGTTTTAATGTAGTTTTAACCCCCACCTAACTGCACTCTCTGAAGGCATCGTTACACCTAAAAATAAATTGCAGTGAATATAGGGCAATGCGCTTCAGCGGTGGTGCAATAACTGCTTCTGAACACTATGTAAAAGGAAAATAATTTTTTTTAATTATTTTTTTTTTGTGTCACAGCGACCCCCACCGCACTGACAATGTCTCCTCAGCTTCATGAAGTTTACTGAGCTGATGTTTTTTTGGCGTTGTCAGCTGTCCTAACAATAAAAATATGCTTTTGATAAAATTCGGCAATTAGACACAATTCTGTCACCAATAAGATGCTGAACAGATGTTACAGATGCGCCATTCCAGCTCTGACTCATCTCCTAACATTAATCACTTGACAACATGATGCAACAACCTGCAACACTGGGATTGGCGAGAATACAAAAAGGGGTGAATCCTCCTCCAACAATATCCTCTTCTGGTGCCCGTACTATAGGGGAGGAGAGGTGCCACTGGTTAGGGCAGTCTTGTAACCATTAATGTAATAGGCTTCTATAAACTAGGGCATTTACTATGATGAGACATGTATTTGCCCCTTTGGAGGAATCTGAAATTATTGCATTTTAAGCTATTTATTGTTTTGTTTTTAGCTAGAATATGTTATTATTTACTTTAATTTACAACCTTTATCTGGCTAATAACATTACTGATCCCACAGTCACTCGACAGCCATGACTGTGCCATGTGATCTCTCTTGGGCAGTGAGTGATCCGTGGTGGCGGAATCCATAATGGAATTCTTAGATAACCTGAACTTTGTACGCCGAACTTGAAAACCCAAGTTTTGCTGATCCCTTATCATAGACAGACCACAGATTGTAACTTGCTCTTGACTTTCAGGAAGGGAAACAAGCTTCACTAGCGGCAGATTTCTCCGTCACACAGTTTAAACACCTCGGCCGCCTCCTGATGGTTCATGGACGGAACAGCTACAAAAGGTCTGCCGGCCTGAGCCAATTTGTCATCCACCGGAGTCTGTGTATCAGTACCATGCAGGTATGGAATAAAACTGCGCACCGCGAATAATGTTCTAATAGTCTACAACTATTCTAAATTCTCCTGCAGTGCCGTATGGTCCGCCTCTAAGAGAGTCATTTAAATATAATCTACATAAATATAAAGTCGCTTTACAAATACATCACATTACTTACATTGTCCAAATCCTAAATTACATCCTGTGTTATCTTCCAGAGCTGAACTTCCTATTCTGCTGGTGGATATTGGAAACATCCAGCAATCTCCCTAACAGCTCATTCAGTTTTTTATTATTACACCAGAGGACGGTAGACTGCCTGGTGAAAAGACCATGCTTCCCAGAATACAAGTCAGCAGTGTGAGCTCTGTGCAGACATTGAACAAGCTAAGAAGGCTGGGAGATTTCAGTTTAGGGTACTTTCACACTAGCGTTTTTTCTTTTCTGGCATTGAGTTCCGTCACAGGGGCTCAATACCGGAAAAGAACTGATCAGTTTTATCCCCATGCATTCTGAATGGAGAGCATTCTGTTCAGGATGCATCAGGATGTCTTCAGTTCAGTCACTAAACGGCGTTTTGCACGGAGGAAATACCGCAGCATGCTGCGGTATTATCTCCGTCCAAAATTCCGGTTCAGTTGCCGGAATGCTGAATTTACATTGAAATGTATTAGTGCCAGATCCGGCATTAAAAATACTGCAATGCCGGATCCGTCCTTGCGCAGACCAGTAAAGATGTGAAAAAAATATATAACGGATCTGTTTCTCCGGATGACATCCGGAGAGACGGATCCGTTCTTGCAATGCACACATTCGGATCCGTCTACAAATGCTGTCCGTTTGCATGCAAGTGTGAAAGTAGCCTTAGAAGCCCAGCAGAATCGCTAGAGCAGAGCTGCAGTATAGTACAGGAGGTAACTCTGGATCCGTACAGGATAAGTAATATAATATATGTACACAGTGACTCCACCGGCAGACTAGTGAGTGCAGCTCTGGAGGATAATATACAGGATGTAACTCAGAATCAGTACAGGATAAGTAATGCAATATGTGTACACAGTGACTCCACCAGCAGACTAGTAAGTGCAGCTCTGGAGGATAATATACAGGATGTAACTCAGAATCAGTACAGGATAAGTAGAGCAATCTATGTACTGTACACTGTGACTCCACCAGCAGACTAGTGAGTGCAGCTCTGGAGTATAATATACAGGATGTAATTTGGAATCAGTACAGGATAAGTAATGCAATATATGTACACAGTGACTCATCTAGCAGAATAGTGAGTGCAGCTCTGGAGTGTTATACAGGATGTAACTCAGGATCAGTACAGGATAAATAATGTAATGTATGCACACATCTACTGCACCAGCAGAACAGTGAGTGCAGCTGTGGAGTATAATACAGGCTGTAACTCAGGACCAGTAAAGGATAAGTAATATAATTTAATACACAGTAACTCCACACTTCTTACGTATACTCTATATTCTTGATAAAACATAAACTAATGCTACATAAATGTAAATCTTTGCTCTGCCAGACCCAGCAATGTATCATTAATCCCTGATCACATTTTATATGCAGTGATGACAGTATGTTTTTATAAATGGTCATTGGCACAGGTCCGCTAGTGGGAATTAGTGGAGGTCCTCCACAAATAGCTGGTTTGTAAACAGAAGGAAGCAGTACAATTGAGGTGGTGACAGAGGACGTGGTGTGATGACTAATACGGTTTAATAGAAGGAAATTCTTGTTTCAAACAATGTTCTACTAAATAAACAAGCAGACTCGGATTTGGATGTGAGAGCATGCGAAGCTTTTATACTAGGACCCCCTTCACGTACCCAGCACTGTAAAAAGTATTAACCCCCCCCCACATTAGACTTCTTAATGTTAATGGGTTACATCGAACTGCACTGTGATTTACAGGCATTGGGGGTTTCTATCACTTAGTTTCACCTATTTAGCTTTCAGACACTAGCGATCCGCTAGTGTCTGCTTTATCTAACCATCCTAATATAAGAGCTTATTGTCCTGCCGTTTAGCTAAAAAAATAACTTATATAGATATGCAAATGAGCCTCTAGGTGCTATGGGGGCGTGATTAGCACCTAGAGGCTCCGTCTACCTTAACAAACTGCCGCCGCCCAGCGCGTCCCTCCAGCCCGCCCATCTCCTCCGGAATGCGATGCTCCTCGTATTCGGCGCATGCGCAGTGAATGTCTGATCGCTTCCCTGCTCAGACATCTCCACTGCGCCTGCGCCGATGACGTCATAGTGCTCCGAGGAACAGGCGCAGTGGAGATGTCTGAGCAGGGAAGCGATCAGACATTCACTGCGCATGCGCAGAACAGAGACGCGCACGGAGAGGATCGCTTCAGCTGGAGATGGGCGGGCTGGAGGGACGCGCTGGGCGGCGGCAGTTTGTTAAGGTAGACGGAGCCTCTAGGTGCTAATCACGCCCCCATAGCACCTAGAGGCTCATTTGCATATCTATATAAGTTATTTTTTTAGCTAAACGGCAGGACAATAAGCTCTTATATTAGGATGGTTAGATAAAGCAGACACTAGCGGATCGCTAGTGTCTGACAGCTAAATAGGTGAAACAAAGTGATAGAAACCCTTTAATTACAAATATTGTATAAAAAATGGAATAAAAAACTACTCGCACCCCTATTCACGTCAGTATTTGGTGGAGAAACGGCAATGACAGCCTTGAGCCAGTGTGAAGATGTCCCTATTAGCCTTAGGGCTCCTGCACACCACTGTATCCGTTTTTGCAAAACGCACATACCGGCCGAGAACCTGTCTCCATTTTTTTTTTTTTGTCCTGCAGAAATGTCCTATCCTTGTTGGCAAAACGGACATGTTCTATTTTTTTTGCGACGGGTGCACCCAACACACGGTGTGCTGTCCGCATCTTTTGCTGTTCCATTGAGATGAATGGGTCTGCAACTAATCCGCAATAAAATGCGGACCAAAACTACGGCCGTGCGCATGAGCCCTTACAACTCTCCCCCTAGATCTTTGTAGAACTGTTGAGCATCTGTCTCAGGTGGATGTTAGAGGTCATCGTCTTGCAGACTGCAGTGGGTTTTCTTCAAAGATTTCCCTGTGTTTTGCTGCATACATTTTACATTCTGCCATTGCAACCCTTGCGGGGCCTGATGAAAGAAGCATCCCTACTATACGATGCTCCCTCCACCATAAGGGGTTTTCTTTTTCTATTATATTCTATTGCTATAAAGAAAGAGGGAGAATTCTTATAGCTGTTGATAAAAGCA
Organism: Bufo bufo; assembly: GCF_905171765.1. Classification (NCBI taxonomy): domain Eukaryota; kingdom Metazoa; phylum Chordata; class Amphibia; order Anura; family Bufonidae; genus Bufo; species Bufo bufo. Next base: position 148,165,434 of record NC_053394.1, read on the forward strand.
CTAATGAGTTTTCTTCTTCTCAAGCACAGCTATTTTTTATACTTTTTCCCAGGGAGCATTGCCCCAAAGACTCCTTACCAACTGGCTCTCCTCCAGGAGTCCTGTTTATGAACAAATTACCTTGGTTTATATTGATTGTATTTACTCCAGTGGGAATTATTGGGGCTGATAAAGGCAATGTGTCACCTATAATGTTTTTCTGCCATTTAGTGACACATACCCTCTTTTTTTTCTATGTCCTTATTATTTTATCATTTGAATTATTATTTTTTTATTCTACATGATTATGAAGGCTGCCATCTTGCCAGAACTGTTGTTACCAGCATTTAGAGAGATGCTTTACAGCAGCCCCCATGGACCAGACACAATGCAGAGGAGCTGACCTTGTTGACTTCTATGGGAGATTTTTCTAGTCACGTTCTGCGAACATTGGTCAGGAGGGGTTAAATAAGCTGTGATATCTCCTATTGTGAATAATGGACCCTGTGTTATCTATATATAGGTGGTGTTAGTCTATTCCTGTCTGTAATGATAAGGAGATGACTGCAATGTAGAGACCAAGAAGTGGTACCTTTTTATTAGGCTTAGTGGCCAGTGTGAAAACTGCAGGATTTTATAGAAATTTTATATAGAAAATCTAGATGGTGACATGGAACATTAAACATAGATGTTGTCATGGAAGATTAAATATAACATCACCAATTCTTTAAAAATGTGTTTAACATAAAAACGAGATTTAAACAATAGGTCATTTTCTGAGGACACATTCCCTTTAGATCAGGCATTCTCAAACTGCGGCCCTCCAGCTGTTGTAAAACTACAACTCCCACAATGCCCTGCTGTAGGCTGATACCTGTAGGCTGTTCGGGCATGCTGGAAGCTGGAGGGCCGCAGTTTGAGGATGCCTGCTTTAGATCATCGGGTGATCATATACTGTCTGTGAACACCTAATAATGTCCCTGAGATGGCGGGAGGGAAACAACGTCTGTTTATGACGTCATCAATCGTGTTACTATTCATAGGTACAGTCGGTATTTGATTATATCTGGATAATATTACTATATAGATTCCACATGGGTTGTCGATTGGCTTTTCCAGACTTCCAAATGGTGAATAACCCCTATTCCCCGAGTGATAAATGGCAGACCTGCCATTCAAGTTTTATTATGCAGGGGTCCTGCTTTGCATTTGGTGCAGGGGGGCAACACTGGGGTGTTATGTACATTTGAAAGTTGCTCTCCATACTTATCACAGTGTATCCAGGTCTAAAAGGACCACAAGCAGTGATTGACCAGTCAGAGCCATCACTCTTCAATGCATTTACAAACCCCTTTGCAATAACCATTCTCTCATCAGTCTTATCGACACGATCAGGTGCCGAAGTAAGCAAAAGTGAATGCAGTCTGTGCAACAATGCAATGAGGTAAAACACCAGCTCGACAGGATTGTAGTAACTGCACAATACACCTTACACTTTCACCCTAAACTTCCTCTCCGGAGAGTATAATACCGGCCATGGTCATTGTTCTGCTTCCTCATTCACAGTGACCTCAGATAAACTTGGCCAGATCTGTAGAATGTCCCCTGCTGATAATGTATACGCATCACAGGCTCGATGTAGTTGTCATTTCTAAGGAATGAATTGCCTTTGGAGTAACTATGGAACAGATTTCATAACATTTCTTTAAAGTCTATGTACATCTTCACAACAATGCATAGGTCTGCAAAAGAGCTCCTTAAGCCACCATGATGTAACTGTTTGTCATGAATTAAATGCAGTTGCATCATGATGATTGCACAGACACAGCTAGATTCCCACTGTAACAGCCAGGATTGGACAAAACTCCCATCTAAATGCAGCATTCAATATCAACCGTGGCATCTAGGCATTAGACAGAATGAGGGGCATCCCTCTGTACCCACTGCCCCCTGCGAATGCAAGCACCCAGTGCCTATGGGTTGCCATGGCAGCTTAGGGCCTAACAAAGGCCTCCACGCCTGTCATGACTGTATGCCGAAGGCACAGCCTAATAGACTGTCAGTTTTACACTGACTGACAATATTGCTTTGGGATACTATACCAGAGCATTATAAAAAGATCAAATGATCTCATTGTGAAATCAACTGGTGGGAGTAAATAAATGAATGAAATAAATCAAGTTTGTAAAAAAAAATAATAATACACAGTAAAAGAAACAAAACATTTTCCATAAAATTGTAATTTTAAAAATTGTAAAAAAAAATCCCACACACATATCTGGTATCACTTGATCACCATGACCTGTATATCGTACTAATGAAAACCACAAAACTACAATGCATTCAGAAGGTCTTCAGACCCTTTCACTTTTTTCACATTTCGTTATGTTACAGGCTTCTGCTAAAATAAAATAAAAATCCAGTTTTTCCCATCATTCTGAACTCGGTACCCCAATCTGCCAGGTTGGATGGGGATCATTGGTGGACAGCTATTTCCCGGTCTCTCCAGAGATGTTTGATTGGGTTCAAGTCAGTTCTCTGGCTGGACCACTCAAGGACCTTGCACAGAGTTCTCAATAAACCACTCCTGTGTTGCCTTGGCTGTACGCTTAGGGTCATTGTCTTTTTGGAAGGTACACCTTCAGCCCTGTCTTGATGTCCAGAGCACTCTGGATCAGGTTTTTATTAAGAACATCTCTATACTTTGTTCCATTCAGATTTCCTTCCACCCTGACCAGTTTCCCTGCCCCAGCAGTTGAAAATCACCTCCACAACATGATGCTGCCACCACCATGCTTTACTGGTGGTATCTGGCGGGTGATGAGCAGTGCTTGGTTTCCACATGGTGCTTAGACTTGAGGCCAAAAAGTTCAATCTTGGTTTTATCAGACCAGATAATCTTGCTTCTCAAAGTCTGAGAGTCCTTTAGGTGCTCTTTTGCAAACTCCTGGTGGGCTTGCATGTGTCTTTTACTGAGGAGAAGCCTCTCTCTGGCCACTCTGCCATAAAGCCTAGATTAGAAGACTTAGCTGGAAAAACTATAGACTTGCATCTGCAGAAAGTAGTGGTTACCTTGCCATTCTATTTGAAAGATTTTTCCAAGTAATCCAATAGACCAATAATCTTAGAATCACCAAGCTCCAACAGGAGCTTATGCAAACATATACATGGGCCTATTTGAACAGTTTCAAATCCAAAATGAAAATACCCTACCTAATAACATCTTATTTTATAGTATATCAATCACTTGTTCCTATTGTTGCTGGGTAGCCCTGAGGAAGCCGACCTATTTGTCAGTTCCCTTAACAACAATAACTTTGGACTCTCTCTCACCAGCAATCTCTGACACAAATTGCGTTTTTGGACCTGCTTATTAAAAGAAATGCAGCTGAGACCTTTGACACAAGCACACTTTTCAAAAAGGTGGATGTAAACCGTTATCTGGATTTTTGCAGCGCCCATTTCCCCTTTAGACAGTTCAAACTTATCATAAAAGAACGTTTCAATAATAACTCATTTAAAGTACAAGCCAGTATAGTGGACAAATGGTTTAAAGAAAAACATTATCCACACCTGGACTGATTGATTAAAAATGCCCTTACTAAATGCTACACCCTTACCCAAGCAGAATGTATAACAACCTCTAAATGTCTACAAAAGAAAGGGACGTCCAGCAACTTTATTACCACATACAATTCACACATGGATCAGGAATACCCTTCGCCGACACTTGCATATCCTACAGAATGACAACACAAGAAGTGTTAAAAAGAAGTCCCTGATGATTCTAAAATGGCCTACAGGAGATATACAACCCTAGGGAACATACTGGACCCAAAGGTGCCTTCATAAAGCCTAAACTTCCCAGTCCTTCGCTTTCCCTTGATCGTAAGGGCTTTCCATTGCGGCACAACATGCTGCCTCTGATTCCAAACCGTTGATATTTAATTGTAACCGACTGCCCTCTCTCCCTTCCTCTTTTTTCCCCCTGCCTTATGCTTTTGCCAGCTCCCCTCCCCACTCCCCCCCCCCCCCCTCCTATACCCTCCTTTGTCAAGGTAGCGATCTACCATTATTTCACACTCCTCTTCCTTTTTCTCGAAACATTGCTCTCTGGTGATATTACTCATTGTTGCATTAATAGCCATACTTCAGGCTGTTACATTCCCTGGAGCTAGCTGCTGCTGTCTATTCTACCGATAAGATTTTCCCGATGTTGTGCCTGATTAGCACAGCTGCTCCAGGTGAGCATTCCTACTGTCTATGCATGACAGCTCTATGCATTTCCATAAAGCCCAGATTGGAGAAATGCTGCAGTGATGGTTGCACTTCTGGAAGTTTCTCTCTCTCATCTGCACACAGGATTTTTGGAACTCATTTAGAGTGACAATTGGGTTCTTAGTCACCTTTCTTACCAAAGCCCTTCTCCCCATTTACTTAGTTTGGTGGGACAGCCAGCTCTAGGAAGAGTTCTAGTTGTCCCAAACGTCTTCCATTTAAGAATTACGTAGGCAACTGTGCTCTTGGGAACTTTCAGTTCAGTAGAATTTCTTTTTGTACCCTTTTCCAGATCTCTGCCTCCACACAATCCTGTGTCTGAGCTGTACAGGCAGTTCTTTCCTCCTCATTGCTTGGTTTGTGCTCTGATATGTATAATCAGCTGACAAACCTTATATTGACAATGGGTGTCTTTCCTAATCCTGTCCAGTCAATCGACTTTACCACAGCCAGACTCCAATCAAGGTGTAGAAACATCCAAAGATGATCAAAAGTAATAGGAAGTCCCCAGATTTAAATTTCAAGTGTCACAGCAATTTTTTGCATTGTACAATTGCTAAGTGGTTGTACACCCTTTTTATCTGTCCATGGTTGTTTTTATTTGGAACACAGAGGTCTGCTTCCTAACGCTCCTTAGTTCATTATGTAGGCTTAGGCCCAGGAGAAGTATACTTGTTGGGATAGGCTCACACAATCTGATCAAAATGTGCACTAAGAACCTCACATTTCTAAGTATAGTAAAAAAAAAAGATGTAATGTGATTATAGGATTTTCATTATTCAGTGTGCAGAGTGCTTCAGTATTTTCTTGTGTTTGTGTGTGCAGTTGTGTATTCATTATAATACACAGGTCTTGTACATGCATTACTGTAAGCGATCGTTGGTTGTGCCAATTCTTGGACTGAGACCTGGTTGGTCCAGAATTAATTTATGGAAGTAACTGTAGATCTTGTATCTTTGCAGGCTGTCTTCTCCTCCGTGTTTTACTTTGCCTCTGTTCCTCTCTACCAAGGATTCCTCATCATTGGGTATGTAGATTAAACTGTCATATAACGTATAACTGTTAATAATGCTGGGGGCGCCACCTGAGTAAGAAATTAAACTGGTGGTGAACTAAAAATCGGGTGAAAGTCAGATTTTACTTCACCCAGGAGGAGAGAAGAGGGATAAGCAAATAACACCCTCTTCAGCTACCTCCTGCGCCTGGTTCGCTTGGAAGATTTTCCTGGAAAAACATCAATCCAAAGTCTGGAGATCTTGAATTTCCAAAGTGCTTTATTCAACATGGGGTGATGGTGAAGAAAGAGCCCAACGCGTTTCGGGGATTATCATCTAGGAATCCCCTTTTTCAAGAGCCATAGTATACATAAATAGTGCAGATAGATTTATACATAAAAAAGAGCGGTAAAAGACAATTGGATGACATCACTTCCGGTCGCCGGGTGCGCTCCAACGTGGAACGCAAACGGAACCGGAAGTCAAATCCCGGAAGTAATACATCCGGTCACTCGGTGCGCTCCATCGTGGCACGCACCAGTGAGACAGTGACAATTGGGCGGACCCACCAGTGCAGCCAGGGCGCCCCTGTGTAAACTATAAGACTCAAAATGATTAAACTTGGATATGGACAAAAAATTTTTGTCCATATCCAAGTTTAATCATTTTGAGTCTTATAGTTTACACAGGGGCGCCCTGGCCGCACTGGTGGGTCCGCCCAATTGTCACTGTCTCACTTGAGACGCCTAGTTTTCTCTGGTGCGTGCCACGATGGAGCGCACCGAGTGACCGGATGTATTACTTCCGGGATTTGACTTCCGGTTCCGTTTGCGTTCCACGTTGGAGCGCACCCGGCGACCGGAAGTGATGTCATCCAATTGTCTTTTACCGCTCTTTTTTATGTATAAATCTATCTGCACTATTTATGTATACTATGGCTCTTGAAAAAGGGGATTCCTAGATGATAATCCCCGAAACGCGTTGGGCTCTTTCTTCACCATCACCCCATGTTGAATAAAGCACTTTGGAAATTCAAGATCTCCAGACTTTGGATTGCTGTTTTTCCAGGAAAATCTTCCAAGCGAACCAGGCGCAGGAGGTAGCTGAAGAGGGTGTTATTTGCTTATCCCTCTTCTCTCCTCCTGGGTGAAGTAAGTAAAATCTGACTTTCACCCGATTTTTAGTTCACCACCAGTTTAATTTCTTACTCAGGTGGCGCCCTCTGAGTGGTAAAAACTCTTTTGTCCTTTTCTAATTTGTACATTGTCCTTTCCGCCTGGTTTCTCCAGCCGGAAATTTTACCACTGGCAGCCTCTGTGTTCTTATCTTACAGTGTCTTCTTCCTCTTTTCTCTACCACTCCAACCTTTGGCGCCTTGCTATATTAGTCCAGAGCTACCCATCACGGTAGCAGAGTGACTAACCCTCTCTCTTTTTTCCCTACGTCTCTGACCTAATAATGCTGGGGCCATATACAACTGCACGTCTTAAAGGGGTTTTACAGGATTTTTACTACTGATAACCTATCCTGTATCTGATCGGTGGGGGTCCGACACCTGGGACCCATGCGATCAGCTGTTTGAGAAGGCACCAGGGCTCATGTGAGCACCGCGGCCTTCTCTGTGCTTACCAAGCACAGCGCCATACATTGTATAGTGGCTGTGCTTGGTATAGCACTCAGTCCCGTTCACTACAAGGGGACTGTGCGTAATCAGATCAATTCTGCACTAAGGCTATACAGCCCAGTATAATCTCTCTGGGGACTGCATTCACCTGTTATTTTAATATGTCAGCCCTATTTGCAGGAGAAATAAGCAATAAAAATTTTTTTGAATGCCCCCTGAAGGTCTTGTGTGACCTTTTATGAAGGTCAAAAAGTGTAAAATAATATAAAAAGGTAAACAAATTACATTTTATTTTTTAAAAACCTCAACACGCCACACTGCAGCGTCTAGCCTTTTCCCCCGCCGAACATAATCCATACATTCCCTATATCAAATGATGGTTCTGGAAAAGGGACATAATTAAAAATATATATATTTTATTTATTGTGCTACGAATTTTTGCAAGAATAAAAGTTAAAAACAAAATAATAAAATTTAAACAATAAACAAATTGCTTTCACATTTCCGGCCCAAAGTGTGGCCCTTAGTAATAGCACATGTTTGCCTATAAACAGACACATTATAAAGACTCTGTGAAGGAGCCAAATGCCGCAGGTGTTATACAGCTGACACCCGCCTGCAGCAGCCGAGGTTGGATATCACGCCAGTCCTGGTCATTTAAACCCACTATTGAATGTGCTGCCCAGTTATGGGACTTTTCTTCCTCTGACTTGGCATCCAGGGACCTAGTGAAGGCCCCCAGGTCTGCCATCATTGTACTCCCATTACACTTCTAGTGAGACTAAAGTTTCCTAAAGTTTTTGAAAATGTAATACAACTCCCTGATATTAATAGTTCAAAACAACTCCCTTTTCCAATTTATCATGTAAAATCATCTAAACAATAAAAAATAAACACAATTGGCATATGTACCCCAAAATGGTACCAGTAACTACAGCTTGCCCTGCAAACAACTCGTAACTCGGCACTTCCTGGAAGTCTATGTACGGGAACGCGCGACACTACGCCCCAAAGAAGCTCCTGAACTTCTTGGGGCGTCGGGCGTTTTACAGCGCGATCGTACGCGCTGTAAAACGCCCAGGTGAGAACCATGCCGATAGGGAGGCATTGGTTTCTCCTTGTTGAGCGTTTTACAGCGCGTAGGAACGCGCTGTAAAACGCTCAGGTCTGAACCGGCTGTTAGGCTGGGTTCAGACATGGCGATTCATTCAGATTTATAGAACGGTTGTAAAAAAATCCACTGCACGTGTATATCCCTTTAGCCCGATTCCCCTTACGTAAATATACAGCAGAATGCAAAAATACTGACATTCACAGGGTTCCTTCTGCATTGTTCGATGAAGGGGGGCCTCCTCTCCAAAAAAGTGAACTTCTCCCCTTTGCTAATAAATGTCTGTACATGACCAGAGGCTGTGTCTAAAGCTAAGGGAGGGAGATCCAAGTAAAGATAAAATAGGGGTTTTGGTGCCATTGCGGCGTCAGACCCTACGCAGCGTAGATATTTGACATCACTGTGTACAGGGGAGTTAGAGGATGAGTTTTTAGATGAATATTATTTATTGAAAAAACTACATTAGAACAAAGCATTAAAAAATGAGGACATTTTTTTTTCCTGTTTCCGACCATTTAGCATTTATGGCAGTCCCATAGTGGTGAACAGAGAGGTGCTGAGCTTGCGCAGCTGCTCTACCTTCTTGTTCTGGAGATAGGTGTGGATCCCATCTCTGGGACCTGCTTCTATCTGACATTTGCGGCATCCTAGTGACATGCCATACATGTTGAGATGGGACAACCCTTTTAATACAACCTACAAAATTAATTAATATCTATTATCATTTTATAAGATCTGAGCGCCCCATGCGTCCTGCAAAAAAAAAAAGAAGGAAAAAAAAACATTTTGGGGTAGACAGAGGAACAAACAAATTATTTACCTTAGAATGCAGCTTTCTAGAAGAACCAAAACGCCTCTGGTCTTTAAAAGGTTTAAAGGGATATTCATAGACACAGGTTCCTGATGGTCCCAGAGATCACCAGTGTTACACAGGTATAATGTCAGTGTAAGGCCTCATGTACATGACCATATTTTTGGTCGGCATCCAATCCGCATTTTTGGGGATTGGATGCGGACCCATTCATTCCAACGTGGCCGCACATCCGTATGTCCTTTCCATGGCCCCGCAAAGAAATTCGAACATGTCCTCTTCTAGTCTGTTTTGCGGACCAGAATAGTTATTTCTAATATAATGCGGGACCTGCGGAAGGGAAAAATGCAGGATGCACATGGGCAGTATGCATGATTTGCAGAACGGATATGGTCGTGTGCATGAGACCTAATACTGATAACCTATCGGGGAATACGTGGACAGGATGAAACTGATTCCCATAAATATGGCAGGTTCTCTTACAGTGGGCATGGGTGGGTCATTTTTCCTTTCTTCACTTTTTTGCTCTCATTTTTACGTTAAGTCCATTCAGATAAAGCGTTCATTAATAAATATCACAGATGGATAACGGCTCACGATTTTCAGACTGGTGTGAAATGTGTGTGTACAAATAATTCCAGCAGCGCCTCAGGAAAGTGCGTGGACTAATACGGATATACGGGATTTCTATGTAAATACCTCTGGCCAGCATCTTGTGACAGAGAAGTCTGAAGGCCATAAAAGGATTAATGGCTTACTATTTTCAGTTCTCTTTATTCCGCCCTTCCTGACCGCCCTTGTACAGTATGACGGTTTGCGGGGAGGCCACTCCACCCTGCCCACTTGTTTCAAGAGTGCAACTCTTTGAATTTTTTGGCCCCTTGGGTCCTGGATGATGTAATCAGGATGAAGAATAGGTGATGGCCAAACCCTCCCAAGCTTGTACAGTTATTGTGCTGTGGGATTTCTATCAGGAAAGGCCGGAGTCGTGAGTCAGAAAGGATTAAGAAAATAGATTTTGTTTTAATTATTCATTTTTTTGCCAAGTTATTTAGCAAATTCCGAGTCCAGTATATCACATCCAGTGTTCTGTATGCTGAGCATATAGTTTATGTGAAGTGAGGGGCTTTACTGCTCAGAATGTGGTTCTACATTGGACCAACAGTTACTGCATCCCTCAATGTATAGTAAATGATCAAAATTCCTAAATGTACAATAGGAAATCTCCAGCATTTAATTAATCAACCATTCTGCTGCTTCCATGTGTTGTCTCTGCAGATATTCCACAATCTACACAATGTTCCCGGTTTTCTCTCTGGTGCTTGATAAAGATGTCAAATCTGAAGTGGCAATGTTGTATCCAGAGCTGTACAAGGATCTAATAAAGGTAATGGGGAAGATTTACTTATCCGATGTGCGCTGAAATGAGGTACACCAAATTTGTTAATAGGTGCAGGCCTCTAGTGAGCGCAGCTCTGGAGCATAATACAGGATGTAACTCAGCATCGGTACTGGATAAGTAATGTAATATATGTACACAGTGACTCCAACAGCAGAATAGTGAGTGCAGCTCTGGAGTATAATAGAGAATGTAACTCAGCATCAGTACTGGATAAGTAATGTAATATATGTACACAGTGACTCCAACAGCAGAATAGTGAGTGCAGCTCTGGAGTATAATACAGGATGTAGACAAAAAAAATCACAGAAAAAACTAAGATAAAAACATACTGCACGGTATGATATACAAATGTGCGGATGTCCCTGGCCATATTATTGAAGAAAATCACAGAAATTAGATAATAATGCACTTAGTAAAGTAGATGCAAGCATTATATATGGACAAAGTCCTCACTCTGATATGATAATATCTGAGACACTTAGCCAATATATTTTGATCAAAACACATCTGAGCCCGCCTACCAAGCGCCAAGGTGGTCTCAGGTCAGGCGGGTCCTACGCTAAACCTACCTAAGCCATTGGGCTTCTATGTTCAGGAGCGCAGACGCCGCACACATGGTGTGCTGCTCCTAGTCACCTCCATGTGCATCAAGCAACCAATGGGAGGAGGAGCAAGCACACCCATATGTACCACCTAATCAAAGCGCTCTATTGGATAGGAAGGGCAAAAGTGCAGAGGAAGTCTACTCCCAAGATAAAATAGGTGCGCATTCACACTTGAAGGTGCCACTCTCTCAAGCAAATACTACATAGACAAAAAAATCACAGAAAAAACTAAGATAAAAACATCCTGCACGGTATGATATACAAATGTGCGGATGTCCCTGGCCATATTATTGAAGAAAATCACAGAAATTGACCTGAGACCACCTTGGCGCTTGGTAGGCGGGCTCAGATGTGTTTTGATCAAAATATATTGGCTAAGTGTCTCAGATATTATCATATCAGAGTGAGGACTTTGTCCATATATAATGCTTGCATCTACTTTACTGAGTGCATTATTATCTAATTTCTGTGATTTTCTTCAATAATATGGCCAGGGACATCCGCACATTTGTATATCATACTGTGCAGGATGTTTTTATCTTAGTTTTTTCTGTGATTTTTTTGTCTATGTAGTATTTGCTTGAGGGAATGGCACCTTCAAGTGTGAATGCGCACCTATTTTATCTTGGGAGTAGCATTCCTCTGCACTTTTGCCCTTCCTATCCAATAGAGCACCTTGATTAGGTGGTACATATGGGTGTGCTTGCTCCTCCTCCCATTGGTTTCTTGATGCACATGGAGGTGACTAGGAGCAGCACACCATATGTGCGGCGTCTGCGCTCCTGAACATAGAAGCCCAATGGCTTAGGTAGGTTTAGCGTAGGACCCGCCTGACCTGAGACCACCTTGGGCTTGGTAGGTGGGCTCAGATGTGTTTTGATCAAAATATATTGGCTAAGTGTCTCAGATATTATTATATCAGAGTGAGGACTTTGTCCATATACAATGCTTGCATCTACTTTACTAAGTGCATTATTATCAAATTTTTGTGATTTTCTTCAATAATACAGGATGTAACTCAGCATCAGTACTGGATAAGTAATGTATGTACACAGTGACTCCTCTAGCAGAATAGTGAGTGCAGCTCTGGAGTAAAATACAGGATGTAACTCAGCATCAGTACAGGATAAGTAATGTATGTACACAGTGACTCCACCAGCAGAATAGTGAGTACAGCTCTGGAGTAAAATACAGGATGTAATTCAGGATCAGTACAGGATAAGTAATGTATGTACACAGTGACTCCACCAGCAGAATAGTGAGTGCAGCTCTGGAGTATAATACAGGATGTAATTCAGGATCAGTACAGGATAAGTAATGTATGTACACAGTGACTCCACCAGCAGAATAGTGAGTACAGCTCTGGAGTATAATACAGGATGTAACTCCGGATCAGTACTGGATAAGTAATGTAATATACACTCACCTAAAGAATTATTAGGAACACCTGTTCTATTTCTCATTAACCCCTTAAGGACCCAGGACGTACCGGTATGCCCTATTTCCCGAGTCCTTAAGGACCCAGGACGTACCGGTACGTCTTGACTTAAAATCTGTATTCCGGCGCCCCAGGGGTTAATCGGAACGGGATTTCGGCTGAAATCATTCAGCCGGCATCCCGTAACAATGCAGGGGGGGGGGTCATTTGACCCCCCCGTATCGGCGATCGCAGCAAACCACAGGTCAATTCAGACCTGCGGTTTGCTGCGCTTTTTGCAGTTTCTGATCTCCGCGGTCCCTGACCGCGGGGATCAGAAACTTTAGAGTGGCTAAAATCAATATTTTTCACCCCCCCCCTGCACCCCTGCACGATTTTATGCCGGCGGGTGGTGCGGGGGGGGGTGTCGGAAGCGGTGGGGGCGTTGCGGGAGGCGGGCGGTGCGGCAGGCGGGATCGCGATCCCCCGCCCGCCTCCCCATGAACGATCGTTGGCTTCTAGTGGGTATACCAGGGTGCCAGCACATTGCTGGCACCCTGGTATAAACGGCTGACATCTGTGCAGATGTCAGCCGTTTAACCCTTTCCATACCGCGGTCCGTACAGACCGCTGTATGGAAAAAGTTAACTGTCATCGGTCAGGGAGCTCCCTCCCTCTCCATCGGGGGGCTGCTGTGCCTTTGCAGCCCCCCGATGGAGAGGGAGAGAGCCCCCAGAGAGCCCCCCTCAGCCCTGTGCTTACCCTTCCCCGTCTGCGAAGTTCTGAGCAGACGGGGAAGGTTCCCATAGCAACAGGACGCCTGCTCAAGCATCCTGCTGTCCATTGTGCTGAACGGATCTGTGCTAAAAGCATAGATCTGTTCAGTGTAAGTAAAATACAGTACAGAACAATATATATTGTACTGTACTGTATTATACAGACATCAGACCCACTGGATCTTCAAGAACCAAGTGGGTCTGGGTCACAAAAATGTAAAAAAAAGTGAAAAAAGTTAAGATAAAAAAAAAAAACATTTATCACTGAATAAAAATTAAAAAAATAAAATACACTACACATATTAGGTATCGCCGCGTCCGTAACGACCTGATCTATAAAATGGTCATGTTACTTTCCTCGCACGGTGAACGCCATAAAAATAAAAACTATGAGAAAATTGAAATTTTGCCCACCTTACTTCCTAAAAAAGGTAATAAAAGTGATCAAAAAAGTTGCATGTATGCCAAAATAGTACCAATCAAACCATCATCTCATCCCGCAAAAAATGATACCCTACTCAAGATAATCGCCCAAAAACTGAAAAAACTATGGCTCTTAGACTATGGAAACACTAAAACATGATTTTTTTTGTTTCAAAAATGAAATCATTGTGTAAAACTTACATAAATAAAAAAAAAAGTATACATATTAGGTTTCGCCGCGTCCGTATCGACCGGCTCTATAAAAATATCACATGACCTAACCCCTCAGGTGACCACCGTAAAAAAATAAAAACAAAAACGGTGTAAAAAAAGCCATTTTTTGCCATCTTACGTCACAAAAAGTGTAATAGCGAGCGATCAAAAAGTCATATGCACCCCAAAATAGTGCCAATCAAACCGTCATCTCATCCCGCAAAAAATGAGACCATACTCAAGATAATCGCCCAAAAACTGAAAAAACTATGGCTCTTAGACTATGGAGACACTAAAACATTTTTTTGGTTTTAAAAATGAAGTTATTGTATAAAACTTACATAAATAAAAAAAATAGTATTCATATTAGGTATCGCCGCGTCCGTGACAACCTGCTCTATTAAATTACCACATGATAAAACCTGTCAGATGAATGTTGTAAATAACAACAAAAAAAAACGTGCCAAAAAAGCTATTTCTTGTTACCTTGCTGCACAAAAAGTGTAATATAGAGCAACCAAAAATCATATGTACCCTAAACTAGTACCAACAAAACTGCCACCCTATCCCGTAGTTTCTAAAATGGAGTCACTTTTTTGGAGTTTCTACTCTAGGGGTGCATCAGGGGGCTTCAAATGGGACATGGTGTCAAAAAACCAGTCCAGCAACATCTGCCTTCCAAAAACCGTATGGCATTCCTTTCCTTCTGCGCCCTGCCGTGTGCCCGTACAGCGGTTTACGACCACATATGGGGTGTTTCTGTAAACTACAGAATAAGGGCCATAAATAATGAGTTTTGTTTGGCTGTTAACCCTTGCTTTGTAACTGGAAAAAAAATATTAAAATGGAAAATCTGCCAAAAATGTGAAATTTTGAAATTGTGTCTCTATTTTCCATTAAATCTTGTGCAATACCTAAAGGGTTAACAAAGTTTGTAAAATCAGTTTTGAATAGCTTGAGGGGTGTAGTTTCTTAGATGGGGTCACTTTTATGGAATTTCTAATCTAGGGGTGCATCAGGGGGGCTTCAAATGGGACATGGTGTCAAAAAACCAGTCCAGCAAAACCTGCCTTCCAAAAACCAAACCGCGCACCTTTTACTCTACGCCCTACTGTGTGGTCGTACAGTAGTTTACGGCCACATATGGGGTGTTTCTGTAAACAGCAGAGTCAGGGCAATAAAGATACAGTCTTGTTTGGCTGTTAACCCTTGCTTTGTTAGTGGAAAAAATGGGTTAAAATTGAAAATTAGGCAAAAAAATGTAATTCTCAAATTTCATCCCCATTTGCCAATAACTCTTGTGCAACACCTAAAGGGTTAACGACGTATGTAAAATCAGTTTTAAATACCTTGAGGGGTGTAGTTTCTTAGATGGGGTCACTTTTAGGGAGTTTCTCCTCTAGGGGTGCATCAGGGGGCTTCAAATGGGACATGGTGTCAAAAAACCAGTCCATAAAAATCAGCCTTCCAAAAACCATACGGCGCACCTTTCACTCTACGCCCCGCTGTGAGGCCGTACAGTAGTTTACGGCCACATATTGGGTGTTTCTGTAAACGGCAGAGTCAGGGCAATAAAGATACAATCTTGTTTTCTGTTAACCCTTGCTTTGTTAGTGGAAAAAATGGGTTAAAATGAAAAATTTGACAAAAAATGAAATTCTCAAATTTCCTCCCCATTTGCCAATAACTCTTGTGCAACACCTAAAGGGTTAAAAATGTATGCAAAATCAGTTTTGAATACCTTGAGGGGTGTAGTTTCTTAGATGGGGTCATTTTTGGGTGGTTTCTATTATGTAAGCCTCGCAAAGTGACTTCAGACCTGAACTGGTCCCTAAAAATTGAGTTTTTGTAAATTTCTAAGCCTTGTAACATCCCCAAAAAATAAAATATCATTCCCAAAACAATTCAAACATGAAGTAGACATATGGGGAATGTAAAGTCATCACAATTTTTTGGGGTATTACTATGTATTACAGAAGTAGAGAAACTGAAACTTTGAAATTTGCTAATTTTTCCAAATTTTTGGTAAATTAGGTATTTTTTGTGCAAAAAAAATAATTTTTTTGACTTCATTTTACCAGTGTCATGAAGTACAATATGTGACGAAAAAACAATCTCAGAACGGCCTGGATAAGTCAAAGCGTTTTAAAGTTATGAGCACTTAAAGTGACACTGGTCAGATTTGCAAAAAATGGCCTGGTCCTTAACGTGAAAATGAGCCCGGTCCTTAAGGGGTTAATGCAATTATCTAGTCAACCAATCACATGGCAGTTGCTTCAATGCATTTAGGGGTGTGGTCCTGGTCAAGACGATCTCCTGAACTCCAAACTGAATGTCAGAATGGGAAAGAAAGGTGATTTAAGCAATTTTGAGCGTGGCATGGTTGTTGGTGCCAGACGGGCCGGTCTGAGTATTTCACAATCTGCTCAGTTACTGGGATTTTCACGCACAACCATTTCTAGGGTTTACAAAGAATGCTGTGAAAAGGGAAAAACATCCAGTATGCGGCAGTCCTGTGGGCAAAAATGCCTTGTGGATGCTAGAGGTCAGAGGAGAATGGGCCGACTGATTCAAGCTGATAGAAGAGCAACGTTGACTGAAATAACCACTCGTTACCACCGAGGTATGCAGCAAAGCATTTGTGAAGCCACAACACGCACAACCTTGAGGCGGATGGGCTACAACAGCAGAAGACCCGACCGGGTACCACTCATCTCCACTACAAATAGGAAAAAGAGGCTACAATTTGCACGAGCTCACCAAAATTGGACTGTTGAAGACTGGAAAAATGTTGCCTGGTCTGATGAGTCTCGATTTCTGTTGAGACATTCAAATGGTAGAGTCCGAATTTGGCGTAAACAGAATGAGAACATGTACCCATCCTCTGATGGCTACTTCCAGCAGGATAATGCACCATGTCACAAAGCTCGAATCATTTCAAATTGGTTTCTTGAACATGACAATGAGTTCACTGTACTAAAATGGCCCCCACAGTCACCAGATCTCAACCCAATACAGCATCTTTGGGATGTGGTGGAACGGGAGCTTCGTGCCCTGGATGTGCATCCCTCAAATCTCCATCAACTGCAAGATGCTATCCTATCAATATGGGCCAACATTTCTAAAGAATGCTATCAGCACCTTGTTGAATTAAGGCAGTTCTGAAGGCAAATGAGAAATAGAACAGGTGTTCCTAATAATTCTTTAGGTGAGTGTATGAACACAGTGACTCCTCCAGCAGAATAGTGAGTGCAGCTCTGGAGTAAAATACAGGATGTAACTCAGCATCAGTACAGGATAAGTAATGTATGTACACAGTGACTCCACCAGCACCCCCTAAGCTGTGATCTGTAGCAGAAAGGACACACCTCCTGAGCTTCCAGCTTAAACAAAATCTAGCAGAGCAATGAATGGGGGAGCTCTGGACCCATGTGAGATACAGGGCTGCTTCTAGCAAGAGACTGCCATGTACTATATGATGTCTGATTTAATTTTGAATTTTTTTATATTAATCATGGGATAACTCCTTTAAATACTTCTTACTGTTTTCCAGGGCCGGCCGTTGTCATACAAAACATTTCTTATTTGGGTTTTGATTAGCATTTATCAAGGTATGTCATATGACTGAACTAGTGAAATTCTAACTTTGGCTAATAGTAGATATATAGTCAGAAAATCTGAAAATCAACTTTTTTTTTTTAAGTCCTTTAAAAAAGTTATGTGATTGATTGTACTACTGTGTATTGCATGTTATCTGCTTGCTTGATGGGCGTTTCTTTAGCTGATGTGCGTTAACAATTTCCAGTGTGTAGATTACAGTTTTTATTTGATTGTCATACTTGGCAATGTATTATTTTTTTTAATTCAAATTTTAATGGAAATGTTTTTAGCATTTTTAAGTAATTTACAGTTTATTATCGCTGTGTGCAGTGTAAGCAGACTGGTTATTCATGACAGATCTTCTGAATTTAGTCTTATTCTATGTATGTCTGGTGTGAATAACCATGATCTCTTGGCTTAAAAGGTGATGGGATATCATAAGGATCCAGAGGTGGGACTATGAAGGAACTACATCCCTGATTTAGTTTTCCCAGGGGTGTGATTATATATTGATCAATATTAAAATCTTAGAATACCCCTTCAAGGAGAATTAATTAGCCACCAATCTGTTAAGGCTGGGTTTCCACAGCAGCCGCAACCTGGCCGCTGGGCCAGTGGCGTAGGGATCGCCATAGCAACCATAGCAGTGGCTATGGGGCCCTATGCCACTGGGGGCCCACCCGGGCCTGTTGATTTTTAAATAAAAGATTTTTTACATCCACTTGCCGGCTCGGGCCTGGCTGGGGACAGGGAGAAGGAGTCAGGAGAGAGCAGGGCAGTGAGGGCACGACGGGGCCGGGCAGCAGATGAGATAGGCCGCGGTGGAGGTGGTCGGGCCGGGGTCACGGGGGTGTGTACTATACCTGGTCCTGAAGTCTAGGAGGGAGTGGCCTCGATTCCCGCCGCAGCAGTGTCTGAGACTGACTGAGAGTGTCAGTCTCACTGCTGCCAGCCTGTGCCTCAGCTCAGCCTGCCTGCGCTGTGGTGGGACCGGTGACCGGTCCGAGTCTGACCCTTCTCCAGTCTGCTCCCTCCTCCTTAACTGGTCAGTGGTCTCCACTCCACTCCGGCGTCCACTCCACTGTCTTCAGTCCTGCCTCTGTGCCTGTGCCTGCGGCTGCCAAGTGCCTGCTGTAACAGCTGCTTCTGTTCTGACTGTGCCAGTGTGCCTCAGTCTAAAAGTAAGTGATTAAGTGAAAAAACTTTGCTATGGGGCCCATGCATTTCTAGCTACGCCCCTGCCGCTGGCCATCAATATCCTCAACGTATTGGTGGGTTAACCAAGGTATTATATTCAGATTTGTGCACCCATTGGCTGGTGGTGTTGGAGGGGGGGAGAAGTAGGTTTCAAACACCGAGCCTGACAACAGGAAACCATCATTTACTTAGAACTGAACCACACAACAAGTATACCAGATCAGTCAACAGAAGCTTCCTGTGGATCTCCAGGTAACATTAGGAGATTATTATTAACATTATTTCTTATGGTTCAGATATACTGGCTTTTAAATTTTCTAACTTGATAAATGTTGTCTCTTGAAAGTCCATTTAAAGTAAGCCACTAATCTAGGAGCCATTTCTCTCTCTAGGGAGCATCATTATGTACGGAGCGCTGCTGCTGTTTGAGTCGGAGTTTGTCCATATTGTGGCCATTTCCTTCACTTCCCTGATCCTCACAGAACTGCTGATGGTGGCACTGACCATTCAGACGTGGCACTGGCTGATGATTGTGGGCGAGCTCCTCAGTCTCTCCTGTTATATCGCCTCCCTCGTTTTCTTACATGAGTTCATAGGTAAGGACTATCAAATTTCTGAACAAGAGCTAGCGAATGCAACAAAGACAGTGCAATATGAACAGAAATCTGATGTTATGGGTTTAGTAACTGAGTTAGGCCTTAGGATGGAGCCAGTAATCTGAAAACTGGTTTGAGAACTAACTAACTTATTAATTTGCCTGCACATTCATCCATGGTTATCTTCTCTGGTGTGAACAGGGCTCTGAAGATTTTTGGTTTTCAAAAATGTAGATGCGTGCTTGTCGTACAGTAAAGGATGGAAGTCATACATTTTCTAGTACACTTCTAGTTGCTGCAAGATCATTGATATCTGTTGTTTTTTTATGTGTTTCAGACATTTACTTCATTACCACGGTGTCCTTCTTGTGGAAAGTGACTGTCATTACGCTGGTCAGCTGTCTCCCCCTCTACGTCCTCAAATATCTGAGGAGGAAATTCTCTCCCCCCAGTTACTCCAAACTGACATCTTAGAGTGAATGTGGTGACCACCAATGCTGCTTTTATGGACTAGGGCCGAAGAAGTTTACTGAAAATGATCAATGGTTTCTGATCATTCCTCCGTGGGAACAAACAATACAGGGTTTATCTCATATCTCAAGAGCTATAGAGAGAGTTATATCGTGCCCAACCAAATGTTATAGGGCATTATGCCTGCAAAAAAAAAGAACACGATAAACTGGCCAGAAGATCTCAAAATCCACCTTTCATCATCTGCATGGAAGGAGGAAAAGTCTCCTACCATACTTCTCAACTTCTAACGTAAACTACAAATCCCGTGGCACGCACAGGTGGCAGCCATTCCAGGACAGCACCCAAAATCCAATACTGTCCCGCTGGATCCAGGATGGTTGGGAGGCATGTTCTACTGAACTGGGACATCTGTGATGCACCTCCATAGGCTTTCTTCCCAGGCAGGACTGTGGAAGCTGTCGCTCACTTTTACCTCCATTTAAGATGTTTTGTTTTTCGTGTTTTTTTTTTTTTACTGTCCCTGTAACAGTGACAACTGTTTAGTTCTCACGGAAAAAATGATATTTGTGTAAGTGATGTTACATGAGTGACACAAAGACATGTAAGTCCATAGGAGATCAGGAGTCTTGACTGTAATTTGGCACTTTCATGAGCTGGCATGGCTACCGCCTGGTGAAGTGGTTGTGTATGTCAGCATGTACGTTCTTCTGTACAGTTCATGACTATATCTTGTGTATCTCTGATTGATAAACTACTGATATTGTAACGTAAGAGCCACTTACTGACGCAGTAAATACATGACAGCATCTACATATAGATGGCCTCCTCCCTCGTTTTCTCTTGATAAGTGCCAAAATGAATGCATACTTTGCCAATATCTTAGATAACGTCCATACTGAACCCCGCACTGGAGCTGCTTAATTTCTGCATGATACCTGCTCTCTCTCCACACGACGTACTGTACATCACCTTGTATACACTGCCACCGCACATGTTCTCGTAATCCCAGTACCTTGCTTAACCCTTAGGCCCCTTTCACACGGGCGAGTTTTCCGCACGGGTGCAATGCGTGAGTTGAACGCATTGCACCCGCACTGAATCCGGACCCATTCATTTCTATGGGGCTGTGCACATGAGCGGTGATTTTCACGCATCACTTGTTCTATTTTGTGCGTTTTTCACGCAACGCAGGCCCCATAGAAGTGAATGGGGCTGCGTCAAAATCGCAAGCATCCGCAAGCAAGTGCGGATGCGGTGCGATTTTCACTCACGGTTGCTAGGAGACGATCGGGATGGGGACCCGATCTTTATTATTTTCCCTTATAACATGGTTATAAGGGAAAATAATAGCATTCTGAATACAGAA
This sequence comes from Bufo bufo, assembly GCF_905171765.1. NCBI lineage: Eukaryota > Metazoa > Chordata > Amphibia > Anura > Bufonidae > Bufo > Bufo bufo. The sequence goes on from NC_053394.1 coordinate 148,186,301, forward strand.
TGCATAGTACAATAGGGCTGGAGGGGTTAAAAAATAATAATAATAATAATTTAACTCTCCTTAATCCACTTGTTCGCGCAGCCGGCATCTCTTCTATCTTCTTTTGTGAGGAATAGGACCTTTGATGACGTCACTACGTTCATCACATGGTCCGTCACATGGTCCATCACCATGGTGATAGATCATGTGACGGACCATGTGATGAACGTAGTGACCTCATCAAAGGTCCTATTGCTCACAGATGAAGACAGAAGAGAAGCTGGGCTGCGCGTACAAGTGGATTAAGGTGAGTTATTTTTTATATTTTTTTAACCCCTCCAGCCCTATTGTACTATGCATTCTGTATTCAGAATGCTACTATTTTCCTTTATAACCATGTTATAAGGGGAAATAATACAATCTACACTACAACTAACCCAAAGCTGAACTTCTGTGAAGAAGTTCGGGTCTGGGTACCACAGTCGCTTTTTTATCACGCGCGTGCAAAACACATTGCACCCTCGCGATAAAAACTGAACATCGGAACGCAATCGCAGTCAAAACTGACTGCAATTGCGTACCTACTCGCGCAGGTTTGCCGCAATGCACCGGGACTTATCCGGACACTCTCGTGTGAAAGAGGCCTTAGTCCTCCTGTGCATTTGTGAGACTGGTGGACAGGGCAAATACTGTCCCTGCAACTGGTCAAAGAATGCGTCTGATTGGTACGGATAACACATCGGCTTCTTTTTCCGCCATGTTTTTTTAAAAAGCCACATCTTGTCCACGAGCAGTTTAGATCAAGGCTATCGCCAGGGTAACAAGCATGTCCATAGTGGGACCTGTTATTGGGATCGCTATCAATTGGCTTACATGTCTATTGGGGATATGCAAGAACAATGGGGCATCAGACCGGGCTAATGGGAGGCCACACACTGTATCAGGACAGCCATGCCACATAGGGACACCCACATGTACAGGCAATGGTCTTCTGACTGTCAAGCACACATGCCATAAAAGTCTGGATACCATCCCAGGGACTTCAGTCTGCATTTAGGTTCACTTATCCGTTATAACTGGTGCAAAATTCACGATTAACAGGAGGCAGCATGTAATAACAACTGGGAAGATGGTGATCAAATGACTGTAATAATGTGATGTAATTCTTCTAGATAAATCTGGATGACAAGGCGGCTGCGCTGTATGTTTACCTGTAATTAGAAAGGGAAGAGAGCGCCGAGCAATAACCCATTCATTGCACTGTTCAGTCACAGCCGGACACCTTGTGGGTTTTTATTTACCCTTATATAGGTGTGCACTTTTGTAGGGTAAATCTGATTGTTTGATGTACCGCTGATTGCTGAGTATTGTAGCGCTGATGATTTTGTAACCCAATGTACAGAATTTTAATGTATTTCACGACCTTCTTATTTATTGTCCTGTGGATTCAATAGAATGCCCGGCTGAGAACTGGAAAGGGAACTGGAAAGAAATAAAACAAATTTCTGCAGAAACGTCTCCTTTTCTTTGCATTTATGTGACTATGAATTGAAAAACTGTTCTTGCTGGAGGTGTGCAGAATAAATGTTTCACTTTGACCATTAGGTGGCGCTTTTGAACCAAAACTTACATAGCAAATGACTGATTCTGGAACCAGTGAGCCCCAGAGTTCCTGACTATCCCAAGAACAGATACCCTTATCCAAACCGGGCATACGTAACAAAAACAATTTGTGCAGGTGCTAACCCAAGACTACCAGCCCCGATATAATAGAAAATGGCACCAATAATTGATCAAATAATTCATCTTTATTAGTGTGCAAAAATTAAGCAGATGGTAAAATACTGAATACTCGGCAATACTTTGCATTTGTATAGCACAGTTTACAGATATTAATGTCAGTAGAAAGACACCACCCCCACCAAAAATTAATAATATCAATACAGACCCAAAGAATGGCACCCAGACAGAGCCCAACACCCCTGAGGAAGCAACGCGGAACACGGTCTGTCTGGGTACCATACTTCCTGGCTGCACCATGCTGGATGTAAATTGCAAGGATAGCTGCTGGGGGAGGATAGCCCTGTACACAAAAACGATGGGAGGCAGATTCTCCATGGCCACCTGCAGCTTTCTGGTGAGGAATCTGCACCAAAAATCCATTGACAAAAGATGCTGTGGGAATGAGACCTAAAGCACTTTTCTCACAAGGTACTCAAAGCACAGTCGGGTATAAACTGATCAATTTGTTTTAATGTCCTTTGTAGAGTGTGTGTTACTTGCCCAGAATTGCCATGCTGAACAGGTACAGGGGGGCGTTCTCCCAGTCCCACTGCTCCATTCACCTCTAAGGGAGTGGTGGAGATGGCAAAGCAATCAGCAAGTACTTTAGTACTCGTGGAGAACCTATTCAGTGCTATGTTGTTTTTTGTTTTTTTTCTGAAGCCACGGTCATAGCTGCAATCACTCGAGTCTAGTATTTAGTTGGATGGCAACAGCCTTTTCTAGAAAGGGCAGGGTTAGCAACAGGGCTGTAGCTGCTCATAGCATCTGGGATAATAGAGGGCTTCCTTAAAAGCTACTTAAAGGGGTTATCCCTTGACTAATGCAAAAAATGAAAATCAGAGATCATATAGGATATGCCAGTCTCTTTCTAACAAAGCAAGAACCAGCCCTGTACCTCACATGGATCCAGAGATCTCCCCATTCATTGCTCTGCTAGATTCATCAAGCTGGCAGCTCAAGGGGAGTGTCTTTTCTGCTGGGGCTACGGGGGCGTGTCCAAACAGCAGGTGGCGCTATACAGATACATTTTATTGAATAACTCAGGGGCTATGCTCCATTTTTAATTACATGCAATTACAAAAGAATTCAGATCCAGGAGCTGGTTTGAAAACTACAATATTTTCTGTGGGACAACCCCTTTAAAGGGAATCTGTCTCTGTTATTTATGTAAAACTGCACAAATCACACTATAGGTCACATACACAGCTCACAATTGATACCTTTTATTGCCTTGTCTGCTGCTTTTATGGTCCTTAAACCAACTTTGAAGTCCTATGCAAATGAGCTTGCAATTGCCCAGTCTTTTTGTAAGCCAGCCTAATATCCTTTTGACATCACTGTCCTCTTTTACACATCACCGATGGGCCCGGACATACGCCATACAATACTGACTGTGGGCAGCGGCTTCGATGAAGGGACTGTGCATGCGCCGCAGTGAGATTTCAGGTGCACTGGACACAAACTGTTAAAGGTGTTGACTTCAGACTTCTCCGAATCTCAATCTGATCGTGCAGCTGTTTTTTTCTGATCTTTTGCTGTATTTTGCGGATCACGGACCTATTCAAGTCAATGGGTCCACATCTGCAGCACAGTGTGCACATGGCTATACACGGTTATGGGTATGAGCCCTTATGTTCATCTGAATGAGCCCTTAGGCATGTAGTTTTTAAAGTCTTGAATAATCAGTGTATCTGTAGACTTGACTGCTTTTAATTTGTGCTATGAGGGACAAGCTATGAGCAGTGACTTCAGATTAGCCGTAATGTCTATTGGATAGAAAACACAAATGTGACTCTACCACAACCGAGTGGTTGCTACGAGTGACATCCGCAGATAATTTACTATTGTTAGGGCTTTCCCGGGAGCCGTCAGTCACAGCGAAAGCAGACAAGTTAGTCATCATAAAATAGTGATGAGTAATAGAGGCTTTTTATAAATGTTTAGTCATAGTTTTCCTTGTCTGTAATTCTCCTTCACTTCATTTGTCGGGTTTGTGTTGGTTTCCAGTCCCTGCAGTTAACGGAAGAGACGTCTGTTATATAACATGGTACATGATGAGGTGAAGCATTGTGTAGAAGGGTCACATCTCACCACCCATAAAACACACAGTTCAGGCTTACGCACATGGACGTTGCTTGGCTGTTTCGTGCATTGGGCTCCCCAATGCACGGGCAACGTCCGTACGGATTACGCAGACAGATCCAGACCCATTCAACTTGAATGGCTCCGTGATCCGTCCGCACAGCCCAAAAAATAGAACATGTTCTACTTTTTTGCAGTGCAGAGGCACGGAGAGAAACTCCACGGAAGCGCTCTGTAGTGCTTCCATGGGGTACTGTGCGGGTTGCACACGGCCCTTAGGGCTCATGCACATGAGCGTACAGGCTCTATTGCAGACTGTAAATGGCGGGTCTGCAATATATATGGGCACTGGCTGTGTACATTCCGTGCTGTGGATGCGGACCCACTAACTGGAATGGGTCTCCACAATATGAGACCAAAGATAAGGCTTCACCTATTTCTTTGTGGTGCGGAGGCACGAATCGGAAGCCCACGGAAGCTTCAGTGCATCCAGAGCCAGTTTTAGAGTAAATCGTTTTTATTGGCATTTTAGTGAATCAGCAAGAGATATAGATTGAAATACTGCGAAAAAATGGCTAACAATATATGCCTATACAATAGGCTTGCTTATATAGCAATATTATACATAAGTAGTTTGCATATTTGATAAGGTCTGCAACAGTAGACCATAACATTGGAGGGTAGAGGGGGGGAGGAGGGGTCATGAGGTAATAGCAGTCGCAGTCTACCACAGTTTGAGGGATCCATTCCCACTGGATTTCCGCCGCTCCACCCTCATCCGAGTAAATGGAATGTCACGGAAATTCAGGGGGAATAGTTGGGGTTATGGAGCCATGGATCCCACGTGAGTAGCTTGGATTTAAGGGAGATAATCGTGGATGGTATTGAGCTTTCATATCTACATGACGTGTTGACCTCTTGTATGGTTGGTGAAGCTGATTGTTTCCAGTAACGTGTAATGATCAGTTTAGCGCTAAGTAGGATATGTCCCACTATGTTTCTGCGTGCAGGGGAGATGTTATGGATACCCAGGAACAAGAGAGCCAGTTCGGGAAGAGGGTCCACAACCTGGGCTAATATTCCAGAAATCAAGTCAAAAACACTGTGCCAGTAAGGGGTAATTATAGGGCATGCCCACAAAATGTGAAGTAGAGAACCTTTAGCGCCGCTTCCTCTCCAGCAATTGGGGGGAGGACGAGGGGTAAATTGTATTTAGTCTCTGCGGAGTAAAGTACCAATGTAGGAGGGTCTTCAACCCCGCTTCGTAGTGGGTGACACATTTGAAGTTAGAGACCAGGAACTTAATAGCTAGAACCCAGTCCTCGTCCAGAAAGGACTTTCCCAACTCTAGTTCCCATTTTTTAATGGGTAAAGTTTTGGTGAAAGTGGCTTTATCCCCCAATACATTGTATACATATCGCGTGGTGTGTCTTTTAAAGAGGAACGGGAACTGGAATAGTCTCAATATGTCGGAATTTATTGAGGGTGGAGCTTGCGTAATTTTTGCAATAAAGTGTCGGATTCTCAGATAGTTATAGAATTCTGTTTGCGGCAATGTGAATAAGCGATGGAGTAAGTCAAAGGGGAGGAGACAGCCATCTGACATGATTTGGGATAAGGAAGTGAACCCTTTTTCTCGCCAGTTTGTCAAGTTAATGTCAGGGATAGTTAATTCCAGCGTTCTTATTGTGGCTTGCGGTAGGAGGGTAGATACCGCATTCCTCTGTATGTTGTGAACTGTGGACCACAGGTTACTGACGTGTTTTATCGTTAGTAGGTCGCTGTGCGGCTGGGACGGGTTCCATAGTAAATGGATCAGATAGTCTTTTAAAGAAGCGTGTTTTATTGTGTGTGACTCGATCTGGATCCAGGCTTTTGTGTCATCTGGGGTCCACCATTCCCGGGCAAAGGAGAGTGCTTTTGCTCAGAAATAGTCCTTAATATCAGGAAGGCCTAGTCCACCAGCATGTTTTTTCTTGGACAATAAAGCCCGTGCTACTCTAGGTCTGGTTGGTCCCCAGATGTATTTACCCAGAATCATCTGTGCTTTTTTGAAAAATGTAGTAGGTACCGGGATTGGGAGGGCCCGAAATATATAGATAAGCTTAGGAAGGGTCATCATTTGAAAAGATGCCACTCTACCCACCCAAGACAATGCTTTCATAGAGAAGCTGCTAAAGTCACTCAACATGGTAGCTAGAAGGGGATGGTAGTTTCTGCTGTAAAGTAGGGAGCAGAGTGAAGTAATCTTAACTCCTAGGTATGGGAGTTCTGATGTTTGCCAGTCCAGATCATGAAAGGATTTCAGAGAGGCTGTTTCTGCCGGCGGGATATTAATGGGGAGAGCTTGAGATTTCCAGAGCCAGTTTTAAATGTAAGACAGCTTCCTTGCTTTCTTACATTTCGACCATTTTCTCCGCCTAAAACAGGCATAGAAAATGATGAATGAGACGTGCCTACTGGCCCATCCCCGTTCCCACTCCATGCCCACAATTTAAGACCTGGCGTGAGTGGGGAGAAGTCGCAGATAGTGGCGCAACTAACCGTTGAGCTGCCATCTGCTCCTGAATTGTGCCTACCTTAGGCGTATTTCAGATTAGTAAATGACCCCCATAATGCTTTATAACCAGGTTTCTCTTGATAAATGTTGCCCCCAGTGATCATGTAAAGCTCCTTCCACATTAGGTTACCTGCACATGGGTGTGGGCTGTCTTGCGGAAATTCAGTACGAATTCCCATGCAGATTATTGTGCACTAAATCCTCGCCAAAAACTACATGTAGGAGATTTATCAAAACTGGTGCAAAGGAAAACTGGCTTAGTTGCCCATAGCAACCAATCAGATTCCACTTTTCAGAGCTCCTTTGGAAAATGAAAGGTAGAATCTGATTGGTTGCTATAAGCAACAAAGCCAGTTTTCCTGTACCTCCGTTTTGATAAATGTCCCCCCATATCTTACTTGCGTTTTTTGGTGTGAACTTGATGCAGTTTGGCAGCAGATCTCCCCCTTGCATTGAAAAGGGTGTAATCCGCATAAAAAAACACCACCATTAACTGACATGCCGAGGATTTCTAAATCCACCATCAGGTCAATTTCTGCACAGAATGATAAAGAAAAGTGTACATGAGATTTGTGAACTCTCATACACTTTGCTGGTACTGTATTATTCAGCGGTTTTTCAGCACGAGAATCCACATGGAAACGCGTGTAATCCACAACTGGTGCAGGCAGTCTTAATGTGCATTCCCGAAAAACCAGCATCCAGATACCAAACACTACTACAACTCTGGTCTGCTTGTGGCCGAATCTTTACCAAGCCATGTACAGCTCTGAATACCATATTCCTGTTTACATGTTGAATTAATCTACAGGGTGGGCCATTTATGTGGATACACCTTAATAAAATGGGAATGGTTGGTGATATTAACTTGCTGTTTGTGGCACATTAGTATATGTGAGGGGGGAAACTTTTCAAGATGGGTGGTGACCATGGCGGCCACTTTGAACACATCAAACTTATTGGGAATTTCACACGAAAAACAACGGTGTGCTTGGTTTTAACATAACTTTATTCTTTCATGAGTTATTTACAAGTTTCTCTTTGTTTACAGCCATTGACATGTCACCGAGGTTAACACGTGAGGAGCGGATAGAAATTGTGTTGATGTCTGGTGAACGCAGTAACCGGGTCATTGCAGCAGATTTCAATGCAAGACACCCTACGAGACCACCCATCTCCCATGCTAAAGTTAGCAAACTGCTTGCTAAGTTTCGTGAAACTGGTTCAGTGTTGGATTTGCCAAAATGTGGACGCATGAAATCTGTCTCTAATGAAGAAACATCAGTGGCTGTCCTAGCTTCATTCAGCAAGAGCCCACAGCGTAGCACTCGCCGCATGTCACTGGAGAGTGGCATTAGTCGAACATCCCTTCGGCGGATATTAGCTACTTACAAATGGCACCCTTACAAACTCCAGCTACTGCAGCATCTCAACGAGGATGACCCAGATCGGCGCACTGAATTTGCAGAATGGGCAAGACAAAAATTGGAACAGGACCCTCAGTTTACGCAGAAGATTTTGTTCAGTGATGAGGCAAACTTTTATGTGAATGGTGAAGATAACAAACAAAACCACCGCTATTGGTCTGACACTAACCCACATTGGATCCCTTTAAGACTGTTGGAACAAAAAAATTGATGGTATGGTGTGGTATATGGAGTACAAAGATAGTGGGGCCATTCTTCATCAATGGAAACCTCAAGGCCACTGGATATGCAAAATTGCTACATGATGATGTGTTTCCCTCTTTATGCACTGAAGCTGGCACGTTCCCTGAGTTTTTCCAGCAAGATGGTGCACCACCACATTATGGGTGTCAGGTCCGAGCATTCCTAGATGAACAGTTTCCTGAAAAGTGGATTGGTTGTCGTGGGCCAGTTGAATGGCCCCCAAGGTCTCCCGATCTGACCCCCTTAGACTTTTATCTTTGGGGTCATCTGAAGGCAATTGTCTATGCTGTGAAGATACGAGATGTGCAGCACCTGAAACTACGGATACTGGAAGCCTGTGCTAGAATTTCTCCTGCGGTGTTGCTATCAGTGTGTAAAGAGTGGGGGAAGAGGGTTGCATTGACAATCCAACACAATAGGCAGCACATTGAACACATTTTATAAGTGGTCAGAAACTTGTAAATAACTCATGAAAGTATAAAGTTACGTTAAAACCAAGCACACCATTGTTTTTCTTGTGAAATTCCCAATAAGTTTGATGTGTCACATGACCCTCTTCCTATTGAAAAAACAAGAGTTGGATTCAAAATGGCCGACTTCAAAGTGTCCGCCATGGTCACCACCCATCTTGAAAAGTTTCCCCCCTCACATATACTAATGTTCCACAAACAGGAAGTTAATATCACCAACCATTCCCATTTTATTAAGGTGTATCTGTCACGACTGTGACTGATCCAGACAGGTCTGGGAGGAGAAGGTCGCAGCGACTTGCTATTCGTGATAGCTTGTGAGTTTGCTCCGTGGTGACTGAGTGATGGTGACTAGCGCTCCCATCGGCCTTTCCCCAGTCCAGTCTTGTTAGGGCGACTGAGGGTTTAGGCATCCTGCTCGCCGCACGGGTTCACACCCCGTCTAGGGTATCAGGGCAGACAGGTGCCAGCTTAGGGTTAGTCAGGGGTGGCCATTCTATTTCCCATCCGTAGATAAGGGTCCCCCTTCCCCTCCGTCTGGTGCGTCACGACTGCTGCTGGGATAGCGGTCGTGACAGTATCCATATAAATCGCCCACCCTGTACATAACAGTTGAGCAATTCGATAAATACATAGGGGGTCATGTATGAAATACTAAAATAGGAGTATTTCAGGCACAGATAGCAGCACAACAGCTAGTTGCGCCGCTATCTGCAACTTCGCCCCGCTCACACCAGGTCTAAAATTGTGGGCGTGGTGTGGGTGGGTTGGAGGACGGGCCCATCTCATTGACCATTTTCTACACCTGTTTTAGGTGTAGAAAAAGGTCTAAATGTAAGGCCGCTCAGAAGCTGTCTTAGGCCTTTTGCCCACGAATGTAAGGGCTCCATGCCCGGGCACAGACCGTGGGGCAGCCGCATGCAGATCGCAGACCCATTCACTTGAATGGGGTCCACAATCCGTCCGTTCCGCAAAAAGATAGAGCAAGTTCTATCTTTTTTGCGGAACGGAAGCATGGAACGGAACACCACAGAAGCACTCCGTAGTGCTTCCGTTCCGTTCCGCACCACATCTCTGAATTTGCAGCTGGTGACCCGTGTACTGCGGAACCGCCGTATGCGGCACGTTTGTGTGCAAGAGGCCTTACATTTAGAAGCGGCGCTGGATGCGCCAAAGTTATGGAGAGGCCTGCGGCCACCGCCAGTTTAGGACTTTATTAAAGGGGTTCTCCAGGAATTAAGAAAATGAAAATACTTAAATATTACTTGATTATCAATATATTCTCAAATACCTATTATTATTTATAATGGTTTGCTTTGTCTGGGGTGCAATCATCAGGGAAAACAAAATGGCCACTGTCCCATTAGTTCACACAAAACCTGTCCTGATCACACATGAGGACAAGTTACTTTACAACTAGTGTTGAGCGAACTTGTGTTTTAAGTTTGGCGTCTAAAGTTCGGGTTCGGGTTATTGAAAAATCGCATTATGGATTCCGCTACCACAGACCATAACGTAATTTAGAATCCATAACGCGATTCTTCAATAACCCGAACCCAAACTTTAGACGCCAAATTTAAAACACAAGTTCGCTCAACACTATTTACAACACTGAGGTAAAGGGCTGCCACATCCTCCTCCCCGTCCTCTCTACTTGTCACAGATTATTATCCTAAATAGAGCAGATAAGAACTTTAGCTGAATCTCCGGGGAATTTAGTTCACGAGAGACATGAAGTACAGAGAGGACGGACCGAATAGATTGTGGTAATGGAGACTGCATACAAGAGCTGCTGCTTATTAGCCACATCCCCACCTCCTCTCATGTCTTCTCATCATCTCCATTCCCTACAGAGATTCACCTGTATTCAGGATCATGATTCCTGACAAGCAGAGCAGAGAGGAGGATGAGGCAGCACTATGGCTCATTGTGGTGAAGTAACTTGTCCTGCTGTGTGATTAGGACAGGTTCTGTGTGTACTCATAGGACAGCGGCCATTTTTTTCCCTAATGATTGCTCCCTAGACAAAACAAGCCATTCTAAGTAATGAAAGTTATTTGTGAATATATTTATTATAAAATAATTTTTAAATATTTAAATTTTTTTAATTCCTGGAGAACCCCTTTAAGACTGGCGTCTAAGATGCTGGTTTTAATAAATATGCACCATAGTATTATTTATTGGAGGTCATTTATTAAGGGACTGTGTGGTATCTTTTTTTTGACCAGTTGTGCGATAATATTTAGTTGCATGGCCGGTTTTACACCGTGTTTGGCAGCTGGTAAGGACAGGCGCAGAGCGGGTGGTTGTCAGGGGCTGGGACTCTGGACCTGCAAATCTATTAACATTTACGCCTGGAAACAGGTGTAAATGTTGGCGAAAAACTACTCCAGACAGGCATTGGAGTTGGTTTGACACCACTGCAGCAGATTCACCTAATTTAAAATCGGGCACAAGCAATTAGAAGAATCTTACGACAGCGTAGCGAGGGGGGGGAGTCTAAGACCGGTGTAAAAAGCGGGTTTTAGTAGATGACCCCCATTGTGTACTGGTTCTGGTTATATCCTATATTAGTCCACCTGCGGAAAAAAAAACAGCGTAGTACAGTACCACAAACACCAAAAATTTTACCAGGCTTTAATTATTAATGAGTGGAGAAGATTAACCTAGAAACACCCTCACCAATAAGAACTACTCACTCCACAAATAAGTACAAAACAATATATCCTTTATTACACATGTATAATCATAAAAACATACATTATAAAATAGCAGCATATGGTGTTAATCCCAAGGGCGGATAAAAAAACACACGAGTCAATTGTCCCAAGGCATAACCATCACAATACACTAGTCACTACACGGCTAATAAACATACAAAGCAAGGGCAACAACGCCAATCGAAAAAATTTCTTAATTTGAACGTGTAGTGAAACTAAATAATCATCATAATCGTCGTCATACCCCGAAGACTGGTCGTCTCTGCAGCCACCTCCTCCCAACGCCGTTTCGCCACTAGGGCTTCTTCTGGGGATATGATATTGTTTTTTTACTAATTTGTGGAGTGAGTAGTTATTATTGGTGAGGGTAGTACAGTACCAGCAACGTGTATGAAATTACACAATTTTCATATACATTTTGTAGATTTTTTCCATGCAGAAATCGAAATTAGAAATTGCAGACTTTGGTGCAGATATGGTACGGAAAGCAAATAAATCCAGAGGGAAATTCTTGCAGATCTTATGGGCATTAACCTACAATCATGTGCTAGTGGCCTTATACTCCAGAGCTGCATTCACTGTTCTGCTATTGGAGTCACTGTACACACACATTAAATATTGTGTACAATATCCTTTAGTAGTTGCGCCTCATTTATGACGAGGCACACGCCATCTGTGTTTACACAATATTTGTAAAGGACCCCCACTGTTTACAAACATTACTTATCCTATGTTACAACCTACATTGCACCCCAGAGCTGCACTCACAATTCTGCAGGCTTTAGAACTCAAGTCACCCTGCTTGCTCAGTGTCTTAGGATAGGTCTAGTATTGGTAATGTAGTGCCCTTGATGCCACCAGCAGAATAGTGAGTGCAGCTCTGGAGTATAATGCAGGCTGTAACTCAGGATCAGTAGAGGATAAGTAATGTATGTACACATTGGGGGAGATTTATCAACACAGGTGTAAAAGAAAACTGGCTTAATTGCCCATAGCAACTAGATCCACCTTTAAATTTTCAGAACCCCTTTGGTAATGAAAGGTGGAATCTGATTGGTTCCTATTGGTTCCACAAGATGGCTACTGATGGAGGGTCATGTGACCAGAATAAATAAATAACTCCATGAGACTGAGTGATTTTCCTGGTCACATGACCCTCCATCAGCAGCCATTATATAGACAGGACCTCTGGGTGGACAGCACAAAATACTTGGCCAACAAGGGAGAATACCTTATGAAATATAGAAAATGGTGCAGAATATCAACAAAGACTATATTAGTAAGTGCCATATAATTATCTCACAGACACATCAACTGTGGCCAATCCCTTTAAGTAATGTAATTCATTTGTATTGTGGATTATGATTTTGATCTATAAATTAAAGGGTACAGATAATAAGAGGTATGTTTATCCACTTCACCATGGCCCCTACTTAGCACTGTCAGCAGTTTTGCAGTCAAAACTGCTGACAGCCTCCCTTTAAGTATAAAATTGTGTTCAGGTGACATACCCTTGATTATATCAGTTCCTGGGGCTCTCCTGCTGACTAACAGCAAGTATAAGGTCTTTACTTGCCCAGTATTAAATATAGATAAGACTTTGGGCCAGTTGAGTATTAAGTGCACCTATTTATCTGAAATTTCCAAGAATTCCGCTATGAAAATGTTCACCTCATTTTTCCACATAAACACAGTATGAATCTCTGTCTTTTCCAGTGAAACGGTTTGGTATTCAGCAAAAGGAGAAGGGCTGGAACCGCTTAGTAAAGTCATAAACTTATAATCCGTCCTATGACAAAACAGGGAATTTTCCAATGCGCTGCATATAGAATTTGTGCTTTGGAGCTTTCAGGCTGCGCAAAATGTTCCCCAATCCAGAGTCTCTATACAATGCACTGATTTTCCATGATAGAAATGGAAAGTGTAATAAGGTCACCGTGCAGAAACCCAATATATTATGTAATATGTGTCTTACATTGGGACCCAAAAGAAAAAAATAGCAGCAATTTCTAAAAGAGCATCTGTCACCATGATCACTCCTCTGGTAGGGTTGATCATGGTGACTAAAGTGAGGGCTTTCTCACTGCAATCCGTATTATCGATGCAGAGAAATTTATATTTTTCGTTATATGCAAATGAGGTGCCCAGTGTGGCTCAGTTGTGATATGATTTGCATAATGGATGAGGTAAAATCTGTATTTGCCATTATTGGTAATAGGCACAGGAGATATCAGCCGCGGGTTGTTACAACGTAGAAACTATAGGGTAACATTAAATAAACTGAGCAGTTATCGAACACAGTCGAACACTTTGGGATATTTATCAAACTGGTGTAAAGTAGAACTGGTTTAGATGTCCATAGCAACCAATCAGATTCCACCTTTCATTTTTCACAGCTCCTTTGGAAAATGAAAGATGGACTCTGATTGGTTGGGGGCCTTTCTGACAGACCCTCTAATGTGGCCGGACCTGCGGAGGAAATGATACTTACCTGTTACCTGATCCCTGCCGCTGGTTTCTGGCTCCTTCGTTCCCCAGCCACATCTGTAGATTGCTAGTCTAGCCGCATCAACATCTGGTTTGACATTGGTCACGTGGCCATTTCAGCCACATGGTCATGGGCCCCTCATGCATGCCGTGACCCAGTGACATGACACATGGGGGACATGTTATCACGGCAAGTATGATTCCCGCCGCAGGTCTGGCCACATTGAAGGCTCAGCTCAAAAAGCCCCCAGGGGTGAAGAACCCCTTTAAATTCCCCTGCTGTTCCAGCGCTGCCACAACAGACCTCCCCGTGGGTCTGTGCTTACTTGCCTACAACAGTGATGTAGCCATGTATCCCACATGACTGCAGCAGCAGTATACAGCATGGGACAGCTGAGGCCAGAGATTGGCGGCAGCCATCATGTGGGGTAAATGGCTGCTGCAAGAAAATACAGACCAGGGGGGCAGCGCTCCCATGTATGAAGTACCCCTTTAAATCCCTTGGCTGTTCCATCGCTGCCACACCAGACCTCCCGTGGGTCTGTGTTTACATGCCTGCAACACTGACATCGCTCATGACTTCAGCAGCGGTATACAGCATGGGATCGCTGAGGCCAGGGACTGGCTGCAGCCGTCATGTGAGGTATATGGCTGCTGCAAGAAACTACAGACCGGGGGCAGCTCTAGAATGGCAGAGGTGAGTATTATTTCAGAGGTGAGGACATTTTTCAACATCTCTGAAAACCCTTTAAATTAGAAGTTCATTTTATCAGTCATTTAAAGGGAATCTATAACCTAGATATCGATATTAAACCAAAAGTATGTCCTTATAGTACTTCATACCTTCTTTCCATATGTTTTTCTTTTTCTTTGGAGTTTATATTATATCTTCATAAAATCAATTTTAATACATATGCTAATGGGGCATTAAGGTGCCCAGAGGGCATTATTTTCATTCAAAGTTTCCCAGAAACGCCCCCCTACAGAGTCCAAGCACGCCTCTCTCTCTGCTTATACACTACGCCCCCAGCAGCGCCGTTGCCATTCCCCCCGCTATGTCACTAGCAGCCGATAACCCCGCCAACCCTTTCCCTTCAGCATAGCCAACAGGCGCAGTGCCGAACACTGCCTGCGCTTGCACTCTTCCAGTTCAACTGAGGGCATCAGCGTCAACTGTTTTACTGGGCATGCGCCGAAAACCTCACTGGGCCTGGCGCGTGCCCAGTAAAATAGTTGAAGCTAGATGTTCGGCACTGCGCCTGTTGGCTATGCAGAAGGGAAAGGGTGGGTGGGGTTATTGGCAGGTCGAGCGTCAAGGGGTGCCGGGGGCGTAGTGTATGAGTGGAGAGAGAGGCGTTCTTGGGCTCTGTAAGGGGGGTGGTCCTGGCCACTCGATGGGGGCATTTCTGGGCACCTTTGAATGAGAATAACGCCCCCTGGGCACCTTAATGCCTCTTTAGCATATGGATTAAAATGGATTTATGAAGACGTAATACAAGCTCCAAAGAAAAAGAAAAACATATGGAAAGAAGCTATGAAAGTACTATAAGGACATACTTTTGGTTTAATATCGGTTCTCTAGGTGACAGATTCCCTTTAAGCACAAGGACCCGATGGGTTTTATAACAATACTGTCTGATTATCACTTATCATATTTGTTTCTGTGATTTTTAAACTGAGTTTTCAGGGAGAGCTGGCGGACGCTCCAACTAAATAGCTGTATAAATATTTTTCTTCACTGGATTCTGCTTATGTTACAAAATCTAATGGATGACAGGTCCCGTGGATGGGGCAGAAGGGTGTGCGCGCTTTTGAAAGAAGCGCCAATTTAGAATGTTTTATTTGCAGCTGTGCCCTCCGCTCGTGTAAGCAAAGTCTCCAGCTAAAGGTTAATCTTCCACAGCTTCTTGCAAGGTGGAACAGCCAGTGGGTGGCAATGGAAATTAAAACAATCTTCAGACTCTTAAGCTATGGCCCTGCTCTGATCAATTATTCATTGGACGCCAACATGGTCAGCAGCGCTGTATATCTGGGAAATCATTACTGACTCTACCACTGGAGAATTCTTCTCAGAGACGCTCTTCATAATCAGTGGAAACTAAGATCTAAATAGAAAGTTTTCGGAAAAGAAAACAACTCTTCCACTTGTACTTAATCACGTTAAACAGCGTGTGGGGTCAGAAGCGGTGGAGACGTCAACAGGGAAGGTGCTCACAGGGAATCAATAACTTGTAGGTTCAATATCTTCCCCCAATCCAGAAGCAGAGATTTGGGCTGCTGTTTGAGGGACCTTGCACGCTTGCTGTCAGTGTAGGGCTGTGATGGCTAACCTTTGGCACTCCAGCTGTGATAAAACTACGACTCCCAAGATGTACACTTCCTTGGCTGTTCTCAGAAGTCAATAGAAATGAATTGGGCATGCTGGGAGTCGTAGTTTCACCACAGCTAGAGTGCCGGAGGTTAGCCATCACTGGTGTAGGGCAAGTTAGTCACGACAGAAGATCCTGCATCCAGTAGTCCATGGAGCCTGTGAGATGGACCTGCAGCCTGGAGAAAAATGTTAGGTGTATATAGTATATTTTTAGGGAACATATTCAGGGAGAATGTAGCCTGATTGCAGATTCAGAGGCACAAAACAAGGGTATGGTTCTCAGCTCTGTGCATTGCCAGGAACTCCTATCAGTCACCTACATCTTTTATATTCCTGAAGTTAGAGGCAAAGCTGGCGTGGACTCAAAGCACACTGCGTCCATGCATATTGGCTTAAATTTTCAATGGCTTTAATAGACCTTTAACTAGAATGTATGCACGGGATGGAGCCATCTGAAAGCGATATACATCCTGCTTATTAACATCTTAAATACAGTTTGCTGGTTGGTCTATCAGTCATGAACTGTTGCTGAAAGGTTGCAGATAGAACTGAGCACTGGGAGGTACATGGATGTGACATTAGGGGGTCCCAGGCATCTAGTGTGATGCAATCCACAAGGAAACCCCTATTAGTGAATGGTAAAGACTGCCTTGTTTTAAATTAAAATTACTGAGAAGCTGCAGAATCTGAATCGGAGAGACTGAGGGGTCCATAATGGGGTTCTCCAGGAATAACGACTTTTTATCTAATACCAGCAGCCTGCCTCTGTAAAGAAAAGATTCATACTTACCAGCTCCCCGCATGTCTATATTTATACCTAGGGGTGCATGGGCATCTCACATGCTCTGCTGCAGCCAAGAACTGGCTTCAGCAGTGATTTGAGGCTTGAGGTCACATCACCGCAACCAATTTTCAAACACTGTATTAGGAAACCGTTCAGGTTCCTCATTTATTAGCATGACCAGAGACCGCCTACAAAAAGTCTTAGGGTATATTCACATGTTCAAGGTTTTGCCTACAGCACAGCTGAAGAGTGTTTTTTTTCCCCAAAAAAATTCCAGTTACAAATCTGAGACTAAAACTCTGGATGTGCCTAAATCCTGAACGTGTGAACATGACCTTATTCCCTCTGGAGGGCCAGCACATCCATCGATAACCTGGACAACTCATACATTTCATTACTGCTGTTTCTCTCACAGATTACAGCTGATTACTGGTGGTCCCATCAATTGATCATCAGAGGACCCTCTACAGTTCTGTGTCCAGGACTACATAGTCTTCTGTCACTTCATTCCATATGCCATGTTCCATATACAACGACTCTTATAAAAGTAACATCATGTATGATGACGAGTTTACAATGCCATGAAGTAATGATAGGGGCATGGCCTGAATGGGCTTTGCCCCCTCATGGTGCCATTGAAACATGTATTTTGGTTCTGTGGTGTTCTATCCCCCCCCTCCCCCTTTTTCATGTCAAGTGAGCCGATTTTATGCTGGACAGTTTCAGGATTGGACAATTAGATGGCTGGTCAGCGTTTCTATTGGTTAAATCGGTTTTCGGTGGTTTGTGGCGGGAAGGTCACCTATTTATTGAGGCACCTTACCTGTGGAGTTCAGTTGCCGTGTCAAGATCAAGAATAAGCTCGTCCCGCCCGCCCGCCCTCCCTGCAATATTTGTCGCGGTCTTTGTTGTATTTTGGGGGGGTTAGTCGCTCAGAATTCTGGGTGGACTTAAATTAATTCAGTAATGGACTTTATTATTTATTCAGAATGGTATTTATATCGGTATTTTAAAGTTGGTTGATTAATGTAACCCCCAAGATTTTAATAAAGACCGCGGCCTTTTCATCCACAAGAGGTTTGTGTCAATTATTTATTAATTAGTTAATTATTGTTGAATATGGCACCATGCAGGTCCGGCACTCGCATGTCTCCTGTGACGGCAGACCCAACACGTCGGACGCAAGTCACACCCAGAGACAGTTTGTACATTCGCTGCATGATGAGAGGACCAGTAAAACTTGATTTATACAGTTAAGAAAACTGTAACTATTTCACAAAAAACATTTCAGGTTCTGTTTGTGCACGGGGCTTTTTATTGAGTCATTAAATTACGTTAAGCATATAAATGTTCCCTGAAGCATTATATCAATGCTGTATATCTTTCAACACCTTGTATTTAAGTTGCACAGTTCGGAGGCCTCTCTGCATCTGGATACGCTGTAACCCTCTGATATAATGGTGCATTATTCTGGAGAGATGCAGAGTTAATGTGACCAAGTAAATCCGTCCGACATGCGACTCCTATGTAATCCTTCTTGTGCTGGAGAGATGGGGTATTTAGTGCTCAGACAATGCGGATTCAACATCCTAATAATTGAGATTTTCTATGTTTTGTTAACTATCGAAAAGCAAATGGGTGCATAAACAAATTGACAGCACTCCAAATTGCAGGTGAAATATTATGTGATTTATTCAGCCGGACATAATTTCAGGCAACGTTTTGCGCTATATGTAGCCCTTTATCAGGCCCAATGGATATGAACGGGTGGTTGAGGAGCTAAGCAAAGTTCCAGCAGAAGAGGAAAGGTTCCTATTAAACCCAGCTAGCATAGCAGAGTTGAGAAAACCACAGCATAGCAGGGCTGAGATTGTTGCCGAAGTGTTTGCCTGCCAGAAGTTAAGCCAATACCTGCTGATGACCAAGATAAAGTCTGGAAACTGTTTGGATTACCGTTTATTCAAGTAAAGCTGTGTTCAACGTTAATACAAAGTCTGGACTCCATTTGTTCTACTTATTCCCTACCCAAGTTCAACACCCCCTTTTTGCACTGCTTGTGACCACTTCTGGGATCCAAGGATATCCATGTAGGAGCACCGTGACATGAGCATACAACACCTTCAGAGAGATTGTAGGCCGCTCTACACCATTCTGGCAATCCTACACCTGGGTACCAACACTACCATCTACAAAGGGGACTCCATGTCCTTGTTGCTTAACTGCAACTGGCGTCACGACTACTTGCTCTATAAGAGGGACATATTTCGTAGAAAACTCCTAAGGGCCAAGGGATCCCCCAGACGCCTATGAGTGGGCCGCTGCACAGCCTTTTCTAATTTGACCACCCGGTCATTACCTGACATCTCTACTAGAGGGCAGTGGAATACCGCAATGACAGCGCAACTCGCAGACAGTCCTCTCATGCGTTTCAGCAGTTTAAGCAGAGAGGAAGATTTTAGGTTCAGCTCTTCAGTCAAGGTACAGAAAAAGGAGAACTATGGACTGTGGGAGCCACAATATGGACTGGTCCTATTAGTGCACACAAAACCTGTCCGAATTATACAGTAGGACAAGTTACTTCACAACAATGAGGTAAAAAGCTGCCTCGTCCTCCTCTCTGCTCTGTTTGTCAGTATACAGCTGATAAGATCTTCAGCTTAATCTCTGTAAGAATGGAGTTTATGAGGCAAAATGAAGTACAGAAAGGAGGGTGGGGGTAATAAGCAGCAACTCTTGTATGCAGTCTCCATTACCATAGCCCCACATTAACACAGTCTGTCCTGTCCTTCCTCTCTGTACTTCATGTCTCCTCATGAACTCCATTCCCACAGAGATTCAGCTAAAGATCTTATCAGCTATATTCAGGATCATAACCCCTGACAGGTAGAGCAGAGATGAGGCAAAGCTTTAGCTCAGTGATGTGAAGTAACTTGTCTTGCTGTGTGATTAGGACAGGTTTTGTGTGAACTAACAGGACGGAGGCCATTTTGATTCCCCTGATGATTGCTTCCTAGACAACATGAGCCATTATAAATAATGAAAGGTATTTGGTAATATATTAATTATAAAGTAATATTTAAGTATTTTCATTTTCTTAATTCCCAGAAAAAACCTTTAAGTGGGAGCCCCCTTTTGCTTAAAGGGTTCTCATTAAATATTTGCTGCTATTTAAGTGAAAGACTCAAACAAAATTGATTGCACTATGTCTTTGTATTATGTATTTGCACTAGTTTTGCATTATTGTGTTACCATTTCTGCACTTTAACGTTCAAGCACTTTAGCCCATTGTCTGGACTCTATTTTGGGACCTATTATGAACTTTTTGTATGGACTTTGGCAAAATAATACTTCAATGATCATATGGACTGCCTCTGAGGACGTTAATACTAATGGTCTTATGTCACCTTGCGTTAACATAGAAAGCCTAGGCATGGTACTATATTATTGCTACACAGGGAGAACCAAGTGGTAAGTCACAAGCAGGTCTAACACCGTCAAGGGTAACCCCGTTGCTGACAAATGTGTGTTTATGAATGTCTACAGGGTGGGCCATTTATATGGATACACCTTAATAAAATGGGAATGGTTGGTGATATTAACTTCCTGTTTGTGGCACATTAGTATATGTGAGGGGGGAAACTTTTCAAGATGGGTGGTGACCAGGGCGGCCATTTTGAAGTTGGCCATTTTGAATCCAACTTTTGTTTTTTCAATAGGAAGAGGGTCATGTGACACATCAAACTTATTGGGAATTTCACAAGAAAAACAATGGTGTGCTTGGTTTTAACGTAACTTTATTCTTTCATTAGTTATTTACAAGTTTCTGACCACTTATAAAATGTGTTCAATGTGCTGCCCATTGTGTTGGATTGTCAATGCAACCCTCTTCTCCCACTCTTCACACACTGATAGCAACACCGCAGGAGAAATGCTAGCACAGGCTTCCAGTATCCGTAGTTTCAGGTGCTGCACATCTCGTATCTTCACAGCATAGACAATTGCCTTCAGATGACCCCAAAGATAAAAGTCTAAGGGGGTCAGATCGGGAGACCTTGGGGGCCATTCAACTGGCCCACGACGACCAATCCACTTTCCAGGAAACTGTTCATCTAGGAATGCTCGGACCTGACACCCATAATGTGGTGGTGCACCATCTTGCTGGAAAAACTCAGGGAACGTGCCAGCTTCAGTGCATAAAGAGGGAAACACATCATCATGTAGCAATTTCGCATATCCAGTGGCCTTGAGGTTTCCATTGATGAAGAATGGCCCCACTATCTTTGTACCCCATATACCACACCATACCATAAATTTTTTTGTTCCAACAGTCTTGGAGGGATCTATTCAATGTGGGTTAGTGTCAGACCAATAGCGGTGGTTTTGTTTGTTAACTTCACCATTCACATAAAAGTTTTCCTCATCACTGAACAAAATCTTCTGCGTAAACTGAGGGTCCTGTTCCAATTTTTGTTTTGCCCATTCTGCAAATTCAGTGCGCCGATCTGGGTCATCCTCGTTGAGATGCTGCAGTAGCTGGAGTTTGTAAGGGTGCCATTTGTGAGTAGCTAATATCCGCCAAAGGGATGTTCGACTAATGCCACTCTCCAGTGACATGCGGCGAGTGCTACGCTGTGGGCTCTTGCTGAATGAAGCTAGGACAGCCACTGATGTTTCTTCATTAGAGACAGATTTCATGCGTACACATTTAGGCAAATCCAACACTGAACCAGTTTCACGAAACGTAGCAAGCAGTTTGCTAACTGTAGCATGGG
Organism: Bufo bufo; assembly: GCF_905171765.1. Lineage (NCBI taxonomy): Eukaryota > Metazoa > Chordata > Amphibia > Anura > Bufonidae > Bufo > Bufo bufo. The sequence goes on from NC_053394.1 coordinate 148,207,981, forward strand.
AGATGGCTGGTCTCGTAGGGTGTCTTGCATTGAAATCTGCTGCAATGACCCGGTTACTGCGTTCACCAGACATCAACACAATTTCTATCCGCTCCTCATGTTTTAACCTCTGCGACATGTCAATGGCTGTACACAAAGAGAAACTTGTAAATAACTCATGAAAGAATAAAGTTACGTTAAAACCAAGCACACCATTGTTTTTCGTGTGAAATTCCCAATAAGTTTGATGTGTCACATGACCCTCTTCCTATTGAAAAAACAAAAGTTGGATTCAAAATGGCCAACTTCAAAATGGCCGCCATGGTCAGCACCCATCTTGAAAAGTTTCCCTCCTCACATATACTAATGTGCCACAAACAGGAAGTTAATATCACCAACCATTCCCATTTTATTAAGGTGTATCCATATAAATGGCCCAACCTGTATATGTCCTAAGGCCTGGTGCGCAGCCTTAAGGAAATATGTTTAGCTACCGGTTTAGTCATCAAGGTGACCGTGCGAAAAGCTTTATGTAGACCTTGGTGCTGGGAAGGGATTACAGGATGAAGCCCCCCTTCTAATTGCGGGTGTCTTACAGCATCATGTAGGGATTACAGTACATGACACCCCCACTCTTCCGGTGGTATTAGGGCTCAGTATCCACAACGGGAGTATTTCAGCGCTTTGTGCAGTCTTTTTGGTTCTCTGGTTATTACCGAGAGGGACAACTGTGAATGGACACCCTACTCATACGGGAAGGAACCTAGTGGTAGAGATAAAGAGATAAAGCAGAGTTGAGTTTGCCTGCCAGTTCATGCTTAAGTCTGCTGGAACCAAGACAAAGCCTGAAAACTGTTTAAAGAAACGTTTATTCAAAGTAAAGCTGCCTTTGAACTTCATCTCAAGGTCTGGACTCAAGTTATTCTTTCAAATCCCTCAATGATTCCCCCTATTTATTGCTTCGGAGCCAAAGCCTGGGGTCCAGCCGTATCCAGGTAGGAGCACAGTGATATGCATAGAGAGACATTTAGGCCGCACTACACCACTCGGCATTCCTACTATACCTGGGTCGCGATATAGAGGGCACTGGGGGGAGGCGGCCCATTGCACATGCTATATCGTTGATTGGTGCTTGCTAGTGGGGCGGCTTATCTGCCTGTGTAAAAGAACCCCAACTTTGCTTACTGCCTGCAGAGCTAAAGAACTTACAATAGTATTATATACCAATAATATATTTTGCAGATGTATTAAAAAGCAGCTTTTTGCTTACCGACAGCAAGCAAAGCTCTTGAAAATGGTGCAGAATGCAGATCTACTTTCACACTTGTGTTTTTGCCTGATCTGGCAGGGATCAGCAAAAAACACTTCCGTCAACTATCTGCATTCATTATGAACAGATCCGGTTGTATTATCTTTAACATAGTCAAGACGGATGGACATCATTGAAAGTCAATGGGGGACGGATCTGTTTTCTATTTTGTCAGATTGTGTCAGAGAAAATGGATCCGTCCCGATTGACTTGCATTATGGGTCATGCCGGATCCGTTTTGCTCCGCATCCCATAACGGAAAGAAAACTGCAGCAAGCTACAGTTTGCTCTCTGTTATGGGAACGCAACCAAACAAAACAGAATGCATTTTGGAGCACTCCATTCTGTTCAGTTCCGTTTTGTCCCCATTGACAATGAATGGGGACAAAAACTGAAGCATTTTTCTCAGGTATTGAGATCCTCTGTTAGATCTTAATACTGGAAAATGTAAAGGCAAGTGTGAAAGTAGCCTAAGACAGCTGCTTTAAAGTTTCGGCCTAGCATTGTCATAGTGCTACTCCTACTCCAATACTCCTATACATTTGGAGGAAGTGGCAGCGTGGGAATGTTGAAAACTGCTACCAGATCATCAAAACTACAGTATTTCAGTTCTGCTTGTTGTGTGGAGAAGTAAGAAATGAAGGTGAACAAGTATTAGAGAAACACATCACTAAGGGGCTAGGCTAAAGTGGAAAATGCTGTATACATATGGTCTACTGATATGGCTTTTATCCTAGTGTTAACTGCCAGCTATTGATTTTAACCCTAGTATTAAGTTCTGGTAATGCAATGACATCCCTAGTATCACTGGTGCACAAAAGCTTCTAGAGTCGTGGACAACAGGAGGCCATGAGTGACATGTGGCTCCTGAAACATTGGTTGGGAAAAACTAATATACTTATTCCTACATCAGCCGTAAATGTAATTCAATACCAATAAGATGGAAGCCTTTATTATTCCGGTGCCGACCAATACCATCCAGTCTGCATCCCTTAGGGGAGCCAGGTCTTAATGATGATCATCCTCATCTTTTGCTGGCTTTACTTCTTCCAAATCATCCTTCAAAGTCTCCATGTCCTAGAAAAGTCAGCAAGATGCAGAGAGGAGGAGCTGGATGTTTCTGATTACATATTCTCATCGATAGATGATGATGTGGAAAAGGGGGAAAAGCAGATAGCAGAAGAAGGGCTCCCACTTGTAGGGCAGGAGAGCGCTGGGGTTGTAGAAGTGGGTATGCCAGAGCTGATTAATATACAGTGTTTACTGTTAAATAAGCTGCAGAAGATTGCAGGCAAGAACAGCAATAATATTCATATTGTCCCCCACCCAACCTAACCAGCCAAACCCCATTCTAGCAACAGCTGCTGTTTAAAGGTGCCATGCGGCCATTAACAATGCTTAATGTGACTGTAACCTAAGGCAGAGTGGCCTGGGTATACCTGATTTATAGAGATTCGTGACAAATTAATTCGTAACAAATCAGATTTCTTGGCTAACTTCAGCGAAGTTGCTGAATCAAAATTTTCTAAACTTCTCTGATCTCATGTGTAATATTACCATACACCTCAATATACTAGATATGGCTGCCCCTATTCCCATATACCATTGGTGAACTGGGGTTCCTTGGGTCTAACAGAGGAAATTATTCTTAGGACCCAACCTCTATATCACCAATAAACTTTAATAAGTTTTAAATCAAAGAAATAGGCCCTAGTGGGAAGTGATTAGCAACAAAGGCAACTCTAAATGGTATTTTTCTCCTGGAACTTTAAGGCCCACTATGGCTTCACACACTGATGATGCTCTGGTACTCTGATGGGCCAGTCCAACCTTGCCCTATACCCTCCTATACTAGATGTGGCTGACACTACTACCATTTATATCTATATACTAGATGTGGCTGCTACTATTATCATACACCTCCATATACTAGATGTAGTTACCACTAATATTGTGACGGACTCCCAGTACTCAGGAAGAGTATGTTGCCTCTGTATTCTTACTTACTCAGGAGATATTGCAAACCGCTGGTCTTTAGCTCCCGGTTTTCCCCAGTCACTGGTCGAGACTCAGTGTAGGTGAAATAAAGTCTGCTTTATTGAGCAACTGCACAAACTTATATACAGAAAGTGATCAGATGAAACTGTAATCCCATCACATCCCCCTTCCCTACCCCAGACATTCTGTCAGCACCACACCACAGGGGTCCACCTGCTAAAATATCTCCAGACAGCCGTAGCAGGAGCCTGGCCAAAATGTAATTGTCCTGAGCTCTTTCAGAGTACAATGGGAGATATTGAAGGGGAAGGGGTGTTGACAATCTTTTGATAACAAGTTAAACAGTATAACATAATAACACATATCCAACACTAATACACATTTAACTCAAACTGATGACCATGTCGTCACATAGCTCCCCCAAGTTAAGGGATGACAGACCCGGTCAGACCCTCTATGGGTCCACTTGGGGATGTCCATGTTAGTCACCCTTACAGTTCTATTTGGCGAGATAGTCCATCAGCATTCGCATTGTGTTTCCCAGGCCGGTATTAGATTGTGAAAGTGAACGGCTGTAGGGACAGGCTCCACTGCAACAGCCGTCCATGTGCCCCAGACACCCGGTTCAACCAAACAAGTGGGATCTCCAAAATCCTATGTCCGTAGTCGCTAGGAAGGAGGCTGTCCCTCAGGCTTCTCCAGCAGCCCCAGTGACGGTTCAGTCCATCACATTTCTCCCCTGCCAACAGTAGACTAACCAGGTACCAGACGCCCAACTGGTCTGGACCTGTGTTAGTCAGACAAGATAAATCCAAAACCTCTTTCAACTGGTCCGTTTGACTCTGCTGCAGGAGAGTGATGCCACCCACATCATCTCCGCTGGGGAGAGAGATCGGTTACCTCTTCTCCCTGGGTCTCCATCTGCCGCTGGGGGAAGAGGTCGGCTAACTGTTCTCCCTGGAACACCCTCTGCCGCTGGGGAGAGAGGTCAGCTACCTCTTCTCCCTGGGTCTCCATCTGCCGCTAGGGAGAGAGGTCGGCTACCTCTTCTCCCTAGGTCTCCATCTGCCACTGGGAATAGAGGACGGCTACCTTTTCTCCCTGGAACGCCCTCTTTCGCTGGGGAGAAAAGTCAGCTACCTCTTCTCACGGGGTCTCCATCTGCCGCTGGGAAGAGAGGTCGGCTACCTCTTCTCCCTGGAACGCCCTCTACCGCTGGGGAGAGAGGTCAGCTATCTCTTCTCCCTGCATCTCCATCTGGCGCTGGGGAGAGAGAGGTCGGCTACCTCTTCTCCCTGGAACGCCCTATACTGCTGGGGGGAGAGGTTGACTACCTCTTCTCCCTGGGTCTCCATCTGCCGCTGGGGAGGGAGGTCGGCTACCTCTTCTCCTTGGGTCTCCATCTGCCACTTGGGAGGGAGGTCGGCTACCTCTTTTTCCTGGGTCTCCGTGTTGCTCTCTGGCTGGGAGTGGAGGTTGCTTTGTGGGCAGAGATCAGCGGTACTCTGCCCTGGTGCCAGCACTTCAGCTGGGTCTCCATCTGCCGCTGGGGGGAGAGGTCGGCTAACTGTTCTCCCTGGAACACCCTCTGCCGCTGGGGAGAGAGGTCAGCTACCTCTTCTCCCTGGATCTCCATCTGCCGCTAGGGAGAGAGGTCGGCAACCTCTTCTCCCTAGGTCTCCATCTGCCGCTGGGAATAGAGGACGGCTAGCTTTTCTCCCTGGAACGCCCTCTTCCGCTGGGGAGAAAGGTCATCTACCTCTTCTCCCGGGGTCTCCATCTGCCGCTGGGAAGAGAAGTCGGCTACCTCTTCTCCCTGGAATGCCCTCTACCGCTGGGGAGAGAGGTCAGCTACCTCTTCTCCCTGCGTCTCCATTTGGTGTTGGGGAGAGAGGTTGGCTACCTCTTCTCGCTGGAAGCCTTCTACCGCTGGGCAGAGAGGTCAGCTACCTCTTCTCCCTGCGTCTCCATCTGGCGCTGGGGAGAGAGGTCGGCTACCTCTTTTCCCTGGAAGGCCCTATGCTGCTGGGGGGAGAGGTCGGCTACCTCTTCTGCTTGGGTCTCCATCTGCCACTTGGGAGGGAGGTCGGCTACTTCTTTTTCCTGGGTCTCCGTGTTGCTCTCTGGCTGGGAGTGGAGGTTGCTTTGTGGGCAGAGATCAGCAGCACTCTGCCCTGGTGCCAGCGCTTCAGCTTGGCAAACTGGTGCGCAGTCCTGCCCTGTAACAAAGGGACAGGCAGGGCAGAGGCCAGCGGCGCTCTGCCCAGATGCCAGCTCTTCAGATGGGATGTGGTCAGGGAATCCTACCCCCAGCACCTGGTTTCGGGTCGGCTGTGGAGAGGAGGGATCACTTGCCTCCTCCTCCTTGCATTCCTGCGGGTTTGGTTGGGAATCTGTACCGGCCGTCCAGCATCCCTGTAGGTCTGGTGCAGAGACCGCGGTCCCATCTGCACCATCAGAGTTAGGTGTGCTTTCCCCCTGTGGTTGGGGAGAGAGACTGGTTGTCTCCCCTCCCTGCAAGGTACACTGCCACTGGGGAAGGAAGACGATGCTCTACTCTCCCTGCACGGTACACTGCCACTGGGGAAGGGAGATGATACTCTCCTCTCCCTGCAAGGTATACTGCCACTGGGGCGGGAGACCGGTTATCTCTTCTCTCTGCAAAACATACTGCCACTGGGGAGCAGGACCGACTGTCCCTACTCCCTGAACCTCCGGCTGCCGTTGGGGATCTGGGCCGACCGCCCAGCATCCCTGTAGGGCCGGTGAAGAGACCTCGGTCCCATCTCCACCTGCATATGGAGTTCCCCCAAGCATCCGTCTATCAGATCCCCTGCCTCTGTAGCTGGTAACGAAGAAATGGGGTTGGCCACCATCTCTCCCAGAAACTTCAAGGGGGCTATGGGTGTGTTGCCAGCTCTTCTGCTGGGGCTAGTAGTTCCTCTGCATCGGCCTGCGGTCGGGGAGAGGGGCTGCCTGCTCTGGCTCCCTGGAGTTTCAGGGGTGCATTTGGTGCTGGGTAAAGGTCAGCAGTGCCCTCCCCTGATGCCAGCTCTTCAGCTGGGACTAGTAGTTCCATGACATCTGTGGTTGCTGAGGCATGCTGTTGAGCAATGTCGAACAGTCTTTGATATGCCTGTTCCAGCTCCCATTCCTGTGTAACTAAAAAGTCTCAATCAATCCTCAATCCGAGCTCACTGGGAAGTTCCAACTCTCTAAAATCACATATGTCCTCCCTTCTCCACTCCTGTGCACTCCTAAATTGTGGATACTCCTGGAGTGCCTCAAGTATAAGTCCCAGGCCGCCGAACTCATAGCCCTCTGTGGGATCATTGTTCTCCAGCCATGGACACAATTGGGTGACATACCACTGCAGCGCCCGATACCCATCATCCATCTTCGACAGCCATTCCTCCCAGGGCTGCTCTTCCAGGAAAGGAACATGCAAGTGCCATTGTTGCCAGTATCGTTCCTCAGATGTAGGGAGGACTTTGCCACAATAGTGCTGCTACAACTGAAGAGTCTCCCTCCAGATCTCCCAGCGCAAAGCGTCTCTCTTTCTCAGCCTTTCCTGGTCAGAACCAGGATTCTGGAGCTGGGCCAGCGCTTCCATGGCCTTAGGCAACTGTGGCTCTTCTCCGATGTCAGCAGAAAACTTGGTCTCGGTGGTGGTTTGAATGTCTCCTTAGGCCAGGAAGAGCATCCCACTGCTGTCACCAATGTGACGGATTCCCAGTACTCAGGAAGAGTATGTACGCCTCTGTATTCTTCAGGAGATATTGCAAACTGCTGGTCTTTAGCCCCCAGTTTTCCCCAGTCACTGGTCGAAACTCAGTGTAGGTGAAATAAAGTCTGCTTTATTGAGCAACTGCACAAACTTATATACAGAAGTGATCAGATGAAACTGTAATCCCATCACATCCCCCTTCCCCTCCCCAGACATTCTGTCAGCACCACACCACAGGGGTCCACTTACTAAAATAGCTCCAGACAGCCGTAGCAGGAGCCTGGCCAAAATGTAATTGTCCTGAGCTCCTAGAGTACAATGGGAGATAACGAAGGTGTGTGTGTATGTGTGTGTGTATGTGTGTGTGTGTGGGGGAGGGCTGACAGTCTTTTGATAACAAGTTACACAGTATAACATAATTACACATATCCAACACCAATACACATTTAACTCAAACTGATGACCATGTCGTCACAATTATCATACACCATATACTAGATGTAGTTACCACTATTACCATACACCTCCATATACTAGATGTGGCTGCCACTATTATCATAGAGCTCCATATACTAGATCTAGTTACTACTATTACCATATACCCTCATATACTAAATGGGGTTGCCACTAATACCATATACCATCATATACTAAATGTGGTTGCCACTAATACCATATACCTCTATATTAGATGTTGCTGCTACTATTACCAAATACCTCCATATACTAGGTGTAGTTACCACTATTACCACACACCTTCATATACTAGGTGCAGTTACCACTATTACCATACACCTCCATATACTAGATGTGGCTGCTACTATTACCATACAACTTCATATACTCAATGTAGTTACCACTATTACCATACACCTCCATATGCTAGATGTAGCTACCACTATTACCATATATCCAATATAGCTATAGTTATATTACATGTAGTAATATAACTAGATGTAGTTACCACTATTACCGTATATATCCATATGCACCTTCATATACTAGATGTGGCTATTACTATATTACCATTTATCCTACATACACTAGATTTGGCTGCTCCTATTACCATACACGTCCATATACAAGATGTGACTTCCACTATTCTCATATCCCCTTTATATACTAAATACTACAGGTATATATCCTCCATACACTTGATTTGTCTGCTCCTATTACCATATACCTACCTCCATATACTAGATGTAGCTGCAGAACATAGGCGTGCACAGCCTATTGCATTAGGGTGTGCACCATAAACCACAAACACACACACTGCGTGCGCTTGTCTATGTATGTGTGTATATATATATATATATATATATATATATATATATAATCACAAATAACGCAGCAGCACAGTCAGGACAACTTGCCCTGGGTGCAACTCCTCACAGAGATCGGCTTCTCCTCCACGATATGTATTCATCAAATAATGAGGCAGCACTTCCAGCTTTTGGTGATAGGGTGACGACCCCAAAACTTTATTCCCAGCAAACGTTGCTGGGAATAAAGTTTTGGGGTCGTCACCCTATCACCAAAAGCTGGAAGTGCTGCCTCGTTATTTGATGAATATATATATATATATATATATATAGCCTTTATGTCATTAGCCCCCATTATCAGCCCTTAGGCCTTATTAGCCCCCACTATGCCTCTCATTAGCCCCTATTATGCCTCTCATTAGCCCCCATATGCTTCATTAGCCCCCATTATGCCTCATTGTCCCCCCATTATGCCTCATTGGCCCCAATTATGCCTCTCATTAGCTCCCATTATGCCTCTCATTAGCCCCCATTATGCCTCTCGTTAGCTCCCATTATGCCACCAGCAGCCTCATTTTTTATAAAATAAAAAACCACTTACCTCTCTGCTCCTGGATGCCGCCGCTCCTCGCCGCCCACGATTTTCTTCCTCCTGATGTCGGCTCTCGGCTGTGCACTCTAAACTGGCGCGCACAGCGTGACGTCACAAAGCGCCTCATGCTGTGCGCAGCCCTGCACAGCCGAAAGCCGAGGACCAGGAAGCGGTAAGTACAGAGCGTTCACCGCATCCTGGTCCACCGGTACTAATCAGCGCTTCCAAAATGGAAGCGCTTCATTAGTATTCGCCGGCCAGCGGGGCTCAAGAGGCAGCTAACGGAAGTGACAGAACCTCAATTTTGAGGCTTGATTAGGGTGTGCCCAGGCACACCTGGCACACCCCGTGCGCACACCTATGCTGCAGACACAGGTTTGAAAGTCCTAAAGCATGGTGATCAGGTCTCATATTCGCTCAGCATCATACTCCCTGTCCTATCAGAACTTCTCCTAGGCCAGGTCGCCTGAACGTTTTGGTCCAAGTCCCAGACACAGTCCTGGGCAGGAGCCCTTGAAAGAAAGGAGAAATGGACAGACTTACCTCACCTCAAGCCATCCCCGCGGTAGAATATAAACTGGCAGAAACATAACGGGTAATGGCAAAAAGATGCCAAAAAGCCTATTTTTACATGCAGAATGATTGTGAAAGAATGTCTGAGTTTTCAGAATCTCCCTGGGTAATTTTGCTCCGGTTTGGCCAGCAGAGGGATTAGACACAGGCGGCCTGAACTGCACAGTCATAAATAACAGCACATAATGGTTTGTAAGGCTTTAAAATAAATACATCTATGCATGCACCTGGGAACACTTCAACGGAGGGTCTTTGGGGGGATATAAAGAGCAGGTTGTGTGACTCCAATTTAGATCCGTTACATTCTTTTAAAGGCAGCAGCAACGTACAGGAGACGCATTTTGAGGGGCTGGATAGAAGGAGCGCGGCTGCCGAAGCTGGAAAGGAGACGCAGGATGCAGGTATTTCACATAATACACAGTGGATCCGTACACCTCATAGGCTGAACCAATTCTGAGTCTGTGGACTGAGGCAGGATACACTTTGTGGCATCACTTATTTGCAGCAAACTGGTATGGTAGGCTACCTGTTCATGAATGTTAGTTCAGTCCATACAATATGGCTGCTTCTGGTGTGTGCTGGTGTAAGAAGCAGGTTGCAAAAGTTTCATGATGTAGTTTCACAATGAAGAAAGAAAAGAAAAAATTCTCGGCGGTTGGACTCTGTTCTCTGTCTTTGGCAGTCCCATTAAATTTGAATTCAATAGTTGCCTGGGTGCTTGACCACTGCTCCAACTGAAGACATGGAGTTGACGTTCTCAAGATCAGTGTGGGTCCACCAGAGATCCGACAGTTTTTACCTATCTCGTGGATAGGTGATACTTTTAATCATGGGCTAACTCCTCTAAAGGGACCACTGCAGGTCTACAACACCTTCAGAGGTCTTGTAGAACTTTATGCTTTACAGATCAGATCTGTTTTGACAGCTCAAGGGAGACGCACACAATATTAGATGGGTGATAATGTTATGGCTGAGGGGTCTATCCAAATCTATCTATCTATCTATCTATCTTTGATTAAAAAATTTATGCAGCTTTCTAACATAAAATATTTATACTCTGGTTCCTCACCTTTTCAAGATCTCTACTAGCTGGCAGGGAATGGTAACATTATTTACAGCCAATGACCTGCTACGAGGCTCATTACAGTCTATCAAAACATTCTCCTGTAACCAGGGGCAGACTGGGAACTTAAAGTGGCCCTGGTAAAAATACAAAAAGTGGCCCCATTTTGTAGTTAAGTCCAAACTTATGGAAGGCAGAGCTAGAAATTCCATATTGTGGCACATTATACCACCTCAACAGAGCCAAATACCACAGTCCATCGCAAAATACTGCCAGCAGCACAGAACTCATCCCCAAAAACATCAGCTAGCCGGCATCGACCCACCACCCATGCACGTAATGTGATCAAACACAGATCAAGTACTGACAGCAAGCAGAGATCTGAAAAGCTGGTGAGGAGAGGACCTGCAGACCCTTTCAGTACACAGTGATTTATATATATATATATATATATATATATATAAACTTTCCATATGTTCTCATGCTGTATAATAACCACCTTTTATGTTTTGCTGTTACATGATATTTGACAATAGATTGCTACTGGAATGCATTGTTTTTATTTGCAAAAATCTCAGTTTAATCCTACTGGTGATGGTATGAGGAACTTCTTATGTGATGAAAGGTCTCTATTTCCTGATCATGAAGCTTAAAGAGGACCTTTCATCACTTCTGACCTGCCCGTTTTAATATCTTCATGCATTCCCCATGTACTAACAATTCTGGAGCATCTATTCTTATGTCTGTATGTTGTACCATTCCTGTATTATTTCTACTAGAAGTTATGAATAACTGCTGTCAGTCTGCAGTAAGGGTACAGAGGGGAGGTAACCAGTTGGGGGTGTGTACCTGCACAGTCTGAAAATGGCAGCACTGATTGGATAGAGTGAGTCTGTGCAGGTACACACCCCCAACTGGTTACCTCCCCTCTGTACCCTTACTGAAAGCTAATAGCAATTCATTCATAACTTCTAGTAGAAATAATAAAGGAATGGTACATCATAGAATCAGAAGAATAGATGCTCCAGAATTGTTATTACATGGGGAATGCATGGAACTATTAAAACAGACAGTTCAGGAGCGGTGAAAGGTCCTCTTCAAAGGCAACCTGTCACCTCTACTATGCTGACCTAGCTGATTGCAGCATATTATAGTGACAGATCCGCTGATTTCAGCAGGTTGTTACTTCTCGGCTAGTATTCTTTTACAGAACTGACAGACTGAACCCTGTAGCATGTGCCAGCGCTGCCAGGGAGATGATTCCGATGAGACTTGTGACCGCCTCTTGCCCATGAATGACAGTTTTCTTTCCTATGCATAACAGAAGATTAACCTGTCAGTCAGGGGTAGGAGGCAGAGCCACAAATCTCATCGGACTCATGTCCCTCACAGCGCTGGGTATGCTGCAAGGTTCGGACTGTCAGTACTGTTAAAGTACTAGCCCAGGAGTGACAGTCCTCAGAAATGAGTGGGTCTGTCACTATACTTTGCTGCCCTCAGTGAGTAGGTTCATTTTAACTTCACATTTTGCTAAAAGCTGTGATCTGATGTTAAGGACATGGGTGGGTATTGTCAATAAGTAAGATACACATCTGACAATCCACAGTATATGCCTGCTGTATATTTCATATATTTTTCCTGAAGGTCACGACTCCTACAGAACAAATGCTATGAATCAAACCCTAAAGCCCACACTAGTCAAAGGGTGAAATGAGTGCTCAGTGTAAAGCAGCGAGAGTACTATACAGAGTATTGAGAAGAGGTCAATTACCAGAAGTAACATGTAAATCAATGGTATAAGCGGAGACATGGAGTAGAATAGCTTCTGCACCTTACAGAATAATAGCTGGATGCATCCAGTCCCATTGATCCTGTACAGGATAGGTGATAAATGTATGAATGCTGGTGGTACAACTGCACCGGAGAAGATCTAGACATATAGATGTTAACAATCCATGGGAGATATCACAAGCTGCAGCCTAATGAAAAACATTAGTAGAAAGGTTTTGGCCTACAAACAAAATTGATCCCGTACAGGATAGGTGATAAATGTCTGAATGCTGGTGGTACGACTGCTCTGATCATGGGGGTTCCCAATTGCCCTGTGTGAATGGAGCAGCAGTGCACATGTATGACCATTCTATAAGACTGCAGAAGATAGCTGAGGGCTGTACTTTAAAGTCCCACAAATGTTCCGCCTGTCACTCATGCACACTATCACTCCATTAAAGGGGTTATCTGATTCCTGAAATGCCCCCCCCCCCCATATGCCTGGGCCCCTCACACTGATTCTACTTACCTGGCTCCCCACTCCCTGCGCCGCTCCTGGTCCCCGCACGGCCGCCGCTGCTTCTCCCCCTGCGCGGATGAAAATGGAGACGGGGACAAGCCTCCCTAGCGTCTCCCGCGATGCTAGGGAGGATCGTCCCCATCGCCACCTGCCATTGGCTGCCCCTCGACACCGGATGTTTTCATCCGCACACCAGAAGAAGCAGAGGCAGTCGTGCAGGGACCAGGAGCGACGCGGGTGCCAGGGAGCGAGGTAAGTATATTGTGTGTAAGGTATGGTGGAGCATTTCAGGGGTTGGATAACACGAGGGAGGAACCTCTATTCTTGAGATCATAGGCATCTCAGCAGTTAGAAACCCAACGATCATACATTTATCATCTATACTGTGGACACTTGATAAATGTTTTTTATGAGGCAACCCCTTTAAGAAAAATGTTCACCTTTTAGCACAATTTTAGCCCTTTATTATAGACTAATTCTGCATTCACAATCCTAGCTGTCATTGGAAACAGTCTGACAGCTTGTTGACAGACACCCCCCTATCCCATTCAGGCTGAATATTGGATACAAGTTTGGGATATTATCTCCCACTGTAAAACATTGATACCATGACATATAGGTTTTGTTGGGGTGACCAGTTGTATACATATAGTGGACAAACTTGAGCCAAAATGACATTACAGCAAACGCCTGCCCAAGATATGGACACGTTAGACCGGAACATAAATATGACAAACAGTAAAGTAACGTAACACTAAGATCGACTGAGGAATCTATAGTTACTGGTGAATGTTTTTCATTTGGGAGGACCTTTAATTGGATTTCACTATCTTTAATGAATATATTCCTGGATTGGAGTCCAGACAAGGTAGATGACTTCCTACAATAGCAACCCGATGGCACATGGTAAAACATGTTCCTTTATGACCATTCAATATGTAATTGGATAATCTGCCACAGAAGAGGAGGCCCCAGTTGCCCCAAGACAAGGGTTTACATAACACATCATCAGTCCCACGTGGACTAGGAGTTGTTAAAACAACAATCCAAACACAGCAGAGATAAAAGGGGACTCCTCTGCATTCTGAGCAGCCTCTTTCCACAAGAGATTTTACTGCTATTTTCCACAAGAAATGATCTTGGCTGGATGCGTGGAAGACTTGGCAGAGGTCTGTTGTCGAGTTGCTTATTTAACTGGGAAAACCCTTTCAAATTTTTTTCTTGCTTTACAAATCAATCTTAACACACATGGCATTTCAGAACATTTAAATATTTTCTTCTACTTGTAAAAAAAAAAAGAGACATCTTGACATTTTAACAGTGCCGATTTCATAGCCTGAGAAAATAGTTCCATTCTGACTTGCAATTCTGAGGTGTATAAATGTATCTTTTTACATTAGGGGACAGATAGTGACCAAGCAAAGATATTTAGAAGTAGCTTTAAAACATTATCACTGCATTCACAAATAATAAATGTGTGTGTGTGTGCGTTGTCGGGGGAGTCAGGCCTAACATAAGGATGTATTTGGCCCATGAGTAGTATGCGTGGCTCCTCACTCAAGTATCTTGGAAAGAATCAGGTGTAACAGCAAGAAAGGCTTTTAATGTTCACATCTGAAGCCACAAGGGGTTAAAGAAGTGTTACAGGAGGCAACTGAAGTATGGTTATGCAGCGCACTCAAGTTAGGGTTAATAGTATTCCTGGGTGTTGTAGTGCAATTGTGACCACTATCCTGAGACAGCTGACTCTCTGCAAGGGCAAGTAGTGAAAGGTAGTGTTCGTGACACCAGTGCCAAGTAACGGTGGCACACCGTTTGCTGATAGCAGGAATAACTGAGGAACCACGTAATAATAAAACAGAACTTATGCTTTACTTGTTCTCCAGTGGTTGTCATACACGGACATAGTTGGAAACGCAGTTCCTTTGAAGACAGTTAGTTTTGGTACATTTAATGCAGGCCATATGTAGCAAGGTGATTTCAGAGGGTTAAACACATGGCAAAATATGTCATATAGATCGCCCATAACATTTACATAGCCATACTTAAACACACATATTTTTTATTTTATTTTAATAATACACATAGACAGAGAGTGGAGTTAAAGGCCATGGCCTGTTTATTAACTTAATAAATAACATTATAACTTAAAAACATACTCATAACAAAGTCCAGTCATAGACTCGGTACAATATCAAATGTACACATAAACAAGTCCATCCCCATATCGGGGACGACTATCCTCACCACCCACAGTGCCAAGGCCCGATCACAACACGATCATAATCGACTAAAATAAAAAATTGGGAGGGCGGGCGGGGCACGAACGGTCCTCTTGACAGCCGCAGGTCAATTCAAAAGGCACCGCAGCCTGTGCCTCCCATCTTCTTATTCACTCCAGAGGACTCCTATGACCAATCAGAGCCCTATCTCCATGGCCCAGAAAAACTGCCCTAGCCCTAGAGCATTTACAGGCCCACTTGCCAACCAATCAACTTAAGGTTGCTGGGCAGAGTACATCAGCCCAGAAACCTTAACCAAAACAGCGGGAAACTTTCCCGCCTAAATCCATCTTTCTCTGCCCTCCTAGCCTACCAACACAACCTCCTCACCTGAGGTCAAATAAAGTTCAAATATGGTTTAATGACAATTCAGCCATGGGTCCCCCTCCTAATGGTCCGGGGGCTATTCATGGCAGAATATGTCATATAGATCGCCCATAACATTTACATACCCATACTTAAACACACATATTTTTTATTTTATTTTAATAATACACATAGACAGAGAGTGGAGTTAAAGGCCATGGCCTGTTTATTAACTTAATAAATAACATTATAACTTAAAAACATACTCATAACAAAGTCCAGTCATAGACTCGGACTTACCTTCAGCAGTACAATATCAAATGTACACATAAACAAGTCCATCCCCATATCGGGGACCACTATCCTCACCACCCAACAGGCCCTGAGCCACTTCACAGAAGTGGCAAGGGCCCCACCCCACCCACAGCTACTTCGACCATAGCCTGCAGGTTTAAATTAAAAATATCATAGCCGATGTCCGACAAATGAACACCATCACCAAAAAACAAGCCAGCCTCTCCACTCTCAAGATCCATATGTCTAAATGCAAAACCCCCAACTGACGGCATAAACCTTGCCATAACCCTATTTACTCTCTTCCGCACCTTGTCCTTAAACCTTTGCACAGGAGATAACCTCCAGCAGCGCCTTGGAATAATCTCAGAAAAAATTAGCTTAGTGAAAGGGAAAAGTCTTCTGAGCTCCATCATGGACTTCTTCATCCGGAAGATAAGATGCATAGTATCTTCTTTACCGATGTCATTCCCACCTAAATGAATTATCAAAATACCTGGCGGGGGAAGAATATCATGCAAATGCAGCACTAAATCCAACAAACCTGACCAGCAAAGACCGCGCACACCACTCCAGTGCAGCTTGACAGCTTCTTCGTGTAGCGACAAATTCAGTCCGTAACAACGGTCTGCAGCCCTCCTACTTGCCCAGTGCACAAAAGAGTGGCCCAGAATCCAAACCGAAACACCTGAAACTAAATTAGAAAAATTAATCAATTAATAAATGCGGTCTAACATACAATTGATAACGCTTAGAAGACCATCTCCCAATTCGCTGTATCACTGATTCATGTAAACCTGCCTGTGCCGCCGAAGTTGCCGCTCCAATACGAAAAGAGTGTGAAGAAAAATACCTGCCGATCAAATGCAGAACATTCAAACACTTCGACAGAACTGCTTTAAATTGAAATTGCGACAACGGTGACAAATCCCGATGTACAAAGAAAGATGCGTCCACCCCATCCGGGCGACACGCCAAGTAGCACTTCACCGCTTCCACCGGGCATATGCTTTTCTCCTGAATCGCCCCAATTCTCAACCTGCAACCCCTACCCTTCTGATCCGTTTTTGACCTACCAATAAAAATTAATAACAAAGAATCACCAATCACTACATTCTTCAGTGACAATCCTCCACCACTATACCTTGACCTGGGTAACAATTCGCCAATCTGCAAAGCTGCAAAAAACATTACAACAAACGCTGTCCTAAACAACACATTTTCAAAATCATCAAAACACACTGACTTAGTTGCCTTGCATAATCTCAATAATATCTCTGGCGTAATCGGACATCTCCCGTCCTGCAAACAACCTCTAGCCTTATACCCCTTCAATAACTGCCTAACCAGGAAAACTTCAGACAAAGCCTTGAGCCCACATGCTCTAAGAAAAAACGAAACTCCTGCTAAAACCCTACAGACCGACGTGTAAGCCAACTTCTCTTCAAACAGGCACAGGCAAAAAGACACCGCTACGGCATCATTAACCCCCAAAGGCGACAAGGACCTACCATTCATGAAACGCTCCCACCTCAGCCAGGATGACAAATAACTTCTCCAGGTTGCTCCTGCCACCGAACGGCTCAATAGCTCCATAACTAACGCCAAATCAGTACCACAGGTGCTCCGGACAGGGACTCCCTAAAGCATCTGCCAACGGAACCAAGCTGAAGAACCGCTGCATCTGCGAACGGGATAACGCATCAGCAATGTCATTATTAATGCCAGGGATATGCACTGCTTTTATCCAAATATTCAAACGCAAACAGATAAGCACTAAATGCCTCAAAAGCTTAACCACTAACGGATTCTTAGACGATAGACAATTAATCGCAAACATCACACCTTTATTATCTGTATGCAACCTAATGCGCTTATTTCTAAAGAAACTACCCCATAAAACCAAAGCAACAACAACCGGAAAAAGCTCAAGTAAAACTAGATTTTTTAAAACACCATTCCTAACCCATGACTCATGCCAAACCTCTGAACACCAATGCCCCTCCCAAAATGCCCCAAAACCTACACTCCCCGCTGCGTCTGAGGAGCATCCACAAACTCCTCCTGCCACATAGAGCGACCATTAAAACTTTCTAGAAACTCCAACCATAACTTAAGGTCATCCCTTACGTCATTATCCAATGCTACATGAAAACTAGGATTCTTAATGCCTGCAATCCTCTGTGATAGCTGCCTGCAAAATACACGTCCCATGGGCATGACCCTACAACAAAATGTCAGCAAACCTAACAAAGACTGAACTTCCTTCACCGTAACAGAATGACGAACTAAAACCCCTTTAATCAAAACAGCCGCTTTCTGCACTTTTTCGGTAACCTCACTTCCCCAATCCCTGAATCTATAACAATACCCAAATATTCAATACAACAAGATGGAAAAACAGTTTTTTCACTAGCTAACGGAACCCCAAACTCAGAACAGACATTAAAAAACTCACCTAAAACCTCAGAACATGCAGAATCCCCTGGAGGCCCAACAAATAAAAAATCGTCTAAATAATGAACCACACCTCCTTTCATCACCCGGACTGAGACTACCCACTCTAAAAAAGTCGAGAATGCCTCAAAATAAAAACAAGAAATAGAACAGCCCATAGGCAAACATTTATCAAAATAAAACCTGTCCTTGAAATAAAAACCCAAAGAATTGAAAGCCGCCGGGTGTATTGGCAGCAGCCTAAAGGCAGATTTAACATCTGCCTTGGCCAAAAGAGCCCCCACACCAAACGACTTTACTAGTGTCGGGATTCGAACCCGTGACCAGCCACATCCCAGGCGGTAGCCCTGCTTACTAGGCTACCGTCCTCTCTGGACATTCCTCCCTGAAGCCTATTAGTTAACCTCAGTCTTGCCAAGCCTTGCTCATTACCCTTGATTCCCCACACCTGGTACTTCCCTATTTAAGTCCAGCCCCTTGCACTCCAGTTTGCTGATTATTGAGCTCCTGAGCCTTGATCAAGCTTCTCCTCATCCGCTGCTCCTGCTACAACTGGAAGTCCACTGCTGACCAGGAATTGCCTACCGACTACTCTTCTGCTTGACCCTACCTACTGAACTGCTACCACCGTTGCCATCCGGATTGTCTGACTACGCATTCTGCCGCCTGCCCTGACCCACCGCCTGCCTACCGACTACTCTTCTGCTTGACCCTACCTACTGAACTGCTACCACCGTTGCCATCCGGATTGTCTGACTACGCTTACTGCCGCCTGCCCTGACCCACTGCCTGCCTACCGACTACGCCTCTGCCAGACTTCCTGCACCTACTACCTGCCTGCGGTCCTTGCCACTGGGCTCCACTCCTACCTCCAGCCAGCGGTCCTCTGACTCAGGTGAGCCTCAGTACAGGACTGTTACAACTAGTGACACAGCAGCATCAAACGTAGAATAGCACACTCTAGATAAAGAACTATCAATCTCGTCATTCAACGAACTACCAAACGGGTAAGATAAATGGTGAATCATCCTAAATGAATTAGGTTCCTTCTTTGGAACCACCCCCAGAGGAGATAACCTGAAATCCCCAAAGGGTGGCTCCACAAAAGGACCAGCCACTCTATCTGCTAAAATTTCAGCATTTAATTTAACCTCCACAACATGCGGGTATTTCTCAACCGACGGCAGGTTCTTCACCATCACACAACCCTGCCCAGAAAATGGCGGTATAATAAAACCATCTGAAAAAACAGAAATCAACAAATCAGCTATCTGTCGGTTTGGATACCGACCTAACCAAGGGAGCATGCTCTCCAACTTTACTGGTGTCAACGCTTTTCTGAAGAAATTCCTTTGCAGTCGGCTGCGACGGCAAATTGGCCTTCTTAAAGCATCTGGACCTTGGATGACCCGCCCCACAGAAAGCACACTCATGTTTGTACTTGCATGTGGCGGGCCATTTGCAATGTGACTCATTGTATGCAAAACATACCCCACGCTTCATTACACTCACAGAAGAAGGCGTCTTAGGAATAGCCACCGACCTCTGCGGTATTAGCAAATTAAGCCATAGGCCTACATCTTTAGTACCACAACGCAACTGAGGATAGACCGCCATCTTCTGTCTAAAGTTCTCATCGTAATGAAACCATCCTAAACCACCAAAATTTTTATATGCTTCCAACACTATGTCTACATGCTGAAAAAGACCTGAACATTTCTCCGGCTGCTTCTCCCCTAAAACACTGGCAAAAATACAAAATGCTTGAAGCCAATTGTGGAAAGATCTAGGAATGGGACGCCTCCTCTCCTCCTCAAATTTTTCATCTCTGCGCTCCATTTTAACAATAAAATCCTTAGAGGCAGGGAGGAGGGACAAAATATCAATAAAGTCGCCATTCCAGATCTTCTCCCTAATCGCTGCAGGGAGATGAAAGCCTAATGGAGAAATAGAACAAGGCATAACTTCCCTAAAACAGCCCTCTGCTATACCTTTCGCACGGGACAGCACAGGCACAGACAGAGGCTCTATTAAGCTATCCCCCTCTCCCAATCCCAAGCCGTCAGCCGGTAGCCAGGCAGAAGAAACATTACCCAACAAACCACCAGCTGCAGCAGGGGAGGGAGAGGGTTGAAGCTGGGGGGGTCTAGATACCAGCCCCTGTAAGGAGGATAACACTAGGGATAAAGATGAAATAACTGGAGCAAGCTGCCCCGGCCACTCACCCGACTGCTGAACCGGTCCAGGTAGGGATGATGCTGTCATCTGCGCGCTGGTTCCAGGGGTTCCTCCTGCCGCACCTCCAGCCCAGCCAGAAGAAGGTTGGCTATCCGCGACTCCCGTCCCAGGCCCCTCCGCACCCTGGGACTCAAGGCCACAAGCCCCCAGGGGGGAGTTAAAAGCCTGCGGTGCCAAACCATTTCCGGACACAACCGGAAGGCGCACACTCGATGTCGACAAACCGCGACGTCCCCTCGCGATGCCATCCACAGAAATCCTGGTCCCGCGAGATCTTGGCCGCGTCTGCGCAGATGGAGAAGGAGAATATCTTCTGTTCGCACGCCGGCTTCTCCTCAGACGGGAATCCCGGACCACACCAGCTCCAGACGAATCTTCAACACGCGCCGATTCCGGAAGCTCCAACCTGTCCACAGCAGAAACACCAGGTGAAAGCAGGGAAGATGGAAAGGCAGCAGACGTCCCAGACGAAACCGGTTCCGGCGATCTCAGGCGAAGAAGACATTCCCCAATCCAGGAAGGAGCCCCATCCTCTACTGCACGGCTCGCCAATTCTTCAATCAGGGACTCCATAAGGTAAGCAGGAACAGCTAAGCACGAACGGTCCTCTTGACAGCCGCAGGTCAATTCAAAAGGCACCGCAGCCTGTGCCTCCCATCTTCTTATTCACTCCAGAGGACTCCTATGACCAATCAGAGCCCTATCTCCATGGCCCAGAAAAACTGCCCTAGCCCTAGAGCATTTACAGGCCCACTTGCCAACCAATCAACTTAAGGTTGCTGGGCAGAGTACATCAGCCCAGAAACCTTAACCAAAACAGCGGGAAACTTTCCCGCCTAAATCCATCTTTCTCTGCCCTCCTAGCCTACCAACACAACCTCCTCACCTGAGGTCAAATAAAGTTCAAATATGGCTTAATGACAATTCAGCCATGGGTCCCCTTCCTAATGGTCCGGGGGCTATTCAGGACTTGCAGTACAGGCGGCTTGCACTCTATTCCTGACTGATCCTGGAACATGGAAACTCTTCTCCAAGGCCCGATGCCCTAGCTCTGGCGTATATCCTTGGGTCTATAAATATCAAGTACCTCCTCTGCAGTCTTTAGTACCTCTTGCTTTCCTAGACTTGACTCTGCTCTCAGTGTCCTCAGGCTGGTTAACCGTGGTGTTCCTGCTTCTGCAAATATGGACTCAGGAGGGGAACCTTCTCCTTGGATCTGGAACCCGGTTACAGGGACTGCAATACCCTCTCCTAGTCTGCAAGCTCCAGGCCTGCTCTGCTTTCACAGGCTCATGGCCTGGACTTAACTCAGACATAGTCTGATCTAACTTTTCCTTCCCTGACTGGGCCTTATATAACCTAGGGCTCCCTAGCTCCCTCTAGTGACTTAAAGCTGGAATGACACCCCTAGCTGGCCTGCACGTGCACATTTCACAGTAACAGGGAAGTACATAGCATTACATTACATTATATTTTATGAAGATGACTTATACCAACCTCCCCATAAATAAGGGGAAACGACAGCACACAAGTGACCCTTCTGTAGTGACGGGCATTACAGCTCCCGTACACTACATACCCCGCTGCTTTAAGCTGAGTACGACCTCGTACTCCATCAGGGCCCGCCCAACTGGAATTTTCACCTGAAATAGAAAAAGACACATGCAGGCATACATATACGTAATTCACCTGCATATACATTCATATCAGGTCCAATTGGCAAAGGGGAAGTGTGGTGACAAGGGGCGTCGTTCTCTTCTCTCAGGATAGTGAGTGGAACTGGGGCGCTGACCTGGCACAGCGGATGTTAAGGAACCAGGATAGTCCATGACAATGAATAAGTCCATAATAAAAGCAATATCTCAGAGGCTCGCACATAGGAAGTCCATCTCTGGGCACATAGACTTGAATAAAAACCTATTACTAAATACGGTCAGCAGCACACATATAAAATGACAATACAGGACTCTGACAATACCAGGGCCATGTTACCCTGGCAAGTCCTGCTTACCCTTTAAAAACGGTGCTGACATAAAAGAGCCCTTCCAACCTGAAATGGGGGTTAAAAGGGGAAAACAGTGCAAATAAAGGCACAACTGGGATTCTCAGATGCAGGCAAGGTGTCCCGAAAACAAACATGGGCAGGCTGGGAGCAGTGGTTCACAGTGGCAATTTAGCATAATGCCACCGGCCGTGGAGAACTGGCAGAAAGCTTCACCAGCCTGGCAAACATAAGGGACAGTTCCAGCCATAACGGTAATGTCTCTGTGGGGACATACAAAAGGGCCTAGTAGGCCTACTTACAGGCGTGTATCGAACTCTTCTTCAGAGGAATCATCATTGGGCTCCCACAGCAATTGTTCTGGCCTCGCAGGCCATATTTGGAATCCGTCTCCTCGCACTATCTTGACCGGAGGGGGCTTTTCCAGCATCGCTTCTACCTCCGTTTGGGTTCTGGGGAACGGGACCCACTGCACGCACCCGGCGTATCCGATACTTTCCACCCGGTATATTCTCTTTTGCAGTAAGTCTACAGCCGTAGGTTCGTTTGCAGACGGCTCCAGTGGAGGTGCGGTGACCGCTGCCAAACGTCGGGCTTCAGCACAGACCTCGGCCCTCCGGCAACTGTCCTGGATCTCTCGCTTGACTTCCCGCTTTACTGCCTCAGGAGGGGGATACTGGTCAGCAGACCTCTGCAGGACAATGGGCTCCCAGAACACGTCAGGCCCAAAAAAGATCTGGCTGTGCAGGTGAGTGGAGCGGGGCAGCTGGGATCCTGGATCCTTATCTTGGGCTGGTGCGTCACCCTCATCCTCTTCTTCCCAGTTCTCAGGCCGCACCCTAGGGCGGGTAACCGCAGTGGCATAGGGTCCCCTCAAACCCTCCGCTGGAGTGTATTCCACTATTTCTCCCATCACGAGGTTATGCAAACGATCAGGCAGATAGTGGCGCTTCACCGAACGCCTATTTACAAAGAAATCTCGGCCTGTCCCCAGCTCTTGGATAAAGCCGAAACCCCGTTCTTTATCGAAAGTCACCACAATCCCGCGGCGCCGCTCCAACTGGGGCTTACCCGGGAATGCATCCGCCTGGATAGACTTCGCCATTTCTTCGAACCGCTTCTTTCTCGTGGTAGTCTTTTTAGCCACCACTACCCGTAGTTCAGCCATCAGCGTCGGCCATTGCGGGTGCCGGCGGCGGGTCACACCTAGCTCTGTGGCTTGATCCCTCAAGCCGATCATCCAGCCTGAAGGGTCCCAGGTCTCCGGCTCAGGAGAGCTTGGTGGAGTCGCACCCCACTCTATCATGGGTTCTAGCTCAGGCATCTTAGCGTCCGACGTCTCCATCTTTTTCCCAGCTTCCTTCAGTTCTCCCCCGGGCTCCTCCCTCTTGCTGGGCAGTTCTCTCCCGGTCACAGGCCCGCCTCCTAGGCATAACACTATAGGGACGGCGGCCACATTATAATCCATCCAGGTGGGTGGTGTCCCAGGGCAGCTTTCTCCTCCCTCTTGGAGGGTTTTGGCGCCAAATATTCGCGCCACTGCAGACAGTGATGGCGCAGGAAGAAGTCCACCGGCGCCGGTGGCCATCTTGGGTGCCATGATGCAGCTATTCAGTGACAGCAAGCAGGATGGTAGAAAGTCCATAAAAACACACTTTGATGTGGCGATTCTCTTCTCCTTGATAGCGCAACACCGCACAGCGCTTTTTGGAGGTTTTAGGGACACGTTTTTGTATGTTTTTCAGTCCACAAAGTCCACTTCAAATAAACAGGCAATTTGTCACTTTGGTCACAGGGCAAACTGGATAAGGCACAAAGTTCACGCTTCTTGCACTAGGAAGCGTGCGAATCCTGTTCGTGACGCCAAAAGAGAGCTGCAGCGCACTCAAGTTAGGGTTAATAGTATTCCTGGGTGTTGTAGTGCAATTGTGACCACTAACCTGAGACAGCTGACTCTCTGCAAGGGCAAGTAGTGAAAGGTAGTGTTCGTGACGCCAGTGCCAAGTAACGGTGGCACACTGTTTGCTGATAGCAGGAATAACTTAGGAACCACGTAATAATAAAACAGAACTTATGCTTTACTTGTTCTCCAGTGGTTGTCATACACGGACATAGTTGGAAACGCAGTTCCTTTGAAGACAGTTAGTTTTGGTACATTTAATGCAGGCCATATGTAGCAAGGTGATTTCAGAGGGTTAAACACAGGACTTGCAGTACAGGCGGCTTGCACTCTATTCCTGACTGATCCTGGAACATGGAAACTCTTCTCCAAGGCCCGATGCCCTAGCTCTGGCGTATATCCTTGGGTCTATAAATATCAAGTACCTCCTCTGCAGTCTTTAGTACCTCTTGCTTTCCTAGACTTGACTCTGCTCTCAGTGTCCTCAGGCTGGTTAACCGTGGTGTTCCTGCTTCTGCAAATATGGACTCAGGAGGGGAACCTTCTCCTTGGATCTGGAACCCGGTTACAGGGACTGCAATACCCTCTCCTAGTCTGCAAGCTCCAGGCCTGCTCTGCTTTCACAGGCTCATGGCCTGGACTTAACTCAGACATAGTCTGATCTAACTTTCCCTTCCCTGACTGGGCCTTATATAACCTAGGGCTCCCTAGCTCCCTCTAGTGACTTAGAGCTGGAATGACACCCCTAGCTGGCCTGCACGTGCACATTTCACAGTAACAGGGAAGTACATAGCATTACATTACATTATATTTTATGAAGATGACTTATACCAACCTCCCCATAAATAAGGGGAAACGACAGCACACAAGTGACCCTTCTGTAGTGACGGGCATTACAGCTCCCGTACACTACAGTTACAGTTAGAGATGAGCGAATCGAAGTTGACAAAGTGGAATTCGAACCGAATTTCAGGAAAAATTCGATTCGCACCGAATCCGAATTTCCTCACTCTTTTCGTGGTAATGAATTGCATTTTTTTCCTAAAATGACTGCTGCACTTGTTAGGACATGGAGCAAGGAACTCTGGGAAGGCAGAATCACCCACAATGCCATGCTTGCAGCCAATCAGCAGCCAGCCAGCCCTGTGATGTCACTGTCCTATAAAAAGCCTCAGCTATCTTGGATTCATCCATTTTCCAGTGTACTTAGTGCAGGGAGAGACGTCAGCAGGCGCTAGGGACAGTGCTAGGAAAACTTATATTTTGCTCAATAGAAGTTCAGGGAAAGAGCATTAGAAGTGTAGGAAATGATAGGGAGGAATTATTACACAGTATTGAAGCAAAACAGGGTTCAGTAGGGGTGTTTACAGCCTGGGCAATAGGAACAATCCTATTACACCTTGCTGCACTGTCTGCGGATCCAAATTGCCATTATACAGCTCTGTAATTCCAGCAAACAGTTCTTGTTATTAGGGTGCAAGTGCTGTTTGATACAGCCATTAACAGGGTTTATTACAAGGAAATATTTCTACGTCTTATTTGCCCTTCTGCGGTGCAGTTATATGTTCTAAAGCATTTTTTGGCTTGTATTAGTGGGGAAAAAATGGCTTATTAGATGTGTGGTGAAGTGAGAAAATTACAGCCCTTTTTAGTGTATATTAGTGGCAAAAGTATATATATTTGCAGTTCAGAGGTGCAGTTATATATTCTAAAGCCCTTTTTGGCGTGTATTAGTGGCAAGAAAATATATATTATTTGCCGTTCAGTGGTGCAGTTATATGTTCTAAAGGCTTTTGTGGCGTGTATTAGTGGCAAAAAAATATATATTTGCCGTTCAGCGGTGCAGTTATATGTTCTAAAGCCCTTTTTGTCATGTATTAGTGGCAAAAAAATAATAATTTGACGTTCATCAATGCAGTTATATGTTCTAAAGCTCTTTTTGGCGTGTATTAGTGGCACAAAAAAAAGTATTTGCCGTTGTGTGGTGAAGTGAGAAAATTACAGCCCTTTTTGGCATATATTAGTAGCAAAAATATATATATTTGCCGTTCTGCGGTGCAGTTATATGTTCTAAAGCCCTTTTTGGCGTGTATTAGTGGCAAAAATATATATACAGTTGCAAGAAAAAGTATGTGAACCCTTTGGAATGATATGGATTTCTGCACAAATTGGTCATAAAATGTGATCTGATCTTCATCTAAGTCACAACAATAGACAATCACAGTCTGCTTAAACTAATAACACACAAATAATTTAATGTTACCATGTTTTTATTGAGCACACCATGTAAACATTCACAGAGCAGGTGGAAAAAGTATGTGAACCCCTAGACTAATGACATCTCCAAGAGCTAATTGGAGTAAGGTGTCAGTCAACTGGAGTCCAATCAATGAGATGAGATTGGAGGTGTTGGTTACAGCTGCCCTGCCCTATAAAAAACACACACCAGTTCTGGGTTTGCTTTTCACAAGAAGCATTGCCTGATGTGAATGATGCCTCACACAAAAGAGCTCTCAGAAAACCTATGATTAAGAATTGTTCACTTGCATAAAGCTGGAAAGGATTATAAAAGTATCTCCAAAAGCCTTGCTGTTCATCAGTCCACGGTAAGACAAATTGTCTATAAATGGAGAAAGTTCAGCACTGGTGCTACTCTCTCTAGGAGTGGTCGTCCTGTAAAGATGACTGCAAGAGCACAGCACAGACTGCTCAATGAGGTGAATAATCCTAGAGTGTCAGCTAAAATTCTCTGGCATATGCTAACATCCCTGTTAGCGAATCTACGATACGTAAAACACTAAACAAGAATGGATTTCATTGGAGGATACCACAGAGGAAGCCACTGCTGTCCAAAAAATACATTGCTGCACGTTTACAGTTTGCACAAGAGCACCTGGATGTTCCACAGCAGTACTGGCAAAATATTTTGTGGACAGATGAAACCAAAGTTGAGTTGTTTGGAAGAAACACACAACACTATGTGTGGAGAAAAAGAGGCACGGCACACCAACTTCAAAACCTCCTCCCAACTGTGAAGTATGGTGGTGGGGGTTCCCTTACTTCTCCGGCATTTGATGGAGTGGAGACGGATCATGACTCAGATAACGTTATATGAGGAGGTGGAGAGGCGAAATAGTCGCGGTATGTGTAATGGTGCAGCCTTGCAGCAGTGAGTTGTATTGAATGACTTAGTTCGAAGGGTGGAGTAGACAGACTGGTATTGGGGGGGGGGGGGATATGGACTCTGGGGTATCAGCAACGGCAGCTAAGGGCAAGAGGGGCAATAGAGGGGCTTAAAGGTTTTATGTGTGTGTATACAGTGCTGGAATTATTGCCATCATGTTTGTTAACGTAGAAACTATGTTATTATTTATGGCACTTGTGTATGGGATGTGCTAATTTTTTCTTTCTTTTCTTTTGTGCAGTTTTTTTCGTTCTTGGCGCATTTTTGGTGTTTTAGCACTGTTTAATGGCATCTCTTTGTAATTTTAATCAAAGAAAATAAAAATATTTTGCAACTTAAAAAAAAAAAAAAAAGGATGTTGGTGGGGGCATCATGGTTTGGGGCTGCTTTGCTGCATCAGGGCCTGGACGGATTGCTATTGCAGTAAGCCGGATTAGGGTTATGCACACTGACGCTATAATATGCAATGACTGGGTCAGGTGTAAATGATAGTTAAGAGTTTTTGTTCATGACGCCAATTGCAGCGTGCGCAGGGTACAGTCTCAGGGCCCTTTAAGGTGTTGCAACTCACGTACCAGGTTAGGAATGCCAGAGTGGTGTAATGTCTCTGTGTAGTAGTAGGTATAGTGTCAATGGTGTCTTCTACCTTGGTACGGCTGGACTCCTGGATCCTGGCTCACTTGCAATAAATTGAGTGTTGCTAGTAAGAGGAATTGAGGGATTTAGTAGTAATGAATGAGATCCAGACTTGAAATATAATTCAACTTGTCTTTACTGGAGGCAGCATTAATCCATATGAGGTACAGCAATAGTCTCTGGTCCCA
Organism: Bufo bufo; assembly: GCF_905171765.1. NCBI lineage: Eukaryota > Metazoa > Chordata > Amphibia > Anura > Bufonidae > Bufo > Bufo bufo. The sequence continues at coordinate 148,236,261 of NC_053394.1, forward strand.
GCAGATATTGGCAATGTATTGCAGGGATCAATATCTCTTCTGCTCCTATCATGTGCCTGGAGAATATGGCAGGAATCTGTCTTCTGCTTTGTCTTCTGCTGTGTATGGGACTGACTACGAGGAATTTGGCTTCTCCTGGTCTCTGGATAGTTACTCACAGTTAGCTCACAGGGATTGGCTCGTCCTGGAGTTCTGGAGGTGGCTGCTAGCTTGTCAACCAGCTGAGGCTGAAGGCTCAGACTGGGAATGAGGATCTTTGTCCTCAGCCGAGGCACGATCCTGGGTTGGGATCCCTAGAACTGGGAGCTCCTACCAGCACAGCCTTCCCCTAGCCGGGGTGACTGGCACACTAACTTCCTTTCCTCCCCATGAGGCAGGATGTGGGAACATTCCACACCTCCTTAAAGAAGGGGGAGCTAAACTGGAATGTACTATTCCAGCCTAGATATGCTAAACTGAACTAAAGGTCCTGCTAAATATTGCTGCCACCTGCTGGTGTACATGAAAATTACAGCAAAGTACATATAACAGGTTTAGAATATGCACATTTGTGAGGAGTATTAAAGTAAAATCACATTAGATGACAAGGCACATGTTACCAACAAATAGTAGCAGGGAAAAAGAGTTTAGTAACATAACTCTGGGATGTTACACTATCATCAAGGGAAAAATGAATTCCCAAGTTTATCAAGACATTTTGCAGGAGAACTTAACGCCATCTGTCCATCAGCTGAAGCTCAACAGAAGATGGGTGTTGCAACAGGACAACGATCCAAAGCATAGAAGTAAATCAACAACAGAATGGCCTAAACAGAAGAAAATACGCCTTCTGGAGTGGCCGAGTCAGAGTCCTGACCTCAACCCGATTGAGATGCTGTGGCATGACCTCAGGAAAGCGATTCACACCAGACATCCCAAGAATATTGCTGAACTGAAACAGTTCTGTAAAGAGGAATGGTCAAGAATTACTCCTGACCGTTGTGCACGTCTGATCTGCAACTACAGGAAACGTTTGGTTGAAGTTATTGCTGCCAAAGGAGGTTCAACCAGTTATTAAATCCAAGGGTTCACATACTTTCTCCACTTGCACTGTGAATGTTTACATGGTGTGTTCAATAATAACATGGCAACATTTAATTCTTTGTGTGTTATTAGTTTAAGCAGACTGTGATTGTCTATTGTTGTGACTTAGATGAAGATCAGATCACATTTTATGACCAATTTGTGCAGAAATCCATATCATTCCAAAGGGTTCACATACTTTTTCTTGCAACTGTATAACACAAAGAGACAGAAAAGCCACAGGCAGCACCGCTCGGTACTTTCTCCACCAAAACTGCATCTTCCGATACCTTGTTAAATACAGTGTATGTGGTGCACTGCCTTGAAGAAGATACAGCTTCAACAATTGATTGTAGACATAAAAATGAACAGGTGGCACTCACCACTGGAATTATCAATCTTCTTTATTCATCAATATGAGTAGAGATAAAAACAGGGCTGGGGAGGACTCGCATCTCCCAGAACGCTAAGTAGCGACGACCGTTTCGCACGACTGCGCTTCTCCCGGCTACTGACATCATGGCGCTAAGTCTGCGGCCCTTTTAAGCGTCATCACGTACAATTGACATAGCAACATATGGCGCTGCAATTTCCATAAAAACAAAGATGCAATGAATATTCTAACTAACAACACAGCACTAATTAGCTATTAAATGAATACACTGAGATCGTTCCTCTCATTGTATACAGCATCTGAGCAAATTATCCACCTTGCTTTTTTTTGGAGCAAAAAGCGATGTCTATCGCCTCCCTGTATCATTGGAGGAATGACCTCAATGCCCGCAAAACTCAAATATCCAATGTTTCCCCCATGTGCTCTGCGTTTATGATTAACCACTTCCCATCTGGGCCATTTGCCCCCTTCCTGACCAGGCCAAATTTTGCAAAACTGACATATCTCACTTTATGTGGTAATAACTTTGGAACGCCTTTATTTATCCAAGTCATTCAGAGATTGTTTTCTCGTGACACATTGTACTTCATGATAGTCATAAATTTGAGTCAAAATATTTCACCTTTTATTTATGAAAAAATCCCAAATTTACCCAAAAATTTGAAAAATTTGCAATTTTCTAAATTTCAATTTCTCTGCTTTTAAAACAGAAAGTGATACCTCATAAAATATTTATTATTTAACATTCCCCATATGTCTACTTTATGTTGGCATCATTTTGGAAATGTCATTTTATTTTTTTAGGACGTTAGAAGGCTTAGAAGTTTAGAAGCAATTCTTCAAATTTATAAGAAAATTGCCAAAACCCACTTTATAAGGACCAGTTCAGGTCCGAAGTCACTTTGTGGGGCCTACATAGTGGATACCCCCATAAATGACCCCATTGTAGAAACTACACCCCTCAAGGTATTCAAAACCGATTTTACAAACTTTATTAACCCTTTAGGCGTTCCACAAGAATTAAAGGAAAATGGAGATCAAATTTTTAAATTTCACTTTTTTGGCAGATTTTCCATTTTAATCAATTTTTTTCTTTAACACATCGATGGTTAACAGCCAAACAAAACTCAATATTTATTACCCAGATTCTGCGGTTTACAGAAACACCCCACATGTGGTCATAAACTGCTGTATGGGCACACGGCAGGGCGCAGAAGAAAAGGAACTCCACATGGTTTTTAGATGCCATGTCCCATTTGAAGCCCCCTGATGCACCCTTACAATAGAAACTCCCAAGAAGTGACCCCATTTTGGAAACTAGGGGATAAGGTGCCAGTTTTATTAGTACTATTTTTGGGTACATATGATTTTTTGATCATTCATTATAACACTTTATGGGGCAAGGTGACCAAAAAATTGGTTGTTTTAGCACAGTTTCTATTTATTTATTTTTACAGCGTTCACCTGAGGGGTTCAGTCAAGTGACATTTTTATAGAGCAGATTGTTACGGACGTGGCGATACCTAATATGTATACTTTTTCTCATTTATTAAAGTTTTACACAATAATAGCATTTTTGAAACAAAAAAATTATGTTTTAATGTGTCCATGTTCTGAGAGCTATAGTTTTTTTATTTTTTGAGAGATTTTCTTATGTAGGGGCTCATTTTTTGCGGGATGAGGTGACTGTTTTATTGGTACTATTTTGTGGGACATACGCATTTTTGATCACTTGGTGTTGCACCTTTTGTGATGCAAGGTGACAAAAATTGCTTGTTTTGACACAGTTTTTTTTTTTTTTTTTTTTTACGGTGTTCACCCGAGGGGTTAGGTCATGTGATATTTTTATAGAGCTGGTTTTTACGGACGCGGCAATACCTAATATGTATACATTTTTTTATTTGTTTCACTTTAACACAATAATAGCATTTTTGAAACCAAAAAAAGGATGTTTTAGTGTCTCCATGTTCTAAGAGCTATAGTTTTTTTATTTTTTGAGAGATTTTCTTATGTAGGGGCTCATTTTTTGCGGGATGAAGTGACGGTTTTATTGGTACTATGTTGTGGGACATACGCGTTTTTGATCACTTGGTGTTGCACCTTTTGTGATGCAAGGTGACAAAAATTGCTTGTTTTGACAGTTTTTTTTTTTTTTTTTACGGTGTTCACCCGAGGGGTTAGGTCATGTGATATTTTTATAGAGCTGGTTTTTACGGACGCGGCAATACCAAATATGTCTATTTTATTTATTTTTTTCTATTTTTGATTTTTTTTTTTATTCCTAACTTGGGAACTTTTTTTTTTTTTACATGTGAAACTTTATTTTATTTTATTTTTTCAACCCTTTTATTTTTTTTATTTTTTTTTACACTTTTCGTCCCCCATAAGGTCATACAAGACCTCTGGGGGACATTTGCTTCACTTTTTCTTTTTTTTTACACTGTTGATTTCTCCTGTAACTGGGGCTGACATAGTAGCCCCAGTTACAGGACAAATGCACCCCTATAGAGGCTGTACAGAAGCAATCCTGCGCTGTACAGCCTCACAGCAGGGCTGATCGAGGTCTCTGAGAGACCTCACACAGCTCCTGCACACTCCGGTCACGGCGGTCACATGACCGCTGGGCCGGAACAGGAAGCGCACAGCGCTTCCTTCTCTGCAGACACAGCGCTCGGTGAGCGCTGTGTCTGCAGCGATCGTGAAGGCAGGGACACCTGGGAACTGTCCCTGCCTTGTCTTAGGGTTGCCCTGCTGTCACTGACAGCGGGCAACCCGATCAGCAGCTGCACGATTAGCGTGCAGCTGCTATTTCTGACAGGACGTTTTAAAACGTGCTGTCAGAAATAGACGTCCACCCATAGGACGTTTATAGTCTATGGGCGGACGTGAAGCGGTTAATGAGGCGGGGGCATCCTTTTCCCGTCCTCACCGAGTTCAAATGCTCCCTAAACCTCTCAAACATAGGTCTTATAGTCTTGCCTATGTAAAAAACTCCACATCGGCACATGACAACATACACAACATAGCTGGTCTTGCAGGTAATGAACTGAGTTTACTCTGTGATTAACCCCTCCAAGTGTGAGAAATTTCTTTTGATGGTTATAACTACAGAGCGAGCAGTCGCCACACCTATAGTTTCCTATCGGTTTCCTACTGGTTAACCAATTAGTTGCCTTATTCTCAACCAAACGACTACTGACTAATGTATCCTTAAGTGTGTGGCATCTCTTAAAGGCCACCAACGGTCTTTTTGCTGCAAAGTCTTTCAAACTAGGTTCATTTCTGAGTATATCCCAATTATTACAAATGACCTGACTGATCAGGTCAGATATCGAACTCAACTTAAATGTGAAGATGAATCTACCTTCACTACTAGTACTGGGTCCCTTCCTTTTTCCTCTCTGAAGAAGTTCCTCCTGCATGTGTGACTGCGCTCTATGCATAGCTTTTTCTAAGTCCCTCGCTGGGTAGCCCCTTCTAATCAATCTCTCTTTCAACTCCCCTGCTTGCCTCGCGAACCCCTCATCGGTATTATTGATTCTTCTGAGCCTAATAAATTGCCCGTAAGGCACTGACTCCTTGACACCTGAGTTCCAGACCACACCATGAAAATTGAATCCATGTAGCATATAAACAACAACACCATGAAAATGTGGTACTCATGACAAGGGATTATTATCAACGGGAGGCCAATAGACAGTTGGGTGACATGTCTGTTTATGAAAACCTCACTTGTGACCCCACCCCTACCATACTGCTGCATCTTCGTGGTTTATTACAGAAGTACATTGAGGCCGATTTTTTGAGGCCGATTTTATGTCCGAGTAAGCCCACGTTGTACTTTGTGCCAAAGATCCACAAGTCACTGACCCGACCCCCTGGACGTCCCATTGTGGCGGGGATCGAGTCGGTGACGGAGCCTTTGTCCGTGTACCTCAATTGGTTGTTGAGACCCTTACTGAAATAATCGCCCACTCATCTCGACGACACCAACAGCTTTCTCCTGGCACTAAAGGATTTTCGGTGGCAGGAGGGTTGGAGTCTGCTCTCGCTTGACGTAGAGAGTTTGTATACTCGCATACTCCATAAGATGGGCATTGAAGCGGTTTTGGACATTATGGGTAATACTGATAGGAGCGATATGTATTGTCAATTTGTGAAGGAGGCCTTAGGTTTAGTACTCAGGAATAATACATTTAAATTCGGCCAGCAGTGGTTTAAGCAGTTCAATGATACAGCGATGGGGACACCTGTATCGTGCACCTTCACAAATATTTACCTTAAAGGTTTAAGGATAAGTTTGTTTTTTCTGTCACCAATCCTTACATCATGTGCATACAGTTGTTTATACGCTACGTGGTCTGGAACTCAGGCGCAGTGTGAGGAGTTTGTCTCCTTTCTCAATTGCACTAATGACATGAACATGAGATTCACCCTGAATTTTAGGGGTGAGTCTCTGGAGTTTCTTGATGTTCTTGTCAGTATTAGCAATGGTGACACAGTTACTAAAGGTTTTCGTAAACCCACTGCGACCAATTCCATTCTACACCATGATAGCTTTCACCCACGCAGTGTCAAGGAGTCAGTGCCTTACGGGCAATTTATTAGGCTCAGAAGACTCAATAATACCGATGAGGGGTTTGCCAGGCAAGCAGGGGAGCTGAAAGAGAGATTGATTAGAAGGGGCTACCCAGCGAGGGACTTAGAAAAAGCTATGCATAGAGCGCAGTCACACATGCAGGAGGAACTTCTTCAGAGAGGAAAAAGGAAGGGACCCAGTACTAGTAGTGAAGGTAGATTCATCTTCACATTTAAGTTGAGTTCGATATCTGACCTGATCAGTCAGGTCATTTGTAATAATTGGGATATACTCAGAAATGAACCTAGTTTGAAAGACTTTGCAGCAAAAAGACCGTTGGTGGCCTTTAAGAGATGCCACACACTTAAGCATACATTAGTCAGTAGTCGTTTGGTTGAGAATAAGGCAACTAATTGGTTAACCAGTAGGAAACCTATAGAAAACTATAGGTGTGGCGACTGCTCGTTCTGTAGTTATAACCAACAAAATAAATTTCTCACACTTGGAGGGGTTAATCACAGAGTAAACTCAGTTCATTACCTGCAAGACCAGCTATGTTGTGTATGTTGTCATGTGCCGATGTGGAGTTTTTTTACATAGGCAAAACTATAAGACCTATGTTTGAGAGGTTTAGGGAGCATTTGAACTCGGTGAGGACGAGAAAAGGATGCCCCCGCCTCATTGATCATATACGCAGAGCACATGGGGGAAACATTGGATATTTGAGTTTTGCGGGCATTGAGGTCATTCCTCCAATGATACAGGGAAGCGATAGATATCGCTTTTTGCTCCAAAAAGGGCTTTAGAACATATAACTGCACCGCTGAACGGCAAATATATATATTTTTTGCCACTAATACACACCAAAAAGAGCTGTAATTTTCTCACTTCTCCACACAACAGCAAATACTTTTTTTTGCCACTAATACACGCCACGAAAGCCTTTAGAACATATAACTGCACCGCTAAACGGCAAATAATATATATTTTCTTGCCACTAATACATGCCAAAAAGGGCTTTAGAACATATAACTACACTGTTGAATGGCAAATAGGCCTTTATTTTTTTCCACATATACACGCCACAAAAGGCTTTAGAACATATAACTGCACAGATGAACGGCAAATAATATATATTTTTATGCCACTAATACACGCCAAAAAGGGCTTTAGAACATATAACTGCACCACTAAACGGCAAATATATATTTTTTTGCCACTAATACACACCAAAAAGGGCTGTAATTTTCTCACTTCACCACACAACGGCAAATACATTTTTTTGTGCCACTAATACACGCCAAAAAGGGCTTTAGAACATATAACTGCACTGCTGAACGGCAAATAATATATATTTTCTTGCCACTAAGCGTCATATGTTGCTATGTCAATTGTACGTGATGACACTTAAAAGGGGCACAGACTTAGCGTCATGATGTCAGTAGCCGGAAAAAGCGCAGTCGCACGAAACGGTCGTCACTACTTAGCGTTCTAGTAGATGCGAGTCCGCCCCAGCCCTGTTTTTATCGCTACTCATATTGATGAATAAAGAAGATTGATGATTCTAGTGGTGCCACCTGTTCATTTTTATGTCTACAATAAAAAATAATAATATTATTTGCCATTCTGCGGTTTAGTTATGTGTTCTAAAGCCTTTTGTGGCGTGTATAAGTGGGAAAAAATAAGGACCTTTTTGCCATTCAGCAGTGCAGTTATATGTTCTAAAGTCCTTTTTAGCGTGTATTAGTGGGAAAAAAAAGGGCTTATTAGCCGTTGTGTGGTGAAGTGAGGAAATTACAGACAGACAGAGAAGTGTCAGGCCCTGCACAGGAGAGTGGCAGAGGCCTAAATGTTTCTGGCGCAGGCACAGGTTGCAGCAGACTAAGGGGGTGTGGCAGCAGGAGTCTCAGCGAGAGGCCGGAGCTCCCGGTGTCATCTAGTGGTCGTGTCTTGACCAGCAACCCAGCGGTTCTTGAATGGTTGACTCCAAAGTGACAACAGACACCCCCAGCCAAGAGTCAGTGGGTTCGTCAGACACAACCCTTAGTTGGCATAGCCCGGGAGCAGGCCCTGTGCCCTAACCCGTCCTCAACCTGCCTCTGTCCTTTTCTGTTCCCTCAGCCAGAGAAGTATTATATGCTGTGTGCTCAGCTCCACTATACAGCAAGGACGAGCTACTAGAGGACAGTCAGCAGCTACTGGCTAGCCAAGATGTGGAGGAGATATCTGCCGCTTCCTCTGCTAGGCGGGCAAGTAATGATGAGGAGAGTGGCGTGGGAGCTGGTGTTGCGAGCAGTCAGGCGCCTGACCCAGAAACCGTTGAGGAGGACATCAGTGACGTGCAGACAGTACTCGATGATGTAGCTGATCGCACTTGGGAGCCTGGAGAATTAGGGGCTTCATCATCATCGGGAGAAGAGGGTGGCAGCTTGCCCGTGAGGCAGCGGCGGAGTCAGCAAGTCGCTAGCATGGCCGGGAGCCAGCAGGGTGACAGCAGTGGGAGGTCGGGAACCAAACGTGCCTGGGGTAGACCACCCGCTTCTCAGGAGGCTACCTGCCCAGAAAGTAGTGGTGCAGGGGTTCACGGAAGCAGCGGCAGTAGCAGTCAGTGAGTGCGGAGTGTTAGGGGTAATATCACCTACTCGGCGTTGTGGCAGTTTTTTGCTAAGCCGCCGCAGGAGGTGAACATGGCCATATGTAGAATCTGTGGGCAGAGGGTGAAGCGTGGCCAGGGTGCCAATGGCGTGCCTAGGGAGGGGCGGGGCCATCCTCCCCAGGTGCCGGCTCTCAGGGGGGGTGCCAGAAGCAATGAGCCCTTCCATCAATACAGATGGAAGCGCTCATTGCTCTTCCCTTTATAAGATGCAGTGCATCTTATTAAGGGAATACTAGTAGTGTGCGCTTCCATAATGGATGCGCTCACTAGTCTGCAGGAGGAGAAGGAGAGAAGCGCTGTGAGCAATGTACAGTACTTACCCCTCTTCCTGCTTGCTCTTCTCAGGGCCATGGCTGCTGTGTCCTGGCTGCCTGCAGCATCAGGACATACAGAGCGCACTCTGACCTGACACTGCAGGATGTCAGGTGACTGCAGCGTCGGCCCTGAGAAGAGAAGACAGCCATGACAGGGAGAGTGGCGGCAGGAGAGGTAAGTATTATTTTACAGTCTGATCTGAGGTCTGATATGGAGGTCTAATGGGGGTCTGGAGAGGTCTAATGGGTGTCTGAAGTGGTCTATGGGGTGTCTGGAGGTCTGACTGGGGGGGTCAGGAGGTCAGACTGGAGGGTCTCGATATCTGACTGGGGGGTTCTGGAGTGGTCTAATGGGGGTAAGGAGGTCTGCCTGGGGAGTCTGGAGGTCTGACTGGGGGGGGTCTGGAGGTCTGACTGGGGGTCTTGAGGTCTGACTGGGGAGTCTCGAGGTCTGACTGGGAGGTCTGGAGTTCTGACTGGGGGGTCTGGAGGTCTGACTAGGGGGCTGGAGGTCTGACTGGGGGGTCTGGAGGTCTAATGGCGTCAGGAGGTCTAATAGGGGTCTGGAGGTCTAATGGGAGTCTGGAGGTCTGATATGGGGGTCTGGTCTGAGGTCTGATATGTGGGCCTAAAGTTCTGATATGAGGGTCTGGAGGTCTAATGGGGTATGATATATGAACCAGCAGGTGGTAGCATACTTGGACAGCACCCTGCCACCCCACATTGAAGATCCGCTGGACTACTGGGCAGCCAAACTGGATTTGTGGCCGCAACTAGCAGCGCTTGCCCTGGAAAAGCTGTCCTGCCCGGCCAGTAGTGTGGCATCAGAGCGGGTGTTTAGTGTGGCGGGGCCATAGTTACCCCAGAACTTGCCTGTCCACCCAAAATGATGGGGTGGGGGGCCCCCTTTCAAAAATTTGCTGTGGGGCCCAGTCATTTCTAGTTACGCCACTGACCCCTACTGCAGACTACCCTTCTGTGAGTTTTGCTAGGTCTCTCCCCTATCTAGGTCCTGAGGTGTTGTGCCAATTGACAAGAAACACTCACCTCTACTTGCTAGCTAACTACTCTGCAGTATTCAGATAACTCTCTGTCCTTCTAGCTGCATTGTCTCCCATACTTCAGTGTTTGCTGCCTCCATTCTCTGACCATGAGGTTTGTGGGGTACTGCTATTTATCATGTCAATTAAGAAATGTGCTCTCCAGCATGAGGACACTCCAAGTGTGATCACTCCACTAAGGTCTGGCTCGACTCAGCTCTCCTCACACTTAACCTCTCCCTGCCACAGTTCACAGTGCAGTTTCTCCTAAATATACAATGCATTTTTCACAATAAACAGGTTCAATACATATACAAATGCAGCACCTATCGACCTTCTGCCCAGGGTATACAACTCCTAATAGTGACAGAAGGCCATGACAGCAATATACCGGTACATGTTTTTCTGTGGCCACGGCATATAGGGCATTTTGCCCACAATAGTGCACTTATACTTTCCTTGATGATGTCTAATAGAGGCTAAGGCTACTTTTACACTAGCGTTAATATTTTCTGGTATTGAGATCCATCATAGAGTCTCAATACCGGAAAAAAAAGCTTCAGTTTTGTCCCCATTCATTGTCAATGGGGACAAAACTTAATTGAACAGAATAGAACGCTCCAAAATGCATTCCGTTCCGTTCTCATACTGGAAAGCAAACCGCAGCATGTTGTAGTTTGCTTTCCGTCCTGGGATGTGGAGCAAAACGGATCCATCATGACCCACAATGCAAGTTTTCTCTGGCACAATCTGACACAATAGGAAACGGATCCGTCCCCCAATGACTTTCAATGGTTTTCATGACGGATCCGTGTTGGGTATGTTAAAGATAATACAACCGGATCCGTTCATAACGGATGCAGATGGTTGTATTATCAGTATCTGAAGTGTTTTTTGCTGAACCCTGCCGGATCCAGCAAAAACCTAGTGTGAAAGTAGCCTTATTTTTCCACCCCAGCCAAATGAACCTCTGTAAAAATCCATACTCACCTGCTCCCAGCTGATCTGTTTTGACTCCTTGGATCTCTGGTTAATAAAGGGGGACCCTTATTTATTAGACGGAGCATCTCACACAGGCAGGTCCATACATTGATTTAAGTGGGAATCAGGTAATGCTTTATTTCTCTTGAGAAGATGCAGTGAAAATGAACACTTGCTGACAGCTTCCACCATAGATTGCAGCATTTTTAACAGTTGTTTATAACCAAAAATTAAATGTCCTATCACTTCAGCCTAAAATCCTTAGCAAATTCTCCTCAATTTAGCAGCGTAAGAGCCCCCATTTGTCTCAAGAACTACAGCTTCTTCAGATAAAATAGGTAGGACTCATATTGAAAAATCCAGCTCTCAATGCTTTTAAAGCTTGAGTGACTGTAAACTTCAGGCCTTTCATGCCTTGGAGGAGCAACTATTATTAGCATGAGTAAACTCAGAAGCTTCCAAGCTCCAGAGAGCAACTTTATATAAACTTTTGTTACTCAGGGCTGCTCCACACTTCACATGTTCTCTTTACAGTTGCATCAGGTTGCCATGACTGGCATGCTATTTAAATCCCAGTGATTCCCAGTCGGATCACTGCTCCTGGTGTATGTCTGCAGAACTCATTACTGACCCTGTTCTCCATACATGCACATCTACAAAGCACAGTTTCATCTATGTACAGGTATTAAATAGGGACATGAATGACAAGGTCACTCTGCCACCAGCCGAAGCTCAGTAAGCAAGTCAGCACTATCTTCAGCCCTTTCTCCTTGTATGCATTTTGGGCCTTAGTCACCAAGCAATTTTTTGATCAACATGTTCCAGGAGCTATAATTTTTCCGTCAACGGGCGACTGTTTCTTGCGGGACAACTTGTAGTTTTTAATGACACCATTTTGAAGTACACAAAATCATAGATTAACTTTTATTAGGTCTTTCTGGGGAGGAAACAGCATTACCGCCATTTCCTTTTTACATTGTAAATTTTGCGACATTTGCTTTATAAATAACATGATTAGGGCGGGTTCACATCAGCGTTATGGATTCCGTTTGTGTTTTCCGTTATAATATGGTTAGAATGGAAAATGATGGAATCCATAAGACGGAAGTCAAAACGGAAGCCTTTAACCCCTTAAGGACACATGACGTACCGGTACGTCATGTGTTGTTCCGATCACCGCCGCCCGGTGATCATTGAGCAGGCACCTCGGCTAAATGCGCGGGGGGTCCCGTGACCCCCTGTGTCGGCGATCGCAGCAAACCGTAGGTCAATTCAGACCTGCGGTTTGCTGTGCTTTCTGCTTCGCTTTCTGCTATAGATTTTTCACCCCCCCCCTGCACCCCTGAATGATTTTATGCCGGCGGGTGGTGCAGGGGGGGGTTGCAGGCGGTGCGGGCGGTGCGGGAGGCGGGCGGTGCAGCAGGCGGGATCGCGATCCCCCGCCCGCCTCCTCTTGAATATTCATTGGCGTCCAGTGGTTATACCAGAGTGTCAGCACATTGCTGACACTCTGGTATAAACGGCTGACATCTGTGCTGTGATGTCAGCCGTTTAACCCTTTCCATACCGCGGTCCGTACGGACCGCTGTATGGAAAAGGTTAACAGTCAGGGAGCTCCCTCCCTCTCCCATTGGGGGGCTGCTGTGCCTTTGCAGCCCCCAGACAGGATGGGGGCACAGAGGGAGGGAGCCCCCCTCCTTCCCCTTCCCCGTCTGCTCAGTTGTGGCAGACGGGGAAGGTTCCCATGGCAACAGGACGCCTTCTCAGGCATCCTGCTGTCCATGGTGCTGAACAGATCTGTGCTAAAGGCATAGATCTGTACAGACAAAGTGTAAGTAAAATACAGTACAATACACTATATAGTGTACTGTACTGTATTATACAGACATCAGACCCACTGGATCTTCAAGAACCAAGTGGGTCTGGGTCCAAAAAATAAAAAAAAATGTGAAAAAAGTAAAGATTAAAAAAACACATTTATCACTGAATAAAAATTAAAAAAATAAAATACACTACACATATTAGGTATCGCCGCGTCCGTAACAACCTGATCTATAAAACGGTAATGTTACACGGTGAACGCCATAAAAATAAAAACTATGAGGAAATTGAAATTTTGCCCACCTTACTTCCCAAAAAAGGTCATAAAAGTGATCAAAAAAGTCGCATGTACGCCAAAATAGTACCAATCAAACCGTCATCTCATCCCGCAAAAATCATACCCTACCCAAGATAATCGCCCAAAAACTGAAAAAACTATGGCTCTCAGACTATGGAGACACTAAAACATGATTTTTTTTGTTTCAAAAATGAAATCATTGTGTAAAACTTAGATAAATAAAAAAAATTGTATACATATTAGGTATCATCGCGTCCGTGACAACCTGCTCTATAAAAATACCACATGATCTAACCTGTCAGATGAATGTTGTAAATAACAAAAAAAAACGGTGCCAAAAAAGTTATTTCTTGTTACCTTGTCTCACAAAAAGTGTAATATAGAGCAACCAAAAATCAAATGTACCTTAAACTAGTACCAACAAAACTGCCACCCTATCCCGTAGTTTCTAAAATGGGGTCACTTTTTTGGAGTTTCTACTCTAGGGGTGCATCAGGGGGGCTTTAAATGGAACATGGTGTCAAAAAAACCAGTCCAGCAAAATCTGCCTTCCAAAAACCGTATGGCATTCCTTTCCTTCTGCGCCCTGCCGTGTGCCCATACAGCAGTTTACGACCACATATGGGGTGTTTCTGCAAACTACAGAATTGGGGCAATAAATATAGCATTTAGTTTGGCTGTTAACCCTTGCTTTGTTACTGTAAAAAATTTATTAAAATGGAAAATTTGCCAAAAAATCTAAATTCTGAAATTTTATCACCATTTGCCATTAACTCTTGTGGAACACCTAAAGGGTTAACGACGTTTGTAAAAATCAGTTTTGAATACCTTGAAGGGTGTAGTTTCTAGAATGGGGTCATTTTTGGGTGGTTTCTATTATGTAAGCCTCACAAAGTGACTTCAGACCTGATCTGGTCCCTAAAAAGTGGGTTTTTGAAAATTTCAGAAAAAATTTCAAGATTTGCTTCTAAACTTCTAAGCCTTGTAACATCCCCCAAAAATAAAATATCATTCCCAAATTGATCCAAACATGAAGTAGACATATAGGGAATGTAAAGTAATAACTATTTTTGGAGGTATTACTATGTATTATAGAAGTAGAGAAATTGAAACTTGGAAATTTGCAATTTTCTACAAATTTTTTGTAAATTTGGTATTTTTTTATAAATAAAAATGATTTTTTTTTACTTCATTTTACAAGTGTCATGAAGTACAATATGTGACGAAAAAACTCTCAGAATGGCCTGGATAAGTCAAAGTGTTTTAAAGTTATCACCACTTAAAGTGACACTCGTCAGATTTGCAAAAAATGGCCTGGTCCTTAAGGTGAAATAAGGCTGTGTCCTTAAGGGGTTAAGAGGCATTCCGTTTTGATCCGTCATAATAGAAGTCTATGGGAATCATAACGGATCTGTCTGGTTCCCGTTATTTAAGACGGAAAACAAAGTCCTGTCGACAGGACTTTGTTTTGCGTTCTGCATAACGGAAACCAGATGGATTCGTTATGATTCCCATAGACTTCTATTATGATGGAAAGCAAAACGGAATGCCTCTTAAAGGCTTCCGTTTTGACTTCCATCTTATGGATTTCATTATTTTCCGTTATAACCATGTTATAACGGAAAACTAAAACGGAATCCATAACGCTGTGAACCCACCCTAACTTTATTTTCTGGATCAGTATGATTACAGTGATACCAAATACATATAAATACATATAGTTTTTACTATTTACTACTTTTGCACAATAAAGTCTTTAAAAAAAATGTTTTTGCATTGTCACATCTCAAGACTCATAACTTTTAGTTTTTTTTTCTATGGAGCTGTGTGGGGGCCATATTTTTGTGGAATGACTTGTTGTTTTCATTGGTATCATTTTGGGCTGTATAAAATGTTTTGATTGATTTTTATTCTGTCTTTTTGGTGGCAGATAACAAAAGAACTGCAATTTTTACAGTGTTCACCACGGGGTATAAATTATATGATAACAGTATAGTTTCGGTTGTTATGGAAGCGGTGATACTAAATATGCAGACTGGATTTGATTTTCCATTAAAATTTTTGTTCCCATAAAAAAGGTCTGGTTTCTAACTTAAACTTTTTGATTTTTTTTTTACATATATTAGTCACACAAGGGAATTTTGTCATGTGATGCTTTGATCTCTCACATAGTACACTGTACTTCTTGTGTAGTACAGTGTACTATACTGTGAATAGAAACTGACAGATAGTCTATTATGCAGTGCCTTTGGCACAGCCTAATAGGCATACACAAAGGGCAATCCTGGGGGCCTTCATTGGACACCAAGCTGCCCTATGAAGACATCAGCACCACGCAATCATGGTCCCTCTCCCTCTAAAACCACTTAGATGCCGCGGTCGCTATTGACAGCAGCATCTAAAAAGTAAAATGTCCGAGATCAATCGCCATGCCACCGGGACCCTTATAGCAGGAGCCCAGCTATTATAAAAGAGTTAAGCTCCTACTCTTTGCTGCACGGGAGACCCATGCAGTGTTTAGACTGAATTGCCAGAAAAGGCTGAGGCCTAGAGTAAGGTCCCTTAATGACCACCGAATAAAGGCATATTGGCGGTCATTAAGGGGTTATGCTGTTAAAATATACTCTTCCACAGGGAGGTTAGCCTGGAAGGACCTAATCAATACCCAGGACAGGATTTGTGACATTAAGAAACAGCAGAACCTCCCTGGTGTTTGCAGCTTTGTTTTTGCTGCAGTACAATGAGACCAACAGTGCTATTTCTCCTTGATGAGACCACCAGTTGGTGTAGAGCAGGGAGGCTCAACCTGTGGCCCTCCAGCTGTTGCAAAACTACAACTCCCAGCACGCCCTAATAGCTGTAGGCTGTCCAGGCATACTGGGAGTTGTAGTTTTGCAACAGCTGGAGGGCAGCAGGTTGGGCATCCCTGGTGTAGAGAGTCATACAGGTGCAGCAATTCTTCCCAGAAAAAAAGGTATATAAATTAGCTCTTATCCATGAGGAAGAATATTGCCTTTTTAGTGCCACCTATTGGAGGCCAATACAATATGGTCTGTGGTGTGTGGCTTAGAGGAAGCACATGTAGAGTTCCTACTGCAGCTGAAAGGTTGAATTCCAAAAAATGTTCAATAAGGAAGGATGTGGTCCATGGTCTTACTAAAGATTGGGTGCCTACCTACATTTATAGAATATACCATACAATGTTTATACAACTTTGATTCAATGAACTCTTCAAAATGATGTACTGTACTATCATTCAGCCGACTGCTACTGAATATATATAAGTATCTTTAGACCAAAACGAGTCTAGGAATATGATCATCTATGACTATGTGAGGGTCTTTTTCAGGTGTTATCATAGTGTCTGAAGAAGAGACATGGTCAGACCTCACAAAACACAAAATAATGTACATGTACTTTGTAGAATCCTTCTGTTGTCAGAGGCAAATATTGGTTGTATGCTCACTCTTCTGACCTACAACTGTCAAGAAGTTTAACCAGTTGTATCTTGGATGCAACAGAAGATCCAAATGATTAAAATTAAAAGAGGCAGATTTATCAAGAATGGTGTAAAGGAAAACTGTCTTAGTTGCCCATAGCAACCAATCAGATGCCACCTTTAATTTTCCAAAAGAGTTTTGAAAAATAAAAGCTGGAATCTGATTGATGGATATTGGCAACTAAACCAGTTCTCCTGTACACCAGTTTTGATAAATCTGCAAAGTTCATTAATTTGTGCTGAATCCTAAGAAAACACCTTCAAAATAGTAGACACACACCCAACATCAACTATAATCTGGTGGAGGACTACGTTCTGTGGATTCCAGTGTACAAAATAAGAGAACCCATTAACATCATTACATGATTAACACCGCTAATGGTTTGACCCTATCCGATTGTAAGTGAATAGCTTCAAATAGGCTGTAAATCATTATGTAACGAGGAAAGGGGGATTTTTTTAATGGGCGAGATGCAGTTGCTATCATTCTTGACAACAAACCAGCAGCAGAGACTCCGATAGTGACAGCTCTGAAGTTCTATTGTAGGATTAAGTGTATAAAATGGAAATGTGTGTCTGGTGCCAGCCAGTACTCAATGCGGCTTAAGTTGAAACCCATCTGCAAGAAAGTGGAAGATGAGTCACATTCTGTTCTTTGCTTAGAATTCAATCTGACCTCTGCTAACAATAAGCATTTAAACTGCATATGTAAAAACCCTCTTGGATTAGGCTTTAAATGCTGTCTCACTTTCTAACAGCTCCTGTCCATCGTTAACCCTCTCACTGTTAGATAGTGGACACGCCACTGGCAAAATGTTGAAAAGACTTTAAAACATCCGAACAATAATGAAGCAATTGTAGCAAAAAGGGGAGAGGCGCTTATAGGGTAATAGTTTTTGGGGTAAATAGTTGACAAGAGAAATAAGTTGTGCTCACCTTTTTGTGTTGTGCAAGCATAGGCATAACACTAGAGTAGGCGTGTGGTTAGACCAGAGGTGGGCAAACCTTTTGACTCGTGGGCCACAATGGGTTCATATATTGGACCCGGGGGCCGGACCAAAAGTAGATGGATGGGGTGTTTGTGTGAATTAATATAAATTAAATTTTAATTTCGTAACATTAAAGGTTTAGTTTAATTCAAGGTAGAAAAGCATAAAAAGAGTTAATGTACAAAACTTTTATGCAATGCATGTCTTTTATAACATAGTATGTATAACTCCCCTTCAATTTTAGTGGGAGCAGTGTTGTTGGTCTCCCTTTTTTGCTGAGGCATCAAAGTCTGGAGTTAGCTTTGTTGTTGCAATTCGCAGAATAGATACTGTGCCAGTATATAGGGCCCCCATAGTGCCCCCCATAATGTGCCAGTATATAGGGCCCCCATAGTGCTTCCCCCCTTCTCCATAGTGCCCTCCCATATTGTGCCAGTATATAGGGCACCCATAATGCTTCCCCTCTTCTCCATAGTGGCACCCATAGTGCTTCCCCCTCTTCTCCATAGTGCCCCCCCATATTTTGGCAGTATATAGGGCCCCCATAGTGCTTCCCCTCTTCTCCATAGTGGCCCCCATAGTGCTTCCCCCTCTTCTCCATAGTACCCCCCATATTTTGGCAGTATATAGGGCCCCCATAGTGCTTCCCCTCTTCTCCATAGTGCCCCCCATATTGTGCCAGTATATAGAACCCCCATAGTGATTCCCCTCTTCTCCATAGTGCCCCCCCATATTGTGCCAGTGTATAGGGCCCCCATAGTGATTCCCCTCTTCTCCATAGTGCCCCCCCATATTGTGCCAGTATATAGGGGCCCCATAGTGCTTCCCCTCTTCTCCATAGTACTCCTCCATATTGTGCCGGTATATAGGGCCCCCACCCCCCTTCTTGGCACAGTATACTATAAATAATAAAAACAATAAACACATATACTTACCTTATGCTGCTGTCATTGATGCAATGCAGGGCTCTTCCAGCCTGTGTCCCGCTCTGTATGGCTCAGGCGGCGCGATGACATCATCGGACCGCCTGCACCGGCCTCTGATAGGCTACAGGCCTAGTGACTGTAGCCTATCAGAGGAACGGGCGAGGGAGACGCCTCTCCCCTGCTCCTCCGCACCATTCATCTGTATCGCTGTCCTGAGGACGGCGATACAGATGAATATGGAGATGAGCGCTTCCACAATGGAAGCACTCATCTCCACTCCCGCTGCCTTCGGACAGCTCTGCGGGCCGTATAAAAAGGTCCGCCGGGCCGTAGTTTGCTCATCACTGGGTTAGACAGTGGTCGGTGCTGCCAGTATCGTTCGCTTCTCGCTTGTAGGGTTGCCAGTCCTCCACTGGAGCAATGAAAAGACAATACAAAGGTGTGGAGTAATTGTGATCCACCGTTTTTCGATACTTATTGGTACAAAGATACGACCTCAGGTAGTTGTAGATAGTTCCTTTATTGTTTATATATAGAGGTGACAACGCGTTTCGGCGTTGTAAACACTCCTTTTTCAAGTTTTTCAATTAAAAACGACATCCTCTGTGCAGACAGCGTGTTTTTATGCACAGAGGATTTCGTTTTTAATTCCAGACTTGAAAAAGGAGTGTTTACAACTCCGAAACGCGCTGTTACCTCTATATATAAACAATAAAAGAAACTATCTACAACTACCTGAGGTCGTATCTTTGCGCGGATGACAATTACTCCACACCCTTGTATTGAGCAATAATGAAGGAAAAAGAAGACATTTTGTATTCTCCAAATCAATAGTTACACTCTTTGAGGTCCCAACCCCACAGTGCGGTTAGCCTCATGCGGCCAAGTTGGGCGCACCCACAGTAGCTGAGTCCTGCAAATACTTTTGTAAAATCATACGGCCATTAACTGCCATGGATGTGGGTATCTTGGCCGCATGCAGCCAGCCACACCATTGGGTCATACCCTAAAAGCCTTTAAATTACTTTCTCATTTCTATTGTATATTAAAACCATATTGACATTTTTTTGTTTGACCATGGCATCCAAGGGGTTAAATATCCATGATCTGAGTTGTCTCCAATCATGGTCACTGCCAGTTATCTGCTGTGTAATTACAGCAGGCATCTGTTGGCTATGACACCCAGTGATTATGGGACCCGGTCAGCTCTTGACCAGGTGCCATTCTAAAGACCCATCATGTTGTGAAGAGGTCAAATGGTTGGTGTACTTAATTGTATAAATCAATAGGCAAATATAAAAAAAACTATCAGAAAAAAAGCCTTGTTCTAGAGTTATTGGCTGTTTTCTCCTCCCTCTCCTTTTTGTAAACTAACTTTCTTGCTGAAATTTGTGAGAAATCCATAAAAGGGCTCCCTGCTCAACGTAGGATCAGAATACATGATCCCATAGACGTATGGAAATGGTATAGGGAGGGAGCTCAGAGAAAAACAAGGAGCCAAGGAAATACAGATGTGATTCAGTAGTAATTGTTACAATCAAGCCTGAATGCTTTATTCAAATCTATACTGCTCATTTCTTCTCTATAATGTCCTATACGGCGCTTCTAAATAATAGTAGACAGGAAGCAGAACATCCTGTCTACATATGCAGTGTATGGGGAGACATCATTACAGCTAGTCTCCACCCACCAGCTCAGAGACAAATGCAAGATACAGGTCATGTTGTATAATGGACTCATACTGTACAGGTATAGTCCTATCACTGATATATACACATGCAGCAGCTTATTCAGAAACAGCATCTGAAATGGCAGGTATCCTTTATAGGGTTAACTGAATGCCTCCTAAGCTTCATCTTTATAACCACCAAATGCCATGAGAAAAGCTTTGCTCAGATAAAATGCACCTATGAACGTCCAACCCATTTGAGGAGGAACCATACATTAAAAATATAGCCATAACAGTCAACCTATATGGTTTACCAAGCCAAGCTACCCTTCAACCAGACACCACTAAAATGCAAATGGTTTTGTCCCTCTTACTATCTCTATTCAGAGGTCAAATCCATTCACATTGCAAAATGAAAGCGTCTTGAATTGCCCTTGACTGTGGCACAATACGCTGACATATCATCCTTACCACAACAAGCACAGTTCCTGGTTTAATGATGTCTAATATTTCACCACAAACCATACACTACAACTAAAATGCCACGTTGGCATGATGCCGTGATTATTCATACTCTATTAATAAGTGATATAGGCTGGTCCAAACTGACAGAAGGCAGGGCAACACAAGTAAGCAGGGTCAGCAATACGATAGGGCAACACAAAATACTGTCCCAGCAGAAACAAATACCACAGTGCAGCCCAATATACTTTCCCAGGAGCTGTCATTCTGTGGAGGCCATCAATAGCTGCCATTGTTCTGTTCTCCTCCTCCAGTTGTCTCTGATTAATATATGGAGTGTGAGGGCTTCGGAGGTGAGATAAGGGCCACAGCACCAAGCCAGCCCTAAATTCAGTATGCTGCCTGGACTGGACCAGTAATGACTGCTATATTGCCCCCCAATAGCATGCTCCTCAAGTAGCCAAGGAAAGAAAAAAAAATATCACGTCACCATCTCTGGTGCAGGCCACAGACATTTTCCAACCTGAGACACCTGCCTCATATAGTGACCTATGGCCTAAAAATGAACCACAGGGCAGGTAGCCATGGGCTCCCATGCTCCATCACAGTAGTCAACACTATCCCCGAACTGAGGATAGTTGAATTCAGGAGGGCACCTAAGGCCACCAGCTAGGTACATAAATACCTGATGCTCCTAACGTTAATTATGACTGACAGCATCAGATTATTATGCACCTGGCCAGCGACAGTGAGGAGGGCTTGGGCAGCCTCCATGGCATCGGCCCACCGGATATGTTCCTTGTAGAGTTTATGACTAGCCCTCCCCTGGGTGGAGTTTAAAAAAATGTGTCATACTATGATACCAGTATTCTAATACACAATCAGGCCTTATATGGCTTGTAAAAAAAATGGCATGAATTCCATGTATTTTGTAGATAAGTTTTGGGTGGTGTTTTTTCTTTTATTCATATTCTGTTTACAGACATTTTCCAGTCCTATAGAGACACGTTTGAAAAATACATCAAAAATCACCACACCAAGAGCATTCTGCCTTTGAAAAAAATGCCCAGACCCAAAGAACACACCAAAAGTGATGAAAAATATAACAATAATGCACTATATAGTGTGTTTTATATTTCCCTTTTGACTTACAGCTAACATTTGGCCGCACTTCTCCCACTCTATGAACATTCTAAGTTTTGTAATTATACTTCTCAGTAATGAGGAATGTCTTTGTGTTCTCTTTTCCCTGACCCCATCCATGGCAATTTAGTCACCCCATGACCTATCTCTCTGTATTAATTGTTTTATAAGGTGATGTCACAGGGCCTGGAGCCAACAGGCTGAGGCCCTTGATGTCACCAAGACTAGGCTCACTTGGGGCGATGTCACTATTCAGGCGGCAGGCAGCCTAGAAGGGGATCCAGTAAGTACTGGCATCATCAAGAAGAGGGAACGATCAAATGGCTGTCACAACAATATCTCTAACTGAAGAGGATGCTGTGAATGGAGGTTTCACACATGTCCTTAGATGATAGTAAACCACTGCAATGTACAACTAAAAGCATATGTTATATCTAAGTCAGATCTAGGAGCACCTGCCCCTTATTTTAATGACCTACACATGGAGAAATCAAAACGTTTTATATGGGTATGCTCATACGTAATTTGTGGTGTCCACCACAAATCCAGTTGTTTTTTCATGGATTGGCTGCAGATTTGTTCCTGTGCATTGCAAAGGGTGAAGTCTGCAGTGGAAATCCACGGCCTGTCAATTTATTTACTTTAGGTCATGTTATGCTGGAAATTTTTTCTGCAGTGTGTAGATCAGATTTTTTTAAAAACACTTTGCTAGTACTGTCAAATGCTGTGGATTTGCTACAAAAACATCCTCAGAGTTTTAGTCTTGTGTGAACGTACCCTAAGGCCGCTTTCAGATGAGTGAGTTTTACTCTCCGGACTCTCAGTGCAGCACCCGTCCTGAACTTCCTGCAAGCCCGGGAGTAGCTGAGCAGAGAAAGGGAGTAGTAGTGGTTTTGATTACAATAAACATTCACAGTGGCAACTTCACACCGATGCTCCCTAGGGCCACAACAGTTATAGGAGGGTGCACCCTTTCTTCCCTTGCGGAAGACATTTATTTGGGGTCTCCTGCCTGATGGTAGTTGGTGTGCCCTTGGTGTTAATGTTTTGTATGGGTGCAAGGCAGGGCATGTAGGTGCAGTGACCAGCATATGATGCTGGATTCAGTAACAAGGTGTCACGGCAGACGTGCACTCAGACTAACAGATAAACCACCAACCAGGCTCTAGGCGAGAGGCAAGGGAAGGGTCACCTCCTAGCTAATCCCTGACCTCTTTCCCTGCACTGCTCAGCCCACATGCAGACCTTGGTGGTAGGTATGATGTGTCCCCGTGCCTGGGATGAAACAACCTAAATTCCCTGAGATGGTGAAGAGGGGAAATAGGAGCAGCCTGCTCGCACAGAACCTGGATGGGAGAGATGACACAAAACAACCAAACTTGAAACCACACTTATCTTTCTGAGCTGGAACAGACAACCTTCCTTCCTAGCTTCCAAGACCAAAGTGATTCCTATAATCCGCTCAGAGCACTGGGATGGAGTGCTATTTAAACTAATGACCCCACCCAGTGCACCTGATGAGAGGCGGATCCAGAACGGCTCCAAAACAAAACACTAAACTCGTGCTGCTATTCTGGCCAACCTCCGCACATAGTCAGGGCGGGGCATGACACCAGGCCAGTTGTAGGAAAATAAACTAAAGTGCAGAATGAGAGTTGTATTATATCCAACTGTATCAAAACACAGTTCCAAATAATTCACTGTGCAAATATTCCAAGACAGCAATGTATGGATTTGGGAATTGTAGTATTCTTTCTTTCTCTCTCCCTTTACAGAATTTTTGGCAGGTGATATTACTCTTGCAATGGTGGCTGTAATTTCCAACTAATGGATAAAGTGCTTAAGATACGACTGGCCAGACTGTGTCTGAATGTGAAGGGTGTTTCAGCAGTGTCCCTCTCACTGCAGTAAAGTTTATCAGTCTTAAACAACAAATACCTTACTGACTGATGCCAGTGGTCGGCCATGCAGATTCTGGACCTTCTTGGTTCTTACCTTTTATTCCTCTCTCTTTCTCTGGAGTACTGTAAAAATGGTAAGGTCTTTCACTTGAGTAGATAATCCTCAGAGATAGTGATTTTCTGGAACTTTGGCCAGGTCCTGTGAGGAGAGGAGCACATCAAGCTTATCTCACTTCTTCTGCTAACTCTTTAGTAGACTAAGCTAGAGGAGGATCTAAGATCTAAGTGCACACCTAACTTTCTGCAGGGCCTGAATCAGGATAGTTAACCCTGACCGATCCATACAAAAGATATACTGAGTATATGACAAGGCATTAACAGATTAAATAACATTAAATAACAATAAATAATAACAAGACTTTGCAAGTACCCTGGTCTGGGGCACTGCATATGTCATAGAGACTTATCAAAAATTTTGATCCTGGGTGTCTGAGTGCTGAGGACATCGCCAATCACTTGCACGAAGAGAGAGTTCATTGCAGGAGACGGAAGCAAGATGAACTCAATAGCGAAAAGAGACAGAGCACTACCATATGTGAGTACCTCTTTCTCCTCAATCTAGTGACCGGTGGAAGTCTCAGCACTTGGAACCCCACCAATCACAATTTTTGATATGTTGCTATCACATATCACAAGTTTCCCCAAAGTACAGTGCCACTTTAATTAAGGTGGACCATAAGCATCAGACTGTTCAGTGTAATCAAATTTCTAGTTTATGAGCCGTCTACTACAAATACATTCTAGAGGAATTCAGCAAGCTGTTGGGACTTGGCATGATTTTTTTTCACCCTCTATAAAAAAATAAATTTAGGACTCCTACTTTCACCACAATGTGAGGTGGTAGGGACAAATGGGGGAGATATATTTTTCCTTTATCACTCAAAGCATTGCCCTGCTGGTAGCTTTAGGAACAAATCCAATTGGCAGACTTGGTTTATGATACTTGTAAAGTGGTGGGTCTCAACTCTGTTGTTGGTACTGAATGAACCCATTCCCTCCAAGGCTAACCTTCATATAAGATAGGGCCAGGGACTATTAATAGTATTTAGTATATTGGGCAGACTAGATGGGCCAAATGGTTCTTATCTGCCGACACATTCTATGTTTCTATGTTTCTATGTTTCTAGGATGTGGTGTTTTTAGTTATCAATGATTATAATGACTGCATGGTTTAAGAACGGTCGCACTCATTTTCAAAAGTAACCAAGTAGATGTGGACTTTCCTTCCTCTGGCACTTATTTAATATAAAAACTCCTCTGTTTCTGAATTTAGATGACAGCCCCTAAGTTTTCAGATAGGGAAAAATACTGCTGCAAAAATCATAAGCAAGCATAACAGCTCCCAAATGGGTTGGCATCTATGGGAAACTGTTTGTTTCCTATATTGAACGCTGCTCAATATACCGCTTTGATGCCCTACTTCTCCATGAGCTCTCTGTTTCATTGTGTCCAACCTCTTGCGCTCTCTTCTCTTTCTGCTGCTGGCTTTGGATGGGTTTTTCACTCTACCATTCTTACGCCGATGATCATTGCCTAACAAGGAAATGCTCACTTGTCAGGTGGTTGCATCTTTCATGGGGCTCTAAAGATCATCATGTGTTAACAGCCCATCATATTCCCCTGACAAATGAGAGCTGTACGGGGATGAAAGATCATATTAACTCAACATGAATGCTGCAAGTAAATGGCACTTAAAGGGGTTATCCAAGACCTATGACGCAAGGGAGGCTCGTTCCCGTCGCGGCCTGCTAATGTTTTAATCCGTGCGATGGGGCGATGCGGTGGCAGCCGTGCATGCATCAGAAGTGATTCGGGTGCTGGGGAGCGAGGTAAGTACAATCTGTGTGAGGGGTCTAGGCACATGGGGGGGGGTCATTATAGGTCTTGGATAACCGCTTTAATGAGTTCCAATGGACATGCAGTATCATTAATCATTGCTCGATAACGTCTATACAGATGAGATAAGCGTCATCTGAAATTGGCAATTCCAGCCAACCATCGTTTAATAGATTAGCAGGATGATAGCAATGGCCGTGGGCAGACTTCCGTCCACCAAAAAGGTTATCAGTCAAGTTGGCTATGTGTGTATTATAGATGTATGGCATGACTGGCTGAATTCCGTCAATCATTTGTCATTTTGCTGAAGGACCACAGAGCCTTTAAAAAATGGACTCCGTGGTTGGCTAGTTTACTAGTACGTCTTTTTGTCATGTGTACAGTATTTTATGGCATCACCTAAATGGCTCCGCAGAGGGGGTGTAGGAGACAATGGTTGCGAAACCACTGTGCCAACCAACCGGATTGACTTTGCGTATTCACCTTTTAATTACTATACAGGGATCTGGACTTCACTGCAGATGAGCCACCAAGCCACTATCTCTTGGAATAGTCCTGGTGTGATTGACTGCTGACCCACGGGGATCATAGATAACGATCTGGGGCACCGAGGGAACAGGAAATACAAGTAGTCAGAAAACAGGCAGAGGTCAGGGCTGGCAGAGTTTGTGCGAATCCATGAAACAATACAAAGGTCAGAGAAGGAGGCACAGGATCAGTACATGAACAGGCACAGGTCAGGAACCAGATTCAGGAAGGCAAATGCCTAATAGCTCTTTAACAGACTCTAGCTAGAGAGGCCTAGTACAATCTATAGGGACCAATTGCTCAGGCAAGGATGAAAGGAACAGGCAGGTATATATAGGAGCAGCTGATTAACAATTGGACACAGCCATGCAGTATCTCACAGAGCAGGAGATTAACCTCAGTAGTGCTAAAAACAGAGGTAAAATGAATACAAGCCCTAATTCACACATCAGAAGTCGGCACTGGTGCGCACAGGATAGTGGCAGCCATGAACCGCCATTGCAACAGGGGGTTCCAGGAGTCAAATATGTATGGCCTATCCCACTTGAATGGAACTGAACTATAGAACTTGGAACAACCTCCCACATGGACCAGAGACTATTTCATAGCCAGTATAGTTGAGATAAGACATATGTCCAAGTTCAACCAGGAGATGGGAGAGGATGTGGCTGAATGGAAGGCATATGAGTACATTTTAGAACGTTACGTCTACCACTACTGCTGTGCCAGACAAACAATTAAGGGTAAACACAGTGGTCCCTTCATTCAGATGATCGTCATGGATCTCAGGTACCCAACAAAAAAATCATGGCCTTTCCTAAAGATAGACCTTCAATATTTGATCCCTGGAAATTCCCTTTTACAAATGTGATCAATAACACTTGAGCAGTTTAAAGCATAACTTCATTTTTTTTAAATTAATTTCATAATTCAGTCGTAGAGGTGAAAATAGTGAACCTTTTAATATATGTTATTAAACAAAAGTGCCCGTTTCTGCATATTTTTCCAATCCCTGAACTCTCTGAGTTGGCCGATCAAATCTGTATAAACGCACAGTCCAATGAAGTCTATGGCGACTATGGTGAGGGTGATAATGATTTGGTAAGGCAGACAGATGGCAGGGAGACCAAACAAGAAAGAGCTAGATTATCAGGTGGATATTATCCTAGCTCTGGGGTGAGATAAACCATGTCTGGTCTCTCTCTGCTCTGTCTGCTGTAAGCTGATCGCTCTTGTGTACGGACTTCCATGTATGGATCTGATCCGTACAAGTCTTCTTTGTTTGCCTGCTCGCCGTCGACCTTGTATCGGCGAGCAGGTGTAATTACAGCCCTGCCGTCCCACTCACTTCAATGTGTGGCAAAATTCTGGTGCAAAGTGAGCCAACTAATAGGTGGTATAAACTTAAAAGGGGTTGTCTCCCTTCAGTAAGTTGCATTTATCATGTAGAGAAAGTTAATACAAGGCACTTACTAATGTATTGTGATTCCCCATATTGCTTCTTTTGTTGGCTGGATTCATTTTTCCATCACATTATACACTGCTTGTTTCCATGGTTACAACCACCCTGTAATCCATCAGTGGTGGTCGTGTTTGCACAGTGTAGGAAAAAACATCAGCCTTGTTGGTGGCGGGGACCGAGGGAGCACACATAGGCTGGTGCTTTTTCCTATAGTTTACAGCACAACCACCACTGCTGGATTGCAGGGTGGTCTTAACCATGGAAACAAGCAGTGTATAATGTGATGGAAAAAGGAATCCAGCCAGCAAAGGAAGCAATATAGATAATAACAATACATTAGTAAGTGCCTTGTATTAACGTTCTCTACGTGAAGTGAGACAACCCCCTTTAAAGTGCCTTTACAAGGGACTATTATCGGGCAGATTTTTGGAAACGATTATTCAAACGAACGCTCTTTCCTGATAATTGGCTTGTGTAAATGAGCCGCTGATCACCTGTTTTTGCGCAGCAGATTGTGCTGTGTGAACAGCAATCTACTGCCCAGAAACTGAATATGTATGGGGACGAGCGACTGCAGTAGCGATTGCTTGTCCCCATACATTCGAGGTGATTTCTGCATGTATGACAGTCTGTAAAAAAAAGACATGGATCGAACATCTACAAGCCATGCATTTATTTATTGCTTCTCAGCATAATATACAAACATGTCCACAAGATGGTGATCAAAATGCATAGGCGCACTCACCACATCAACGTGGCCTCTTTCATGTGGGTCCTTACTCTAATCTGATGCATTGGCACTTGACCACTGTCGCCACAACAAAGCCCCGGCAGGTGGCAAGACCCAGCAGCCCAACAACATGCCTACTGTCAGGCTAAGACCCCATCAACTCATAGGCATAATGCAGCTCTACCCCATGTGAACAGATATCAAAAGCTCACCCTTCCATGCAGTCTAAGAAACCAGGCTGAGACTAAGCGCGCATTAACCCTTATACAGTCTCCTGGTAATTATCCCTACTCCAGTTTGGCACAGCGCCACATGGCAACCACCTGTCTTTACAGTTTTACGGATTGGCATGATTGCTGCATGTAAATGCAGCTCTCACCTTCTCTGACAAGCAGGCAATTATTGGGAACGAACTGTTCCTTCCCGATCATTGCCTGCTCAGTTGTGGAGTGTAAATACACCATTAGACTAAACTGTCTAAAGGTGCGCCAGATTTGTCATCCATCCTGAACCATTGTGATAAACCTGGCTGATCTTAAGACTGTCTAGTCTACGTTTAAACAGTCTCAGACAAGATTAATTTTCCTTTGTGCCAGTTTCTAACATGTTTTCTGCCACCATTAGCAAAGTGTATCTCAGATCTCAGCAAACAGTGTCTATTGCAGTCAATGCGTTGCCCTGGTTGTGGACTGTACAACAGAGAACTCCGGTGTGTGAGAAAGGGGTGGTTAGGTCTAGTCGTAAGGATCGAGGAAGCGTCAACTGTGATTTTGTGAAGAGGACCACTGGGACATGGCTTAGTTAAAAGGTTATTCCGGTTGTTACAAGTTATCCCATATCCACAAGATAGTGGATAACTATAAGAGTGGTGGAGGTCCCATCAATGGCAAGAATGGGGACTCCATACGCCTCGGAACACCACAAAATGAATGAAGAGGCAGGTCAGGCATGGGCACTGCTGCTCATGTCACTCCATTCATCTCTACTGGAGTTTCTGAACTCTCCTAGAAATCAATGGAGTGGCAGTTTGCATGCCTGACCTGCCACTACGTTTAGTTGGGGGCCCCCGAGTGGTACAGGATCCCTATTCTAATGATCATGTGGGTCTCAGGGGTAGAACCCCCATGATATGGTAGTTATCCCCTATTTTGGGAGAAATTTGGAGGGTTCAGGGCACTGTGTGTGACTGTAAGCAGCCAGCCCCACACAGAGCCCAGGAACCGTTCTTGATTCCAGAGACAAGGGTGAAAGAGCCGCCATCCATTGAGTAACATTGTATGTAATTACTGCGCCTTCTACTTGAGTGAACGGTAACCACTTAGAATTAAGCCTCAGTGCAGTATTAATTGTAACAGCCATAATCTGGAATTGGGCCGTGGGTCACCATGCCATTTTTGTAATACCTTCCAACACCAGCAGGTGGCCCCTATATATAAATAATAGGAGAGCAGAAAAAAAGTGCCTATTATATCAGAAAAAAATGATGTTCTATTTATTACTTTCCTTCCTACTCCAGTCTAGTCTAGAAACTGTCTACCAGTAACTGTGAGCCATGAAATTGTAGTCAATAGTAGGAAGCTACTGTTAGGGTAGGAATAGTCCCCCCTTACCTACGGGACCCCTGTGCGGCAGCAGAGGTGGTGTATGAGATATGTCCACCCCTGTGTGGGGGCGCTGTACAGATATATAAAAATGTATTGAGCTACCCCCCCTTGTAGTCCAGCTTTTTTCTTGGATAGGATACGTGTGAAATCCACTTAGAATTGTCTCAGAATTTGTAACCTGAGGGGAAAACGTTAACAGTCAGACGCTGACAGCCCGGCGATTGTTAGTTAACCCTTTTTACTGCTAGATTACAGGTGATGTAATGGCACTGCTCGGCCTACCAACGCTAATGGACCTAAACAGAAGCTGTGCTGTGCAGGCAGTTTTTATTAGCATGAGTACACACAACATTTTTTCTCTCCCTCTCTTTTTTCACAAATATATTACTGGGTAGTTTTCCTCCTCTCTCCCTCATAGCTCAGCGCTCAACAATTAAGCGCTTGTACTGCTATACTGAGAGAGCCTCAGAGAGCTGGCTTGGCCCAGGGCTGGGAGACGTCATGGATTCCTCAGTGTGAAGTTTGCAGGAAAGCCCTCAGTTTAGAAGATGGAGCAGATCCAAACGTTCCCATAGCAATGGGATAAACAGGAGGAAACAGTGAGGGAATCCCTTTATTCAAACACTATAAACACTCGGAGTGGGGAAGGAAGTAGCCTTTCCCTCTCTAGTAACCTAGATCATAGACAACTGCTCTCACTTCATGTCAAGCTCTCATCCTTGTTGGTTCCTCTCCTCCGAGTTCCTAAACTGAAGAGGGTCTCCCTCCCCCTCCCCATTTTTTTCCTCTCTCTTGAGAAGCAGCATTGGTTTACTATGAACCACTGAAGATTTTTCTTTTATTAAATACCAATAATTTTTTTTATTTTTATAAAGTATTTTTCTGTATTCAAATGCAGAGAGAAGCAGCCTGCAGACTAGCACAGTATCATCACTACATAATGCGGTCTATGGATCAAGGTACGTCAATGTCTAACAAGGGGGCTGGGATGGGAGCTGACAGGGTGAGCCTGTACGCAGGTACCTCTGTAGTGTGGGTGCTATTATTTTATGTGAATATATATATATATATATATATATATATATATATATATATATATATGTAATTCTAAGCGATTATAGCATTGTGACAAATGCCTACACGTAAGCCTAGTAGTATCATAAAAATTTTATTTAGAGGTCAAAGTATTTTTTATAAATGTTACTCCTATGTGTATATATGTAAGCGATATACTTACATTATAAATATATATATATATATAGCTATATAATTTATACTTACATTATTATATATATATATATTTATATAGCTGTACACTTCTATTATATATATATATATATAGCTATATACTTTATACTTACATTATAATATATGTATATTTATATAGCTGTACACTTCCATTATTTTTATATATATATATATATATATATATATTCACATATACACACACATACAAACACATATATATGTGTACAAATGTGTGTAGATTTTTCACCCATATATAATTTGTATAATTTGTGTGTTTGGTACTAATGTAAGACAACATGAATATCCTACAGCACACTTACCATAATCAACTACAGTGATGCTGCTTTCACTAGAACTTGAATGCACTATTTAGTATTACGTAGCCCTGTAGACCCTGATTTGTGGGAACCTTGCAGACATGGAATACATACCCCGATTCCAGTGAGGTACAACTGAAGACGAGCCACTAGCATCCGCTGTCTCTATGAACGTAACAGACACACAGCTATAAAAACCCACAATAAACAGCATCAAATATTAAAAATGAATTAGCTCTTAGCTGCGACTACCGGCAGCTCTGCTTCCTATGCATGGTCAGGGTGTGACACAACATTTTGAATAAGTCTGACCCAGTGACTCTGAAATGTATGCACCGAGATTAAGCACATGTTGTGCATTTACATGTCAGAGCCTCAGCTAGTCATAACTTACAGAAATGATTTGCAATTGAATATTGACATTGGGATATAACTCTTCGTTTTATATATATATATATATATATATATATATATATATATATAAATAAAATATCCCTTATGTAATTATTTTGCAGTATACTATACAAGTAACCGTAGATTATTTTAGCAGTCTGATGTAAAGTAAACAGTAGGTAGATAAATGCAGGAGCCCTGGTGATGAGGGGGACACAGTACACTCACTTGTGTGAGTTCTTGTGGCGGCCGGTCAGAAGTTAGCGGATAATTACAAGAGATTTAGTGTACACAGCAACCAGTCTGGGTTTACAGAGTAAACGTACATCACATTGGTAGCTGGAAAGAATGTCTTTTTACCATAATTAGGTCACCATCAGGCAGATGCGAGAGGGAATTCCGTTTGGGGGAAAAAACACCTATTAATAATAGTTTAGGGTTTTGGCTATTGGGGCAAGTATGGCTGCCAGGATTCTCCCACTCGCTTTCTGAAGGAGATCCAACGTTATCTGGAAGATATGACTCCAAGCCTAGGAGTTACCCTGTCGAGGAGATCCTCTGCACCTCACAGACCCATTTCCATGAGCTGGTCCCTGTGGGCCAAACAGAGTGACTCATTTTCCTGTCTCAATACACAGCGGAGGACACTGTGCGTCTTATTATATAGTCATTTTTTGGATTAGATCATAAATTTCACAGGGAAGGTTTTAAAGAGACATTTCCCCAAGTATTTGCTTATAGTTGAAGTGTCATAATTATAGAACTTTTTACAAATAAGGGGGGGGGGGGCGGCTGATATATAGCGACCACCCAGGGTCTATTCTATAAAAATCTTTATATAGTATATACAGTATACATATAAGACATTCCATTCAAGGTAGGTATACTGCAGAGGACTCAAGGACAATGACACATCTCAAACATGTCATATCACAGCCATAGTGGCTGCTATCTTTTATTATATTAGAAAAAGCATTTATCACCTATCCACTGGGCAGGTGATAATTCTAGATTGGTGAGGGTCTGAATACTGGGACGCCCACCAATTGCCAAAACGGGAGACCCCAGTGAGGCTCCACTCAAACTCCTCCTAGCTGCAGTTGGGGTCCCAAATTCTGGAAATCTGTGGGGTTTACAGATCACCGATGAATTGGCTATATACAATATATTTATATATACTCTGGGGCCTTATGTGAAATTCCCCCTATTATTACTTAAGGAAGGTATTCTCTTACTGTCTCTTTACAAACCCAAATATATTCTCCCCAATGACAATGGTTGAAAAAGTATGTAGCTAAGGTGGTTGTGCTAGTGACTAGACCCCACCGATCTGACGTTTGTCCCCTATTGTGTATTGAAAATATTGTATGGAATACCTCTTTAGTTAATATTATTATTACTTTCAGAAAATGATTAGAGGAGAACAGATGAATATTTCAGATTAACATTAAAAAAGTACTTGTATCAAAATGAGCGAAAGAAAATCCAATTGTGTGACAGCGAAAACGCCTTTACTAATATTCTTCAACGCCAAAGTCCACTTATATGGGCCACAACAGCCCAAGTTCATTCCTATGGCTGTATGGATTTATATTAAAGGGGTGATTAATACTAATAACCTATCCTCAGGATAGGTCATCAGTATCTGATTGGTGGATGTCCGACTAGCTGGACCCCTGCCGAACAACTGTTCCAGTGAGCCTCGCAGCCTCTTCCTAGGCCACTGACATCACATTCATCGGTCACATGGCCTAGGCGCACCTCAGTCCCATTCAACTGAATGAGGGCGAGCAGCAGTACCAAACACTACCGCTATCCAGTGGATGGCACTGCGCTTTGTTATCTGTGATACTCAACGAAGCGCTGCAGCCTCCTCAAACAGATGACAGGCGGTAGGTGCTAGGAGCTGGACCCCCACCGATCAGATACTGATGACCTATCCTAAGGATAAACACTTGGAAAGTCTATATACACAGTACTAAAAACCTGTTCCACGTTTAAAATATAAACCATATATATCATTAATTCTGCTAGTGTATCGGGGCCTGAACTAACATTTATCCAGTCTGCCCCAACAAAAGTAATTCTATCACAAAGGTCATATCAGGTCATACTCTATACATAGTGGGCACAAGTCAGCCCTCAAGCTGTTCAGACCTGGCACCGAGAGGAGGGCAGTATAATAGGGTACCTCACTAATTCTCCTTTTATTGTGGCCCAGAAAATATTTAAGTAGCACTTCAGCTCTGGAGCTGACATATCATTGAGAAAAGGTTGCTAAATTCTATGCTGTACTTAGAACCAGGAAGCCTCGTGCCCACAAACCTTTAAGTGATTTTATGCCTCCACTAGAATCTGCTATGGGACACAGCTAAATGCATGCCTATATTCCCATCTTTTACATACAACCCAAAAACGAATCCTGGACTCTGATGTCCAGTATGCAAATGAACGACATTGTATAGGCAGGTTTGGGCACTCACATTTGCATTTTAATTGTCGAGAAGGTGCACAGGCTTGAATCTCTTCAGCACAGCCAATACTGGTTGCAGAAGCCTAATCTCCAGACTCAAGGAGGAAAATAATTCATTTTGGCTACAGCCACATAGTCAGGTTTCCTGATGCAGTTTTGGAAGCCAAAACCAGGAGTGAACTCAAAAAAGAGAAGTTGCATTAGTTCTTTATACTTTCTCTACTTTTATGATTTTAAGTCATTACTCTTGACTTCGGCTTTCAAAACTCCATGCAGAAACCTGACGTTTGGCCATACCCAAATTAAGTTATGCCCCAGTGACCATTCAACCAGAATGTTCATCCATTTCTGTCCGATTGATTTCAGCAGGATCACCTAGCTTAAAGGGAACCTGTCATGTGGATATTTGATTATAATCTAACTAATTATATACAATCATTAACTACTAAAAAGTGCCTTAGATGTATTCACTTACTGGTGTGACAGATGGTTACCTCATAATATACACACAAAGATGCCACATGCCGCATGCTAATGAGCTGATTTGAGACCAGCGTGATGTCATTGAGTCCAGCGTTTTTTTAATTCAGAGCTATAGCCACTCCCCTGCCCACCTGCTGCTGATTCATATGGAAAATAACTGTCAATCAGCAGCAGGTAGGCGGGGAGAGTAAGGAGCTCATGAATATTCAGGACTCATCATTATGAGCTGGAGCTTTTCAATACAAGATGTTGGCAGATTGACTGGGTCAATTAAAGAAAGTGACCCAGCATTTTGCTAAGAGAATCAGTCACTTATTTATGTTGCCCTCAGTTAGGACACCATAAAACTGGTAACAGGTTCCCTTTAAAGATATGGAAATCTCTAAGCAAAGTCAAAGTGACACAGTGTTCTGTGCAGTTTCACTGCCCCTTCATCAACCCACAATGGTTAAGAGTATCTGTGCATGTGGTGGAGTTTTACACTACAAATCCTGGGGCAAATGTAAAGCAAAATCCACATGTGGATTTCATCCCTCTACTTTGAGAGTGGCAGAATCGCAGTGAAAATCTGTAGTAGAAACTAACATTCTGAGAATATAAGGATCTGTCCTGCTGGTCAATTTCTATGCAGAAGGTGAAAATCCATACATATGGCTTACTGGGGGTGCATTTATATAGAAAAGGACAAATTTACCTACAGTTTCCTGGGGCAACATACACGTGCGCCATTTTTAACTCTCATATCGTTCCCCTAAAAATGTCAGTGACAGCTTTTATTAATGTGTGGTGTATAAACTTGGTACTCATGTGACTGAAAGTACAGAATCAAGCCTGAAAGAAAAAGCTGATGCTGGATTGTATAAAGTTGTACATTAAAATGCCACAAGGGGGAAACCATACACTGACCTGTATGCTCAGGTGTTGCTAACCACAGGAGATACCATAACTAAGGCCTCGTTCCCATTTTATGTTTCCGTTTGAAGTCCATGGAAAATTCCGTCATGTTTCATCTATGAAGGATCCGTGTTTGGTCCGTCTAGCACATGTCTAGCACGCAAATGTGAATGAGGCCTAAGGGAAGGACATACACACATGATGGTTTGCAGCCACACACAGAGATGATGGGATATCAGTCTTGAAACCACTGTGAATCTACATAATTTGTCTGGGATTTATTACAGGAAGTAAAGCTTAAAGTGAGCCTTCAGTCAAGCTTAAAATCTGACTTTCCATAACATGTATAGTCAACATACCTGGTGCCCTCTGTTCCTCCCATGCTGCCTCTACTAGTCCATTTTGGTTCCCATTCAAGATAACTGCCATCACCTCAGACTTCCCCTTGCAATATAGAAAAAGTCTAAGACATGCCCTTTCCCTTCTCCTACTGACTGTGGGTACACCAACATAAATGACATAGGCACTATGTCCATCTGAGAGCAGTGAAGGGTGAGGGGTGTGTGGTACCAGAAAAAAAGCAGCATGGGGGGAATCGAGGGTACTTGGTATGTTGACTATACGTTTTTCATGTATTGTCAAATTGTATTGTGGTTGGGCAATGGTGATCGAGAGTTGTGCTATTTCTGTGTCTATGTTCATGGATATCAAGTGCAGTCTGTACCTTGCTTCATCATGTATGTCTCTTCATTTAAAAGCATGGACATCCCCTTTAAAGTATGGCCTACAAACTGATGTTTTCTGTGATAAACCTTATTTTATGAGCAAGGCATAGTGCAAGCTGTGATCATGTCAGGTGCCCAGGTAGATGATGTTAAGGACAACCTTTATCAGTATACTATCCTTACCAATTGTAGAAACCCGTGGCCATCCGTTTTGTCGGTAACAAGGAGGTTAAGTTATCGGTAGGTCATACACTTTGATGGCTTTGCATCTGACTAATGAGAGAGGCAGGAAGGAGACGGGAGTACAACCTGTCACTGGTGAAAAATCACTACTGCTTGCACGACTTTCAAGTACATTTATTCTTCACCTCCCTCTGCCCTTTGAATCGCGAGATAAACCTCATGGCAATCACCAGTAGACCTTCTTGTATTACCTTTGTTGGTAGTATTATACTATTTTTGTCCAAAAGATGCTGAAAGAACTTAAAGCAGCTGTAAAAATAAGCCAGGAACGGATCGTGATACAGAGATGCTAATATGTCACTGACAAGGGGGACACCAGAGAGAAGAAAGATAGAAAACAATGACATTTCCTCCTCCCAGGCACTGAAATATGGATTTTATATCATTTAGATACTGGCGGAGTCGGTAAAACAGCTGATACTTATTAGTGATGAGATGAAGGCCTGAAATTAGTCAGACTCACTGACGGTCAGTTGACATGACTTGAGACACATTTACTTGATATTCACAAGTCATGTGTTTTAACTTAAGACTTGGATATTTTTAGCTGTGCCTGGTGCCAGTAACACACAACAGGCAAAGCCAAAGGGGTGCCAGAAGGCTCTTACTCCTAGGTTTCTTAAATCACAAGGAAGAAGCGTTTCTACAGTCTCAAACTAAATATCTCCAGCTGACAGAGCCAAGCCTATCCCTATCACACAAAAATCACATATAAAATAAGAATTGACAGAACTGATGTGATCTTGATGTGCTTAATGCCAGCAAAGATTGGCAAAAAGAGATTGGTCTGCCCTGGCACGACAGGACTTATGGGGGGTGCAATAAGTAAGTTCATATTTCCCCAACAAAATGGAAACAATTTTGAATTGCCAAAGCAAAGTACTTGCAACTCGAGCTGAACACGTCATCTGTCACAAGATGGTAAGAAATGTTAGACCAAAATCAGGGGGAAAATTTTTTGCTTTGATTCCCGACTTTATAAACCGCCTGTCCTATGTGTATTTTTACCATATTATAGGACAAATGTGCACATAATGGTTGCTGCATAGCAGCCTATGTGATCATAAAGTGACCACCGTCCGTGTGGTTAGGTTTCAGTGTAATGAAGCGGTCAACTTCCGCATGCAATGCCGGCACAGATAGTACTGCCTGTGTTTCATTGTCAGTCATGTTGGCATAGGCAGTACCGCTTTCAGCAAAGGGTCCTCTTATTCACACAAACTATGCAGAGAAAGCAAGAATGTCCTGTTGGAGAAGCTAGTGAAAAAATGCATGGCACTCAGATAGTGGAGTGGATTTTAAAATAAAGAAGGAAGAATAAATTAACAAATAATTAATTGGTGGTAGAGTTATGGGGGATACTGGATGATCTTTCATCTGCCGATTTAGGCTATGTTCACACAAGGGAATCAGACACAGAGTTTGGCATGCAGGGGCAGACTGGGAATTAAAAGTGGCCCTGGAAAAAAAGGTAAAAGTGGCCCCATGTTGTAGGAAGGTCCAAATTGGCAGAAGGCGGGACTACAGAAGTAGGTGGGGCCAACATATGTAGGCAGGGACAACAGAAGTAGGCAGGGCCAACATATGTAGGCAAGGACAACAGAATTCGGCAGGGCCAACATATGTAGGCAGGGCCGACAATACATTAGTCCAGGGCAATACACTGGCCCAACTTAACCAAATACCAAAATGCAGCAGAAAATACCGCATGTATTTTGCGGGCCGCAAATTGCAGATCCGCAAAATACAGATACCATCCATGTTGAGTCTCCTTTTTTTGCAGACTTGTTGACTTCAATGTGTCCCTGTTCCACATTTTGCGGCCAAGTATAGGACTTTTTGCCAAATGGACATATGTATGCAGAAAGCACAGAAATCATCAATGCGCTTTCCGCATCCGCATGTCTGTTCTGAAAAAAGATCGAATATGTCCACAAAATGCGGACCATGGATCCATTGAAGTCAATAGGTCTGCAAAAGGAATGCGTACGCCACATGGACCGCATCCATATTTTGCGAATACGCGATATGCGAATCACAAAATGGATACGGTTGTGTGCATGAGACCTAATACATGTGTAGTCTGCATCCCATGTATGTGAATTAGGTTTTACAACTCAGTTCACATGTACAGGAAGATTTTCGCACCAGTTTCCAGCAGTTTTTTCTACAATCATTGTTTGTTAGTTTTTTTCAAGTGGACTGTCACTTTTCTTTAGGTGGGAAATGTGAGCATTACCCCCATTGAATGACAATGGAAATAACCCTACTGTGAATCTGCGATAGTGTAAACCTCAAACCATCCCACATCCATGCCAAAAATCTGAGGGTTAGTGTGGGATTTCTGCTGCAGGTCATACACATTGGAAACTATTCCGTTGTGTGAACGTACCATTAGTATATTTCCACACCTTAAAAATGTGCTCAATGAAAGGGTGTAAAAGTAGTGTTTTTCATATTTTTTTTCTTACACTATACCCCTTCCTACTTAGTGCTGTGTAGGAACAGCAACACATTTCCATTTACTTGAAAGGCGGCATTGTGTTACCAGAACCAGTGCCTGGTCAGGAGTGGTGGTTTGAAAAGTGTCCGCCATGCTTTACTGGACATCATAGCCATTTCAGTCTAGGCATCAGTGATGGTCCCAGAGGTCTAATCCCCATCTACTCATCAGATGGAATGTGGTGAATTTCGGCAGCTATGCCTTTTGATTAATGCTATTGTACCGTTCCTCCTTTCAGATCTGGAGATGTCCTGTTCAATTACTCTACACATCAGGCTGCATCATGGGGATGAAAAACGTATTAGGAAGCCATGTGTACTTCACCTCTTCTAACCACAAAACATACATTAGACACTTTGTAGACCTCTTCTAAAAGCATTTCACTAATAACTTTGATTTTGGCTCTTAGATATGCTTGCTTTAATAGGCATATTTGACCGACTACAGAGCAGAGAACGACTGTCCGTTGAGAAAAGCGGGTTATGAGACCTAATGGACAATCAAGCATGTACTGTGGGTTTCAAGGCTAAATTAGACAATCCAGTGGATATAATGACGAGCCCATGTATTATATATTGCGGCTCACTATTTTACGTTAATCCGCCATAGAATCTTTGTGTTTGCGTTTCTCGTAATCGAAAAGTCTTTTTGATCATTACTGGATGTAGCCAACGTCTAACATCTCCAGTCACGTTCAGCATGTTGAGCTCTGATGGCCTGGGCCATGAGAGGAGCAGCAAACCTAAGATGTCAAGTATAAGAGAGCTACTAACCATCTCTGAACGGCAGTACAAGTTTCCACGTCCTCTCAGAGCTCAAGATGTTTGTATTTCAGCTTCCTATATGGCTACTTAGGACTGAGAATGATATATTACCAAGTTGCTGGAATAGACATAAAGATAGGAAGTGTAATGTCCCTAATGACATGTATGATCCTCCCTCTAAGTGAATACTATTGGCAGACCGTTTTAATCATTTGTGTCCTTTGTACTCGTATTCTCACGTACACACCGCCTCTACCCAACATCGATTGTAAAGTCATTCTGATATCCTGAGCACTGGGTGGAAGGTCAGGTCATGCATATACTTTAGGCCTGATAAACAGCTCACAAAACCTGCATGGACCAAGGTGTTCATATCATTCTGTAGATACTATCTCCACTTGGAAGCCATTTTGTAGCAGCATAGTTGCCATTTAAACTAATGAGCAACAGAATGACCTTTCTATGTGATAGGGTGTCGATTTCAGACTACCTATAGCTACTAGAGAGGGGTTGTTGATCCAGGGAGTTACCGGTATTCTGATTGCCTTATTGGAGTCGTAAAGGAATTTTTCCCCCCTTAAGTGGGGAAAATTGGCTTGTACCTCACAGGGTTTTTTTTCCTTCCTCTGGATCAACTTGCAGGATAACAGGCCGAACTGGATGGACAAATGTCTTCTTTCGGCCTTATGTACTATGTTACTATGTTACCTTAGACTCCAATAGACAATGGTGCTAAGCTAGAGTGATCATAACCATGCCCAAATAGAGCATCTATACACGAGATTATTTGCATAAATGTATTTCACGTGCATATTTCCTATCATTCTATAAAAAATATCATCGTATCTCCTGGGAGAAACTTCTGACTTTGGTAAAAGATTAATAAAATACAAAATGAAAGTAGGCATAAAATCTAAGAAATGTAGAGAAGAGCTTTTATACAGGTACTAGAACACGATTATATCATGAATTATTATAACTCTTCATTACGAGCAAATATTTACCGAGCCGGGTGGGTTACGTCAATGTGTTGCTGTGGTCATCCGGTGGGGAACTCTGCTGAGGTCACTTTCAGAAGGGCATACTTAGCACATTCTGTTACGCCTCCCCCTTACATAATTATACAATGCCCAATTCAGCATATTTAACAGATATGTGATGTATATGCGATGAGCCAATTGGTAGTTATCAGCAGATTAGGCAACTGCTATGGAATTCTCTCTCCGTTGCCAAAAACCTATGAGTGAGTCATTTCATTCTCAAGATTTCATTTTCCTTTACGTCCAGTGAAATGAATTATTGTGCCCAGCTCAAATAGAGCCTGCGTTTTTCACTGACTGCTACACTACTTTTCCAGCCCATGTTGTGGGTTTCGGGTGAAACACTGGGCTTATTCAATGCTTAACCAAACAAGGGAGATGAAAGAAGCATTTTAAATACCAGGCTAGTGCTGTTTTTGGAGGGGTTTAAAACCCTCACAGCAGCCATTACCACAGTCATCATTGCGGCAGTCACCAAAGAGCGTTATTTTGAGGTAGGTATAAATATTACGGGTGAATTCATTAGCAACTTG
Organism: Bufo bufo; assembly: GCF_905171765.1. NCBI lineage: Eukaryota > Metazoa > Chordata > Amphibia > Anura > Bufonidae > Bufo > Bufo bufo. The sequence goes on from NC_053394.1 coordinate 148,277,831, forward strand.
ATCCATCCATGCTGGAATTCAGATCTACGTATCAAAAAGTATTTTCCTGTATTTTTTTTTTAGTAATTGGAAATACATAATTATGAGCTCGGATGAAAAGTAAAAATTCTACTAAAAATATGACCAAATGATATGGATCTTACCTTAGTGTTAAAGGGGTTTCCAAGGACTTCAATATTGATGGCCTATTCCAGGGCTGGGTGATCTGGCCTAGAATTTAAATCTTATTTTTTTTGCCAAATAAAGGGGTTTACATATTGACATATTGATGGCCTATCCTCAGGTTGTCATCAGCTGTACAAAGAGTCCGCGGTACTCTGTGAGTACTTAATGCTCTTCCTAGGCCGGTGACGTCACGTTCATCGGTCACATGACCTAGACGCAACTCAGCCCCATTCAGGTGAATGGAAGCGAGCTGTGAGACCCAAGCACAGCCTCTGTACAATGAACGGCACTCTGCTTAGTGAGCTTCGAGGAGGCCGCTGCACTCACCAGAGCCAATTGGTGGGATGCCGAGTGTCGGACCCCCGCCAATCCCATACTGATGACCTATCCTGAGGATACGTCATCAATATGATAATCACAGAAACCTCTTTAAGGTGCTAAAATAACAAAAGAATCCATATCACCCATTTTCTACCCTGCAGTTTCGAGCAACAAACTCCAGTCCTTCCCGCTGCTCTGTTTTCCTGGCTGCAGCGGTGATGTTCCGTACACACAGGTCACTGCTGCATCCAATCACTGGCCTCAGCAACGGTGTCCTATGTACTGCTGAGGCCAGTGATTGGCTGCACGGTGACTTGTGTATAATGAACATCACTGCTGCAGCCAGGAGCACCCAGTCAGCGGCAGGGGGTAATGGAGCACAAAGCTGAAAGTGGCAGGGGAGTGAAGGTGTAACTATTGCTTCTTTTGTTATTTTAGCACATTTACAGTGGCCACCCGAGTTTTTGTTTGACTTAGACAACCCTTTTAAAGACGATTATCAATTTCAATCTTGATTTTCTTGTTTATTTTTATTTTCTCAGCTTTTTTGGCAGTACCAAAGAGAATGAATGGATCAGTAGGGTGCATGCTTGGCATGCCGCTCCATTAGAATAGGCAAATGGGACCCCCATTTTCTAGATCGGTGGTGGTCCCAGTGGTTGGATCCCCACAGGAATTTTTTTTACGTTTTAGACAGCCTTAAAATTTGTATTTTTCCATTCATGTAGCTGTTTTTTGCAGGGCTTGTTTTTTGCAGTATGAGTTGCATTTTCCAATGGCACCATTTTGGCGTATATGTAACTTATTCACTTTTTGGGGGTAGGTAATGGATAAAAAAATATTCCGCCATTTACACTTTTTTTCACTTTAGAGTGGTTGTTCAGCTTCTGGGACTGTTTTGGCAGACTCTCCCTCATGACCCCCTCCGGTGTATCGCTCAAGTTCCCTCGCTGTAAACTTCCAGTTTAATGCCGCTTCAGCTAATGACTGTCCGCAGCACTGACCTGCACCCCTTGTGTCCTGTAGTGTATGTGTTAACTGATATAAGCCCTGCCTGTAAGGATGGGACTAACATTGATTTCCCAAATTCTGACTTCAAATCAATTAATCAACCAGCCCTGGATCCATAGATCTCTCCATTCAATGCTCAAATTGTTAGCTAGCTTAGGAGGCATGCCCTTTCTCTGGGAGTGTGTCCTTTCTGCCGTTGCTGTTGGCAGTTGGAAGATGGAACTGAGCATGTGTTTCCGTCTCACTGAGGACAGAGAAATGAGAAAAAGCAAACAGCAGGTGGCGCTATACAAGTAGATTTCAGTGAATAACTCAGTGGCTATGCAAAATTTTTAATTACATGCAATTACAAATGTATTTACATCCAGGTACTGGTTTGAAAACTGCAGAATATTTTTCGTGGGACAACCCCCTTTAAGTGAACTGATATGAGCACATTATATAGATGGATAATATAGTCTTAGGACACAGTGCACAGTATGTCACATTCACATATCTCACTCCTCCTCACTTCACATTTCCCCCTGCTCCCCCTCTTCTACCGCCCCAGTCCCGCCTGAGGCTATGGACCGACCAAGTAAAATCTCCACATGACGCACACGGCATTCTGGAACTTGTAGTGAACGGTGTGTTCCACATTCAGTTCAAAAGGTTCCTGAGAGGCCCACGCTTGAATCCTGAGGTAATTTTGCCTGTGCTCTTGTGACTGTACAGAAACCTGAGAGTTTCTACAGGGCGGCACAAAAAAAGTAGCTCGCCTTAAATGTCTCCAAAGGAAACTGCCTAATAGTAAATCTGCCTTAGTTGTCCATAGCAACCAATCACAGCTCAGTTTTTAGTTCCTACTGGGCTCTGAAAAAATGAAAGCTGAGATCTGATTGGTTGCTATGGACAATTAAGACAGATTTACTGTTAGGCAGTTTCATTTGGAGGCGGCCTACTTTTCCTGGGCCACCCTATAGCAGCAAAAGTCAGTGTTAAGGAGCGGGGTGCAGTAGAGGTCACTGTTATAGGTGATACTGTCGATATCTTTTAACGACACACACAAACATTAAATTAAATAGATGAAATATACCCGTGCGATGCTGGGTCCTTCTGCTAGTAACATTTGGTGGCTCCTTGGTCCGTGTTTTAATTATTTATTTATTTTAAAAACATCACAGCAATTTTTGGTGATTTTTTTGGGTGACTTTTTGAGCCAAAGTTATGTGTGATTTAAAAATAAAAGGAGGAATATAAAGGAAGGACTTACACATCTTTCCTGCTGGATCCATATTTGGCTTTGACTAAAAAAACTGCATAAAAAAGGCTACACTTAAAAAAACAAAAAAAAAACACTGAAAATGAAACCACCTGATAGGTTAGGTTCATGTATAAATGAAATGTTAAAGGGGTTGTCCAGCATGCAAAATAAAACAAACAATATTCACTTAATTGATCTCTTTACTAGGTCCTTACTGGTCTGTCTAGTTCTGGTGCCTCCCAACACGCAGGAAATAAGTCTCCAGCCGACCATTGGTTGCAGTGGTGACCTGCCTCAGCCTGTAATTGACTGAGTGGGCATTTCCTCAGTGTCAAGAGGGACCAGGAAGCAGAAAATAGTTGGGGACCTGGTAAGTATCAAAATGCGAGCGACAGGTTATTGGTGAGTTGAGTATTCTTTTTTTTTGTGCTGATTTTAAAGTAATTTTTTTCCGCTGACAACCCCTTTAAGGCAGTAACAGACCAGACACGTTATTCTTAAAATGAACTTTTCAATCCAATGCAACTAGGTCTTCATTACTCATGAAAATGAATAATTTCAGCAAAATTTAAGCCAGATCCTGTCTTCTCCCATTATCATCAAATATGCATTTAGGAAGATAACAGACCTAAGTTGTCCTTCATCGTGGATGCTTCAAGATTGTCTGTCTTCAGAGTTCAGACCATCATGATAAATAGATTTTTTCTTATTAATCTTAATTCTGCATTGTAAAACCTTATTAATGTTAGAGGTAACTAACTACAGCAGATAATGTAACATAACTTTATAATCCTTTGGCCTGCAGATGACCTGAACATTTTAAAAAATTTTTTTTAGGACTTATCCATATTACAATATGTGAGCAGGTAAAGACATATGTAGGCTTCCTCCACACACTTAGTTGTTTTTCTTTTTTTTGCATTATTTTTTTTTTAAAAAGCAGCATGTGATTTTTCCTTTTTTTTCCCCAAGGCTTTTTTTGGTATTTTTAATTGTAACATTGTATTCAAGCATTTTTCTGGCATTTTTAACTGCTAATGCTTTTTTACAATAAGCACTTATAATAAGCATTTAAAACACACAAGTAGCTCGTAACAAACTTACCTGTCCGGGCTTCAGCAGTGCAATCCTCAGCCTCAACATGGCCACGCCGGGAGAGACACGCCCCCTGGTGACGGTACACGCTCCCCAGCGTGTGCTGGGGGAGATTAGCAGTGGACTGATTAGCTCAGCTGCTCCATTACTATGTCTAGTGTGTCTGACTAATGGAGCGCCGAGTAAATCGACCTATTAGGTTCTGATCCAGGGACTCGGCGCTCTATTTAAATCCCTTCCAGGTCATACACCATTGCCAGTGATAGACTTTGACTCACATGCTGTGTTCCTGGTTCCTGCTCCTGTGCTTATTATTGCTCCTGCTTCTGACCCCTGCTTGTTTCTGACCACTCTTTGTCTCTCGTTTGGTAGTGCATAGTCCCTCTGGTTATGATCTCGGCCTGTCTTGCAACCACTCTCTGTCTCTCGTTTGGTACTGCATAGTCCCTCTGGTTCTGACTCATTTTCATACGACTCTGGTATTGTGTTTGTCTTTGTTTGTTGTCCATCTCTGCACCTAAATAGCGTAGGGACCGTCGACCAGCTGCGGTCTATCTATCTAGGGCTTGTACTGCAAGTAGGTAGGGAAAGCAGGCTCGTTTCTAGCCTTCGGGCTCCCTGTCCTTGTCTTTCCCTACCTACAGTCGTAACATAGCTATATTTTATATGGTGAACAATAAATACTGTATGGCTTTTATAGGTCACCTGGGGAGCTTGATTACACATTATAGTTTTTTAAACTCCTACAGAGATGCCTTAAGGCTGCCATACACATTGAGTAGCTGTCAGGTGAACGATCATTCAGCCAGCAGCTATGTCTCCCGGCTCCCCTATACACATCCATGTTCAGCTTGGCCATATGTGAATTTGTATTCTATGGGGATTACGGAGGAAGCTGCTGCCAGACACTTCTGGTGGCGCCTTATTTCCCGGAAGAACAAAAGGATCAGGCGCTCAAACCTTCCTCCTCTGACATCTTCTGTAGGAGAGTCAGGAGCCTCCACACACATTAGACTCTCAGCTGAACCTGTCAGTCCTGGTGAGTTTGGCCAACAATACACTAATGTGTATCAGGGCCTTTAGTGAAAAACAATAGAAACAACTGCATACCTAGAGCAAGTTGTTTTTGTATATAAAAATTCAAAATACTCAGAAAACGCCATGAAAAAAAGCTTTGTCTGTAGTGTATTTCAAAATTTACTATAGAGTTTAATTTAACATTTGGCTGCATAAAAACGTGAAAAAAAATGCAAAAAACTGTGAAACAACCTAAAGTGGTTATTCGAATTCTGAGGAAAAAAAACGTAAAACTGTAGCAAAAAAAAATATAAAAAATACAACACTACTCACCTCTCCGACATGTGGACAGGGGTGGTGCTGTTTTTGGAAGAAGGCACTCATGTTTTTGTAATCCTGGGCAGCCCCTTTGAGGCCGTCCTTACACTGCCCTAGTGTAGATGCATTATAGTTAGTGTCCGTAGTACAGATATAACACACTGCATTCCTGCTGAACCGAGCGTTACGTCGCTGTAGGCTGATGTGATGTAAGGTTGGTTCCATTTAAATGCTGGAGGTCTGGGTCTTGCAGTTGTAACACAGATATTATAATGTGAATATATCACAACCATCTGAAACCGGCCAAGATGATATGACAAAATACAGTACAAATGTAACTTTACTGTTCCCCTGTTTATTCTAAATAAATTTCGATAAAAAATGCTAAAACTGAAATCTTTAGATCACTGTGCAGAGCGGCACATCCTTTCATCCTGTCTCGACATTATGGGCATTCTCATAAATGTCATAACAGAAATGAAAAATCTTATATTCGTACCTATTACTCATTCTTCTCTGTGCCTTTCAGTAAGGGCTCATGCACACAAACGTATTTTCTTTCCGTGTCCGTTCGTTTTTTTTTGCGGACCGTATGCGTAACCATTCACTTTAATGGGTCAGAAAAAAAAAACAGAAGTTACTCCGTGTGCATGTCCGTATTTTCGCCAAAAAATTGAACATGTCCTATAATTGTCCGCATTACAGACAAGGATAGTACAGTTCTATGAAGGGCCAGCTGTTCCGTTCCGCAAAATACGGAATGCACGCGGATGTCATCCGTATTTTTTGCTGACCGCAAAATACATAAGGTCATATGCATGAGCCCTAAGCCTTATTGTACCCATCATGCAAAACGTACACTCTACACATTTCATAGAAGCATTCTACGCTCCAGACTACGAGCAGAGTGCAGTCATGTTGAATTTTGGGCCGTTTGTTGTGCAAACTGCTGAATATCAACTATAGTTATACCCATAAACAGCAGAAGTTTTCTCCAGAACTTGTCTGGAAGTTAAAAATCCAGTTTATTTCATCTCATTAAAAGCACAGAGAAGTACAAAAAGTCCATGCAGACACTAAGGCCTGTTTTACATTTGCATTGTGGCTTTACGGTTTTGACATCCAGCAGAGGATATCAAAACCGTGCCAAAACGGAGCAGTTTTCTCCCCATTCACTGTCAATAGGGACAAAACTGATCAGGATACATTCCGTTTCATTTTGTTGCGTTCTTTTGACCGGACACAAAACCTCTGCAAGTTGCAAGTCAATGGTGCTGGATAAGTATTTTTTTTCGCTAACAAAAAAACAGATTGGGGCGCCCATTGACTTACAATGATATCGGATTCGGTTTGTTCAGTTTGTTTGTTCAACCGGATGCGGCCAAAACGGATCCATTATTAAATGGCATGGATCTGTTTAATTCCGGTTTTGAGATCCTCTGCTGGATTTCAAAACCAGAAAAGCCACAACGCAAGTGTGAAACAGGCCATACATTTCGCACAGTACCGTCTGTCCTTAGTCATAGCTTATGTCTACAGGTAAAACCAGGAATTAAAAACACAGGGCACTCATTACAATCACAGATGGTACCAAAAACAGGAACTTGTCCTGATCAGCTCTTCCATCGCCCCTGCAAGAGGAGTATACATTATCTGTTACCATTACCATTATCTGGGATCATATGAAATTCTAATACTACACATTAACATAACAATACAGTCCAAGTATATATATATATATTCAGTAAAAACATACCAGGTCTGAATGGAGGTTTAGGCCAGTGATGGCTAACCTCCGTCACTCCAGCTGTGGTGAAACTACGACTCCCACCATGCTCCATTCATTTCCATGGAGTTCTGAGAACAGCCAAGCAAGTGTACAGTCGTGGCCAAAAGTTTTGAGAATCATATAAATATTGGAAATTGGAAAAGTTGCTGCTTAAGTTTTTATAATAGCAATTTGCATATACTCCAGAATGTTATGAAGAGTGATCAGATGAATTGCATAGTCCTTCTTTGCCATGAAAATTAACTTAATCCCAAAAAAACCTTTCCACTGCATTTCATTGCTGTCATTAAAGGACCTGCTGAGATCATTTCAGTAATCGTCTTGTTAACTCAGGTGAGAATGTTGACGAGCACAAGGCTGGAGATCATTATGTCAGGCTGATTGGGTTAAAATGGCAGACTTGACATGTTAAAAGGAGGGTGATGCTTGAAATCATTGTTCTTCCATTGTTAACCATGGTGACCTGCAAAGAAACGCGTGCAGCCATCATTGCGTTGCATAAAAATGGCTTCACAGGCAAGGATATTGTGGCTACTAAGATTGCACCTCAATCAACAATTTATAGGATCATGAAGAACTTCAAGGAAAGAGGTTAAATTCTTGTTAAGAAGGCTTCAGGGCGTCCAAGAAAGTCCAGCAAGCGCCAGGATCGTCTCCTAAAGAGGATTCAGCTGCGGGATCGGAGTGCCACCAGTGCAGAGCTTGCTCAGGAATGGCAGCAGGCAGGTGTGAGCGCATCTGCACGCACAGTGAGGTGAAGACTTTTGGAAGATGGCCTGGTGTCAAGAAGGGCAGCAAAGAAGCCACTTCTCTCCAAAAAAAACATCAGGGACAGATTGATCTTCTGCAGAAAGTTTGGTGAATGGACTGCTGAGGACTGGGGCAAAGTCATATTCTCCGATGAAGCCTCTTTCCGATTGTTTGGGGCATCTGGAAAAAGGCTTGTCCGGAGAAGAAAAGGTGAGCGCTACCATCAGTCCTGTGTCATGCCAACAGTAAAGCATCCTGAGACCATTGATGTGTGGGGTTGCTTCTCATCCATGGGAGTGGGCTCACTCACAATTTTGCCCAAAAACACAGCCATGAATAAAGAATGGTACCAAAACACCCTCCAACAGCAACTTCTTCCAACAATCCAACAACAGTTTGGTGAAGAACAATGCATTTTCCAGCACGATGGAGCACCGTGCCATAAGGCAAAAGTGATAACCAAGTGGCTCGGGGACCAAAATGTTGACATTTTGGGTCCATGGCCTGGAAACTCCCATTGAGAACTTGTGGTCAATCCTCAAGAGGCGGGTGGACAAACAAAAACCCACTAATTCTGACAAACTCCAAGAAGTGATTATGAAAGAATGGGTTGCTATCAGTCAGGAATTGGCCCAGAAGTTGATTGAGAGCATGCCCAGTCGAATTGCAGAGGTCCTGAAAAAGAAGGGCCAACACTGCAAATACTGACTCTTTGCATAAATGTCATGTAATTGTCGATAAAAGCCTTTGAAACGTATGAAGTGCGTGTAATTATATTTCACTACATCACAGAAACAATTGAAACAAAGATCTAAAAGCAGTTTAGCAGCAAACTTTGTGAAAACTAATATTTGTGTCATTCTCAAAACTTTTGGCCACGACTGTACATCTTGGGAGTCGTAGTTTTACCACAGCTGGAGTGGCGGAGGTTAGCCATCACAGGTTTAAGGTTTTTTTCGTTCCGCATATGGGCCGTTTTTTAAGTTCCGTATACGGTCCGTATACAGAACCATTCATTTGATTGGTTCCGCAAAAAAAAAAAACGGAATGTACTCCGTATGCATTCTGTTTCCGTATTTCCATTCCGTTCAAAGATAGAATATGTCCTATTATTGCCCGCAAATCACGTTCCGTGGCTCCATTCAAGTCAATGGGTCCGCCAAAAAAAACGGAACACATACGCAATGTACTCCGTGTGTCTTCCGTATCTGTTCCGTTTTTGCGGAACCATCTATTGAAAATTTTTTGCCCAGCCCTATGTAATTACTGTATACTGTATATGCCATACGGAAAAACGGAATGGAAGCGGAAACTACTGAAACAAAAAACTGAACCGTTAAAAACGGACCGCAAAACACTTAAAAAGCCATACGGTCGTGTGAACAAGCCCTCAGGCTATGGTCTGCAACTTCAGAATCCAAAAGGCCTCCCTGTTCTGGACCTTATGGTCCCAGTTTCCTCCTCTCAATGGTTTATTTATCTATTCACAAGCAAATACTCTCATATACGTCATATCTCCAGCACGAACGTGCAAAAATGTTTCGTTGCAGCAGAGGAATTACGTGAACTACAGAGCCCACCAGTGAGCTAGGCTTTATTTTATTATATATCGGCCACAGCACAGTATGTCTAGTGATATCGGCCTTCCCCATAGCTTCCAGTAGATTTCTCTATGGTTCCTTTGCAGCAGCCACTGACACCTTGGCTCTGTGTTCAGTGTGAAGGGGTTAGCAGATTAGACAAGCGTTGTTCCTGTTCTGTGCCAGGGGCAGTGTCACAGTGACAGCGGCTGCTGACACGCTCGCTTCCCCAGTTGTGGCTGGAGAACACGCCCCTCCATAGCAGGTGTCTGTATTGAGCAGGAAGTTCAGTACTAGCTATTTCTGTACTTCTGCCAATTTCACACACTTGTGATCTCTTGTCACCGAGCCGAACTGAACCGTGCCTGTCTTCCAGCCAGCCATCACTTTTGGACACTTTGCCGGGAGCCTCTCCCGTCCTACTCCAATTGTCTGTACCAGTGCCACATTTTGAAGGCTCCTCCAAATGAGCTCCAGGATCATCAAGGCTTTGTTTTTCCACGGATTAAAAGTTGTTTAGGGAATTTCGTAGAAGTTTTAAGAAGGGGAATCCTCGGATCCCTGGTCTTCTTGACAGCTGGGCTGTAAAATACATTATAGAGATGAGCTACACCGATCGAGCCCCAGACCCTGACCTCTTGGCCAGTTGTCACCCTCAAGACAGCCTTGAAGATGAATTGGATTTCAACATCCTGTTTGACTATGAGTGCCACAACTCTTTGGAAGGTTTGTAACTATTCAGGGTAGATGGAAGGATGGATATATTGTCTTTGGAAGGTTTGTAACTATTCAGGGTAGATGGAAGGATGGATATATTGTCTTTGGAAGGTTTGTAACTATTCAGGGTAGATGGAAGGATGGATATATTGAGCATAATATCATCTGAATATATAAACATGTTGCAAAACTGCACTTACGTTTAGTTTTCCCATAGTCGCTTTAAGGGGACGTGTAGCGTTGAAGGGTTAAAGGCACAAAGCATATTTACCTTGTGTTTTTCAGCTGTTTGCAGTCTGCACGCTATTGTGTACAGTCATTAATCTGCACTCCTTTTCACCCGCCGTTGGCAGCTTTGCATTAGATCTTGCATTTGTTCTAAGTCGACCAGGAGCGAGTATTTTCTAGCTAAATGACTTTTGTCCGGTTATCTTGTCTACGTCTTTACCATGTTCCTGTTATTGCTGCTTTGTGGCAGACTCATTATTAATGGCCTAATGGTTATACATCCCTGAGCACTTTACTGCTGCTTGCTAGTTTTTTTTTTAGCAACTTGGTGATGAAGCGGTTAAAGCAGAAGAGTTACAATTTGCATGGCGCTCGCCATATGTGTTTACTCTTCCCATTTTGCATGCATGTCATTTGTATGCTGAACAAATATTTACATGTTTCTACAAGATAATACGTTGATTTATTTAGGGTGGACAAACCACTGTGTGATGCAGGAGAGCAGCAGCTGGCGGGCGGCTTTAACCCTTTGGATAGGGGTTATACAGCTTGGGACCACTACTGATCTGAAAATGAATAGGCCACAGCTGTTGTCCATTACTATGTCCCCTTCACTGTCTTTCCCTGCACAGCGCTACCCTCGCCACCGAAAATGCAGCTTGGCTCCATTTTTATGTAATTGGGATGGCCATAGTGCGGGGTAAAACTTAAAAGAGGACGCAGCACATGTTTAACGCTACAGCGTCTTCATTCTCTTTCCTCCACGATCATGCAATGATGGACTATCCAAGTGATATGCCATCACTTTATAAAACTGGGATACCCATTTATATACCCTTCCCATTGGCATATGCTATAACATTATGACCTCTGGGATCCCTGTTATCCATGAGCATTAAAAGGGTTTTCCAAGATTTATTTCCTCAAGATAGGTCACCAGTATCTGATCGGCGGGGGCCCAATCAGCTGGTTGAGAAGGCACCAGTGCTCCTGTGAGCAAGCACAGTGCTGTACATTGTATAGAAGCTGTGCTTGGTATTGCAGCTCTGCCCCATACAGTTCTATGGAGCTCAGCTGCGCCGAGGCAACATGACCGATGAACATGTCATCACTCGGCCTAGGAAAAGCTGTGAGAAGGCTGTGGAGCTACTGCAAGCGCCGATGCCTTCTCAAATAGCTTATCGGTGGTGGCCCCGGCTGTCAGACTCCCACTGATCAGATACTGATAACATATCTAGAGTATAGGTCATCAGTATTAACATTTTGGGAAAACCCCTTTAAGGGACTGAGGATCTTTTAGCTTTTCCCTTGCACAGTGGCGCCACAGTCCACCCGGTTGGCAGGGGACTACAACACCACTCCCTTCGAGTGGAAAAAGAACCCCAGCACTTAAAGGGAACCTGTCACCGGGATTTTGTGTATAGAGCTGAGGACATGGGTTGCTAGATGGCCGCTAGCACATCCGCAATACCCAGTCCCTATAGCTCTGTGTGCTTTTATTGTGTAAATGATTTGATACATATGCAAATGAACCTGATATGTGTCCTGTACGTGAGATGAGTCAGGGACAGGACACATCTCAGGTTAATTTGCATACGGATCAAATCGTTTTTTTTTACACAATAAAAGCACACAGAGCTATAGGGACTGGGTATTGCGGATGTGCTAGCGGCCATGTAGCAACCCATGTCCTCAGCTCTATACACAAAATCCAGATGACAGGTTCCCTTTAAAGGCGTTGTCTCAAGACAGATGATGGTGGCTTTCAGCTTTGCAGCCAGTGTTTGACCAACATGACCACTAGAATATAGGGGCAGTAGCGCAAGGAACTTCTGATGGCTTTGCTCAACTTTTTCCAGGTAGCCACATGGTCGTCCCATGACTATAATTGGCTGACCATGTGGCGGCTGTAGTAAGCTGGGTGAAGCCAACAAATAGGCACAGAGGTTTCCTAGCACGATTGACAGAGGCTGTGATGGATAAGTTGCCTTTACTTCCACATTACGTCCACAGGCGTGAGAAAGCATTCCAACAATAGGTTTTGAAGTCCACGTGACTTGGAATAGTAAACCTGTCCACTTGATGTCCTATGGATTCCACATAACAGGCCTGGGGTCATGCACATGACCGCATTTTGCACCTGTATCCGACCTGCTTTTTTTCGGAATCCACAGGGACGCATTCATTTCTATGGGTCAAAAAATAAAATAAAAAAAGACAGTTCACAATCTGTATGTCCGTTCCGGAAATGTCCTATTCTTGTCCTTATTGCGGAGGAGAATAGTCATTTCCAGTGATGGTAGTGAGAAAAATATAGATTGGACACGGAAGGTGTCCGTATTTTGCGGATCCGTGGTTTGCAGACTGCAATATAGACACGGTCATGAGCGTGAGGCCTAAAATTGCAATGAATTTTGAAATATTTTGGACAAATACTTTCCCTGAATTTCTCCAACATCTGTGCAAAAATACAACCTTATTTTGTAGCATTGTGTCATGTCCTCCTACAGGTATGTACTCTGCAACTATTGTTTGTGGTTACACTCTGCAGGTGGTATAATTGTTACTAGATGTAGACATTTGTTCTAATTGTGGTGGCACCTTTGTGGTCACTTCTGTGTACCAAAGATGGGTCTGCTAAACGTGAAGCTGACAGAAGATCACGTTAGATATATATATCAAATTTAAGGGGGTCATTTATTAGGACTGGCGTTTTAGACTTCATAAGCTCCTGTGCTGGTGGTGGATCCGCTGAAGTTATGTAGAGGCGCCGGCCTCTACATAACTTCGGGGTATCCAGCACCGGTCTAAATGTAAACCAGCTTCCTTGCTGGCTTCCATTTAGACCATTTTCTAACAGGCATAGAAAATGATCACTGAGACGGGCCTGCCAGCCTTTCCCCCTTCCTCGCCACACCCACATTTTAAGACCTGGCGTGTGCAGGGAAAAGTCGCAGATTGCGACGCCCAAAAAATCTTTGCTCTGCAATGTGCGCTAGAAATACACCTAATATTAGGTGTATTTCTGATCTTAAATGACCCCCTAAATTTATACATTTTGCCTTTATATAATGGCACTTACCGGTACTGACATGACTTGTAGAACACTTTTTTTTCATGCACACGGATTTCACCTGGCCATCTTTAAAGTTATTGGAGGCAGAATCCAGGTTGTAGGATTAGGCCTCATCCACATTTCCGTGTCAGTGACACGTCCATGAAAAAAAGCGTACGTGTTTCATCTGTGAAGCTGTCCGTGAAGCATCCGTGGTCTGTCTGTGTGTCTGTTTTTACCACCCGTGTGTTATCCGTAATTCAATGACGTTGCTCAGCTGGAAATTTATTTTCAAAGAATCTCCTATCAGTCTTCGGGGAAAAACGGATGCACGATGGATGCCATCTATGGGCGTGCTTGGTCCACATCATGGATCAAAGTAGTGCATGTCTCCGTAATTTTTTTAAAGACCCATGATCAGTAAAAAAATACTGAAATGTGAACAGACACATTTCAATGGGTACTTGTGCTGTCCGTGGAAAATGCGAAAAGCACACGTCAGTGAATAACGGACGAGGCCTTATAGTCAGAAAAACTAGTAAGAAATACGATATATGATTTCCATATGAAGATAAATGCTTTCTAAAGCGACATGTTCATATATGCTTTTAAGAAAAACTAATTTTCAAATACACTGGCTTGGTTCAGATTCTGTGGATTACCGGTAGCTGGAAAATCCGCAGAAGAAAATCTAAAGTGCAGTGCGAGTAAGTGAGGTTTCCCTGCTCAGTACCCCCATCTATTGGATGAGGGTCAGCAGGTCCATGCTTTATATTGGCAATACAATCATTTACGTGGCCACCGTTTAATGCAGTGCCATTGCAGGCGACTTGAACATACGTGGCCACTGTTTAATGCAGTGCCATTGCAGTGGATTTGAACGCTTGCTGCCAGATCCCCCCGTAGTTGTCAGCTGATCACAGAAGGTCCCACCCTGTGATTAGTTTATGGCCGGGTGAATCTTCTAACAAAATGGTATTGTCCACATTACAGTAGATATCCCTGATAACATTGAATTTATCTGATTTTTTTTTACTTACGTTCATATGATATAAGTGGATGAATATAACACAAATAAGTAATATTGGAAGTAAAAGTAATAATGCTTGTGATAATATGCATTTTTTCTGAAGTTTTGCGATAGATACAGCAGAATTAATTTAAAAAACTCTTCAGAGCTGAACCCGGACATACCCTTTTTTTCACCCCGGCAGCATCCCTGAGGCATCGGAGGGCTCTTTTGTTTATCATGACACACTGCCCGTCACCGGCTCTGATGGGCGAGCTTTAGAGCTGCTCTAGCCGTTTTACTGGCTAGGGCAGAGCTAAATCCCGCCCATCAGTGCCCGTGACGTCACCGGGCTTCCTGGCAGCCCCATGGAGAGCCCCAGTACGTCACCGGAACGCCTAAAAATGCCTTTGCCCTGCGCGATTTAGCGCAGAGCAAAGGAGAGCATCGGAGCATGAACTGCTCCGATGCTCAAGTCAGGGGGGCTGCCTGGGTGAAAATGGAGGTCTGTCCGGGTTCAGATCTGAACCCAGACAACCCCTTTAGCGTAAAAACATATACGATAAACTCATGCCTCAGACTGATGCCCTACAGTGGCATCAGTTCACCATAGAGTTCCGTGCTGCGTTTTTGTATCCTTTTTTTTCTAATGAGTACGCCAAACGGAGGCATAAAACGTGATGTGAACCTTATTGACAGTTACAACAGTTTAGGGCTCATGCACACGACCGGCCCAGGAAACATGATCCTTGTGTCTGTCGGATTTACTGGGTCAACGACAACTGACTGTATCATAGTATTTTATGAAGCAGCCAGTTCATATCTTATCGCAGATCTCTTGTACTCAACCATCATGTGAGTTCAGTGTATGAGATCTACAATCAGATATGAACTGGCTGCTTCATAAAACATTAGGATAAAGTCTGTTCACTTCAAGGGAACCACGGTCGGCCCAGGAGATCTGACAGACACACAGACTGTGTTTCCTGGGCCAATCACGTCATGTGCATGAGTCTAAGAAAGCAGTCAGACATTAAGAACACAGTGGACATCAGACAAAAATTGTAAGAACTCGTCCATGGAAAATTCGTTTGGTCCTTTTTTTTTTACCTACGTGTGTCATCGCATTCCACCGACACTGCTCCGCTGAAAAGTAATTTCCAGAGCATCTCGTATCGGTGGTCTGTGAAACACTGACAGAACGTGGATGTCATCCCATAGACCTCATCGAGCATGTTGGCCCACATTGCGGACCAAAGTAGTACATGTCTCCATGATGTTTCCACTGACCCATGTGTGAATAAAAACTTTACAATCAGTGGATATGTGTGCTGTCCGTGGAAGAGACGGATAGCACACATATGTGAAAAACGGAAATGTAAACGAGGCCTAAGTCACAAACTGTTGAAAGAGGTTCTCCACCCAACATTTTTTGTAGGTGACTGCACGTGCACTCTTCGTTGAAAGTTGGCGCATTGAAGGGACTGACTTATTGGGATAAGTGGAGATCTCAGCTGTTGGATGACATTTATGATAAGCCTGATTGTGAAGAGTGGAGGAGGGATCACTAAAACCCTGTAAAGTGGGGTATGATGGGTCGGGTTGGTAGACGGTAGGACCTGTGCAGGTGATAGAGAAGTACGTTATAAGACACGCAGTAGGCATGGCAGGTGGCAGTGGAAGGATGAAACTGAGCATGTGCGACCACTTCAGTGATGTTACTGCATTAGACGGAGAAATAAAGAAAGAACAAACAGCAGGTGGCGCTATACAGATACATTTTATTGAATATCTCAGTGGCTATATGAAATTTTTAATTACATGCAGTTCTAAAAGCATTCAGATCCAGGTGCTGTTTTGGAAATGTACGACAACCTCTTTAACGTAATTTCAGATGTTGCAGATCTGTCCCATATTTTTGGTTCAGATTCCGCACTGAAAACCCAGACCAGTTTAGTTCGGTGCACGTGGACAGGGTTTTGTACTCAGCCCAGATAGTTTCTAATAGCATCAGTTTGGAATTATGTGTTTTATTATTTTGCTGGCATTAAGTATCCTATACCCTGTCTTGATTGATGTGTTTTTTTATGGTTTGTTAGAAGAAACCCTTTGGAGAGCATACCACATTGGCGTATTAGACTAGATTCCCACAGCGCAGTTCTTAGCCACAGCTTGTAGTGGTTTAAAATAGGGTGAAAGTATACATTAATGAGGAGCAGTTGGCTCCCCTGACATGTCTGGTTTAGTAAATACTTGCATTCCCCAGAAAAAGCAATTGTGGAACATTTTTTCTCATAAGGGTATGGCCACACGGTCAGGTTTGTGAATGCAGTTTTGGAAGCCAAAATCTTTAGTAGATCATAAAAAGAGAGAATGCAAAAAGGACAAAAAGGACAGACACAACTTCTCTTCTGATCCACTCCTGATTTTGGCTTCCACAACTGCATCAGGAAACCCGACCATACTCTGTGGCCATACTCATGGCCAAATAAGATTTAAAGGGATTGTCTCACGAAAAATATTCTACAGTTTTCAAGCCAGCACCTGGATCTGTATACTTTTGTAATTGCATGTAATTAAACCATTAACACAGCCACTGAGTTATTCAATTAAATGTATCTGTATAGCGCCACCCGCTGTTTTTATTTTTTTCTTATTTCTTTGACCTGCTCACTGAGAAGGCCGCACATGCTCAGCTTCATCCTTCAACTGCCTCCTGCGCTGTGATAGGGAGATCATGGCCACGCCCCCTTAGCTGCAGCAGAAAAGACACTCCCCTTGAGCTGCCAGCTTAATATAAATCTAGCAGAGCAATGAATCTGGAGATCCCTGATCCCATGTGAGGTACAGAGCTGGTTCTAGCTTTGTTAGAAAAAGGTTGTCATGTACTATTTGATGTCTGATTTCCATTTTTTACATTAGTCATGGGATAACCCCTTTAAGAGTACATCTGCAGAGTTTGTGACCCCATCATCTGAGTCAGCTCTTTTGTGATACTGCATAAGTTGCTTCCTCCTTTCACTGTAATCTGTAGCCACACATTTCATGATTTCTATAGTTCTCCAAACTTTTAGCTTTTCTTTATTACAATTCAGAGGGGAATAAAGGAATATAAGACTCTGCTCACTTGTGGTGGAGCCTGTTTCGCAGATCCCTTCAGCACTACATACACCTCAGCAGAACCTGATGGACCCCATGAATCAATGGAATCCTTCAGGTGCCAATGTGCCATTGATAACAGCTGGCAATGGATCTGGCAGAGTGTTCTGTTATAAAGAGCCCAAGCCTGATCCTTAGGCCTCCTGCACACGACCGTATGGTTTTTTCAGTGTTTTGCGGTCCGTTTTTCACAGATCTGTTGTTCAGTTTTTTGTTTCCATTCCGTTTTTCCGTTCCGTTTTTCCGTTCCGTTTTTCCGTTCCGTTTTTCTGTATGGCATATACAGTATACAGTAATTACATAGAAAAAATTGGGCTGGGCATAAAACTTTCAATAGATGGTTTCGCAAAAACGGAACGGATACGGAAGACATACGGAGTACATTGCGTATGTGTTCCGTTTTTTTTTGCGGACCCATTGACTTGAATGGAGCCACGGAACGTGATTTGCGGGCAATAATAGGACATGTTCTATCTTTCAACAGAATGGAAATACAGAAACGGAATGCATACGGAGTACGTTCCATATATTTTTTTTGCGGAACCATTGAAATGAATGCTTCCGTATACGGACCGTATACTGAACGCAAAAAACGGAACGGAAAAGGAAAAAAAAGACGTTCGTGAGCAAGAGGCCTTACAAAAAGAGCAAGGGCTCATACATACTCCTGCACTATGGATCCATAATCTGCTGCCTGTAGAAGTCTATGGGCATATACTTTACATTTCTATACCTCAAATTCCATACAGAGGTTGCCATGACCGTAGAGTGTTACACTGCATGTTGTATTGTAAAGGTACTCATTGTGCCAGTTTGTTTTAGGCCTAAGGGATCCCAGTTATATTCATTTTCTCAAGAAATGTTCACTTACTTCAATGCATTGCCTGCTTTACACTTTGGCAGAAATTCTACTGGATTTTCTGCACATATTTAGCAAATTTCACCTATTTCAAGTGAATGGTGTAAATCATCTCCACTAAGGCCGAATGCACACGGCCGTGTTCCGCGGCCGAGAGCGGTCCGTGGTATGCTGGCCTGGATTCCTGCTGAGAGCAGGAGCGCACGGCGTCATTGGTTGCACTACAGTAATACACTATACGAGTGTATTACTGTACAGCAGCGGCGGCATGAAGCGCACGGCGTCATAGCAACCAATGACGCCGTGCGCTCCTGCTCTCAGCAGGAATCCAGGCCAGGATACCACGGACCGCTCTCGGCCGCGGAACACGGCCGTGTGCATTCGGCCTAAGCATGACAAAATTGCTTGTGGATTTATGACATCAGCATGGCCTGCTGTGAATCTGTAGGCTCCAGTTTTAAGTTATTAAATTAGTAGACTCTTCATGACTGTATATAAAAAAGATCACATTTCAATGCAAATGGTAGCAAAAAATAAATTAATTATTGAAAATGGATACAGTATAGATGATCTTCACTTGATGTGTATGGGAGGAAGTTCACTGAGGAAGTGGTTATTTTTTTTTTTTCCTGAATGATCTCTGCTCTCAGTAGAGACACATTTTTTGTTTCTTAACTTGACCGAGGAAGAATATATATGTAAAATGCTTTTTTTGCACCTCCGTCTGTGCAATCACTGACACCGGACTGCTTGCTGAGCTTTGAATAGTTATTGCAATGCTAATGGTGTAAGTTATGGACACATTTGGCATGAATATTTATTTTTGAATATGTTAGTACTAGTTACCTTGAGTAGAAAAAAGGTTGAACTAAGGCTACTTTCACACTTGCGGCAGGATGGATCCGACATGCTGTTCACCATGTCGGATCCATCGTTCCGCTATTTCGCCGTGCCGCTGGACCGCCGCTCCGTCCCCATTGACTATAATGGGGACGGGGGCGGAGCTCCGGCGCAGCACGGCGGTTCATGGCGAAAGCCGCCGGACTAAGAAGTCGGACATGCAGGACTTTTTAGTCCGGCGGCTTTCGCCGTGCACCACCGTGCTGCGCCGGAGCTCCGCCCCGTCCCCATTATAGTCAATGGGGACGAAGCGGTGGTCCAGCGGCACGGCAAAATAGCGGAAGGACGGATCCGACATGTTGAACAGCCTGTCGGATCCGTCCTGCCGCAAGTGTGAAAGTAGCCTAAGAACATTTTCACACAGTCAGTATTTGCTCAGTATTTTGCATCAGCATTTGTAAGTCAAAGACAGGAGTTTGTCAAAACATAGAAGAGGTGAAGATATTTCCATTACGGTTCATGCACATGACAGTATGTATTTTGCGGTCCGCAAAATACGGATCTGCAAACAATATGGATGACTTCTGTGTGCATTTCGTTTTTTTGCGGAATAGAACACCTGCCTCCTGATACAACGGTCCTATCCTTGTCCGTAATGCGTATGAGTTTTTGCGGAACGGACATATGGACATACGGAAACATGAATGGTTACACATACCGTCGTCCAAAAAACATGGAAAGAACATACGTTTGTGTGCATAAGCCCTTACACTTATTCTCTGTAGCTTTCACAACTGGTTTTGGCTTACAAATACTGCTGAAAAACACTGACCAACACCAAAATATGCACGTTTGACAAAGGCAGCCTTATCCCTTCATTCGTTTTCAGAGCTTGCAACCCGCTCCTAGTTTCAGACTTTTCTCATGTGGACAGATCCCATCTAGAGATCTTGGATATGATATTTGTGTGTCTAGGGTGCTGCTGCCTTCCCCCCTGCAAATAGTTATGTTCGTGCTGTCCTCCCTATCTACAGCACGTGTTATCTTCCCTCCAAATATAGCTGCCATATCCTACCTTCTGACTTTCACTGTTCTTTTTATTAAAGGGGTATTCCAGTTTCATGATATTGATGACTTATCCTCAGGATAGATCATCAATATCAAAACAGTGGGGGTTTGACACTCTGCACTGCTACCAATCAACTGTTTAAAGGGGTTGAGGAGCTTGTGCAAGCGCTGCGTCCTCTTCGGTGTTTGCCTGCACACCATCTATATTGTCGCTGTGGTGCAGTGTAATTACAGTTTTTCGCCCCATTAAATTGAATAGAAGAGGAAGCTGTAATTACATTGCACTACGGCTACATTGTAAACCACGTGCAGGTAAATACTGAAGGGGATGCAGCACTTGCATGAGAGTGGGGGTACTTACTTAAACAATGATTTCAAGGGGTTTTCCAGTCTTGAGACCTCGATCAGCCCTGCAATGAGACTGGTGAGGTTGTACAGCCTCTCTGTGGGTTTTATTCCCCCTGTAACTGGGGCTACTATGTCCTTCCCTTCTGACTGAGCCCTGGCATATCACCAAACAACAGTTTACAACCACAAATGGGGTGTTACTGTATTCAGGAGAAAATGGATAGCAAATTGTGGGGGGATATTCTCCTATTATTCCTTGTGAAAAATAAACCTTGGGCCTAAAGCACCATTTTCTTGTAAAAAATACAAATAAAAAATTAATCATTTTCACAGCCAAGTGTTAAAAGTTCTATAAAACGCCTGTTAGGTCAAAGTGCTCACTACACCTCTTAAAAATTCCTTGGGCGGTGAAGTTTCCAAAATCTGGTCACTTTTTTGGGGTTTCCACTATAGGGGTACCTTAGAGCATCTTCAAATGCACCATGGCGCCCAAAGACCATTCGCCATGGCGCTCCTTGCCTTCTAAGCCCTGTTGTGCGCCCATACAACAGCTTACAACCACATATGGGGTGTTTCTGTAAACTGCAGAATCAGGGTAATAAATGCTGAGGTTTGTTTTGTTGTTAACCCTTGATGTGTTACTGGAAAATGGATTAAAATGGAAAATCTGCTAAAAAAGGTGACATTTTGAAATTTCACCTCATTTTGCTTTAATTCCTATGGAATACTTAAAGGGTTAGCAACATTTCTAAAATCTGTTTTGAATAGTTTGAGAGGTAGATTCTAAAATGGGGTAATTTATGGGTGGTTTCTATTATGTGAGCTCCTCAAAGTGACTTCAGAACTGAATTGGTCCTTAAAGAAGTCGATTTTGGAACAGGTAAATGCCCTGTTCTGGAAGTGGTTAAGATCAAAATTAGTGATATCTCTAAGGAGTTAAAAGTGCACTTGTGTCCCCTGAGTTGTGCACCAATCTGATTTACCTAAAAAAGTGAGGTATTATCCACAACAAACATTTGTCACCTATCTATAGGGTAGATGATAAACAAATGATCACTGAACCCCACAATCACCAGAATGAGGGTCTGTATTTGGCTGTCTCCATCAGCCCTATAGATTGCTGCTTAGTTTAATAACCCTTTAAAGAGACAAAAATGAAGTTCTGGTACATACCGTAGTATTCACTATGTGCTGAATTTTATCACTGCTCAAACAAATTTGTTTTGTTTTTGTGCTGTAGAATTCTCTAAAGTTTTGCAATGTTTTGATGCTCTTTAAAGTTTATGTGGTCTTGCATTTCTTTAATGGAAACTACTAAACCTGCATTCTTAGTTATAATGAAATTTTTTAATTTTTTTTTATACTTTTATTTTTTAAGCCCTTCTCATCTTCAAAGCACTAAAAACCATAATTGAAATGATTTGTTCTTGTTAACAGCATGGAAATAATTAGAACGAAAGGCTATAACATACCAAGGCTTCATAATAGACAATGTTACGTGGCTTTGTAGTGCCTTCATGTAACCACTGCAGCATCTGTAGTCTCTAATGAAGCATGATTAAAGACAAGGGCTTCTTTTAACAATCACCAAAGACATACAAGGATAAGCTGCTGGCGCTGTTCACTTGGCATGTTTACCCTGTCCTCCGTCTAAGCCATTCGGCACAATGCAAGGAAATGCTGCCAGCATTACTGCTGTTGTACTTTTCACTCTACTGGACAAAGGATTTTTTTTCTGCAAAGTGTCAGATTTAACCAATATTATTATGTTTATTGGGCATCCAGAATAAATAGGGATACGATTAGCACAGGGATGCCCAACCTGCGGCCCTCCAGCTGTTGCAAAACTCCCAACATGCTTGGACAGCCTACAGCTACCATCATACGACAGGGTATGGTGGGAGTTGTAGTTTTACAACAGCTGGAGGGCCGCAGGTTGAGCATCACTGGATTAGCATATGAGAAGATTGAATTTGATTCTGGTCCAATTTGGCCAAATTGCCAATTCTATTCAAATCAGTATATGATGATGCAAAATATAACTTATTTTAAACACAAAAATGATTTTATGCTAAAAAAGTAGTAAAACATTAAAAAAACTATATAAATTTGGTATCTCCATAATCGTATCAACCTACGGAATAAAATTATAATATCATATTTACCACAAGAGGAACCCCATAAAAAAAATAAAAAACACTGACACAATTGCCATTTTTACCTAATTCACCTACACAAAAAATGTTATAAAAAGTGATCAAAAAGACTTATGTACCCCAAAACGATACCAATAAAAACTGCGGACCATTCCACAAAAAACACAGCTACATTGGTGAAAAAATTAAAAAGTTATGGACTTTAGTATATGACGATGCAAAATATTATTTATTTTTAATACAAAAGTGACTTTATGCTGAAAAAGTAGTAAAAAAAAACAACTATATAAGTTTGGTATCGCATAACCGTATCAACCCACAGAATAAAATTATCATATCATATTTACCGAAAGAGGAGCCCCATAAAAAAATTAAAAACTGCCATTTTTACCCAATTCACCTCCAAAAAAAAGTTATAAAAAGTGATCAAAAAGACTTATGTACCTCAAAATGTTACCAATAAAAAATACAGCCCGTCCCACAAAAAACAAGCCCCCACACAGCTACATTGGTGAAAAAATAAAAATGTAATTGATGTTAGTATATAGTGATGCAAAATATCATTTATTTTAAACACAAAAATGATTTTATGCTAAAAAAGTAGTAAAACAGAAAAAAACTATATAAATTTGGTATCGCCATAACCCTATCAACGCACAGAATAAAATTATCATGTCATATTTACCGCAAGAGAAACCCCATAAAAAAATAAAAATAAAAAACACTGACACAATTGCCATTTTTACCCAATTCACCTCCACAAAAAATGCTATAAAAGTGATCAAAAAGACTTATGTACCCCAAAATAATACTAATAAAAACTACAGCCCATCCTGCAAAAAACATGCCCCTACACAGCTACATTAGTGAAAAAGTTAAAATGTTATGGCCCCTAAAACAATTTCAGCAAATTACATGTTAGAAAATCCCGATACCGCTCCTTCCCTCCTGAATGCTGCTGTGTCCCTAAACAGCGGTTTACGACCACGTGTTGCCGTATTCAGGAAAAAATACATAAATTGTGGGGTGCATTTTCTCCTGTTAGCCTTTGTGAAAATAAAAAATGTAGGGCTAAAGCAATATTATATTGGAAATAAAAGTTAATTTTTAATTTTCACAGGTCAAAGCATTCACTTCACCACTATATTTATTCCTTGAGGGGTGTAGTTTCCAAAAGGGGGTCAAATTTGACATGGCACCTGAAAACCATTCAAGCTAAATCTGCCCTCCAATAACAATATGGTGCTCCTTTCCTTCTGAGCACTGCCGTGTGCCCATACAGCAGGTTACAACCACATATGGGGTGTTTCTGTAAACTGCAGAATCAGGGCAATAAATATTGAGGTTTGTTTGGCTGATAACCCATACTGTGTAACAGGAAAAATTTATTAAAATGGAAGATATGCACACAAAAAATGAAATTTTAAAATTTCCCCTCCATTTTACTTTAATTCTTGTGGAACACCTAAAGGGTTAACAAAGTTAGTAAAATTAGTTTTGAGTAACTTGAGAGGTGTAGTTTCTAAAATGGGGTCATTTATGGGTGGTTTATACTAATTAAGTCCCACAAAGCGACTCAATAACTGAACTGGTCCTAAAAAAAAGTGGGTTTTGGCAATTTTCTTAAATTTTTTTTAATAAGCTTCTAAACTTCTAAGCCTTCTAATTTCCTGAAAAAATAAAATGACATTACAAAATGATGCAAACATAAAGTAGACATATGGGGAATGTAAAGTAATAACTATTTTATGGAGTAAAATTTTGAAAATAGTGAATTTTTCCTAATTTTCAGCAAATTTTGATTTTTTTACGCATAAAGGTAAAACGTATCAACTCAAATTCACCACTAACATGAAGTACAATGTATCACGAGAAAACAGTCTCAGAATGGCGTGGATAAGTAAAATCGTTCCAAAGTTATTACCACATAATGACATAAACTGACACATGATAAACTGACACGTCAGATTTGAAAAATGGGGCTCCGGCATTTGGTCCACACTGGCTGTCGCTTGAACTGGTTAGAGGAGCAGAACAGTGAAAATAATGGACACATTACTGAGATGACTAAAACATTCAGTTTCCATTCAGGAACCTTTTTTTTTTACCAGACAAAAAAGTCTTGTATGCAGGACTTTTTGTTTAATCTTTTTGGCTGAATCATGGATGAAGGCCGGGTATGGAGCTTAAAGTGCAGATGTGAACAAGCCGTAAATTCTACCTGAATGTAAAGTTCTCTGAAAAAGCCTCTCTCTCCTCTCTGATCTTTTTGAAAAATTTAAATTGAGTATCCAATTTTTTAAATAAACCTCAGCCCTAATAAATACCCAGCCCTACAAAGCTCCATAATCTGCACAGTTTTGGGTAAAGCAATTACAATGATCAGTGATGGAAACTGTAAACTATTAAAGAACTTAAAGAAGCACTCCCACAAAAAATGCATCCTCTGACCTGTTAGAAAGTTACATGATGTAATCTGGAGTGAATGTAATTTTCTTACCAGTGACTGTATTTGTTAGTTATAACCTCTCTTCTGATCCTCAGCTGTGTCATGTGACCAGCACTCTGACTTTCCAAATACACAGCACACAGCATCTTATGTATGGACAGGAAGCCAGTTTCTCTATGTATTCCTATTAGTGTTGAGCGATTCAACGTATCTAAGGTAGAATTTGATCTGAAGTTTAGGAAAGATTCGATTCGCAATGAATCCGAATTTCCACATGCTTCGTGGTAGCGAATGTTTTTTTCCCTAAAATGGAGGCTACACATGTTGCAAAGTGAAAGTAAGAAGCTCGAGAACGCTATATGACCCATAATGCTATGCAGCCAGCCAATCAGCAGAAGGCCAGCCTAAAGAAGCCTTTAATTGTGGAATATTAGATAGGGAGAATACATGGACAGTATAGGGAGATTGTAGGGAGAGTTTTACACACTGTAGGGTGAGCATAGGGAGACTGCAGGGACAGTGTAGTCTCTGTAATCTGAAGCTAATGGGATCCATAGGAGGCAGCTCACTTTGCATCAATCCCTTTTTAGGGCACATAGCTATCTAATTGAAAAGTGTCCACCTTGTTTAATAGATAAGCAATTCCATTAGGCCTTGATTCTCAAATTGGGGTAAATAAACTCTAATACCACTGTTATTAGGGTGTCTACCTTGTTTAATAGATAAGCAATTCTGTTAGGCCGTGATTCTCAAATTGGGATGAATAAGCTGTCTAATTTTACTGTATTTGGGGTGTCCACCTTGTTAAATAGATAAGCAATTCTGTTAGGCCGTGATTCTCAAATTGGGATGAATATAATTCTACTTTTATTGGGGTGTCCACCTGCCTGTCATAGTAACTGTTTCACTATCAGAAAGAACTAGTTATACATGTTGCTGCAATGCACAGTGATGTACACTGAGATACACTCTCCCTGCAGGCCGGAATATAGCTAATTTAACACGCTTCGTGACAAATTAATTAGGAATGAAGAAATTTTGTGGGGAAAATTTGCCGGTGTCCGAATCGAATATTTGGAAACTTCGTTCATCCCTAATTCCTATGGGAGTCTTAATGTCAGCCTCATAGGAATGAATAGAGAAGTAACTGACTTCCTGTCTTGTGTCAGTCGGAGATCACATAACACAGCTGAGAATCAGAAGAGAGGTTATAACTCACAAATACAGTCACTGGTAAGAAAATTAAATTCACTACAGTTTACATCATGTACCTTTCTAACAGGTCAGAGAATATTTTTTTTTGTGGGAATGCTTTTTTAATTTATTAACAAAATAAAAGAAGAACAAAATGACATACACACTGCAGTCATGATGTATTCATGAGCATTTTGACAAATTCTGGCCTTTGCACACTGATAGAATGCCGATGGTGGCAGTAGAAAGGTGATGGAGAATTGGATTTCAAGCTGGAATATTATGCAATCCCTGCAGAAATCCAACAATAATACTATATTGGGAAAGTCCATAGTCTAGGATTGTAGTGAACATTTAGCATCGCTCTCCTCTCATATGAGAACCTGAGAGCTGGGCATGGCGTGACATCAGGTTACTTGGGATGAGTTTGGAATATTTAGAAGAAAAGCAGTTGGCAGTGATGCAGGTTACACATGCTGAGGGATTATACATGGAAGAAAGGATAATTACAAAAAAAAGCAAACACCATGCTGATTACATTATATGGAAGCGGTTCATTTTTATTTATTTTTTGCTTTTCGTTTATGGGGATTTCATCCAGACTATTTAGTTCAGATAAAATATTTAACACTGCAAATCGTTTTATTTTCTAGTGATTGATTTAGTCATCCAATCAATATTTCCTTGAATATAAAGAAAAATAACATTTTATATTGGGAATAACTTAGTTTTCCTAATATAATAACGCTGACGCAACACTTCGATCTGTATTGCACTTTGCAATGCTAGTGCATTGTTCAGGAAGTGGGGTGGGAAGGTACATTTCTTATTTGAAACATATAGAGGAGAATTTATCAAGCCTTGGATGCCAGAATAATGCCTTCAAAAAGTTGGGGAGCTTTTGCAGTTTTTTGGGGTCGGCTTTGCAATTTTTTTGATCACTATGCTGCCAGATGTGGAGTAAAAGTTTGATCAGGATTTCAGAGTAGATCACTTTTGTGTCACATTTATGAAGTGCAAGTCCAAACTGTACTCCAGGCATCGCCCAGGTGTACATTTACTGAAATAGGCCACCTGTATTGATTCGCTGCATTTTTTGTGCAATTTTGTCAGGCATTTTTTGAAATCGTGTTTGCCCACTAGTGTTTTTTTCCCCATGACGTTTTTCCCCTACAGAAAAGAGAACATGAAAATGCCTGAAAAGATGCCAAGAGCCACAGCTTGCTGCATCTTTGAAAATAAGCCAGAATGACAAAAAAGCCACCTAGTTAGCAAAAACGCCAGAAGCAAAAAAAAAAAAAAAGGGTTATGTGTTCTGCATTTCCCATAGACCTTCAGCTAAGATCTAGAACCAAAAATGCAGGTGTAAAAAATATCACTAAAAACTAAAAACTTACATATGAACCCACCCTAAAGAACATTTCTTCCTTGAAGTGAAAATAAACCCCCAACAAACAAGGGGTCGGCCCACAAATAATATTTACCGCCTATCCACACGATAAATACTAAATGTATGATTGATAGGTTCCCCCCAAAATCATTAGAATCGCAGTCCCTGACTTCCCTGTGTGAATGGTGTGGTAGTACACGTGTGACTGCCGCTTCATTCACTTTTATAGTACCACCGTAGACAGCTGATAGCTGTAGTCAGTAGCCCCATAGACAGTAAATAGAGCGGAGGTCATACAGTGCATACACACTACAGCATCATGGTTCACCTGGGGAACCCCGTTCTTGTGATCATGGTGGTACACCCTTGTGTATCGGCACACCTGGCAATTGACATTAGATGTTACTTGGCAGATCCCACCAACAGTGTGGACAGCCAGATATTCTTCTGACAACGATTATCGTTTGAATTTTTGTCTAATCTTTAAAATTTTTGAAAATACTATTACATGTAATAGCATGCAGCAATCAAAGTACAAACGATAAATAAATTTTCCATTGATCGGACAGAAAGATTAATGTTAGTCACAGTTAGAAACTTGCCAGTCGTTACCGGGATAAATGCTCTAGGGACGAACAAGCAACAATCTCAATAACTAGAAAAACTGCCTAAAACAGGGATTCCCAACCTGCGGCCCTCCAGCTGTTGCAAAACTAGAACTCCCAGCATGCCCGGACTGCCTATAGCTATTAGCCTACAGCAGGGCATGGTGGGAGTTGTAGTTTTACAACAGCTGGAGGGCCGCAGGTTGAGCATCACTGGCCTAAAATATTTAGCGCTTATTGTTTTGTTTAACTGAATGACTTCTAAATGCAAACAACTCGCTAAATCTTTGGTTGATGATTATTGATGAAAAATATCTGTCTAGTAAGATCCTTTGTGTAATCCGGCATCTCATCTATCTAATTAGGTAAGATGGCTGAGATGAACATGTGCATCCCAGACGTTCAGCTGTACGAAATGGACATGGCGGTCTGTGAGCACTTAGGGATCTTCCTAGGCCATGGGACATCACCTTCGTCAAGTGAATGGGGCTGAGCTGCAATACCAAGCATAGTCACTATGTAAGGTGTCATGCTTGGTAAGCTGTGAGGAGCTCCAGTGAGCGCTGCGGCTAACCCAAACAGCTGATTGGCAGGGCTGCCGGGTGTCGGACCCCCACGTCTCATATTCATTACCTATTCTCCGACACCCGGCAGCCCTGCCAATTAGCTGTTTGGGTTAGCCGTAGAGCTCACTGGAGCTCCTCACAGCTTACCAAGCACGACAACTTACATAGTGACTGTGCTTGGTATTGCAGCTCGGCCCCATTCACTTGACGAAGGTGATGTCACATGGCCCAGGAAGATCCCTAAGTGCTCACAGACTGCCCCTTCAAACAGCTGATTGAGTTGGGTTCTGGGAGTCAGAGGATAGGTCATCAATATCTGTTGGCTGTCAGAGATGACCAGTAGGTCTGGAACGCGTTACTTGGTAGTGGATCTAGTTTTTTGTTCACCTGTATGTTTTTACCTCAACCTGATGCAAGTTCTTGATCTTTGGATTTTAATGGATTTTCTACAATTATGTATTAGTATTTTAGCTGTGGTTTTGAGAATCCCTTTTTTGTTGGATTAGGTCATCAATAGGTCATCAGTATCTATAGCCTAGATAATCCCTTTAACCTCATAATAACTCTTTATTCCACATTATTCATGCATAGAACAAATAAATCTTCTTATAAATAATGACAGTAAATTGAAAGGGCCACATTGGCTTACAACACAACACAGTGGTGGTTTACTTCGTAAGATATCTACAGTTCAATGTTACTGAAAATCAAACATTTACAATATTCTGCCTTTAACCTAGAGGATGACTGTCCTTCCAACAGTATATATGACTTGACAGATATTCTTTGCTGTTTGTAGGAGAAAAAAGTCGGGACCTAATAAATATTGTTAGGGTCTAGTTGTCAGAAGCTTAGTTGGAGAGCAGATCCCTAGAAACTCTCCCATTTCAATAAATTATTTTAGTCTAAGTTTGATTATTATCTTTAATTTATATTTTCTAACCAACATATTTAATTGTCCATGATTGTTAACATAAGTTATATCATATTTAGTTTTAAAAAGACCCTTCTTTTTCCAGAAGAATCGACTCCTTCACATAAAATCATCAGCCCATCTTCTTCTGGAATTGCGTACTCTCATCACGATGTCTCCGATTATGGGTCCAAACCTCTGGCTTATCCTAGGTTATCCTCAGATCCCATGGGCACATATGAACAGCACAATAGTGTAGGGTCCAGGTACCACTTAGACCCTAAAAATGCTACTGGGGCTCCAGCTCTAAGTCCAAGGATTGAGATCACTCCATCTCATGAACTGTTTCATGCAGGTTCAAACCGCAGCAGAGATTCAGATACTTTGGTAGAACATCAGCCAAACTTAGCTGCTACCTTGCAAGTCTATGGTTATGATGGCTACAGAGAACCGCTTTGCTTGAGCCCTGCTAGTAGTGGGTCATCAACAAGTTATATTTCAGAGACAAATTTCTCTCCTTACACCTCACCTTGCGTTTCACCAAATAATGGTCCTAATGATGACCTGTGTCCACAGATACAAAACTTCCCTCGTTATTCTCCTAGAGCTTCTCCAATAATGTCTCCACGGGAAAGCATCACAGAGGACACCTGCCTGGGACCACGTTCTCCATCTCCTCGACCCAACTCACGGTCATCATCCCCAGGCTTCAAAAGAAGGTACCCTTGTGCTGAGCTCTACAATAGCCATCAAACCGGCGTTTCTCCACGACAGTCACGAACACCCTCCCCCCAGGCATCACCTCGTGTTCATCTGAGGGACGATAACTCTTCACTGAGTTACAGTAACCCTTCAGCATCTGCACATCTTATGGAAGACCTGAGCCTATCTACCGATCCTACATGTGGTGTACCAATAAAAATGTGGAAAAACAGTCCAGATCGTTCCCCAGTGGCTCCTCATAAGAGCATTCCATGTCACATTTATCAGCCTCCAGAATATCTTGGGCCTTACGAGCATGATGAGAGGAAGAATTCTGATCCTGGGTCAATCCTACTTGTGCCACCAACCTGGCCAAAGCAAATTTTGCCTGCAATGCCCTACTACAGGTATAGTAATTGTTGTTTGGTTTTTCAATGGAATAACATTTGTACACATATAAAAGTTTACATATTGGGGTTAAAATATTTTTAACAATGTATGAGTCTAATTTCACATGTAGGAAATTCTGATTCTGCAAGGTACTCACTTCATCTTCTACTATGGAAATTAATTGTTTTCTTCAGCAAATTGATAAGTCACTGATACAGTGTCAGAACATCCAAAGAGCTGTCACTAGCAACACTTTTTTACCTTTAGTGCAGAAAATTCTGATAACAGAATAAGGTGGCTCTTCAGTATAAGCTATATTATCACTGCAACTGTTCATTGTGGTCAAAGTTCAAGGTAGGAATTGTAGAGGTATCATCAGTCCAAGTCTCAAAGGGATCACTAATATGACGCTTTTAGTGTCTGTGCTTAGATTGTCTATTATTATATACCAAAGGAGGATTAGATCTTTCTTGTGTCTGAACATGAAGTGAAAGAGGCCTTATAGCCACAAAAATACAGTATTGTATTTGTAACTCTGGGCACATATAACAATTGCTTTAACTAGAACTTCTGTCATATCTTCTATTGTAACTGCTCATACATACTGTAGTAACTTTACCCTGACAAAACAAAGGTTCCTTGATTTACTTGTAAAGCTAATATCATTAGTTGCCATTATAGCTTTAACAAATGTCCCCTACTGTGTGAGTCGATTGTCAGCTCTAGGGTCTTGTTCATAATTTATGCTCAATGAAACAATATTATGATAGCATTTAAGGGCCTCTGTCACCATGTCATATGGTCAGGAGCTGTCCACCTGCTCTTGCAAGCAGAGTCCCATGGTGTATCTGCCATCTCTATATGTTCGGTCAATCCTCAGAAAAAATACTTTTTATAAAATGCAAATTACCCCCTAGACACAAAGGGTAGTGCCGTTGCACCCATAGGCTCCCCTCCCTGTCTTCTATGCTGCGCTCCCACCGCTGTGCTGGACAGGCCAGGCAGTTCCTGAAGTCTTGAAGGATGGCGTTTGTACATACGCAGTAAAGAAGTGGAGATTGCCCATCTTCTCGGTGGTCTCCATCCCTTTACTGCTCATATACAGAACTTGATCCTGCAAGACTTCAGTGATTGCCTGGCCTGTCCATGACAGCGGTGAGGGCGTAACATAAAAGTCAGGGAGGGCACCACCCTCATTGCACTTAGGGTATAATTTGCATATTATAAAAAGCCTTTTTTTCTGAGGATTGACAGAACATATGGAGATGCCAGAGACACCATAGGAGTCTAATTACAAGCGTGGATAGACAGCTGTCATATGACATAGTGGTATGTGGTGACAGATGCCCTTTAAAGGGGTTGTATAGGTTTTTTGTTTAAATCTTCCTCCCTCCCCTCCAGCCAGTGGGAATTAAGAAAAGAAACATACTTACCTGCTACATACCACTCCCTGGATCCCAGGCTGTCTGCACTGCACTTCAAGTCCCTGTCTGTCAACAGCTGCATGGATGTGTACCACCACTACAGCCAATAAGTGACCTCAGCAGTGACATATTGCAAAGTAGCATGTCACTGCTTGTCCACGAGCCACTTGGGGATACATCACAGCTGAGGCCAGTCATTGGAGCAAATGATCCCGTTTGTGCTTTTATTGACAGACGGGAACCAGAAGTAAAATACAAAGAGCCTGGGAGCTGGAACCGAATGGCAGGGAGCCTGTAAGTATGTTTGTCTTCACAGGTCCCACTGACTGGGGCAAAGAGGAGGGTGGTGGTTAAAAAATCCCATACAACCCTTTGCTTTACTATCATCTAACACATGAGTGTCTAGCATTGTTGTTTGTTTTCATCATTCAGGCTTTGTTCACATCAGCTTTGTATTTTCCATTGTTCTATTCTGTCACAGGAGCAGAACAATGAAAATATCGGAACTCCCGGATCCTTTGCATGAAGCATACACACCCTGCCCAACAGATCCCATTGACCATTGCTTCCCAGACATATTTTGTGTGGGATTTTTTTTTAAGGGAATCTAGGTCAAAGGCTTGTAACTGAGCTTCCAACGAAGATGTGAATGAAACCTTAAGTTTTAATTCTAGTTAAACTATGCATGCGGACAACTTTTAGGCTAGGGCTGTTTCGCAAATCTGAACCATCTAAATGAGGTTTTACTGTTAAACATCACGCTTGAGCAATAGGTGAAGTCGGCTAACTGAGAAATGTATGTCTATGTCCTTTACAGCAGAAGGAAGACTTCAGTTTCACTTTATTATATAGAAAATGGCTGCGAAAGACATCCTTTGATTTATTTTAATGGAAACTGCTATGTGAACCCTAATCGCCCCTGGGATTTGGCAAACTGTAATTTCTCATTTAGATATTATTATTTTATTATTAATCTGCACTTAGTTTCTGACTTCTCAGCTCAGCAGAATTTTGTGCATGTCTGTATGAACCCAGCAAAGCAGCTAAACCTATAGACACGTCCCATGTGTCTTCTTTATCCTGCAATGTCATACAACACTATAATACACTAATTACATTTTCCATCGGGACAGAAGACGGTTGAAATACATGCAAATTAACCTTATCGAAAGTGTCTGCATCCTAAAATATCTCCCAGTAATAAATACCACAATAGCCCGTCTGAAACAAGGGAATAAATAATGCGCACAATCAATGAGTGCTCGGTAGTTACTATATCTGGAGTGCTTGATGTTTTATCTAGACTCCATGGGTCTTTAGTTTTGAGCCATGTCTTCCATTGGATCCCAAATTATCTTGCATTGTAGTTCAGAAAAGAAAACTTGTCTGTTTGGACACTCCATTAATTGCAATAGCAAAGCAATAGATGGCTTAAGAAGCTTTGATGGGATATATCATCCAGCAAAAGTTCCATTGTTTTTCATTCTTTGGATGCTCACCCTGAGTGGTCCTACGTGACAAGATGTTTTTGAAACCATGACAATATGTTTTAACTCAGGTAAGATAAAAGTTCTGAATGATAGCACAGATTTCTGTTGTTTGGGACTATAGACATCAGAAAAAAAACATAATACGCACTGTCATCTGAGAAGAGGACAAAGGAAGGCTGAGATGACTTGCTTTAAAGAAGCACTCCTTTTTATTCTCTGATCTGTTAGAAAGGTACATAATGTAAACTGTAGTGAAGGTAATCTTCTTACAAGTGACTGTGAGATATAACCTCCCTACTGATCCTCAGCTGTGTCATGTGACCAACACTGATCTCTCCAACTGACACAGGACAGGAAGTCAGTTACTTCTCTTTTCATTCCTATGAGACTGACATTGAGGCTTCCATTTGAATACATAGAGAAACCTGTCCACACATAAGGTGCTGTGTCAAAGTCAGAGTGTTGGTCACATGACACAGCTGAGGATCAGAAGACAGGTTATAACTTACAAATACAGTCACTGGTAAGAAAATTATGGTCACTACAGTTTACATTAGGTACCTTTCTAACAGGTCAGAGAATAAAGATTTTTTCTTTAAACTTACAATGATATTAGAGATCCCATAATAGGATGGTAACAATGCTTTCTGGGCAATTATTCTTGTCATCACACCTGAACTTGTCTTTTTTTCCATGCAGCATCCCTGTTGCTTCACTGCCTCCCCTTGAGTGGCCTCTGACAAGTCAAGCCGGATCTTATGAGCTCCAGTTAGAAGTGCAGCCTAAACCACACCATCGTGCCCACTATGAAACAGAGGGTAGCCGTGGAGCGGTGAAAGCTACCACTGGAGGACACCCTATTGTCCAGGTAACGTTTATTCACTTCAAGCTAATGCATGGGTTCAAAAACGTTCTGTCCATGATGTTTGATCCGCAGTAAGATTTATCTGCTAAGGGAACCTTGATACTTTACTCACAGTTTTTTTTTGTCCCCGCTCCTGTAATCTTCAGCACCATTCTTCCATATTGTTTCTCCACTGCTGGTTTAGAACCAGGCTGCTGCTCCAGTAAACAGTGCCTGTGCATGCACACTCGCTAGCCTCGGCAGCTGCGCACATAGAACGGCACACTGGAGGCAGAGAATTTTTTCTACTGCGCAGACGCTGAACTCTTGATGTGGAGTCTGCACAGTAGAAGACAGGATGGGAGTGCGCAATGCCGGCAGGACAGTGGAGCCTATGGAGCCATTTTGTGTGATGTCATCTATAGGGGCAAGAGCTGCAAAAACAGCACACAGGCACTGCTTACAGGAGCAGCAGCCCGGTCCTAAACCAGCAGTGGAGAAAGAATATGGAAGAATGTTGCTGAAGATTACAGGAGGGAGAAAAAAAACTGTGAGCAGTGTCGGACTGGGGTGCCTAGGGCCCACCAGTAAAATTTATTTTGGGGGCCCACCGTACGAATACATTCAAATATAATAAATAATCTAACAAGTTTTTTATATGAACATAGGCTGGTTGAGTTGCTGTACATTGAATATATATGTATGTAGTACAGTAAGTCTATTGTGTTATGTGCCACTTGTGCAGGGGGTGGGAGACTAGGAGCCCACCTTGCTTCAGGGGGCCCACCGGGGGCTTCACCTGTACCCCTTTGGGCCAGTCCGAGCCTGCCAGTGAGTAAAGTAAAAATATTGCGAAGTGGAGATGAATCAGGAAAGGAACAAATACCTAACCTAACCATTTTCAGCATGAAATACAGGCTCCCATACTACAAAGTGTTATAGAGAGCCGCTATGTGGACCTTTGTCCGTGCCCAGCTCTTTTCAGAATTAGTTTTTTTCTGAAACGTCGTAGAATGTCATAGGAAAAAAATGTATTTTTGTAATGTGAGAGCTAGTCAGCATTTCATGCTGCCTGTGGTTAATGAATCTTCTGAAAAGTTCCATTTAAAGGGAACCTATCATGTCAGTCTTGTTGCCTGATCTGCATGTAGCATGGTATAGGAAACAGGAGGAACTCAACAGATTGTTACATAGATTAGTGGGAAGTAATCTTTTAGCTATCAATCACTGAGTAGGACTCCAGAGCTGAGAATAAACTGAGATTTATATGAACAAAATGCAAGTTATATTAAATCTTTTCCCATAAAGATATATACACCATAAAAATGTATTGGGACATGTACACATTGCATCAGCAGGTGTTTTTTTGACATCCTATTCTAAATCCATAGGTATTAATGAAGAGTAGGTACTCCTAACCACACTTTCAGGATTTGCTTTGGAAGCATACAATTGGCCAAAATGATATGCTGAAGAATTAGGGTACATAATTATACAGGAAAAGTTAGAAAAACTAAATATCGCCAACAGGAGCATAACCCTATCACTCATGTGTGGACACATAAAAGCCTCTTGGATCTAATATAGGATACCCCGCCCCCTGGACACCGATTGGTGGTCACTTGATTACACAGGTGGGGCGATTATATTCAGCTGGGTGGGGGGTATATAGGATGTTAACTTTTAGAGACATGTATCCCTTTGTAAAGGCTTGGCGAGGCGAAATGCGAGTCAGGGAAGCGGCTCCCTCCCATTCCCCCGGGTTAGTATGGCGCATCAACTTATGTCTATTTTTGTATTTATGCATTCATTATGGCTGCACCAGTAGACTGTATTGACCACTACTTGAATTCCGATACCCGTATGGGCCAACTAATGTGGGTTCAACCTTTTTACTCAGTTGGTAGTCTGAGTTGTTTTCCCTACAGTAATTCCTGGTTCTTGCCATTTTGCACTGGTCACTTTATCTAATATTGGATGCTCTTTACTGGCCAAGCGGGGGTCTCTATCACAGTACTCATCCGCATGATTTTAGATATGTGTTTATTGTCATTGTTACATTGTGTTTCAATAAAGTGATGTTTTGTTATATTACATGTGTGGTCTATGTGATTTGGTAGAGAGAATTAGGGTATGGCCACACGGTCAGGTTTCTGCATGCAGTTTTGGAAGCCAAAACCAGGAGTGAATAAAAAAAAAAGAGAATTCGTATCTGTCCTTTATACTTTCTTTCCATTTATGATCCACTCCTGATTTTGGCTTCCAAAACTGCATGCAGAAACCTAACTGTGTGGCCGTAGCCTTAAGATGCCCCTTCACTGGAACTAAGGGGCCTTGGCCAACCCTTGAAAAAGAACCCAATAGCAATATACCCCCTGCTGACTCATCAATTAAACTATCAAATATAGAGAAGTGTAACATCACACAACACGTTTCCACTGCTCCAGAGTCCAGTAGCGGCGTGCTTTACATCACTCCATCCAATGGCATTGAGCTTGGTGATGTAAGGCTTGCATGCAGCTACTTGGCCATGGAAACCCATATCATGAAGCTCCTGGTGCATATGTTGGGCTGATGTTAATACCAGAGGAGGTTTGGAGCTTAGCTTAATTGCTAAGTGTGTGAATTGGCATAGCATGTGCAAGTGTTACAATGGTGGCCAGTGTCTACCGCTGTCCTGGGCACGGGTGCTGCTTCACTAACCTGTCTTCTCCTTCTTCGTGGGCCTGGACCCGCTAGCTCTTTTCTGCTTACTTGCAGAAAACAGCTGGCAGGGCCAGCTCACACCCCAGCTCACACCAACCAATGCCCGGTCAGCTTTGAGTACTTAAGGCACTTTGCCTTGTGGGTGCCTGAGCTATAGGTTGTCTAGCTTGCTGGTTCCTTGCTGTGCTATGTCCGTTAGTCTGCCCGTGACTGACTTCTGCCTGATTCCTATATTCTAACTTTCCATTGCCTGACCTGACCTCCGTATTGACCCTTAGCTGCCTGTCTTGACCTCAAACTGTTCATCTTATAGCTCATACTCCACCTGCCCTGACTTCGGCGTGTCCCTGATTACAGTTTATCCTGAGCCCTCGCTGCCCTGAATCGTTCTCTCTTATACCTGTGGGTCAGCTATCAACCACACACAGACTACTTCAGGAGGTAGTGGCATGGTGGCTCCTCAGTAGTGAAGTCCACATCCCTGTGTAGGGTTTAAAGGGTGTATACAGAGGATTGCCAGGATAACATCCTTAGAATTATCCCAAAGCCAAATCTTTTGGTTGACACAGTGGTTCCACTGCCATAACAGAACAGAATGATGAACCTAGAAGCACCACATTTAATTGTGTTTAATTCATTTCTATATTATTGTAAGCTTTTCGTCAAAATTTTCAGTTATATTGAGATTGGATTTAAAGATGCTTTGTTGTGGGGCACAGGTGAAGCAACCCTACATTGGGCATCTCTACTTTAAAGAGACCCTGAACAAAATGTTGGATCACTTTCTTTAACAGTACCAGTCATTTTGGTAAGATTAGCTCCAGTGCAAGCTAAGCACCGAAGTCCGCTCAGTACACTACAAAATTGAGTCCTCAAATTTATGAACTTCTGGCTCCAGCAACCCCCCACCCCCCCACCCCCCATGCTGCTGATTGACAGCTCTTTTCTTATAGCAATGAGCAGTGGGGAAGGAGGAGAGATAGAAGCTCATGAATATGAGGACCTACCAAGCTTGTGTAGTGTATTGAGTGGACCCCAGCACTCAGCTCACACGGGAGCTGCTCAGTTTTTATTTTGGCAAAACAACTGGGTCCAAGGGGTTGGCCAGTTTAGATTTCAAGCTACACATGTGCTAGGTACAGCACATGCATGCAAGCTCCATTCATTTACGCTTGGGACGGACAGAGGAACTAGCACATGCGCAGTCCATCCCCAGTGTACATGAATTTTCAGAGCGCAGCGCTGGCAAGCAGATGAATGGACTCGCTGTAGACATGAATTATTCAAATTATTCAAATTAAACTGTCAGACATCGCTGCCGATAGTTTAATAATGCTTATTACAAGGTGCATACATGTGCTATCCCCAGCCCATGTGCAGCCAAAATATAGGCGCCAACCCTCTTAAATAAGTGTCTCAGGTCTCTGACACAGTTTATGTGGCCCTCAATATTTGGTTTGTTCCCGATAATTGCCCTAGCAAGTGTACTAATGTAAGTTCTTATCTTTAAAAACGATCGGTCCTTCCCAGGACCAAAGTGCATTAATGTAATTCCTTTATCTTATCCCAGACGCCGCCTGTACATTGCAGCTGCAGCGTTGTTGGCCCTTTTTTATGGGCATGGCACTTGTCCCAGTTTACCTGTTTTTTTTTTCTTGCTTATTACGTCCATGAGAGTAAACAAGCGTATTTGAAAGCTTGGATGAACAAGCACATTATTGTCATCTGGAGAGAGTTGTCCCGTAGTCGCTGCAGACAGGTGTGAGCTGGATCCAGGGTGATGATGGGTGATGTTTGCACAAAGCGTAGAGCAGATTTTCAGCCTGCAGCATAGGACAGGACAGCTCTATATGTTTGTTTAGTCAGGAAAGCTGCTGACTCCCTCCAAGCTTTATCTAAAAATACCGGACGCAGCTTATTCATTTTCTCTCAAACAGTTGAGAAGTGATGTTTTCATCTCGCCAGACTCAGAAGCTCCCCTTCCTATGACTATAACCACCCCTGACACAGTCTGTCCCTCGTCTCTATGGTCCTGAGTGACAATTATATGCCAGACCAGACATAGCCTGCCGGCATTCTTATGCAACTTCTCGTACGTCATTGTCTGTCCTTAACCCTTCACAACTAGGACCATCGAGAAGTTCACTGTTCTTTATTAGCGCACATACTTGACTTTATGTACATTTTTATTTTATTTCAATTTTTATGGTAACATGAATCCATTCTCATATTGGTATTCTGACCATTTACTAAGATGGCTTTTTACTTCAGTCTTCCCTGTTCCTCCTGCGCTGCAATAGTACACGGCTAATTTTTAAATTAGGCGCATATATGGCAGTCCATGTTCCTGTCTAAAAAACGACTCCAGCCCCAAAACGGCCACCAACACGACACGCCCCCGCTTCACTACCATCCCACCCATCTGTCATATTAAAATAGTTGCAATAATTCCCTTTGCGATTATATTTACGTCACATGAGCTTTAATAAATGACCTACTTTGTGTCATGTTACAGGCATTATTTAAACCCGGGCAAGGTCCATCCATCCCATATCTTTCTATGTTGTTTCCATTTTTATGCTGATTGTGGCGCATTTATGGCAAATGTGGATTTAGCTATGTTTCTTTCTAGTGTGGTAGTGGTGTGGCTCCCTGCCTCGCTACTTAGGGGATGCACTCATGAAAGAAAAAGAGTGATTTCCACACCCCGTCCACTCGCCGGTTTGATTTGCACATGATTTTCATGTTATTTGATCATTCCGACATATCAAGTTGTATGACTGAGGCTTCATTTACATGTTAGGGGCTCCATTCTGTTATCATGTCCTGTGAAATGACAGTTTCCCTGATGGACCCAATTATTGTCAATGGTGGTCCAGTGGGCACCGCTGGCTTCAGTTATGTGCTTATGTCATTTTCCTAAGATGGAGCAAAACAATGGAAATTAATAACGGTGATGTTAACAGAGCCTAACACCGTAACTGGTGGTCGGTGTCTGTGAGTTTGGTGATTCCTTTACATTGCCATAGGACATGGGTAGTGAAGTATTTTTACTATAAGCTCCTTAGGGCTACATTGGCATCCAGTATGGAGCTTTTGTTATCTTTTGGGCAACATAAGGGATGGTGCTTCCTTTACGTTATGTTTTTAACCACAGTCACGTGCGCGGTCGATACAAGACATGAACAATGTCTGTTCTGGGCAGCTTGTGAAATTTGGCAACAAAATGTGCATCTTGCCTGGAAATAAGGGTTGGGCGATGCCAGGTGATAATTTTTTTTCTTCGGCTATAATATAAAGAGCAAGGCCAAGTGTTGTGTGCATGTGTTTATTTAAGGCCACTTCGGCGCAGGCACCATACCAGTACAAAAGAGATGTGACTGAACACCGGAAGGTTCATTAATTTCCTCTTTCGTTGGTGAGAACTCACAAACATTCGTCTCCTAGGTGGTTCAGTAAAATAGAGGAAGGAAGTAACCTTGACGGAGAAAGGGCAGAAGCACAGTGTTTGCTAATGGCAACTGGAGGCTTCTTCAGCGTACGTTGGACTTATGTTTCTTCATTTTTTTATTGTGATTTATGTAGCTGCTGTTTTTATTGGTTTCCTTCTTACCCCCTTTATTACATTTGGTGCTCTTCTATAATTCTCAATGTCTCTTAACCTTTTTGGTCTGAATCAGGATTCATCAGTGTTTCACACGAACATGATCAGCCCTGGAAAAACAGACCGTGTGTCTGTCAGATCTCCCTGGCCGACTGCGCTTCCCTGAACTGACTGTATCTTAGTTTTTTATAATGCAGTCAGTTCTTGTCTGAACGCAGATCTCTTGTACTGAACTCACATGATGGTTCAGAACAGGAGATCCGCAAACAGATATGAACTGACTGCATTAAAAAACACTAGGATGCAGTCAGTTCAGTTCGGGTGATACAGCAGATACCAGGGCCGATCAGGTTTTGGTAAAACAACCCTTAAAGGGAACCTGTCACCAGTTTTATGGTGTCCTAACTAAGGGCAACATAAATAAGTGACTGATTCTCTTAGCAAAATGCTGGGTCACTTTCTTTAATTGACCCAGTCAATCTGCCAACATCTTGTATTGAAAAGCTCCAGCTGATAATGATGAGTCCTGAATATTCATGAGCTCCTGACTCTCCCCGCCTACCTGCTGCTGATTGACAGTTATTTTCCATATGAATCAGCAGCAGGTGGGCAGGGGAGTGGCTATAGCTCTGAATTAAATAAACGCTGGACTCAATGACATCACGCTGGACTCAAATCAGCTCATTAGCATGCGGCATGTGGCATCTTTGTGTGTATATTATGAGGTAACCATCTGTCACACCAGTAAGTGAATACATCTAAGGTACATTTTAGTAGTTAATGATTGTATATAATTAGTTAGATCAAATATCCACAT
Source organism: Bufo bufo (assembly GCF_905171765.1). Taxonomy (NCBI): domain Eukaryota; kingdom Metazoa; phylum Chordata; class Amphibia; order Anura; family Bufonidae; genus Bufo; species Bufo bufo. The sequence goes on from NC_053394.1 coordinate 148,319,653, forward strand.
GGCAGGTTCCCTTAAGGCTGGCCATACAACTGATTCAACCAACAGCCGTGTTCCCCAGACTACCACATGCTCGCTTGGAAGATGAAGAGTCCTTGTTTTCTCAGTGGAGAGAGGGAAGTAAGCCACTGCTGGAATCCTCAAGTTGTGGCTTATCTCCCATGGGAACAAAAAAATCAGGCACTGAATTAACGTGCATGGGCAGAGTTGGCACCCCTCCATCCATATAAGATAGCCAAAGTCGACAGGTTGTCACTTATGTATATGGCCACATTAAAGGGGTTGTCTTACTTCAGCAAATGACATTTATCATATAGAGAAAGGTAATACAAGGCAGTTACTAAAGTATTGTGATTGTCCATATTGCCTCCTTTACTGGCTTCATTGATTTTTCCGTCACATAATACACTGCTAGTTTATAGATACGAGGAGGCCAGGATGGGAGCTGCTGTGCATGCGTGTCTATGCACGCTCCCGCGGTCTCAGCCACCAGAGATGTCAGCACTTTTTCCTACAGTGTGCAAGCATGGCCACCGCTGATGGATTGCAGGGTGGTCATAGCTCCTGGATACAGGCAGAGTATAATGCGATGGATAAATTAATCAAGCCAGTAAAGGAGGCAATATGGACAATCACAATACATTAGTATGTGCCTTGTATTAACTTTCTCTACATGATAAAGGTCATTTGCTGAATGGAGACAACCCATTTAAGTATCTTTAGTTATCATTTAAAAGGGTTTTCCGAGATTTTACAACTGATGACCTACCCTTTGGATGGGTCATCAGTATGTGATCAGTAGGGGTCCAACACCCGGGACCCCCTGCTGATCACCTGCTTGAGAAGGCAGCGGCGCTCCTGTGAGCGCTGCGGCCTTCTCCGTTCTTACCAAGCACAGCGCCTTACATTGTATAGCAGCTGTACTTGGTGTAGCTCTCAGCCCCATTTACTTCAATGGGGCTTAGCTGACTGATGAATGTGTCGTCACTCAGCCTAGGGAAAGCAGCGAGAAGGCTACAGTGCTACTTAGAGCTCCACTGCCTTCTCGAACAGCTGATCCAACACCCAGAATCCCGACCGATCTGATACTGATGATCTATCCTGAGGCTAGGTCATCAGTATTAACATCTCTAAAAAACCTTTTGACATTGTTGGTCCCTCACAGTCAGTCTGATTCTCACCTCTGCAAGTGCCAGCAATTTGGCAAGAATGAATTAAGTTAAAGATAACTTCTGTCGATGACTTAAATATAATCCTCTCAGTCCTTAATCAGTGGCTGAAATTAGTGAGGAAATTACCATTTTGTTTATCCAGTTCTCTTTATGTACCAGGCAAGAAAGACCCCCTTGTTGGCCTGGACGTTGCGTGCCCAGCTGCCAGTGCGCCTCATGTTCCCTTCAGTCACAGACCGGATCGTGTCTGTTCAGGTTATAATATCAGAGCAATTATGCAAAAAGATTAAGAAAACGTTTCAACAGAAAAATAGGATCTTTAAATCCCCAAATAGGGGGTGGAAAGGCAGACATTACGTCTGGCTTTTCTTTGCTTTTGTGGCAAATGTGACTCAGGGTTCTTGGTTTCTGTCCAGCCAGCCCTGTGTACTCTTTATAGATGTTTTTATTGTGAGCAGCACACCTTTTTAATGCAAATCATTTCCTTCCCAGGTGTTGGCTGTATTATTAAATGTGGATTTTTTTTATCCTTGACGTTAAATGTTCTCATGTTAATATACATGCTATTTCTGGCACAGAAACCATTACATTTTTTACTTTTTATTTTAAAAAATTAGATAAAAAATCACTCTGGAGAATTGGCCCTACTCATTGAGTTACTGTCGTCCTCCTGTCATCCCCATATAATCTTGATTGTTTGTTTTATCTACCGCATATTATTTTGCACACAGATGTATCGTGACCCAGGCAGGTGGTGCAAGGAAGAGGTGTTGATAACTGGGAGGGAGAACACTCTCATTCAATGTGGTAAATGGTAGAAAATGAGTTCATTGGTGCTTGGGGTGCAGTGCTTTTTACTTCGAGGATAGGCCACTTTTAATCTTGGGTATCTAATATGCTGGTGTCCAACAAAGAGAACAAAAATGCAATTTTTAGCTAAAATCAAAGCACATGTTTGTGTAAAACGTGTTACAATAGCTTTACACAAAAAGTAACAATAAAAAAGGAAGTATGGGTGTCATTTATTACTAATCTCCTACGCCAGAAACTGGCATAGAAAAGTCGCTAACCCTTGTTCTGACTTTTTGAACGCCAGTACACCTAAATTTAGTTTCTGTGCCACCCATTGTCACTGGGGAGTGGCGTGGGTGGGGGCAGGCCAACAGCCCTGGCAAATTCACTGCCATTTACACCATTTTTCTTGCATAAGTGATGATTAACATTTACTCCAGCTGGGGCCCTCCAGCAGTGCAGGGACTATCAAAGACGAAAGCAAAATGCCTGTTTTTAATAAATGATCACCTAGGTTTCTTTTAATTGTAGAACATATAACAATTTCTGATGTACATTATAGGATCTCAATATCATGTATATATACAGTACAATTCTACTACATATCCAGGACTGGATATGTTTCACTTTTTAACCTGTCAGCAGGTCATATAAGTGGTAGGCTTCTGTATCCCAGATTGTGGATAGGGGTTTTCCATGAATGGGGAGAAGGTTGCAGACAGCAAATGTAATAAAAAACAAACAGTACTATGATCAATTATGTTCCATACCATTAGACCAACATGGGACCTCTGGGTGAACTGGCACTGGATTGACAGAGGATTTAACTGGCGAGTTTTGTTTGTTTTTTAATGTTATTACATTTGCTGCAGCCTTTTTTTCAACACCCTATAGGGCATTTATGCAGTGAGCCCATGAGGAGACCGAGCGGAGGATGGGAGTGGTAGTGGCTCTGGCTGTCACAATCAATCACGGCTGCTGTCTTCATACCATTGCTCCCTAGGGCCATGCAGTGAAAGGAGGGGTCTTCCCTCGGGGCAAACCCTGATTTTGGGGCTCCTGCCTGATGGTAGCTGGGGTGCCCTTGATATTAGGTGTCTGGATGGATGAAAGGCATCTCTCTTTACTGTAGTGTATAATGGGAGTTGTAGTACATCCAATTTTAGCAAAACATGGTTGCAACTGTTCACAGTGCAATTCTCTCCCAGATGTTTGGATTTAGGCAAGAATGGGAGTTATGGCCATCTTTGTATACTATCTTTCTAAAGTCTCTCTTGGTAAAACCTATAGCTGGCAACAGTACTTTGGCAATAATGGCTGTAATTCCTACTGTGGGATACAGGGTTTTGAAAGCACCTCTGGCCAGGATGTGTTCAGGTGTGAAGGATGTTTTAACGGTGTCCCTCACAGCAGTAAGGTCTGAATGGCTATAGTAGCAGGTTACCTTTCTGACTCCTATGCTTGGCCATGAAAATTTTAAGTTCTCCGTCTTCTCTGTCTTTCTCTTCCTGTCATTTCCCTCCTTCTACAGATCTTTCAGAGATCTGTTAATCTTTGTAGCTTTCTTGGGCCTAAGAAGAGGGAGCATGATGCACTGTCCTTCCTCTCTGAACGCTAGTCTGGACTGACTAACCAGGTTATGGTTCAGACTTCTTAGTCCTGCCTACAACTCTGGGTCATAAATCTAACATTCTCAATGCCCAGAGTTCTGCTCTTGAGACATTTTAATGCAAATATAAAAAATATTCTTTCCTATGATTGTCAGACTTTCCAGCTAAAAATATCCAGCTAAATAGTGACAGAGGAGACTTTTATGTCTCTGATTCACAATATGTTCTGCCTGGTGTGATGCCATGGTCTTCTGGACTCATGGCTGCCCAGAGATGACATCGGCCAGTTTTGAGGAAGAGCAAACAGAGAACACATTAAGATGAATTCATTCATACACTGAACAAAAATATAAACACTTTTGGTTTTGCTCCCATTTTGCATGAGCTGAACTCAAAGATCTGAAACATTTTCTACATACACAAAAGACCCATTTCTCTCAAATATTGTTCACAAATCTCTCTAAATCTGTGTTAGTGAGCACTTCTCCTTTGCTAAGATAATCCATCCCACCTCACAGGTGTGGCATATCAAGGTGCTGACTAGACAGTATGAATATTGCACAGATGTGCCTTAGACTGCCCACAATAAAAGACCACTCTGAAATGTGCACAGTTCTGCCTTACTTGTGTACAGATCCTTTCAACATGGGGCCGTGCATTATCATGCTGCAACATGAGGTGATGGTCGTGGATGAATGGCACAACAATGGGCCTCAGGATTTCGTCACGGTATCTCTGTGCATTCAAAATGCCATCAATAAAATGCACCTGTGTTCGTTGTCCATAACATACGCCTGCCCATACCATAACCCCACCACCACCATGGGCCACTCGATCCACAACGTTGATGTCAGCAAACCGCTCACCCACACAACGCCACACACGCTGTCGGCCATCTGCCCTGAACAGTGAAAACCGGGACTCATTCGTGAACAGAACGCCTCTCCAACGTGCCAGACGCCATCGAATGTGAGCATTTGCCCACTCAAGTCGGTTACAACGACGAACTGCAGTCAGGTCCAGACACCGATGAGGACGACAAGCATGCAGATGAGCTTCCCTGAGATGGTTTCTGACAGTTTGTGCAGAAATTCTTTGGTTATGCAAACCGATTGTTGCTGTAGCTGTCCGGGTGGCTGGTCTCAGACGATCATGGAGGTGAACATGCTGGATGTGGAGGTCCTGGGCTGGTGTGGTTACACGTGGTCTGTGGTTGTGAGGCCGGTTGGATGTACTGCCAAATTCACTGAAACGCCTTTGGAGACGGCCTATGGTAGAGAAATGAACATTCATTGCACGGGTAACAGCTCTGGTAGATATTCCTGCAGTCAGCATGCCAATTGCACGCTCCCTCAAACGTTGCGACATCTGTGGCATTGTGCTGTGTGATCAAACTGCACATTTCAGAGTGGTCTTTTATTGTGGGCAGTCTAAGGCACACCTATGCAATATTCGTGCTGTCTAATCAGCACCTTGATAAGCCAGACCTGTGAGGTGGAATCGGATTATCTCGGCAAAGGAAAAGTGCTCACTAAGGCTACTTTCACACTAGCGTTCGGAGCTGATCCGTCTGATGTTTCATCAGACGGATCCGCTCCTATAATGCAGATGTTTGCATCCGTTCAGAACGGATCCGTCTGCATTATAACTTAGAAAATTTTCTAAGTCTGAAAGTAGCCTGAGCGGATCCGTTCAGACTTTACATTGAAAGTCAATGGGGAACGGATCCGCTTGAAGATTGAGCCATATGGTGTCATCTTCAAGCGGATCCGTCCCCATTGACTTCCATTATAAGTCTGGACGGATCCGCTCGCCTCCGCACGGCCAGGCGGACACCCGAACGCTGCAAGCAGCGTTCAGGTGTCCGCTCACTGAGCGGAGCGGAGGCTGAGCGCTGGCAGGCGGATGCATTCTCAGTGGATCCGCCTCCACTGAGAATGCATTAGAGCTGAACGGCTGCGTTCAGGACCGCTCGTGAGCCCCTTCAAACGGAGCTCACGAGCGGACACCTGAACGCAGGTGTGAAAGTAGCCTAACACAGATTTAGACAGATTTGTGAACAATATTTGAGAGTAATGCGTCTTTTGTGTAGATAGAAAATGTTTCAGATATTTGAGATCAGCTCTTGCAAAATGGGAGCAAAACCGAAAGTGTTGCATTTATATTTTTGTTCAGTGTATTTTGCAGTTGCTAAAACGATGCTGCAGTTACATTAATGCAGTGCTTCTCAAATAGTGGGGCGCGCCCCCCAGGGGGGGCGCCAGGCTCCGTAAAGGCGGGCTCGTTCAGGGCCGGCCTTTGGGGTGTGCGGGCTGTGCGGCCGCACAGGGCGCCATAGCAACAGGGGCTCCGGGCGGCCGACAGCTCGCAGTGTAATATGCGGCAGGGAGATGAGCGCTTCCATTGTGGAAGCGCTCATCTCCCGTCTGATCAGAGGCCGGCGCAGGCGATGGACGCGATGTACGGAGCGGGGGCCGGGGGAGGGACTGGGAGGAGGAGCTGGGGGCCGGCAATAGCGGTGGGGCGGTGCGGTCACTACTATAGCCCCGCCCCACCGCTCCCTCCGGTATACTAATATAAAATGTATTATTGAATTAAAAGTTATTAAACATGCCCCCCTCCCTCCTAATAGTACCGTATATCCGAATTTCTTCTGTATAATGCCGGCAGGCGGGCCGGGCGGCCGGCGCGTCCCTCAGTGATGTCACGTGCCTGCGCCGCCTGCTTTATGAATGAAGCAGGCGGCGCAGACAAGTGACGTCACTGAGGGACGCGCCGGCCGCCCAGCCCGCCTGCCGGCATTATACAGAAGAAATTCGGATATACCGTACTATTAGGAGTGAGGGGGGCATGTTTAATAACTTTAAACGGCGGCGGCGGGCACACGGAATCTGTGGATGGCACAGTTAAGGGGTGGGGGTCTGTGGATGGCACGGTTATGGGCTGGGGGGGCACTGTGGATGGCACTGTTATGGGGTGGGGGGTCTGTGGATGGCACATATATAACAGTGCCAGCCACAGATCCCCCTGTAACAGTGCCAGCCACAGATCCCCCCATAAGTGTCCGTCATCCACAGATCCCCCCATAAGTGTGTGTCCGATCCACATTTCTTTCTTTTTTTATTCTCTTATACGTTAATAAGGATACAGTGTTATGCAGAGGTGTACTTATAACAATTTTATAGACAAATGATACTATTTACAGTCGCGCGGGGGGCACGAAATGTTTTCTTCTTCCTAGGGGGGGCATGACAGAAAATAATTGAGAAGCACTGCCTTAATGTGTGCTAGCTGAACACATCATAGGAAATGGCAAAAGTCAGGATGACCAAAGATCAGGTAACATTAGGGAACATGTGTGCTAGACAGCAATGAGGAATTGTCCTGTGATTTTTACATGCTCATTTGGCATTCTTTAGGTTAGGTTTACATGTTTCAGAGCAGTTTTAAAAATTACAAGTGTAACATGGATGTGGGGTCTCATGTGCTATAATAAAGTTCTTGCAAAGAGCAGCATCCACTTTGCAGGATGCGTCATGGCCATGTAGTACATGATTGACTATTATTGCAATCCTATTACAAGCAATTATGTTTCTGAAAGCTGCACTTCGTTAAGGAGGAAACCGAACAACACAAGGGATCTGCCAGCAATAAAGTAGTGATCATGACTTACCTAACATATCGCCACCACTCCGTTTCTCCCAGCTGCAGAGGTGACACCAATGTGTATAGCCAGCAGCAGCAGTGATGTCAAATTGATAACACATAATTATTGCAGCCAATCTCTGGCCTTTTCTGTGCACTGCTAAGGCTAGTGATTGGCTGCAGCAGTCACGTGTTGTCAACAAGAAATCATTTCTGAAGCCAGTAAAACACATTCCTGCCTGGGAGAACCAGAGTAGCGGAGCTGGATCTGTCAGGTAAGCAATGATTGCTTCATTATTGCAGATGGATTCCCTGTGTTGTCTGGTTTCCTTGTGGAACCTCACCCCCGAACAGTCACATCAAAATTGGAAAACCGCTCCTGAAAATATCACTTTCTTTAATTGTACATATTGGTTGATGGGTGAAGGGGGATTAATAACATGTACAGAAGTCCGTGTTACCCTCCCCTTGAGGTCATGTGCAGATAAAACGGGAATAGAGATTTTTTTTTTCTCTCCTCCTGCAGCCTGTCAACACTCCCCCAACACTGTCCCCCTTCTCCGAGATCACAGGCAGCTGAAGGGGGAGGGCTATTTTAACACTTCCTATCTCTGGCTAGGCAGCACCTACAGATGTGAGTCTGGTCTTGTTTAAAATTCTAAGCTTTTAAACAAGATCACAGTGCTAGGTGAGATACATGAACAGATAAAGCTATTAGAAATAGAGTCGGAAATAAAAGCTGCAGGTATTTACAGTTTTCACTGGGACTCATTTCTAAGGGCTGTAACTTGCAATGTATGAGGGCTACTGCCTTATTTAACTTTAAAACAAGACCAAATCTGTGGTTGTAGGCCAATGGCAGCCTAAGAAATGCCCCCCATTCTTCTGCCGCCACACAGCCCCGAACAGTGTTTATTCAAAATTATATTGTCTTTTCTTGCCTGCACGAACACTGTTCGGGATAATCTGTGCAGTGTTAAAGGGCTCTTTTGAAAGGTCTTTGTTCGGTTAACCCAAGCTGCATTAGGGAACTAACACTGCCGAATCCCTTGGCCCTTTTACTAGTGTGCTTGTGCTTGCAATGATAACAACTGAAAAGTTCTTAAAACTTAGACAAAGGTGTTGATGCACTATATTTATCATCCATTATGAACCACTGTGATACATCCAGCTTGCTTTACACCACCTACTGGTTGAATTACTTTGCTCCCGAATTTTGGCCTAATTTTTACCACATAACCAAACCCCTATAAGCCAAGCCCCAGTTGAGACACAAAATACATGATAATTGTGGTGTGCGGATTTGCATCAGTTTTTTTTAGCTCCAATTTGCGGCATTGATCTTAGTAAATGCCCTAAACAAGGTAAATTCGATGTACGTTTTGACTGTGTACAAATGATACAGACTAAGCAACTGCTGCATACTTTAAACTTCTTCCTACATGAAGATGGATTAAAATTATGCAGAATAACATTTCAATGTAATTTCCACTAAGATGCTTCATGGCCTTTGGGTTAAGATTTACTGCTGAGGCTGTAAGGGGCTACTGTTTGTTTTATGACGGCACACAGTGGTGCTGAGTGTCACTGACAGGGCCTCCCACGTGGCTGTATCTTCTGTGGTAGCACGATGAAACCACAGTGCTCAACTCAGCAATTCATGTCTTAACTGTGCAGAGCTGTAGGGTCTCTCTGTGGGAGTCCATCTCTGCCTCTAAAGTGGGAGGAAACTGGAATTCCTATAGGAAACCCATGAGAACATTTTAATGTCTTTCTATTTAAGCTGCTTCCCATCAACCTTGTCATGTTTTAATGGCTTTTTAGAAGATAGCTAAATGTGAAATGCTGTTAATTTCCATATGAAAGACGTGATATCACTAGTAAGACTCATTAGGAAATGTTCCATAATGTAGTTGAACACTCTTAGGCCCCTTTCACACGGGCGAGAATTCCATGCGGGTGCAATGCGTGAAGTGAAATCATTGCACCCGTACTGAATCCGGACCCATTCACTTCAATGGGGCTGTGCAGATGAGCAGTGATTTTCTCGCATCACTTGTGCGTTGCGTGAAAATCGCAGCATGTTCAATATTCTGCGTTTTTCACGCAACGCAGGCCCCATAGAAATGAATGGGTCTGCCTGAAAATCGCATAGCATCCGCAAGCAAGTGCGGATGCAGTGCGATTTTCACACATGGTTGCTAGGAGATGTTAGGGATGAACAACCCCATTAAAGTCTAATAACTGTATTATTTTCCCTTATAACACGGTTATAATGGAAAATAATAGCATTCTTAATACAGAATGCTTACTAAAATGTGCCTTGAGGGGTTAAAAAATAAAAAATAAATTAACTCACCTCATCTGCTTGTTTACGCAGCCGGCATCGTCTTCTTTCTTCTTCTTTCAGGACCTGCAAAAGGACCAGGGGCGTAGCTATAGGGGAAGCAGGGGAAGCGGCTGCTTTGGGGCCCTGACCCAGAAGGAGCCCATCCAGGAGGAGGAGGACTAAAAGATTTTGTCAGGGCCCCCTCAACAGTATTACACAATGAGATTATATACAGTGGCAGTATAGACAGTGTAGAAAATGGATGGAACCGCTGCCGGCCCTGGTCTGAGAGAGCGATCTTTACTAGCCACAAGAATGGGGGCGGCATGAAAGGAAGGGCTTGCGAAAAAATTACTGGGGAGGGGGCCCCATTCAAAAATTTTCTGTGGGGCCCAGTCATTTCTAGCTACGCCACTGAAAAGGACCTTTGATGACGTAGTCAGCGCAGGTCCTGCTGAATGAAGATAGAAGGATCTTATATCTTCATTCATCAGGACCTGCGCTGACGTCACCGCGCTCACCACGTCATCAAGGGTCCTTTTGCAGGTCCTGAAAGAAGAAGCAAGAAGACAATGCCAGCTGCGCGATCAATTGGATGAGGTGAGTTAATTATTATTTTTTTAACCCCTCAATCCACATTTTACTATGCATTCTGTATTAAGAATGCTATTATTTTCCTTTATAACCATGTTATAAGGGAAAATAATAAAATTAATAGAACACCTAACCCAAACCCGAACTTCAGTGAAGAAGTTCGGGTCTTGGTACCACAATCAGTTTTTTCTCACGCATGTGCAAAACGAATTGCACTCTCACGGAAAAAAACTGAACATCGGAATGCAATCGCAGTCAAAACTGACTGCAATTGCATGCCTACTCGCGCAATGCACACGCGATGCATCCGGAGCAAATCCGGGATGCCCATGTGAAAGTGGCCTTAGGCTTCTTTCACATTTGCGTTCTAGATCCCTGGCAGGCTGTGTCGGTAGAGAACAGCCTACCAGAGATTTCTGCATTTGGCATGGCCGGGTGTTACTGCAATGCCTGCTGGCCCCATGACTATAATGGGAGCTGGGGGAGACCCGGCAGCTTCCCGGCAGATATACCAGGATTTGGCCGGACAAGAACCGTTGCGTGCAGCAGTGTTAATTCATAGTTTTGATGCCTTCATAGTCATGAAAATAAAGAAAACTCTTTGAATGAGAAGGTGTGTCCAAACTTTTGGTCTGTACTGTATATATTACATATAGTACAGGCGCTATTTTGACCAAATATAGCAGTTTCATTTTTAAGTTCAGAATGTTATTCATTTAGTTC